>NW_024429201.1:37287756-37937756 GCF_017639785.1 Mesocricetus auratus
GAAGGGTTAGATACTGTCCCATTCTTTTCCTGTGTTCTCTGGTATCACATATTTGCCTTGGGCTGTGAAATCTTCTGAGATTAAAAATATATCAATGTAGTAGAAATACAGTACATAAAACATAATGGGTCATGGTTTATATCATTGCATGCATTGCACCCTGTGTTTCCTCTAAACCTGTGATGCAATTGTTCTGTTTATACAGAAACTAAGGCTTACTTAGTGAGCTGGCTAATTTTATGTCAACTTGACACAATCAAGAGTCATCAGAAATGAGGGAGCCTCAGTTGTGAAAATGTCTCCATAAGATCAGACTGTAGACAAGTCATTCGGCATTTTCTTAATTAGTGATTGATGGGGGAGGACCCAGACCATTGTGGAAAGTGTAGTCCCTGGGCTGGTGGTCCTGAGTTCTATAAGAAAGTAGGCTGAGCAAGCCATAAAGAGAAAGTCAGTAAGCAGCATCCCTCTATCAATGACCTCTGCATCAGCTCCTGCCTCCAGGTTCCTGCGCTGCCTAGTTCCTGCCCTCTTTGCTTTTGATGATGGACTGTCATAAGGAACTGTGAGCAAGATGAACCCTTTCCTCCAAATTTGCTTTGGGTCATGTAGCTTCATTATAGCAATAATAAACCTAATTAAGACAGTTACCTTCTCACATGGAATCAGAATCACACTGCTTTATTTTTACAATTGTATTTTTGCAACTAAAATTCCAGAGATCTTAAAAAATAGCAAAGAAGTAGATTCCTTTCATAGTCCATGGCTCTTGAGCTGGCTTTTAGGAACTTGCTCACAGTGCTGGGTTTCCTTGCCCAGCCTTGATGTAAGGGGTGGTCCTGTCTTACTTGATGTGCCATGCTTTGCTGATACTTGCAGAAGGTCTGCCCCTTTCTGAATTGCGGTGGAGGAGGAGTAGATGGGGGATGTGTGGAAGAGGGCAAGGAATGGAAGGAGATAGGGGAGGTAAACTGCAGTCCAAATGTAAAATAAATAAAAATTAATTAGTAAAAACTAATCAGTTGAAAAATGAATCTAGTGTATAGAGGCAAGTCAAGGTCTGTAAATTAGAAGAAAATGTTCCTACAAAGCATGATAGTAATAATGATAGTAGGCCCAGTCACCTCTTTGACCCCTGAAAATACTTGGAATATGATAATTTCCCATTGTTTGAGTGTTCTACAACTCTTTGGAGCACAATAGTAACCTGTGGTATTAATTTCACTAGTTCCTATTGATATATAGACATATAGTTTACCTTTTAGATCCTGCCTTCCAGGTAGTATTTTTCTAGATACTTTATTGTATTTTTAAGATATAGACTTGCAGAAGGTACATATTTGTTTTACATAGCAAAGACTAGTGTACAGACAGCAAAAAGAAAAATAGTGGGCAGACATTAATATAACTATAATTTGAAATAAAAGTATTCTACTGCCTACATAATTTTAGCACAGACTTTGGGTGTGTATTAGTTTTTCAGGAAAGTAATTTAAAAATTAAAAGCAACAGGAAAACAAACAATATTGAGAACAACTGAATGCAGAATGAAAGGGCTGGGTGTTGGTGGCACATGGCTTTAATCCCGACTCTTGGGAGGCAGAGGGAGACAGATCTCTGAGAGTCTGAGGTTAGTCTGGTCTATAGATTGAGTTCCAGGATAGCCAGGACTGCAACATACAGAAACCCTGTCTTTAAAAACCAAAGAAAAAAAAGAAAACCAAAACAAACAAACAAAACTATGAATGGTCATATCCTCACCTATTAATGGCTATGATAATGAGAACATTTTTTTGTAGAGAGGTAAATACAGTAATTGCCACATTAAGATTTTTCTTGCTTTTCCCCTCACTTATATCTTACTTTGCAATATTCCTTAAGCTATGTCCTTCTAAATCTTTTTATAGCTCATTTTTACTGTCCATGAACTAATGCTACTATTTATATGACAGAACATAATCTCATATAAAATAATACAGGTGACAGTAAAATAATGGTCATTATCCAAGCTAGGCATGATAATAGGATCTAGAAATCTGCCTAAAAATATTAGGGTACAACAACAGCACATATGATATAAGAGTAACCAAACACTTTTAAAAAGTTGGATTTAAGGCCTATTTTTATGAAATAGAACCCACACCTGACACTGCTAATGTGGTCAAGAACGAGAGACTAGATAGATAACTGGCTTAGAGGGAAACCTACTACTATTATTCTGCTAAAGTAACATAGAAATAAAATGACTCCTAGTAACATTCTGCTATACTATTAGGCAAGTGCATTAGTCAATCCATATGAAAGATTCTTCTTCCAACAGATGGGAATTACCACAGCTGGACAATGTGCAGAAAGTAATAGACTCTGACTAAGACCTCAATAAGATTTCCTCTTTAAAGCTCACCTATCAAGGCTCAAGAATCTACGTGGAAGGAGAGGAGGAAAGATTGTAAGAACCAGAGGTGGTGGATGACTTCTAGGCAGTACTGTCTTCCAGACATAAAATGATGCACACATGAAATCACATAGATTGTAGAAACATGCACAAGACCTGTGCAGAGTTAGACAGATGGAGTTCCAGTACTGGAAGAGGGCAGTGGACTCAGGCTACAACCTGATAATCAAGAACCTATTTGTAATTGATATCCAATGGCAAAGGGAAAATCAGTGTTCTCCAATGGAAGACCAGTGAACATACTAATCATTCTGTAGGGCAGGTCATACCCAGGAGTAGGTGGTCAACACAAAACAACCCAGTGATATTTCTTTGGACATTGTTCAATATTTTGTTTTATTTTGCATTTTCACCTTGTGGCATTTTGCTTATTTACTTTAATTTTTGGGATGTTTGTGTTACTGTTTCGTTTATTCTTAAAGAAAGAGAGAGAAATGAACATAAGTAGACAAGTACAGAGGTTGGAGGATCTGGGAGGACTTGGGGAAGAGGAAGCAATCAAAATACAGCATGTTTCATATTAACAATATGGAAGGACAAAAAAATTGAAAGCCGCATAGTTTGAAACTGCTCTGCTTAGCTTTGACTTTGTGAAAATTTTTATGTCTAGACTTGATTTCTTGTTTAATGTCTACACTTTTAATGAGTATGTTTGAATAGTATTGTATTAGAATATTTTTGCTTACTACAAACAGAGAGTAAATTCAGAAACTACCAACAGGGTGTTATTACAAAATTGCTTGCATAAATATGGAAGAATTTCCTTCCAAATTATTTTTTTTGTTTTTTTCAAGACAGGGTTTCTCTGTATTGTTTTGGAGGCTGTCATGTAACTCACTCTACAGACCAGGCTGGCATCGAACTCACAGAGCTCTGCCTGCCTGCCTCTGCCTCCCAAGTGCTGGGATTAAAGGCATGTGCCACAAACTCCCAGCTTATTTTCCTTTTTAATGTCAACTAAAACTCACTCTTTTTCGCATTTATTCTTTAGCTGTCAAGGACAGTTTAAGGAATATGGTCAGCTATGAAAAATGTAACTACCAGGGACAATATATGAACTGAGCAGGTTATGATTATATACTCACAAATATATACATATTCCCACTTAAGATGAAAGTGAATCTGAATTCCTATCCTTCTGAGATAGGATCTTGTTGTGCAGCTCTGGCTGGCATTATACTTGTTGTGTAGGACTGAATGAATTGCACTCAAACCAATACGGTGCCTTGGCTTGCTGAGTCTTGATATTAGAGTACTGCACCACCATAACTGTCAAGTTTTCTTATTCATAGCCACATTTTCATGCTAAACATGGACAACTTTTAGAACACATGTTTGTTTAGCAAGGATAGACATTTAAATTGAATATATTTCAAGTTTTGGTCTACTTACAATACAGTAGCTGATTCAATCTTAAATAGCTTACAATAGAGGTTGAAGTTTTAAGGTAGAGACTGGTTACAGGCCATTAGGATTTGATTTTAAAGGAAAATAACTTAGAAAGTTTTTTTGTTTGGTCGGTTTTGTTTACTTTGAATCCTTGGTAAATGTGAATTCATTGTAATCCTACAATAGGAGAATTTAATATAAGGTAAAACAATACTTTTCATTATTTGAGTTAAGTTGAGCATTTTTTTCTTTTGACAAGCAGAAAAGAGTCTCTCTCTCTCTCTCTCTCTCTCTCTCTCTCTCTCTCTCTCTCTCTCTCTCTCTCTGTAAATCCCACTTATGGTAAGGGCATGTATAAGAACACATTTTTTTTGTTCCATGAGGAAAGAAAATTCCTATTGACTAAATGAATCTCAGAATAGTCACCAAGAAACACGACACTGGTAAGCTTGGAAAGTTAATGCTAAAATTTCAAAATTAATGCATTTAATTTTGAAAACAATATTTATTTGATAACTTCATGCTTATATTTAGTATGTTTTATCATAATCACCTACCAATTACCTTCTCTTACACCCTAACCCTGCATAATATCATATTCCCCACAAGGAAATTTCCTATTTAGTGTGTATTTAGTGTATGTATTTAATAAATCAAATTTAAGTAGGGTTGCTTGTAAGACCATGACTGTGGGTTACTCACCGTAGCATGGACTGTTAGTTAATGGCTAAATGCAAGAAAAGCTCCCTCTTTTCCAGAAGCCTTAAAAGAGAGAGAGTAGTGAAACCTAATGATCAGTGTCTTAATTTATGATGGAATGTTCAAAGTCCTCATCTCATTCAGGTCTTGCTTAGTAACCATAGCTGCTATGAATTTGTGAGTTTAGCAGCACTATCCTATCTAGAATACAGGGTTTCATTAGATTCTATAAAATACTCTGGAGACAAATTCAATTTAAAATCATACCATCACAACATAGTTGATTTTATCCCAGGGATTCAACATTTATTCAGCATATACAAATTAACAGATAAAATATACCAAATTAATTGATTTAAAGGCAGAAATCAGATAATCAGAAAAGCAATTTTACAAAGTTCTATGCAACTTCTTGATACAAATTCTAAAGAAAATAGGAATATATGGAACATCCCTCAACATAATAAAGGGTACACATGTCAAAACTACCATGAACATTAAATTAAATGGAAGAAAATCCAAACCATTCAGTCTAGAATCTGCACTGAGACTAGGGAGTCTACTCTCTCTATCTTATTTGGTATAGTGCTCAAAGTCCTATCAAGAGAAATAACAGAAATGAAAGACATAAAAGTGATAAAAATTGAAAAGGAAAGAAAGTTAAAATTATTCTTATTTGCAGATGAACTGATTTTATACTCAACCCCATCCCCCAAGAAAAAACCAAAAATACCTGTGGATTGCAATGGAAATCTTATTTTTTTACATCTGATAAACACTTTCACTAAAGTTACAGGATCCAAAGTCAGCACACAAAACCACTAGTTTTTCAGTTTTTCATGCAATAGTAATAAACTTGTAGAGAAAAGACTCAGGAAAAAAATTATCACTTTCAGTTTATTTAAGTCACTAAGAACTAACCTAAAACAACACAGTGAAAGATCTCTTTAAGGAAAGTTATATATACCAAAAAAGGTGGCTATACCACAGAATAATATGTCCCCCACACATCAACAACCATTAATGCCTATGCCTTTGTAGGGATTAATAGACCCTCGTGAATCCCATCTCCCAGGAAGATGGAGTGTTGATGACCCTTGTCATGTGCAGCACTTGGGCAGATGGCCTACTAAGTCTGGATGCATTGACTATGTCATGTCCAGAAGACAGCTGTCACAAAATTGACAGAAAACAACTGGTTTTAAATTAAATCACTACATAAATAGTAAAGTAACTATATGTTGGAAAGGTAAAGAATAGACAAGCAAAATAACAATTAAACTTTTTCTCTTTTTCTCTATTGTATTCTTTTCCCCTTTATTGAAAAGAGTATGCTTTCTTCACATAATATACTCTGATTACATTTTTTCCTCTCTACTCCTGGTTCCATTCTACGTCCTTCCTCATCTGGATCCACCACTTCCTGTCTCACATTAAAAAAACAGACTTCTAAGGGATAATAAACAACTTATAATTAATATAATATAAAAACTAACATATCAGAATAGAATAAATCAAAAAGAAGGTAAAGAGACCAAAAAAGTTACAAGAGACAAAAAGAGACACAGATTCCCACTTGTTTGCACAAGTATGTGTCCCATAAACCATAATATACACACAAAACACAATTAAGGTAAAAAGAGAGAAAAGTATAAATAAAATAAAAACAAGATAGAAAATAAAAACACAAACAAGGAAAAGCCCTGAAATGACAATATGACAAAAAGAACCTCCAAAGATGCCATTGAGCTCTTTTCCTGTTGGCCATCTACTGCTGGGCATGCAGCTACCCTTAAGAATAGTTTCTTTCCCCAGTAAGATTCTATAGCAGTGGTAAATACAATAGATAATTATGGATGGATATGGGTCTGCAACACGAGGATCAAGGAAGAGAAAAAGAAAGAATAGAATTAAGGAGGAAATATGAGGAGAGACGGGCAAAACTAAGGAGCATTTGAGGGGTTCAATAGAAACCCAATACAGCAGGAAACTTCCTAAATATGTATACATATGAAGGTGGTCTAAGTGAAATTCCCAAATTATGTGGGAATGAGTGTCTCAACTGGACATTTTCTGTCAACAAATGAAGCTGTCAGTACCAGGATTGGTTTACAGGTAACTGAGCTGTCAGCCAGAGGGATTTCATGGGAATCCCCAAACAACCCAGGGGTTTCCAGGCCTATAGGTTGTTCTCTACAAACTGGCAGCAAGGCCCCATTGTTAAATAAAACACTTATACAATTCACTAAGCATGGAAAATCAAGATCATGCATACATAAAGATTTCACCTCTACGTGCTAGTGTGTTTCTTGTAGGAAGGTACTCTGTACATCAAGAAAAGACAAACATCAACCCAGCCACTGACCCTTTGATTCACAAGAGTGTCACAAAGCTTCGTGAGAGTAATCAGCCAATGTCTCATTTCGCTTAAGGCCCACTCTAGACAATGGAACCCATACCTAACCAGAGACTGAATAGTTCACTGACCTAGCATAACATGGTTATGTTCTTAAAAACAGAAACAAAAGCCAGCAAACAACAAACAAACCCTGTATCAATAAAGACTCCTAATGGCCATTCTGCCATACTCCTAAAGCAGTGCCTTGCTCAGCTATCACCAGCAAAGCTTCCTCTTACAGCCTCAGGACTCAGGGAACCTGCAGAAGAGAAGCAGAAAGAGTGTAAGAGCCAGAATGGATGGAGGACACCAAGAAAACAAAAGTCTGTAAATCAGACTGATCTATGCTCACATGAGCTCATGGAGCCTGAGGGAGTATGCACAGAGATCAGCACCAGATGGGGTCCAAGAGATGAAAAGATAAGTTGACACACACTGCCATAACTAAACTCCTTTTTCTATGAAATTAAACTTTGCAAAAATACCATGTTTAAACTTAATTCCTGTTTCAAACTTTTTATAGGTGTGATTCCAGTGCCACTCATTAAAATCAGATTCCCTAGTACAGGACTATTAAAAACATCTAAAAGAAATTTCAGAATCTCTTAAGGACCATGGAGAATTAATTTAAGTTTTTGAACAATGCTAATAACTCCAATCCACTGTTATTGGGTACATTTATAAAATATTTTTTCCTGGATGCCTGGAAACACTTCTTAGACTACAAGTGTCATTTAAATAAGATGAGAAACCTGAAAAATCTTAAGCTTTCTGATGACCCCAATTGAAAGACAGCTAAGAGTCTCAACAAACACTGCAGCCTTCTCCATGTTACTTCAAAAACCCATGCTACTTTTAATACAGTTAGTGCAATGTTTATAGTTTCCATGAAAATAATTTATGTAGAACTCTCGTTTCATGGCTGTTACAATAAAGCATTGATAGATTAGCAAAAATAATTGGTCTAGATCACAGTACTAAGCAGTTGCTAAGAAAACTGACATCTCTCCAAATTGCATTCATTTGGAGGAGATAGGAATAAAATGCTGTAAGAAAAAAAATAATCAAACTTTTCCAGTTTGCTTTTTTCTCATTTATTCTTACTTCAATATACTGTCAGTATTTGACTAGAATCTGGGATAAGAGCTGGGCGTTCAGAAATGATCCCTTCTGAATTGTTAAAATAAAACTCAATTTGCCAGAGGAGAGATTTATTTGCTTATCTTTCTTTATCTAACTCTATCCAGAGTTGAAAGTACTACAGTAACCAGAACTAGATGTCCTGAACAATGCTCTGGTTTTCCTTTGTCTAGACACATCATTATAATAGCACCCTACATTTTATTCACTTTATACCTGAAAGTATATTATCATTTGTGATTTTATCATTAGGACACCAGTTGAGCAACTTAGGAAATTGTTATTACTGCCTTCAGAGAGCTGAAGTAAATGGCACTGAAGTAGCGAAGGTCAGTAGTTTTTTTTTGTGTGTGTGTCACACAACATTTGCAAAATTCTAGCGTGGGTTAAGGAGGGACTCATAAATGCCCACTCCTGTCTGAGGGGGTATTCACAGTTGATGACTGCTAGAGGAGGGAGAGTCAATTTTTATTTGTTTTGTGGTCTGACTTGTTGACCCTACTTTGCTACATGGTCTTACACTCATGTTTATATGAGCTTCACTAATTGTACTCTGTGTGTGTGTATGTGTGTGTGTGTGTGTGTGTGTGTGAAAGAGAGATTGTGTGTGTGTGTGTGTCAAAAGCACATGATGTTTGGTTGAGGATGTGAGTGTATCATAGAGGAGTTTGGGGAGTGAATATTATCACAATATATTATATACATGTACTAATATCTCAAAGTAGAAATAGTCCTGTTACTTTACTTTATTTTTTGCAACACTTTTGTTTTCTGCCCTGTGAATTGAGTTAGTCACATAAGTATCATATAGCTCACATTTTGGATCATAAGACAGCAAATGAAAAAGTAGCTATTTATGATAATTTTCTTTAGAGATGCCGTATTCACTGGAAAATAGGATGATTCTTACTGCAGAAGAACCACCAGGAATCTGGGGAGCCCTTACTGAAGTCATCAAATGTGGCCACTGAAATCTAAGGCTGTTGGTCTCATTAATAAAATAATTTAGGAACAGACTCAAAATGAAGTAAGAGAAGTATTTTGTTAATATTTTAAAAACACCACCAACAAAACAGGTTGGCAAGCTACAGATCTAAGCAGTTGTCTGGAGGAGGCAAATAGAGTTGAGATAAGAAAGCCATTCCCTTTGAGTTAAATGGGCAATGGAGTCAGCCACATGGCAGAGAAGGGAGCTTTAGAGGAAGAGAGTAAAGCATTTTTCTAAGGTCCACACTGCAGACTGAATCCATGTTCTTGTATGTGGACTGTGCTGCCACTGATGGCCATATCTCTTGGACTCCTGCAGCCAGAGGCTAAGTTGATGTCCCTGGCATGTGTTACCACCTAATGTCATGTGGATATCCATGATCTATGCTGCCATTGATGTCTGTGGGCTGTGCTAAGGCTATTACAGTGTCTGGGACCGGTATAGCAACAGAGGGCTGTGCTATTTATTGCTTGTGCTCTGAACTTCACTGGAGACCATGCTGAAGTCTGTGACACATGGTGATGCAGAAGATATTGTGGTTATTCATGTTTCATGCTATCGATAGAAACCATGTGTAAGCCCATGATCCATGCTTCTGCTGACTGTATAGGTCAAGGAAGGTACTTTTTCCAGAAAATTGATTATTTCAGACTCATAGTTGAAAAAGAGGTCTCTGTGACAACATCTGCTTCCATCCCATGTCCCCAAAAAGTAACAGCCTAAACAGAAGGCCATTGGAGAGAGCTCTTAAAAATTGTAAAGACACTGAACACTCTCCACAACTGATGACATCTGGTGGGGTGGGTGTGATTTACCACTCCTCAATTCACCTTCAAATTCACGACCTCTTTTTCATTAATTGTTATTACACACACACACACACACACACACACACACACACACACACACCACAATCCTAAATATTTCCTGTGCAGTCCATATAATGTTACTTGCATGTATATTTGCAGGGACTGCAAGCAATTGGTATGATCTTCTCTGGGGAAGACCCCACTCCCACTTCCAGGATTCCTCAGTTGCCTACAGTCCCATGTGTAAGGTTGAGGCCTTGTGTTCTCTTTACTCATCCACTTTGCATGTCTAACAGTGTCATCCTTGTCCAACTCACACTTGTGCAGGCATGTTGGTGAGACTTCATAAGTGCAGCTTCTGACGTTATTTGAAAACACTCTCATAACAAACTTCTTTATTCTTTTTAAAATCTTTCACTCTTCTCTTCCTTAAAGTTCCCCAAGGTTTAGGGACAGAACCCCACAATTCTTCACTTTGATAGGTTGTTGTTTTCTATGGTGGTTGTATTCTGTTGCAAAGAGAACTTTCCTTGATGAGGTATGAAGATTATGTTTATCTTTGAGTATAAGGACAGATATTGATTCTTAAATTTTTATTTTATAAAGAGCCTAAAATGAAGTCATTTTAAGCTCCACAAAATTATTTCCTCTTTATATTCTTATTGCATTTTTCTACTTTAAAATTTTTTACTTCTTTTTTGTAACCTTTTTCTTAAAAACTAAGACACAAACCACGATCATGAATATTACTATGTTCTGCTTCCATTTTGTCCCATGGAAGGTCACTGAAATAAAACACAAAAAGCTGTCATCTCCTGTGTCTAAAATTCTTGCCTTTGAAATAGCTCCCATAGAAGTTATCATTGGTTTGTGTAAGGCAATATAAGCTAACATAGAACAACATAAATAGTATCTAATATTATTATTATATATATTCATGTACATGTTGAAATATATTATAATGATAAAATTTATAATACTATAAATACAGAAACCAACAGGAGTCTATTACCATTTCAAACATTTCTCCTATATATAATATATTACTCTTTTAAAATAGTCAAACTCATACATATGATGTGTTTTGATCAATTCTCCCATAATTACCTTCCTTCTAATTCTGTAACTAACATACTATAGATTTTCTCTTCCAATTTTATATGTTCTATCTTTTATTTTTTAAATTTTAATTAGAAACAACCTTGTTTTATATGTCAATCCCAGTTCCCTCTCCCTCCCCTCCTCCCTTGCCCTCCAATAACCCCAAACCCATCCCTTTTCTGCTCCTCAGAGAGGGTGAGACTTTCCATGAGGGATCTTCAAGGTCTGTAATATCATTTGGAGCAGGGCCTAGACCCTCCCCCATGTGTCTAGTCTGGGAGAATATCCCCTCTATGTGTAATAGACTCCCAAAGTCCATTTGTTTACTAGAGATAAATACTGATCCACTACTGAGGCCCTATAGATTGCCCAGGCCTCCTAACTGACACCTGTGTTCAGGGGGTCTGATCAGTCCTATGCTGGTTTCCCAGCTTTTTGTCTGGTGTCCACGAGCTTCCCCTTGTTCAAGTCAGCTGTATCTGTGGGTTTCTCCAGCTTGGTCTTGATGCCTTTGCTCATCACTCCTCCCTATATGCAACCGGATTCCAGGAGTTCAGCTCAGTGTTTAGCTGTGGTTGTCTGCTTCTGCTTCCATCAGTTACTGGACGAAGGCTCTGGGATGGCATATAAGGCAGTCATCCATCTCATTATCAGGGAAGGGTATTTAAGGTAGCTTCTCCTGTATTGCTTAGATTGCTAGTTGGGGTCATCCTTGTAGATGTCTGGAAATTTTTCTAGTGCCAGTTTTCTCTTTAAACCTATAATGACTCCCCTTATTATGGTATCTCTTTTCTTATTCTTCTGTATTCTTTCCCTGACTCAATCTTCCTGTTCCCTCATGTCCTCCTCTTCTCCCCTTCTCTTTCTCCTCACTCCCTCTCCCTTTCTTTTTAAAGTTAGTACCCACTTTATTTAGTGTGGTCTATACATGCAGGGGTATAGGACCACTTACTGAAGCAGGGAGATCCTTTCAGGCTGGCATTTCTAAAGAAAACCTATTATCCTTGCCCCAGTACTTTTTAGTTGCCAATAGTTTCTCAAATAGTTGGAACTTTCTGAGCCCCTCATTTATTCTAGTACTTTGGCTGGCTTGATCTTGTACAACACTTGTGCACACAATACCAGCTTTCTTGTTCTTATAAATAACTGTGATTTCATGGGTAACAAAAAAAGTTTTGGTGCAGATGTCTGCTTACTCTGGCTGTTACTATATTTCTGCCCCCGTTCCACAATGATTCCTGAGACTTTCAGGAAGAAAGTTTAATAAAGACATCCCATTTATAGCTAATCACTTCATAGTATCTCATTCTATGCACATAGACTGGTTGAGACTCCGTATTAATGCCCATCTGATGCGAAAAATAGCTTTTCTGATTATGGTTGAGAGAAATACTAATCTATGGGTACAAAGATAAGAACTTAGGGAGCAATTTATTACTGTGCTCATTTAGCAGAATAATAGAACTAGAGTCTCCATTAGGACCTATAATCTAGCCAACTATGGAATTTTGATTTATCCATTCAATGATACCAAGTAATAGTTTCTGCAGAAATTTGAATGAGAATGTTCCTTATTGGCTCATATATTGAAATGTTTGTTTCCAAGTTGATGAACTATTTAAGAAGCATTAAGAAGTGTAGTCTTGGAGGAGATATGGCTGTTGTGTCTTTTCTCATCGAAAGAACAGTAACCAAGACAGAAGTTTGTACCAGGAGGAGGGTATTTTAACAGATCATGCTACTTGTTGCTTCACTGTGGACTTTGGGTTAGGAAAATAGTGAAATATTGTAGGTGGGGCTGAGCTGGTCATCCTATTAGAATTGAAGAGAGTAGTGCTGAGATCAATGTGGATTGTAGACTCCTGGTTCAAAAAGTTTCAGAATGGGACAATATTAGCAACTGGGATAGACACTATTTTTGTGGCATTTTGACAAAGAATGTGCCTGTATTTCTCACTTGGCTTAAAAATATATTAAAAGCCTGGTACTGGTGGTACATGACTCTAATCCCATCACTAGAGAGGCTGAATCAGGTGCATCTCTGTGCGTTTGAGGCCACTATAGAACTAGTTCCATGACAGGCTTCAAAGCTATACACAGAAACCCTGTCTAGAAAAATAAAAGAAAGGTCTCTTGGAGTCTAACTTGTAGAATTTGATATTAATAATATTGGTAGAGGATATTTCAAGATATCCTGGCCCATGGTTATGAGTATTGGGCTTATGAATATCTACAATGAGAAAGAACAAAGCAGGCAAAATGCAATACAAAATTGCATTTTGTACAATTGGAAGAGATAAAGAGCCCTAAGAATTTTAATGTTGAAACCAAATCTCAAATAGAATAAAAATTTAAAGAAAAGCCTACTGCTACATGGAGCAAAATGGGTGATGACTTAGGGTGAGACACCACTTATCTAATATTATGACTTGTAAAAAGTAAAACTTACGCAAGAAAGGAAATCATCAGTAAGCCAAAGCTGCTGCTAATGCAATTCAAGGCAGGCAGGTTCTAATCCAAACAGTCAGGAGTATTTGGCAGCTTTTTCCACATGGTTCTATCTTTATCATGAAGGATGTAGGAGAATAGGAGTTTTAAAATATTCCTCCAAGGCTAGGCATTTGCCAGGAGTGTTCCTGAATGGAGCCCAGAAATGCCATTGCTTGAAGCTGTGAAAGTTAAGCCTGGGTTGCATTGGAGACCCCTAGATGTTGGAGATGCTAGAGTCACGGAATGCCTACCAACGAGAACTTCTAACTGTGTGGAATCTTCCCAGAGATAGAAAAGTGTGTTTCAGTCAACAAAGTTGGAAGAAGTGGAAGACCTAAGTCAACCTTTGATATCACACAAGGAGCTATAGGACTTGGAGACTGCTTTGCCGGCTTTTGGTCTTTCATTGATCCAGTGTTTCCTCACTCTGCCCACTTTCATCCCTTTTGCAATATTAGTACATATTCAGTGACATTGTTTGTTTGAAGTCTGTGATTTACATTTTGATTTTAACTTTACAGGGTGCTAAGGTTAAGACATTGCCTGAGTCTCAAAAAGAAATTTTAGGCATTAGACTTTTAAACAGCTGAGGGGTTCAATACAACTGAAGTGGCAATCACAGAGCCCGGCTGAGACTGAGCTGCATGTATGTATGCAGACCATCTGCATACATGCTGTGATTATTTAGCTTGAAACTTCTGTGGGATTTCTAACAGTGGGAGTGTCTCTGACTCTTTGCCTGCTCACAAGACCTTTTCCTTCACTGGGTTTACATGGTCTTGCCTTGATATAAGGCTTATGCCTAGTTTTACTGCATCTTGATATTCCATTTTTTTAGCTCTCTGTAAGACCTTCCCTTTTCTGAAGGTAAATGGTAGAACAATGTATCTGTGGGAGAAGGGAGGTATGGAGTAGTTGGGAGAAATGGAGAGAATGGAGGGTATGGTAAGGATGTACTATATGAGAAAATAATAATAAAAAGGTATGGACTTGTTGGAAGAGGTGTGTGACTTTCATTTTCTAAAGCCCATGCCAGGCCCAGTGTTTCTCTCCTTATGGATCAGGTGTATTATCTCTCATCTACTTTTCTAGTGCTGTGCCTGCCTGCCTACAGGCACGCTCCCAGGCACTATTGTCATGGAATCATACTCTGAAACTGTCAGTAAAAAGGCCTCAGAAATCTCTGGGGCCTTGGGTAGTAGATTACTGTTCACCATGGCATACAAATGAACTTTAGGAGCCCATTCCACATGGAGGGATGCTCTATCAGCCTGGACACATGGGGAAGGGCCTAGGTCCTGCCCTGGATGAAATGATACACTCTGGAGATCACTCAAAGGAGGGCCTCACCCTTCCTGGGGAAAGATCTGGGGATTGGACTGGGAGGGAGAAGGGGGAGCTGGGATTGACATTTGAAGCATGCATGTTTCTAATTTAAATTTATAAAAGGAAAAAACCTCTGCTTTTTATGTTGCTTTGGACATGGTGTCTCATCATAATAACAAAATTAACAGGGACAGGTTCCATCTGGTGATGAGGACTTTAAAACTTCATCAGAAATGTAGTAGATTTATTTACAGTGACATCATTCTAAACTTACGAATAATATATTGTGTTATGTTGTCATGTGAGATAATAGAGTTTTGTGTTGTTGTTTAGCTCTGTTATTCTTGTGTGGATCATTTAGTATGTGAACTGCCCCCTCTCTAAACATGCAGTGCATGAAAATAGCTGCTGTATGCCTCTATGTGCTTCTGAGCAAGTTCAGTGTATACAACTGGCTCCCTAGCCATTACCAAACATTTGTATCAATTTGGTGTTTTGCAAGGACAACATGGAAATTCCCACATTCCATATCTAAAAAAGATTTCTAATTCGATATTTTTCACTTTACATATTTTGGTAGATGGATAGCTTTGTACTGGTGTACTGTTTATTAGTATTTATATTTTGAAGTTGTTGACTATAATGTTAACATATGTATCTTTGAATATATAAAGATATATGTATATACATAGAAAGATATAATATATTTAAAGACATGTATATACTCCAACATTTGGTTATGTACCTTTTGTCATGAATATGTATTACAAAGGTCGTTTAAATAAAATAATTCTTGTATTTTCAGCTGTTTCATCTATATAGATTAAATGAAGATTTTTTATGCAAAAATGCACATATAGATGGTCTATAATGTGGTATTTTGATGCATGTATATATTATGTAACGATTATTTCATTATAAGCACCATTATATGTACCTACTGAAATATTTACACAAATTTTGGGGTAAGAATCCTCAAATTTCTTCCATCTAGAATTTTGAAATATGCTGTAAATTATCATGTCTTTAAATACAGTGCTTGAGCTGAAAGCATGGGCTTAGTTCATTCTAGGCATGCTTTCAGCCTCACAGTGATATGCTGAGCAATCTTCTAATGTTCAAATAAAAATTACAAAAGTTGTCATCTACAATTCATTTATGACTTGCTATCCTTTTAAATGTTTATCATTAAGATAAACATTGACTTAGCCTTTTAGCAGTTCTTTCTTTTTGATAACAATATGTTTGGCATATTATAAAATGCAAAAAGATTTCCAGAAATGTTTGATAATACAATGGAATAAATAATTATAAACATTGAGTAGTTTAAAATAAAATTATCTACAAGTTACATAAAAAGTTGAAGGAAAGACGGGCATCATTTTGGAACATTCCATTTGATGGTTATATCCTGAAATATCTTTATTAATATAAATGAGAACACATATTTAAAATTATTAATAGCCATAATTAGTGTCAAAAATTTTATAAGCTGGTATTAATAGTTTATGGAACTTTTCAATAGAATACAGTTGAAAATTTACCTAATTTCACTTAAAGTCTAATATATGTAATATTAGATCTGGACATTGCTTATAAAACAATATATATTTAACAGAGGGTTTTAAAATTTATTCAGTGGCATGAATGTATTTCTCACTGTGTTTCAAGAACTATGAAAAGAGGCAAGTATGACAAAGATTGGTAAAAGTTACTAACTATAACTTGGAGTAATTAACCATGAATTAGAAATTATATTTCAATGTGAGAACTTTAAATATTATTAATAAATTCTAACTGAAAATAGAGCAGTCAGATTGAGCAAAACTGTAAAAGTTGTAAAAGCCATGAAAATAATTGAGTAATATGACAACTTTACAGGTAGGAGAAAATATTTCCAAATTATGTGTCTCTAAAAGAGTTAATTTAGAAAATATCTTCAGTGATCAACTCAATAATAAGAAAACACATAATTTAAGATTTAAACTGGGCACACACAGACATACAAGCAGATAAGATGTAGAAATAATTTTCAGCATTACAAATCATTTTGAAAATTAAAATCAAAACCACAGTTGGTATCTTTCTATATTTGCAAATATGGTGTTATCATAGAATTGAAATATATCAAACATTGGTGAGGATAACATTAAAAATTAACTCACCTCACTGTTGTTGGTAATATAATTTTTATTGTTGTGAAAATATATGTAGATTCATCAAACATAGCTTTTAAATTGCCATGTGATTCATGAATTGCACTTAGTATGTTATAAATGACAATCAGTTTATGACAAGACAGAAAATCAATACATCAAAGAAATACATGTCCTTTTTTTATGCTCACTGTAGCATTTTTCATAATAGTTAACCTGTGGAGTAAACTTATTTTTAATAATGAACGAATGAATAAGAAAATTGAATTAAAAAGAAGGAAATCATGCTATTTCTAAACATCATAAAATTTATAGGACACCATGTTGATCTAAATAAGCCAGATACAGAAAAATGCTCTTTATATTTTACTTAGATCTGGAGCACCAAAAATGAACTAGAAACACAGTAAGAAGCTGGCTACCCAGGACTGATGTAATAGCATTTACAAATGTGGAAATATGAGAAACATAAGCACACTATGAATTACTGAGGTATTTGGAACACTGGATTCATGAAAGAGGAATGTGTACACAAACAACAACACACAGAATTGACGTCATGAAGAACTAATGAATCTTGCTTACAGAAGGGACTATTCATAAAGTCAAGGAAGGTTTTTAACTACTCAGAGCATGGAACCATTAAAGAATGATACTATACTTGTGCATACTACTTTATTATTGTCTTCTCTTTAACTTTAAAATGGTGAATTATTTGTCTCTAAAGGTATTTCAAATGCAATACAATACATTACAAACATTTGAACACCTTCAAAATACAGCATCTGCTAGAAGCAAGATCCTCCAAGAGTTAAGCTGTGAACAGGGAGGGCGTAACATCCAGGGCTCCAGTCATATCAGGACCAGAGAAACTTCTATGTCACCTGCTAACCAATACTCAGCCCCCTATCCAGCCCTTTTGTGCCCCTGGTTATGTAGCATAGTATGTTGTTAACACTACTTCTGTCATATTACAAAAAGGGCATGTATTAATCAAGCATTACTTTATTGCTTAGAACATCCTTTCTATGAAACCTTTAAAACTAGAAGACTCTGTGCTTATGTAATGGTACTGAAGTTTGCTTGGTGTGTATGTGTGTGTGTGTGTGTGTGTGTATGCATTGTTTCCCTTGCTTTGATTTGGGCTTTGCCATTTTTATATTATTGAAGAATTTTATATAATTTATTTTGATTTTTTCGCCTCATGCAACTCCTTCCAGATTTACTCCATCCAACTATGCATTTCCCTCCTCTTCCTCTTTTTAAAGTCCATCATTACCCATTTCTACTATTCCCACATTCCTGGAAATATGGTCTCCCCATGAAGAACCACAGCCTTAAAGACACTGAGTTTCCACATAACCTGAACTGTCTATAAGTCCCAATGAAGGGGCAGAGCTTTGTTCCTACCTCTTCTCTCTATGCTGGGAATTTTTTCTAGTTTGGGTATTGACCAGTCTTGTCCATGTTTCACAACTGCCATGAGTTTATATTTGACATGTAAACTGCCCTTTTTCCCCCCACAAAACTCTCTTTTCACTCAGCTACAAGAGAAAAATTTCCAATTTTATAATGGTTGTGCTAGTGATCATTTGGACTAGTGTGGAGAATAGATTATCAGAGAAAAGTCCAAAGTCAGAATTTTAGGAGACCCAAACAATAGTCAAGGAAGCATAGAATTAAGCCATTAGTGAGGCTATAGAGTCAGTGAAAACAGGTAGTCGATATTTATTTTTCTTAATATTTATTTACTCCCATTTATTTTTATTGTGCATGTTAGTGTGTGTATATTCACACGGATGTATCTGGGTCATAATCAATGTATTGTAATTTGAAATTAATACCTTAAGAGAACACTAATTTTGAAATTAAATGTGTTAAACAAAGTGTTCAAAAACACACAAACTTTCAATTCTTCTATTTTTGTATAAAATAAATAGCACTATTTATATAGTACTTGCATTGCTTTGACATCACTCTGGAGTGCATGTCTTGCCTCATGCTTACATCTGACATTATATAATTCTGAAATTTCATCATAACAGACTTTCTATGGATACCTGGTTCAATGAGAAGCATATACTATCTGAAAGGAAGTCATTGCTTGTTGAAGAAATTATGAATTGTGTGAGACTATTTGACTGGGTGTTAAGTACACAAATGTGTTTCCTGGGTTTTCTCACATCATGTATTCTAAGTTGTCTGTGTATAACAACATGTAGGATTACTCTCACACCTCAGACCATTTTCCATGCAATCTCCTAATAGTTGAATGCAACACTCCATTTATACATTTAGAGAATTAGAAAATAGTATCAAGTTTGATTTTATTTTACATAAATATCTACTAAATATAAACATTATTTGAATGAGTTTGAAATAGTCTTGTGGTATAGTTGCTTCCAGGTTGCTTGTAATTCTTATCATTTTCTTTCTCTAAATAACAAAGTAAATAATACAATAGATATGCTTAAGCTCAGTTTCCATGAATCATTTTTTTCATATATACAAAGTGCAGAATCCCTACAAATTCATGGAAATTGAATAATGCACAATTGCACCAATCCTGGGTCAAGGAAGAAATAAAAAAAGAAATTAAAGACTTCCTAGAATTCAATGACAATGAAGACACAATGTACCCAAACTTATGGGACACTTTGAAAGCAATGCTAAGAGGAAAGTTCATAGCACTAAGTCTCCACATGTAGAAACTGCAGAACAGTCACACTAGAGAATTAAGAGCACAACTGAAAGCCCTAGAACAAAAAGAAGCAAACTCACCCCTGAGAAGTAGACACTAAGAAATAATCAAATTGAGGGCTGAAATCAATAAAGTAGAAACTAGGAAAACAATACAAAGAATCAATGTAAAAAAGAGTTGGGTTTTTGAGAAATTTAATGAGATAGACAAACCATTATTCAAACTTACCAAACTGCAGATCGTGAATATGCATGTTAACAAAATCAGACATTAAAAAGGGGACATAACAATGGACACTAAGGAAATCCAGAGAATCATCAGATCATACTTTGAAAACCTGTACTCCACAAAATTGAAAATTTAAAGGAAATGGACATTTTTCTGGATAGATATCACTTGCCAAAATTAAATCAATAACAGGTAAGCAATTTAAATAGACCTACCACCCCTAATGAAATGGAAGCAGTCATCAAAAGTCTCCCCCCCCAAAAAAAAGGGGCCGGGCCATATGGCCTGAGCACAGAATTCTACCAGAAATTCAAAGAACAGCTTATATCAATTCTCCCCAAAGTATTCCACTCAATAGATGCAGAAGGATCATTGCCAAACTCTTAACAAGGCTTCAATACATTGATACCCAAGCCACACAACGACACAACTAAGAGGGAGAACTTTAGACCAATATCCCTCATGAACATTGATGCAAAAATGTTCAGTAAAATACTGGAAAATCAAATACAAGGAAACATCAGAAAAATCATCCACCATGGGATGCAGGGATGTTTCAACACATAAAAATCCATCAATGTAATCCACTGTATAAACAAGCTAAGAAACAAAAATCAAATGATCATATCACTAGATGCTGGAAAAGCCTTCTAGAAAATCCAACACCCCATCATGATAAAGGTCTTGGAGAAATCAAGGATAATAATAACATACCTAAACTTAATAAAAGCTATATACACCAAACCAACAGCCAACATAAAACTAAATGGAGAGAAACCCAAATATAATTTCTTTAAATTCAGGAACAAGACACGGCTGTCCCTTCTCTCCATACCTGTTCAATATTGTACTTGAAGTTCTAGCTAGAGCTTATTAAGACAACAAATGGATATCAAGGGGATACAAATTGGATAGAAAGAGATCAAACATTCACTATTTGCAGATAACTACCAGGAAACTCTTACAGCTGATAAACACCTTCAGCAAAACGTCAGGATACAAGATTAACTAAAAAAATCAGTATCCCTACTATATACAGATGATAATGGGGCTGAGAAAGAAATCAGAGAAACATCACCCTTTACAATTGCCACAAACAACATAAAATACTTGGGGTAATGCTAACCAAACAAGAAGATACCAGAAAAAGGAAAGATCTCCCAGTAAAAATGTCAATCTCGCCAAAAACAATCTACAGATTCAATGTAATTCCCATCAAAATCTAAGCACAATTCTTCACAGACCTTGAAAGAACAATTCTCAAATTTATATGGACAAACAAAAGACCCAGGATAACCAAAACAACCCTGTCCGACAAAGCAATGTCCGGAGACATCACCATCTCTGACTTCAAGCTCTATTATAGAGCTATCTATAGTCCTGAAAACAGCTTGGTATTGGCACAAACAGACAGGTAGACCAATGGAATCTAATTGAACACCCTGATATTAACCCATAAATGTACAGAACACCTGATCTTTGATGAAGTAGCTAAAATCATCCAATGAAGAAAAGAAAACCTCTTCAACAAATGGTGGTGGCATAGCTCGATGCTGGCATGTAGAAGAATGTGAATAGGTCCATGTCTATCACCATGCACAAAACTTAAGTCCAAATGGATCAAATACCTCAACATAAATCCTGTCCCACTGAATGTCTTAGAAGAGAAGTGAGAGATACCCTTGAACGAATTAGTACAGGAGACTGCTTCCTGAACATAACATTAGTAGCACAGACACTGAGATCAACAATTAATAAATGGGACCTCCTGAAACTGAGAATATTCTCTAAGGCAAAGGACACAGTCAACAAGACAAAAAGGCAGACCACAGAATGAAAAAAGATATTCGTTAACACCACATCTGACAAAGGGCTGATCTCCAAAAAATACAAAGAACTCAAGAAGGAAGTCTCCAAAACACCAAAGGATCCAATTAAAAATTGGGCTACAGAACTAAATAGAGAATTCTAAATAGAGGGTTCTAAAATGATTGAGGCACACTGAAGAAAGTGCTCAACATCCTTATCCATTAGGGAAATGCAAATCAAAACTACCCTCAGATATCATCTTACTACTGTCAGAATGGCTAAAATCAGAAACATCAATGACAGCTTATGCTGGAGAAGATGTGGAGAAAGTGAAACACTCCTCCACTTCTGGTAGGAGTGTCAACTCATACAGCCACTTTGCAAATCAGTATGGAGATTACTCAGCAAAATTGGAATCAGTCTACCACAAGACCACTCTTAGACATATACCCAAAAGATGCACATTCATACATTCTTTTATTTTTTCGACTGTTTTTTCTTCCATTTCTTTGAGGGATCTTCCTATATCATCTTTTTGGGTCTCTATCATTTTTATGAAGTTGTTTTTAAGGTCATTCTCTTCTGCTTCATTTGCAATGGAATTTTGGAGTCTTGCTGGTGTGGAGTCTCTAGAATATGGCAGTGTCATATTTGTTTTTCTGTTGCTGAGTGTGTTTTTATATTGTCTCTTTTCCATCTCTTCTGCTAGTGAGTGCATAAAGAGCACCTTACTGGTCTGATGGTTAGGTGACCAAAGTTCCCTTTCGGTGGGTGCATGCAAGTCAAATACTCTGGTAGTTCTTCTATTTCTCTTCCTAGTTTTGTTCCCATGGGTGGAGAAGAAGCCCAGGAATCTAGGGTGCATAGTCTCCCACCTGGTGCCCTGGTCCCTGTTACTGCTGGACCCGCTGGTCCCCTTTTCTCCTTGGTGGAAGAGAAGACCTGGGATCTGGTATGCTTGGCTCCTGCCAGGTGGAAAGCTCTGTGGCAGTCCCCAGGCAATCCCCAGGCACTGGAATGCAGGCCTGGATGCAGGCCCTGTTTTACCTGGTCCAGCCAGACCCACTGGTCCTCTGGTCTCATTGGTGGACTCTAATTTAAATTTTATAAGGATAAAAAATCTCATTTTACATACCAATTCCAGTCCCCACTCCCCCCTCCCCCATATTCCCAGACCTCATCCACTTCCCAGTGAGTCCCTCAATAAGACCAAGGTACAGAGCTGCAGCACATGTTCAGAGTGCTCAGAGAAGCCCCATGAAAATTCTCTGGTTCTGGGGAATCCAGATCGGTGGACTCCATTATCCTATGGTGTCCTTGGATCCCATAACCCTTCTTTCCCCTCTTCCATAAGATTTCCTGAGGTCCACCTAATGTTTGACTAGGTGAAGTCTCTCTGATGACAACTGAGATAGGCATGATCTCCCTTCCTTCATTCCAAACAGAACTTCAGATGGTCATATTAAAACATACTATCTGCCAAATATGGACGAGGGACATCAGAAATATGCATATCTTCCATGCTGGGAAACCCACAGAAACAGCTGACCTGACCAAATGGGAGCTCACGAACCCCAGATTGAGAGTTGGGGAACCAGCATAAGCCTGACCAGGCCTCCTGAATATGGGTGTCATTTGGGAGGTTGGGCAGTCTATGGGACCTCTGGCAGTGGAACCAGTATTTATCCCTGGTACGGGAATGGACTTTGGGAGCCAATTCTACCATGGAGGGCCACGCAGAGGAGGGTCTAGGTCCTGCTGTAAATGATGTGATAGATTTTGATGTTCCCCTATGGGAGGTTCACTCTCCCTGGGGAGTGGATGGGGTGTAGGATGGGGGGATTGGAATTTGTTTTATCCCTTATGTCATTTATTTTTTGTATTTAAAGTACAGGTGGGACAACATATGTGGCCATTGGCAATGGGTCCAAGATAAACTCTAATGCACTATCTGACTTAGTGGAGCCTATTCTATGTGGAAATATACCTTGCTTACCCTAGACACTGGGGTGTGATGGGTGGGGAGGTACCTTGGTCCTGCCTAGGGGAGGCCTTACCCTCTCTGAGGAGCAGATGGGAGTTGGGGTAGAGGAAGACAAGAGAGTGAGAGGAAGAGAAAGAGGAGTAACTGGAATCAGAATAACATCATCCCTTACAATATCGAAAAATAACATAAAATATCTTAGTGTAACTCTAATCAAACAAGAATTGACAAGAACTTCAAGTCTTTAAAGAAAGAAATTAAGTGTGACTGGGGATGGCCATAGAGCTTCCCATCCTTGTGGGAGCCAAGCACCCAAGACTCCAGGTCTTCTCTTCCACCCACAAGACCAGGGGACCAGCTGGTCCAGTGGGACCAAGTAAAACAGGCTCTGCATTCCAGTGTCTGGGGATTGCCTGGGAAATGCACAGAGCTTCCCATCCCGGCAGGAGCCAAGCACCCCAGATCCCAGGTCTTCTCTTCCATCAAAGGGACCAGGGGACCAGGTGGGAGGCTAAGCACAACAGATTCCTGGTCTTCCTCTCCACCCATGAGACCAGAACTAGGAAGAGGAATAGAAGAACTACCAGAGTATTGGACTTGCTAGCACCCACCGAAAGGGAACTCTGGTCCCCTAACCACCAGACCAGTAAGGGGCTCTTTCTGCACCGACTAGAAGAAGAGATGGGAAAGAGATAATACAAAAACACACTCAGCAACAGAAAAACAAATATGACACTACCAGATTCTAGAAACTCCACACCAGCAATATTCCAAAATTCCAATGCAAATGATGCAGAAGAGAATGACCTTAAAAACAACTTCATGCAAATGATAGAGGTGCTAAAGGAGGATATAGGAAAATTCCTCAAAAAATTGTACAAAAAACAAACCAATAATACAAGAAATGGAAGAAAAAACAAACCAAAAAAGGCAAGAAATGGAAGAAAAAACAAACCAAAAAAGGCAAGAAATGGAAGAAAAAACAAACCAAAAAATGCAAGAAATGGAAGAAAAACAAACCAAAAAATACAAGAAATGGAAGAAAAAGAAAACCAAAAAATGCAAGAAATGGAAAAAAAGCAAACCAAAAAATTCAAGAAATCGAAGAAAAAACAAAGCAAAACATTCATAAAATGCAATAAATGGATGAAAAGATAAACTGAAAATTACAAGAAACAATTCAAAACAGTGCAAGAGTTGAAAACTGAAATAGAGACAATTAAAAAAAACACAATCTGCAGAAAGGCTGGAATTAGAAAAGCTGGACAAATGGTCAGGTACTACAGATACAAGCATTACCAACAGAATAAACGAGATGGAAGAGAGAATAACAGGTGTTGAATATACACTAGGAGAAATGGATTCATCAACCAAAGAAAAGCTTAAGTCCAACAAATCCTTAACACAAAGCATCCAGGAAATATGGGACACCATGAAAAGACCAAACCTAAGAATAACAGGTATAGAAGAAGGTGAAAAAAACCACCACAAAGGGGCAGAAAACATATTTAACCAAAGACATAGAAGAAAACTTTCCCAACCTAAAGAAAGACATGCCAATGAAGGTACAAAAAGCTTACAGAACACCAAATAGAGTGGATCACAAAACAAAGTCCACTTGCCACATAATAATTGAGACCCCAAATATACAGAATAAAGAAAAAAATATTAAGAGCAGCTAAGGAAAAAGGCCAAGTAACATATAAAGGCAAACCTATCAGAATTACACCTGACTTCTCCATGGAAACTCTGAAAGCCAGAAAGTCCTGGATAGATATTCTACCAACACTAAGAGACCATGGATGCCAGCCCAAACTACTATACCCAACAATGCTCCCAATCACTACAGATGGAGAAAACAAGATGTTCCATGACAAAACTAGATTCACGCAATACGTATCCACTAACCCAGCCCCACAGAAAGTTCTGAAAGGAAAACTCCAACCCAAAGGAGTTAACTACAACCAGAAAAACATAGGCATTAGATAATCCCACTTTACCAACAGCCAAAAGAACAAAGGGGTGGAATTCCACTCATAATTCCACCACCAACAACCATTACAAATCAAAGAAGAATGAGCAATCAATGGTCATTAATTTCATTCAATATTAATGGCCTTAACTCACCCATAAAAAAACACAGGCTAGCAGAATGGATTCGAAGATAGAACGCATCCTTCTGCTGCATACAAGAAACACACCTCACACTCAAAGACAGACATTACCTTAGAGTTAAAGGTTGGGAAAAGATTTTCCAATCAAATGAACCCAAGAAACAAGCAGGGGTAGCAATCCTAATATCTAACAAATTAGACTTTAAAATAAAAACAATCAAAAGAGATGAAGGAGGTCATTGCATACTCATCACAGGCGAAATACACCAAGATGAAGTTCCTATCCTGAACATCTATGCCCCAAATAAAAAGGCATCCACATTCATAAAAGAAACATTAATAAAACTTAAATCACATATAAAGCCCTACACACTTATAGTAGGAGCTTTCAACATCCCACTCTCACCACTAGACAGCAACACCAGATAGAAACTCAACAAAGAAGCAAAGGATCTAATAGAAGTAATGACCCAACTGGGATTAACAGACATCTATAGAACATTTCATCCACATAAAAAAGAATATTACTTCTTCTCACCACCACATGGAACCTTCTCAAAAATCGACCACATACTTGGCAGCATATCAAACCTCAGCAGCTACAAAAAAATTGGAATAACTCCATGCATCTTATCAGACCACCATGCATTAAAATTAGAATTCAACAACAGCAAAAATTGCAGAAACCCTACAAACTCATGGAAATTGAAAAATGCACAACTGCACCATCCCTGGGTCAAAGAAGAAATAAAAGAGAAATTAAAGACTTCCTAGAATTCAATGAGAATGAAGACATAACATACCCAAACCTATTGGACACTTTGAAAGCTGTGCTATGGGGGAAGTTCATAGCACTAAGTGCCCACATGAAGAAACTGGAGAAAGCTCTAGGACACAAAGAAGCAAACTCCCCCAGGGCAAGTAGATGCCAGGAAATAATCAAATTGAGGGCTGAAATCAATAAAGTACAAACTAGGAAAGTAATACAAAGAATCAATGCAATGAAGAGTTGGTTCTTTGAGAAAGTCAACAAGATAGACAACGCTTTCTCCAAACTTACCAAACAACAGAGTGTGAACATGTAAATTAACAAAATCAGAAATGAAAAGGGGGACATAACAACGGACTCTGAGGAAATTCAGAGAATCATCAGGTTATACTTTGAAAACCTGTACTCCACAAAATTCGAAAATTTAAAGTAAATGGATGACTTTCTGGATAGCTATCACTTGCCAGAATTAAATGAAGAAGAGATAATCAATTTAAATAGACCTATAACCCCTATGGAAATAGAAGCAGTCATAAAACGTCTCCCAACCAAAAAATCCCAGGTCCAGATGGCCTCAATACAGAATTCTACCAGAAATTCAAAGAACAGCTTATACCAATTCTTCTCAAAGTATTCACGCAATAGAAGCTGAACGGTCTTTGCCAAACTCTTTCTACGCGGCTTCAATAACCTTGATCCCGAAGCCACACAAAGACACAACTAAGAAAGAGAACTTCAGACCAATATTCCTCATTAACATTGATGCAAAAATACTCAATAAAATACTGGCAAATCGGATCCAAGAACACATCAAAGCAATCATTCACCACTATCAAGTCGGTTTCATCCCAGGGATGCAGGAATGGTTCAACATACGAAAATCCATCAATGTAATCCACCATATAAACAAGCTGAAAAACAAAAATGACATGATCATCTCACTAGATGATGAAAAAGCCTTTGACAAAATCCAACATCCCTTCATGATAAAGGTCTTGGAGAGATCTGGGATAACAGTTACATACCTAAACATAATAAAAGCTATATACAGCAAACCAGTAGCCAACATCAAACTAAATGGACAGAAACTCAGCGCAATTCTTCTAAAATCAGGAACAAGAAAGGCTGTCCACTCTCTCCATACTTTTCAATATTGTACTTGAAGCTCTAGCCAGAGCCATATAACAACAAAAGGAGATCAAGGAAGAGGGCAAACTTTCAATATTTGCAGATGATATGATAGTTTTCATAGGTGACCCAAAGAACTCTACCAGGGAACTCTTACAGCTGATTAACACCTTAAGCAAAGTGGCAGGATACAAGATAAACTCAAGAAAATCAGTAGCCCTACTATAACAGATGATAAAAGGGCTGAGAAAGAAATCAGAGAAATATCACCCTTTACAATTGCCACAATCAACATAAAATACCTTGAGGTAACGCTAACCGAACAAGCAAAGACCTGTGTCGCAAGAACGTTGAGTCTTTAAGGAAAGAAATTAAAGAAGCCCTCATTAAATGGAAAGATCTCCCATGTTCTTGGATAGGTAGGATCAATGTAGTAAAAATGGCAATCCTGCCAAAAGCAATCTACAGATTCAATGCAATCCCCATTAAAATCCAAGCACAATTCTTCACAGACCTTGAAAGAACAATAATCAATTTTGTATGGAAAAGCAAAAGACCCAGGATAGCCAAAACAACCCTGTTCAACAAGGCAACAGCCGGGGGCATCACCATCCCTTACTTCAAGCTCTATTATAGAGCTATAGTCCTGAAAACAACTTGGTGTTGGCACAAAAATAGACAGGTAGACCAATGAGTCGAATTGAAAACCCTGATATTAACTCACACATGTATGAACATTTGATCTTTGACAAAGAAGCTAAACATATACAATGGAAAGAAGATAGCATCTTCAACAAATGGTGCTGGCATAACTGAATGCTGGCATGTAGAAGAATGCGGATTGATCCATGTCTGTTGCCAAGCACAAAACTTAAGTCCAAATAGATCAAATACCTCAACATAAATCCAGCCACACTGAACCTCTTAGAAGAGAAAGTGGGTGGTACCCCTTGAACGAATTGCTACAGGAGACTGCTTCCTGAACATAATACCAGTAGCACAGACAGTGAGATCAACAATTAATAAATGGGACCTCTTGAAACTGAGAAACTTCTGTAAGGCAAAGGACACAGTCAGCAAGACAAAAAGGCAGCCCACAGAATGGAAAAAATATTCACTAACCCCACATCTGATAGAGGGCTTATCTCCAAAATTTACAAAGAACTCAAGAAGCAATTCTCCAAAACACCAAAGGATCCAATTAAAAAGTGGGCTACAGAACTAAATAGAGTGTTTTCAATAGAGGATTCTAAAATGGCTGAGAGGCACTTGACAAAGTGCTCAATATCCTTAGATACCTGGAAATGCAAATCAAAACAACTCTGAGATACCATCTCACTCCTGTCAGAATGGCTAAAATAAAAAATACCAACGACAATTTATGCTGGAGAGGATGTGGTGAAAGGGGAACACTCCTCCACTACTGGTGGGAGTGCCAACTTCTACACCCACTTTGGAAATCAGTATGGAGATACCTCAGAAAAATGGGAATAAACCTACCACAAGTCCCAGCAATTCCACTCTTAGGCATATATCCAAAAAAAGCACATTCATACAACAAGGATGTCTGTTCCACTATGTTCATAGCAGCATTATTTGTAATAGCCAGAACTTGGAAGCAACCTAGATGTCCCTCAAACGAAAAGTGGATAGAGAAAATGTGGTACATTTACACAATGGAGTACTATTCAGCAGAAAAAAACAATGGAATCCTGAAATTTGCAGGCAAATGGATGGCACTAGAAGAAACCATCCTGAGCTTGGTAATCTAGTCACAAAAAGAGAAGCATGGCATGTACTCTCTCATGTAAGGATTTTAAACCTAGGTCTGGGGAGTGCCAGCCTACAATCCCATGTCCAGAGAGTCTGGGAAGCAGAAACTTCAGTGGCTGATGGAAGACTCCCACAGCTAAACACTGAGCTGAACTAAAGAAATCCAGTGACAGAGAGGGAGGACTGATGACCAAATGGATTATGACTGGGCTGGTTTAATTCCCAGAAACAGCTGACCAGACAAGGGTTAGCTCTTGAATCCCAGGCTGATGCCTGGGAATCCAGCATGGTACTGATCAAGACCCCCTGAATGTGGTTGTCAGTGAGGAGGCCTAGGTAATCTATTGAGCCTTGGGTAGTAGATCAGTATTTATCCCGGGTATACAAATGGATTTGGACTCCCATCCAACAATGAGAGATGCACTCTTACCCTGAACATCTTGGGGGAGGGTCTAGGCCTTGCCCTGGATGAAATGACAGACTATGGACACCCCCAGGGAGGGCCTCACCCTCCCTGGGGAAATGAGGGGATATTGGAGGGGGTTGGTGGGAGTGCACGGGAGGAGGGGAGGGAAATGGTGAGGGACTTGGAATTGACATGTGAAACAACCTTTTTTTCTAATTTAAAATTAAAAATTATATATATGCATATATATAAAGAAAGAAATTAAAGAAGACATCAGGAAATGGAAAGATCTCCCCATGCTCCTGGATAGGTAGAACCAATATAGTAAATATGACAATCCTACCAAAAGTATTCTACAGATTTGACACAATTCCCTTCAAATTTCCAGCACAATTCTTCATAGACCTTGAAATAGCTGATTCTTAATATATTTATATATCCATAAAATTCTTCCAAATATTCAGTTATAAAACACATTCCTTTTATTCTTCTTTACAGTCTCATGTGATAAGCAATTTGTTTCTTGCTGATGCTCTAGAGAATGGTTTTAGTTTTCAACTTTATTTTTCTTTAGGTGGCAAGAATGGTTTCCTGTTGCCTAAATCTTTTGTATAACCTCAATTGTTACTGGGTGGGAAGTGAGAAAAATTTTTCCCGACTGATGACTGCCTTCCATGTGGTTTAGTTTCACAGAAAATCTGTCAACTACAAGCCTCTGGTGTATACATGGCTACTTTACAAATGGTTTAGAATTTATTACAAAATTTATTTTACAGGAACCATTAATATACTGAATTTTATTCAGTTTCTTAACACATGTAAAACATCCACATAAAATTGTTGTAACTTTCAGAAAATAATTTGTCATCCTTTATAGGTCTTCAAAAAGTTGCAATTTTAAGTTTAGGATGATAAATTTTAAGAAAATCTAACCATAATATACAAAAATTAATGCTATTAAAATGCCTCTAGAGGGCAGTATTAAATTATTTGAGCTTATTAGTTTGAATTATCTTTTGTAATGTAAATAAATTAATTTTGGGGGTAGGGACAGTCAAAATGGAAGAGGGGTGTTCTCTCTTTAAACGTAGTTGTGGTTGCAAATGGTTGTAAATTTTACTCTTGATACTTGAACCAACATGCTTGTGATATTCCCCCATTAAGGTTTAATGGGTTATTACTGGCACACTAAAACTATTTGAATTAGAATGTCAAATTTTAAAAATACTTCCTTTTTGACATCATAACATAATTACATCATTTCCCCTTCCCTTTCCTCTCTCCAAATCCTTCCATATAAACCTCTTTGCTCTCTTTCAAATCCATAGCCACTTTTTTAAAATTGCTCTTACACACATGTTCATAAATAATTTTCACAATAAGCATTGTTTCTATGCATACCATATTAAACCAAAGTTTGATTCATATTTAATCTCTTTTACCTTTGCAACTTGAATTATGGATATTAAACATATTAATGAATTGGTAATTTTATAAAAAATTGTAAAACTTATCATTTTCCGATGTACTTTTTTCTCATGGGTGCTTTACTCTTCTCTGCATATACTCATGCACACTCACACACACGTTGTATTTATATACTTTCTTAGATTTCTACTGAAGTGGGAGAAAAGTGAATATATGGAATAATAAATCCCTCACTGATGAGTGTCACTTAACTTTAGCTTTTTTCTTTTAATCACATTCCATGCTGCTTTCTGGAAGCACCAGGGAGACTGTGAAAGTAGAGAAAAAGGTGGCCTATCTCTTTATGTAGAGACTATGATTTACAGTTTTTCATTTAGGTTCTTCTCTTTGTGGGTAGATCTTTCCAAATTTATAAAGTCAGTTTTATTCCTCCTGAATAATCCCGTCACACCCGGAGGTGATAAAAGATGATCTCTGGTCCCAGCTGCTTTGCTGTCTTCAAAGGTGGCTGGAGAAGGACAGGTTTATTCCTCTTGTTGTTGATACAGAAAGTGGGATCAGAGTAACTGCATTCGTTATTCCGCTGGCATTCTCTTTGGGAGTCTAGAATATATGTTCTTTTGTAGAATGTGCTTCTAAACTGAATACAAAATCTAAGGCACAGTTTTGTATGTCTTTCACTATATTTTGTGAAAAGGGTATTAAATATGCCTTTTAGAGTTGTAGAAGTCATACTTAATTTAAAATGAAGTATATACAGAAATGTCAATTCTGGTAAAAATCTTAATTTGTTGACAGAATTTATATGCCTCACATTTCTTGCTACTCTATATTTGAAAAGTATTATGAATATTTAATTAGAGCTTACAATATCTGTGGAAAGGTACAAAGAATTATCCATGCTTTAACTTTGCAACAGAATTTGGAAGTAAAATGTGACTTTTGTAAGGTTATACCAGGATCAACACTGGTATAAAAAAAGTTTTCTGACTTCATGTTCAAATTTTCTTATTAAAATGATCTTTTCTGTATCATAAAATAGTTTTACTGTGAAAATAAAGAAAAAAAGCAGTCTTGTTCCTTCTAAGTTTGCTATGAAAGAGAGAGGCTCTCCAGAAAGATTCCTTTAAGTCTCTGGATATTTCCTTTCACACTGCCCTTGCTAGGCAGCTTTTCAGATTGTGCAAAACCAAAACCTGATCCTGCACCTAAGATGCTGCTCTTCTGATGTGCTAACAGCCTTGACTCAGAATAACTATGTAAGGATACGAAACTGGGTTCATATATACATGATTAAACAACTGAAGTAAAGTTCTTTTGATATATTTTATACACTTAGATGAAACTGGCATGAGGACTCCTAGAAATTCTTCAATTTAGAAAATTTAATTGCAGTTACTTGCCATCTCCCATGTTATAGAAGACAATAAAAGCACCTTAGTAAAAAGAGGGCAGTTACAGAATTTGACATCATTTCTGACTGCGTCATGTTCCTACTCATTGTGAACATCTGTGGTCTGTCTTGCTTGTGGAACTCTTTGAGGAACTGTGTTCTATGGAATGTACCCTGGTCTAGCAGTAGCAATGTTCCTTGAGAAAAGGAGCCAGAGTCAGTATGTGTACTTATCGACCCATCTCGGTAACTTGTTTTCTAAGTGTCTTGTTCTTCTGCTGCATCATATCCCTGTTTCTATCACTATTCTTCAACAAATTGTGAGCCTAGTTGACATCACAAACTCACAATAATTTTGCATACATTTTAGTTAATGACTTAGGCAAAATTCCTTTTCTCATTTTATTTCTGCCTCACTACAAAGTTGGTTATGTGCATGTGCACATCAAAAAAAATTGAACACTCAACTGGTAGGTATTTCTGGGTTCTCTACCACTATGTGTTCAGCGGGATTTTATATGTTAATACTCAGATGCACTGCAAATAGAAAACATTAGGTTTATCCAGACTGTCAGATACCATTTACACACACAAATCTGTGATGATATATTATGTGTGATTTATTAAAGCTTGTCTAAGAATCAAGAAAACAAAGTCAGCCACAAGCCATAGAAGCCAGGCACACACCTTTAATCCTAACAGCCAGAATCTCAGAGAGGGTGATATTCCTAGGACTCAGGATTAAGAGATAGTCGGATCTCAGTAAGTCCAAGGCTACCCAGATCTGCTCAAGACTGATCCCGCCCTAAAGAGTAATAACTCATACAAAGATGAACTCAGCTGGACAAACCTGTCTTTATATGTTGTTGCTCTAATAAAGTAAAGATTGTCCCAATTCACCAGGTTAGCCCAGACTTCAAACTACTGACCTTACTTCGAAAATTTCCCATCATTTTTTAAGTCTTAAATATTTCTTGAATACAACCACTCTTCTTTTCTTTTCGATCCTGGACTATTAAAATATCTTGTCTGTCTTATGATAAAATGAAAGCAACTAAAACACCAACCCAGAAACAAATTATTGACTTATTATCTATCCTGCCTGCAAGATATGCTAGGGCAATGTTGGCACAAAGCTTGTGAGAGTAATCAAGCAATATCTGGTTTGACATAAGGCCCACTTCACAAGATGGATAGATACCTGACGCTGACTAGATGATCAAAAAGCAGAAACTGTATATCTAGGAGACCTAGAGTAAAAGCAAATACTTCCTGTCTAAGAAAAAAGTAGTGGTAAACAGACTCCTAATGATATTCTGCTATATTAATATGTCAGTTGCCTATTTAGCCATCACTAAAGAAGCTTCTTCCTGCAGTATATGGGAACAAATACAGACAACACACACACACACACACACACACACACACGTAGAGGGAGGGTGAGAGGAGACCTTGTAACACCCATCTCTAAATGAAATGTATTTATCAAATCCGTACCTTCAGAACTCAAGGAACCTAGCAGAAAAGGAAACAGAAAGAGTATACAAGGCCAGGGTGTTTGGAGGATACCAGGAGAACAAGGGCCTCTAAATCAACTGAGCAAATCTCATATGAAGTTACAGTGTGTGAAGCAGCAAACACGGGGTCTACACAGGGATGCACCAGGTTCTCTAAGTTTAGTATATTTTATTGGACTCCTGATTGTTCGAGCAATCAAGCCTTTTCATTTTATGCCTTCTCTTGGGCTCTTTTCCTTTGTTGGATTGCTCTGACTAACTTCAATGTGATGGTTTTGCTTTGACTTATTATATTCTGTCTTGCTATGGTTTGTTTTCATTTCTTAAAAGACTGTTTTGGCTAATGAGAGACAGAATGTGGGTCGATACAGAGGATAGAGGATGTGGAGAAGAATGGAACAAGGGGAAACTTTAATTGGGATAAATTTTATGATAAAATCTATTTTCAATAAAAGGTAAGATAATGCTGTTTGATTTTGTTTGAAAGATTGAATTGGTTGGTGCTGTATATCCAACTATAAATATAACAAGTACATGAAATTTATGCTTTTTATATATATTGTGTATAACCTCTCTTTTAATAAAGATGTTTTTGGAAAGGGAATAAAAAATGAAACAAGTAAAAACAAAATTTGGCAATGTACAGAATGGAAAAAGATTTTTTATCAGATTCATATCCAGTAGAAGACTAATATCCAAAATATATGAAAAACTCAAGAAATTGACTCTAAAAAACTAAATAGTCCATTTATGAAGTGGGTACAGATCTCAACAGCGAATTCTCACTAAAGGAATCTCAAATGTATGAGAAACATGTAAAGAACTGTTCAACATCCTTAGTTACCAGGGAAATACAAATCAAGACTACTTTGAGATCATCTTATACCTTCTGAAATGGCTAAGATCAATGACACAAGTGACAGTTCATGTTGAAGAGGATTGGAGCAAGGGAGACACTCCTGCATTGCTGATGGGACTGTAGATTTTACAGCAACTTTGGAAATCAACATGACAATTCCTCAGAAAATTGCAAAAAAAAAATAAACTTCATGACCCAGCTATCCTGCTTCTGGGAATATACCCAGAGAACACTCCATCCTACTCCAAGAACACTTACTTAAAACTATGTTCATTGTGACTTTATTCATAGTAGCCAGATACTAGAAAAAAACAGGTGTCCCTCAAAATAATCATAGATAAAGAAAATGGTACATTTATACAATGAAGTATTGTTCAGCAGTTAAAAATCACGAACAAACAAAAACTGTGACATTTTGGAATTTGAAGGCAAGTGCTTGAAACCAGGAAAAAAAAGAATCCTGAGTGAGGTAACTCAGACTCAGAAATACCACAATAATATTTCTTACTGGTAAGTGCATGTAAACTGTTAAGTAAATGTTGCAATTTATTGTCTCAGATAGGTTAGGTGAAGAGGATTGCTCTGGGGGCACACATGGATCTCACTGGGAAGGGGAATTGGATAATACTTTTGGGGTATACTGATGGCTGATAGGGATAGACAGGATGGATGAAGTTGGGGTGGGATGGAGAGAGACCGTACAGGGAGAGATGACTGGAATTGGGTGCACTTGGGGGTGGTATGGAAACCTAGTGCAGTGGAAACTTCCTGAAATCTTTGAGAGAGATTCTAATTAGGATTCCTAGTAATGGGGGATTTTCAATCTCAACTGGCCATTCCTTGTAGCCAGGCAAGCCTCCAAGTGGTGAAACTAGATTCCATTTGGTTGACTTGTTGGTCAAGGGCATATTCTGTGGCGATCCCCAACCAACTGAGGCTGATGTTAGAGCAGAAATTTTCTCTCTATAAACTGACATTGGGTTTCACTGCCTAGGACAAAATTCATACAGCTTGGTTGAATAAGAAAGGAGGTCTAGGCAGTCTCTGCCTGAAGTCTTCACTCCCAAGCTGCAGGTACTCTGCAGACTACTGATAGAGAAAACTAATACCAACCCAGCCACAAAACCTTTGGCCTACAATATATCCTGTCTGCAAGATATGCTGGGGTAATAATGGTGGCACAAAACTCATGAAAGTGGCCAACCAAAATCTGATTTAACTTGAGGCCCACTCCATGAGGGGTAATCCATGCCTGATACTTCTTCAATGGCCAGAAATCATAGACTGGATAGCCCAGTTATCAACAAAAATGGCTCCCCTGACAGTGGGTGGGAGGGGATGCAGAGACCCACAACCAGACATTATGCAGAGAAAGTCTAAACAAGTTGTCTTCATCAGGTCCCTCCCCTTAGAGCTCAGGGGTATCTGGGAAGAGTGGCAAACAATTGGAGAAGACCAAGCACAGGGCCCACATGGTTCTGTATCAGGTCCTTTGCATATATGTTGTAGCTGTTAGCTTGGTGTTCTTGTAGGACTTATAATTTTGGGAATGGGTGTTATCTTTGATTCTTTTCCCTGCTCTTAGGACTCTTTTCCTCGTATTATTTTGCCTGTCCAGTTTGGGTATGAGGGATTTGGCCTTTTCCTATTATATTTTGTTTTGTAGTGCTTGGCTGTTGTCTCTACAAGACCTTTTGTTCTGAAAGGAGACAGAGGGAGTGTAGATTTGTGTGGAGGGGAGAAGGGGAGGGATGGGAGGAGTGGAAGGATGGAAAACTGGTTAAGATGTGTTATTTGAGAGAAGAAAATATTTTCAATTACCCAAAGAAAACATAAAACCATCATTTTGTAAATTTTTTGGTGAATATTTGGAGTTTAAGACAAGTTACACACACTTAACATGACTTGTAAACCATTTTCTTCATTAAATTAATCTTAATCCATGTGCTAGGAATATTGTCATTGATGGGGAAAATAATAGTCTATTTAGTTCCACTTATGAAAGTTATTTTGTCAAAATTTTTTAATTGGAGAGAAATTAATCCCTGACTTACCTTAATTTCCTACACATTCTTTTGAATGTATATTACTAGGCAATCAAGTAAAATCCTTTTCACATTGTTTTGTATTACATATTTTTAAATTTTCTGTTCTACTTTTGAAGTTCTGATATAATTTCTCCCTTCCATTTCCTCTCTCCAAATGCTCATACACTGTTGTTGCTCTCTCAAATTCATGACTTCTTTCATTAATTGTTGTCATACACACATATATTATAGAGAATCCTAAATACATAAATATAGCCTGTAGTATTATAATAATAGTGGATATGTAGGACTCATGAAAATACACAAAATACTTTCCTGAATTATTTGAGGTGAATTCACCAAGTTTATGCCTTGTTATTCTAGTTTTAAGTCTTTTGAGATGCTAAAACAGAGTTCTTTATATTGGGTAAAATATAAGATACAGAAATTTGCATCTCCTAATTTTAGAGGTTATAAATGCAAGATTAAGATGCCAGCAGATTTCATGTCTCATCAGGGCCTGTGCCTCATAGACAGAGTCTTCTATGAGTCTTCACAAAATAGAGGACAGGTGTTTCTTTAACTTTATTCAAAGGAATATCAATCCCAATGCTTGGGATGTATCTAAATGGTAAAGCACTGGTTTAGTGTGTGTGAAACTTCAGCATGTGTTCCTAAGTCCTCAACAATGATGATGATGACGATGATGATGATTATGACGTTGTAAAAGAAAAGAAGAAAAACAAGAACAATATGCTATTTATGAAATTTGCACATTCATGATTTAAGCAGTCCCTAATGTTCTTAATATTTAACAATGCTTTCCTGGGAATTTAGACTCAAAACCTAAAGTTTATGCTTTATTGTTAGGCCATAAAGTCTTCTAGTTTTATTTGACAGAAATGTTCTAAAGGTGTGATCATTCTTCAGCATAGCCACAATGCAAATGACTGAATATGAGAACAGACATCAATGAATTTTGTTACCCAATCTTACAGAGCACTTTCAAGCTTTATAATGTCTAGATATATCTAACTGCTGCATTGGATGGTGGAGATGATAAACTGAAGGGACTTGGCTCTCTGTTCTGAACACTGAATAATAGTTGAATTAACTAATCCGAAGTCATGATGGTTTCTTGATGTGCATAATGCATCTCTTCATGGCTGAGCTAATTTAGATGGTCATTTTTTAAACTTGAAAGTAAGAGAAATCTAATTGTTAAATGATATTTATATGTTTTTTTGCTATTGCCTCATGATTCAGTAATATATATTCATTCAGAATGTCCTATCCTAAAAATATTTGGAGCAAAATTTTTGAAAATTTTCAGGTATTGTTTGTTGTATGTTAAATGTCAAATAACTACTTGCTCCTTAATTTAGCTTTCCTGAATCTTTCTGCAACAACTAGTTTTGTCTTTCATTAAATGTCAAATCTTCCGTACATTTCCATGAGAAATGTATTAGCATGTGGAGCCAATAAGGGAGAGAATTCTGTCCCAGAACTGAGCAAACACCATTTATGGTTTTATTATTGGTTATGTAAAGAGCTGCTATTTCTCAGTCTTTTCTTTTGATCCTTAAGTGAAGTAGAAAACCATACATAGGAACAAAGCCGTCTATGGTGTTTGCTATTGGTTATGGAAAGAGCTATTTCTTGATCTTTTGTTTTGAGACTTAAGTAAAATAGAAAATAATACATACTGAGAATTTAGAATGAAAAACCATTTTTTTTATTTTAGCACTGTATTGGCAAACCATTCACCAAAGATGGAACTTGGAAGTTTCCTTCAGATTATATTCACACATGAATAACTGAAGAGTTTATTAAAAAGTCAGGACTCTTGTTTCCTCACATGTAAGACCAAAAGAAGAGCAATATTGGATTTGACAATGACTGAAGGAATGATTTTTTTTGCATTGTAGAGAAATCGATTTATTTCTTTTTATTATTCCCTCACACAATGCAACCCCACTACATACTTCCCTCCCTGTCACCCCCAACTCCCCTCTCCTCCAGATCCAATCCTTGTTTGTTTCCCTTCACAGAAGAGCAGACCTTCCAGGGATATCAACCAAACATGACATAACAAGGTGCAATAAGACTAGACATAAACCCTAATATCAAGGCAAGCCAGGAAAATAAAAAGGGTCCTAAGAGGAGGAAAAAAAGTTCAAGACACCCACACTCCTACTGTTAGGAGTCCCCACAAAACACCAAACTATACAGCCATAGAAACATATTCAGAGGATCTAGTACAAACCTATACATGCTCTGAGATTGCTTCTGCAGTCTCTGTTAGCCCTACCTTGTTTTTGTTTTGTTTTGTTTTGTTTTGTTTTGATGAGTGGTATTCTCCTGGTTTGATATCTCTGGCACTTACACTCCTTCCTCCCCCTCTTCTTCAGGATTCCCTTAATTCTGCCTAATATTTGGTATAGATCTCTGAATCTGCTCCAATCAGCTTCCAGAGGAAACCTCTCTGATGACATTTGGGCAAGGCCCCGATCTATGAGAATAGCAGAATATCATTGGGAATTTATCATTAACTTATTAATTATTGTTGCTGTTGTTATTTTGGTCATTCATGTTTGGGTCTACTCTAGTTCTCTGGTTCCTGGTCATCTAGTCAGAGTCTGGCATGTGCTCCCTCTCATGACTTGAGTCTCAAGTGATACCAGTTATTGTTTGGTCCCTCCCACAAGCTCTGAATCGCCATTTCCCTAGCACATCTTGAAGGCAAGACACATGTGAGTCAAAGATTTGTTGGTTCTTGTCCCAGGTCCACCACACGGAGCCTTGCTTGGTTATAAAAGATGGCTGATCAGGCTCTGTATCTTCCTTTACTGGGAGTCCTCACTAGGGTCACCCTCATAGGTTCCAGGAAGTTTCCACTAAACGAGACTTCCATTTTGTCTCTAAATGCTTCCCTATTTCAGTTGTCTCTCCATGTCCTCTTCCCCCATTCCTCCCTCCCACAAAATCTAGTCACTTTCCACATTCTCAGGTAGATCTATGTGTCTCCACTAGAGTTGTCCTTGTTCCTTTGCCTCTGTGGGTCTGTGAATGGTAGTGTGTGGAGGAGATCATGTCCTGGCAGGAGGGGAGTGGCCCAAAGCTGACCACTGGCGCCATTACAAACATGGCGCTGGGAGAAAGCTACAGAGGAGAGGCTTCGAGTGTTTACTAAGAAAACAATTGGCTGTCCAAAATCACACCGGATGAGGTCATCACACTTGCAGGCCATGCTCAGGAGGGGGTGGGACACTAGATATATCACAGGAATAACTTTAAAATTGTTGGGGAATACCGTTCCGGCCCTGCAGTTTTTACTTTAAGAGGGCTCCGCTGTTGCTCAGTAAAGGTGGTCTTGCAAGACTGTTGCCCTGATTGTCTCCGCGTTCCAGGAGGCTGTGGGACTGGAGAACAGCACACTCTACCCTCCCTGACTTTGACCCCCCACAATAGTGTGAATTTCCTTTACTTAACAGTTAATCTATACTTAAAAGTGAAAGCATGTCATGTTTGTCTTTCTGGGTCTGTGTTGCCTTACTCAGGATGACTTTTTCTAGTTCCATTAATTTGCCCAGAAATTTCATGATGTTATTTTTTTCTAACAGCTGAGTAATACTTCATTGAGCAAATATACCACATTTTTGTATTCATTCTTCAGTAGAAGGACATTTGGGCTGTTTTCATTTTCTTGCTATTATAAATAAAGCTGCTTTGAACATAGTTGACCAAATATGCTTGTGGCAGGATTGAGCACCTTTTGGAAATATGGCCATAGTGTCGTGATTGGGTCTTAACATAGATTGATTTCTGATTCTCTAAGGAACTGCTATACTTTTCCATAGTTGCTGTATAAGTGTGCTCTCCTACCAACAATGGAGTAGTGTTCCCGTTGCTCCATATCCTCACCAGCATGAGCTGTCTCTTGTGTTATAGATCTTAGTCCTTCTGACAGGTGTAAGAGGGAATATCAAAGTACTTTTGATTTGCAATTCCCTGATGGCTTAGGATGCTAAACATTTCTTTTACTGCTCTCAACCATTTGTGATTGATCTATTGAGAATTCTGTGTTGAGATCTGTACTTCATTGTATGGGGTGATACATATGGATCCATTTGCATCTCCTACCTGCAGATATCCAATTAGACCATGTAATGTTTATTCTTGCTTGTCAATTTAATTATATCTGGAATTAACTGTGATACAGAAATGGAGTGCACACCTATAATTCAGATCTTGAGGGCAGGTGGGCACAGGCATTGATCTGGATCTTAAGGAGGGAGTATACAAAACTTTAATCCTGATCTTGAGGTGGGAAGACACACCTTTAATCTGGGTCACAGCTTCTGCTGAAAGCCTATATAAGGACAGTGGAAGAAGGAATGTTTCTTCTTTGCTTACCCTTATCTTGTTTGCACATACATTGGAGCCTACTTCTTCGGGATTCAGGCATGTACAGAAGACCAGCTGAAACAACTAACTGCTAGATTGTTGGACTTTCCTTTCACAGCTAATTGTTGGACTGTAGCCTGTAAGTCACTCCAATAAATTATATGAGAGGGAGAGAAAGAAAGAGAGATTCATTCCATAAGTTCTGTGATTCTAGAGAAACAAGACAAATACATACTGGCACTATTTGTGTTACTTTTTTGCATTGAATACTTTTGGCTTCTTAAGCAGAAACCAGGTGTCCATAGGTATGTTGATTTTCAGTTTAATTCCATTGATCAGCATGTCTATTTTTATGCCAATATCATGAAATTTATGTTACTGAATGTTGTTAAAACGTTTAGGTTTATCCAGTAAGGAGACACAGACCGTGACTCAACGATCCCACGTGGAGTTTATTGGTGGACGGGGAGGGAAAAGGGGAGCAGAGAGAGAGATAAGAGAGAGAGAGAGAGTAAGAGCAAGAGAGTAAGAGAGAGTAAGAGAGGAAGAAGAGTAAGAGAGAGTAAACGGGCAGGGGTCAGTTCCTTAAAGGGGTCCTTTGCACCTGCCTGGTTCTCACGGAACTCTGGGCTGGCCAGAGTGTTGCCTGAGCGCATCCTGCCAGGTAACAGGGCAGGCCAGAGTAATGCCTGAACCTTTCACTGCACAGCTTTAGGTCAGGGATGGTGATGCCTCTGAAATTTCTTTTATTATATAGGACTATTGCAGGTATGGGTTTTTGGTTTTCATATGAATTGTTTATTGTCTTTTCAAGGTCTGTAAGAATTGTGTTGAAATTTTGATGATGATTGTATTTAATTTATAGATGACTATTGTTAAGATGAGCATGGGAGATTTTGCCATCTTCTGATACCTTTTTTAATTTCTTCCTTAAAAGACTTGAAGTTTTTATCATACTGCTTGGTAAGGGTTACCTCAGTACATTTTATATTGTTTCTTGCTATTGCAAATGGTGTTGTTTCCCTGATTTCTTTCTCAGTCTGTCATTTATATATGGGAGGGCTACTGATTTCTTTTGAGCTAATCTTGTACCCAGTCACGTCACTGAATGTGTTTATCAGCTGTCAGAGTTCTCCCATAGAATTTTAGGTGTTGCTCATGTATGCTATCACAATCACCTGCAAATAACAATACTTTCACTTTTCCTTTCCAATTTAGAGTCCCCCTTTTCCCCCATCAATTTTCTTATTGCTCTGGTTAAAACTTCAAGTACTATACTGATAAGGATATGAAGAGAATAGGCAACCTTTTCTTGTTCCTGATTTTAGTGTAATTGCACTGACTTTCTATCCATTTAATTTGATGTGGGCATAGGCTTGTTATAAGTTGTTTTTATTATGTTTAGGTATGCCTTTTGTCTCCTTAATGTCTCCAAGACTTTTAACATGAAGGGATGATATATTTTGCCAAAGGCTTTTTTGAAACCTAATGAGATGATCATGTGTTCTTTTTATTTCTGCTTGTTTATATGGTAGATTACATTCACTATTTTTTATATGTTGAACCGTATTTGCATCACTTGGATGAAGTCTATAATGGTGTATGATGTTTTTGGATTCAGCTTACAAGTATTTTCATGAGTATTTTTCCATGTACGTTGACAAGGCAAATCGGTCTGTAATTCTTTTGTTGCATCTTTGTATGGTTTGGGTATCAGGGTGAGTATGACCTCATAAAATGAATTTTCCTTCTGTTTATATTTTGTGGAATAATTTGTGAAGTATTTGCATTAGATTCCCTGTGAAAGTTTGGTAGAATTATGATTTTCTCTTTTCTCTTACAGCTTTTAACATTGCTTCTATGTTCTGCATGTGTAGTGTTTTAATTATTATGTGGTGAGGAGACTTTCTTTTTTAGTCTAATCTACTTGGTATTCTATATGCTTCTTGTATCTTTATAGGCATCTCCTTCTTTGGGATAGGAAATTTTCTTTTGATTTTGTTGGAGATAATTTCTGGGACTTTGAGCTGGAATTCTCCTCATTCTATTTCTATTATTCTTAGGTTTGATCTTTTCATAGTGTCCCAATATCCTGAATGTCTTGTTCCAGGATATTTTAGGTTTAACATTTTCTCTGAGCAATGTATCTGTTTCTTCTGTCATGTCTTCAATGCCTGCATTCTCTCTTACATCTCCTGTATTCTGTTGTTGATGCTTATATCTATAGTTCCTGTTCTCTTACCTAGGTTTGCCATTTCCTGAAGTAATTCCATAAGACAGGTTAAGCTACAATGACATCAGCAAACAATGAGATCATTTTTTATTTCATGATATATGTATGTATTATTTATCTACAAAAAATACAACATGTCTAAAGTAAGTGGTTTGTGATTATTTCAGATTTGTTGGTGCAGCTATGTCTCAAGTGTTTTACCACATCCCCTTAAAGTTATGAACATCATTATATATGTTTGTCATTTGTGTGTTTATGGTAATTTCTTAAGGTATTCTTAATAAAAATATATTTTTCTATTATTTCCTTATATTTCCAAAATACTTAAAGGATATCTGTCTTTTAAGCTCTTTGAGTTGTAACAATCATAATTAATATTGAAATACCATAAATCTTTGTGATTTAAAACCACTCTATGATCTGTGGGAGCTTTAGTGAGTCCATCTTGGTCTGACATATCAAAAGTGCTTACTTGTTTTGCTCAAGCTTTGCTGAAATAGAACTAACAGGATATTTTACCACGAAAAACAGCATGCATGTTACCTTTTTGAAAACATGATGATTTGAAGTGGTTTAACTGTTCCTTAAGCCCAAGATTTCTTCTATTTTGGACTGTATATAATCACTGAGGAGAATAAACTTAGGTCTGCAGTATTCACTGACAGTCCTCCCGTGTGCAACTCTTTGTCGTGTCTCTTTGTTTTTCTTTTAATTCTCACACTCCATTTCAGCTGCTGTTTGACAGGTTGACAAGCTATGACAATGACCTTCACAATAAAGAACTATAGAAAGCCTTACCAGAAGCCTACAGTCTCAACAATTTTGATTGCCATTATGGTTAGATCTGTACTTTGTTGGTGTGAATGAGGTCGAACATACAAGGATGGCCCACAGTGTGGAACCATACTATAGTGTGCTTAGGAAGAGTTTGTGATAGCTCCAGATCACTGGAAGCACTGTGGACCCAGAGAGCAAGTGAGAAGATACTGCAAGCTCATTTATTTTAACTGGAAGAAAAGAAAAAAACCAATCATAAAGACAGATGGCAATGGTATTCACTCAAATTGTTCACACTCATCATAGATAAACAGCAATATCCCTATAAAGTATGCACAAGGAAGAAAAAACAAGAGTCATCAGTGAAGAAGAAAGGAATTTAAGTTATTTAGTCCCAGAACAAAAAATCAAGAGAGCTGTATTGCAGGTTGTCAAAAATAAAAGTAACAAAAAGATTTTTCAGAAAGTATAAAGATAAGTATAGATTGAATAACCTGAATGGTTAATGATTTTATAAAGAATCACAAATGGGTGGCATCCTGAGGGAGGTAACCCAGTCACAAAAAGACAAACATGACATGTACTCACTCATATATGGATTTTAGACATGACTCTGTAGTGCTAGCCTACAATTCCACTGCCAGAGAGTCTGGGAAACAGAGAGATATGCATGATACCCCTGAGAACCAGAATGGGACAGGATCTCCTTAGCAGTTTGGGAACATGGGGAAAGAGGACCAGGAGCTGGGAGAAAGAGGTGGGGGAAGAGAATGGGGAAGAAGGACGTGGGGGAGCAGAGGTTGAGTCAGGGGAAGAGTAGAGTAGAGCAGGGTGAGAGATACAATAACAGAGGGAATCATTATAGGTTTGAGGAGATTTCCAGAGATCTACAAGGATAACACTAACTGGCAATCTAAGGAATAGTGGAGACACTGCCTTAAATGCCCTTCTCCTATAGTGAGATTATTGACTGCCTTATATGCCATCCTAGAGCCTGGCTGATGGAAGCAGAGGCAGACACTCACAGCTAAACACTGAATTGAACTCCTGAAACCCAGTTGTAGAGAGGGAGGAGTGAAGAACAAAGGGGTCAAGACCAAACTGGTGAAATCCATAGAAACAGCTGACTTGAACAAGGGGGAGCTCATGGACCCCAGACTGATGGCTGAGAGGTCAGCATGGGACTGATAGAGACTACATAAATTTGGGTGTCAGTAAGGAGACCTTGGCAATCTATGGGGCCTTGTGTAGTTAATTAATATTTATCCATGGTATACAAATGGACTTTGGGAGACCATTCCACATGGAGGGATGCTCTCTTAGCCTGGACACATGGGGAAGGAACTAGGCCCTGCCTGGAATGAAATGACAGACTCTGGAGTTCCCCCATGGAGGACATCTCCCTCCCTGGGGAGTTGAGTGGGGATTGGATGGGAGGCTGTAGGGATTGGTGGGGGGGTGGGGGAGAAGGGGAGGGAGAGTAAGTTGGGATTGCCAGGAGAATCAAGTTTTTTCTAATTTAAATAAAAAGAATCCAATTTATGTTTTCATTTATTTTAACTGTGCAACTGTTTCTTGTTACTTTAGGAGTCTCCCAGTTAAACTTACACATGTAATTTAGAGGAGGTGATATGGAATGTCTAGTTGACGAAACAGGACCCATTCATAAAACAAAGTGAAAATAAAGAATAAATTTACAGCCTTGGTGGAATTGCCATGATAATTTTCAAAAGTGCTTTTATGTGTGGGGCTCTTAGTAGCTTCTAGGTCTTCACCAAATCTGACTATTGAACACATTTTTTCTGAATATACATACATACATACATATATACATATATACATACCTATATTCATATGTACACCTATTCATGGATGGAAAATAAGTTCACATTACCTTTTATCTTCAGGGCATGCAATAACTGCAAGGAATTCTGTGCATCTGTACAGATTGTGTATTGGCATTTCTTACTTCTTGTGTAGAGGTATTTATATACATGAGGAAGGGATGGAGAGTGGTTTGTTTCCAGGAGCAGCCAGTCACATGTTATTTCCCAGATAAATTAATGTCGATAAAACAAGAGGTAGGTGAAAGGGACATGTAAAAGCAATAGGATGAAAACCAATGTTTCTTGTTTCTATTTTCTCTAGTTTCAATTCGTTCCTTTTAGGAACATGAGTTGTCACCAGTGAAGATAGAGCTATGGGTCATTGTTTAGCCTTCTCCTAGATTGCATCAACATCCAACAGACATGTTTCTGTGTCACTGAACAAGGGTATGGCAGGGTATTATCACATAAGAATACTAGGGGGAGAAAATGAAAGAAAGAGGAAAATCATTCCAGAGATGCTTGTACTCAGACCACCATGGTTTACGTAGCCATGTGTATTCTTTATCCTTTGAATGTCTTTCACTGTTAACAGAGCAGAGTTCATTTATTCCTAGGCTTTCCAGATGGCAGCTGTGATGGGTGCGAAAGTAAAGCTATCATTTGAAGATCCATGTTGCAGAAAAGGTGCTACGCAGTTTGGACTGGGGAATGGGTACTGTTTCCCAGCTTTCTTTTCTCCAGTTGAATCAGACTGAAGATGTTGAAAGGTACCAGAGTGACAGGAAATGGGCTGAGATTTTGTCCTTTTGAGCTATTTGAGTTTACACACAGGTACACAGGTACCCCTTGCCCACCCAGGCCAATTGTCTCCTGAGGAAAACGTGTGCCTTCAAGTAATGTACTTTGATTTTTGCCAGAAAAAAATAAGAAACAAAAAAAACCCATGAATATTATAATACTGTGCAGTATTTTAGTAATGTGTGTGCCAGTTTATAAAAATAGACGTCATGCTATGCTGAAAAAAAAAACAAAAGAAGACTATGAGTCACTCTGAATAGTGCTATCAGCAGTTTGAAATGGAATCTAACTTCCTCATTCAGTTCTCATGAGTAAATAATTCAAGGCATTTTTTATTTGCCTGTGTCTGTGTGTGTGTACATACACACGTGTATGTGTGTGTGTGTGTGTGTGTGTGTGTGTGTGTGTGTGTCTGTGTGTGTGTGTGATGGAGTTAGGACACAATAGGTTTCTGAAAGAATAGGATAAACTTTGACAATCTCCTCAACTGATAATTTTAGGATTTCAAATACATGTAAAAATGAAACAGACTTATTCTGCTCACAAGATTTTATGAATGGAAATTGGATTAGCATTTAAAAAGATTCATTTAGCTTTATTCTATATGGATTAGTTTTATCTGTAGATATACACATATACCGTGTGGGAGCCGAATGTCCACAGGTTTCACAAGACAGCATTCGTTTCACAAATACTGGAGCTACAGATGGCTGCAAACCACCCCTGGATAATGACAGCCAAACCTGCGTCTTGGGAGGAGCAGAAAGAGCTTTTAGGCACTCTATGTTCCAGATTAATAATTTTTATTTCTTTTAATTTATTCAAAAATTGGCAAATGAGAGCCTAAGTTCCTGGCCCATTACTCCCATCATCTTTCAGGTGTTTCTAACTCTGCTTCATCTCTCCTCTGATACAGGAGAAAGGACTTCAGGAGCTTGGATTTTGCTGATTTCAATCTACTGAATTCCATAACTGACAGCAATGCTTTAACCCAAGCTTTCAACTTTTAACCTAGATTTGTACTTTAAAATTCATGAGGTAGCTTTTGTTCTTATAATTCAATTATACTGTACCTTAAAACAAACTCTAAATTAGGAAAATGGAAATCTTACTTATACATTATGTTTATAAAATGTCTTTGTTGCCCCTTACATTATGAATATATATTCAAAATTAAATTATTTCTCTGAGTATATTGAAAGTTCTTTTAAGAAGTAAATACCACAATAAAAATAACTAAATCTCTTTCAGATATTTAAAATCCAGTGTTGCTTTGCTTAACTTTCTTATTTGCTTAAGTCAGTTAATTTGATAGAAAATAACTGAAATATTAACCTGGTCAATGTAGTAGATTCACAGAAGACTTGTATAGGTTCAAAATTTATAGATCTGTACCTTGAAATTTGATTGTGGTTTTACTACTAATAAAAAATGGATATCCAGATATTAGAAATCACTGTGCTACTCAAATTGAAATGAAGAGAATAAAGAGATATGCTTACCAAATCACAATGGAAAATGAAGTGAAATATTTTTGGGGATTGATCAAGATGCCTTTCGAGCTAGCCTCTTTGCTGACCTAGGCCCAGAATGCTAGTCCTTAAAACCATTTATGCAAACTGATTGTCAGGGCAAATTCTTTCTGTTCTTTTAAGATGCAAATCATTTAAAGAGCTTATTGGTGGTTTTGTCAACACAGAATGTCCTTCAAGCCCAAAGAAAGGGCCTGTGGAAGAGAAGGGTCTTAAGTCAGGAGGCATTTTGCTTGAACTTGTGAAATGTTCCTGTCAGGACAGTTGGAGGAAAAGGCTGTTCCTTTGAGGGAATTAGTCACCTCACACATACTTGTAATCCTCTTGCATGTGGTGCCATCCTTCAGCCATTAACAGCTTTTCTTCTTTTAACTGTAGGTAATGCAGTGCTTGCTCTGACAAAAATTATGTCATGTGCAAGATTATTCTCCAGTATGGGAAAGTGGTTCATAAACACACGCAATATTCAATTAAATACAATATTTTGTTTTATTAAATATAATGTCACTACAATTTATAGGAAAATGATGTTATGTAAAGACGTCAAAATTAAAACATTGCTTTGCTTACCATAAATATCTCACTGCATTTTAGTTGAGAATATATGTGTTTCATTTTTTTCTGAGTATATCTGTGTGATGCCTGTTTACCCATGGAGGAAATGCACTTTAGCAGATGAGTCCAGTCAATAAGGTAGCGATACCGTACTTGAACTTTGAATTTCTCATGCAGTTATTCCAATAAATTCTTCTGGAGATTCCCATTGGCATCTGAGCAAATTCCTAGTGCCTTTAAATTTTTATGGCTGTTTTTCCATCTTTCACCATGGAGGCAAGATTTTGGTACTTTCAGGCCTCCTCATCCTTTTCCTGGAGGAACTACCTGCTTTGGAAAAGAATTAATGTATAACTGCTAGACTTGGCTGTTTTCTCTCTAGAGACAATGGCCTGTTCTCTTACTTATTTTTTAATGCTGTGTCATTCTCTTAGTATGTAAGCAATTAGAGATTCCTAGTAGTCTCAGGATTATCCTTAAAATCAAACTTATGATTCTCTGTGCATTTGTATATTTATGTTTGTTTATGCTTACATTTCTACTATACTTATAGACATAAATGAGTACAGTTTTGCACAAGATCATGTAAGAAAATAATCACAAAGAGACCCTTATCTCAGATGTTCTTGTTTAAGATAACATGTAAATGAGTTGAATTCATTATAAAAAAACCTTACATGCTGTTATTTTCTTGAAACTGGTAAGCACAAAGACAGTCAGATATTGTAATCTGTTTTTGTAGTGAATAATACTGAATATATCCAAACTCAAATACCAAATGAGTCATAACACATTATGTTCAGTTGCATGCTTAATTTGATAATTAATTATATCATATAATATATAATTAAAAATAGTAATTTAACATAACGAACACTAAATCAATAGACATGTGTTTATATGTATTATATTATATAGAAAATTAAACAAAGTAGCACATTTTAATATAAAATATGAAATTCAGTCTAAGTCTCATATATTGGTTTAGTCATGTTCTCTTTATTGTTTGTTCAATTTTGATGATTATAGCTTGCCCATCACTGCATCTGCAGTGGTGGAGGAAGAGGTGATTGTACTAAGTGAAGGAAAGCTGCACCTACGTACTGCTACCTATTGTCTTGACTTAATATCTAACTGGGAGCCTATGTGATCCATCCAGTTCTAGTAAAATTTGCTGTCAGAAATTGTTGGTGTTTTTCAAAATATCTTTTAAACTGTAAAGCCCTGGTCTGTTCACTTCCGGGATACAGTGTGCATGGCTTGCTCTGTAAAGCCCAGGTCTGTTCACTTCTGCGATACAGTGTGCATGGCTTGCTCTGTAAAGCCCAGGTCTGTTCACTTCCGGGATACAGTGTGCATGGCTTGCAAGCTGCTTCAGCTTCTAAGTCACGTAATGGAGGCTATGTTTTTTCCACCTGAGATAGGTGTCCTGAGCAGTGCAGGTAACAGGCGCACCTCCAGTGTGTACACTTTTCCTGTAAAATTATATGAATTTGAATGTTACTTTTGTTTATGCTAGATTGAACTTACATTTCTAAATTCAGCAGTCTTTTCTCTCAGTTTATTTTCAACTGCCAAAAGTCACAGCTTTTCCCAAGGCAGTATAAATAATATAAAACAAATGTAAATGAATAAAAATAAGGATGGCAAATTCCCAGGATTTTTGAGGGACAGGAGAAGGGTATGAAAATATTCTCTTCCTTTTGTCAATGATTAGACTCCTTATTATTTCATAAGCTCAGAAAAAATTATAAAGCAGGAATTGACCTTAAAGATTTTCCATTATTTGCAGACCTTTAATTTTTTTCCTTATCTAAAAATATTTTTTGAAAGCCCGGCGGTGGTGGCACAAGCCTTTAATCCCAGTACTCGGGAGGCAGAGGCAGGAGGCAGATCTCTGTGAGTTCGAGGACGGGCTGGTCTGACAGCCTCCAAAACAATACAGAGAAGCCCTGTCTCGTAAAACCAAAAAAAAAAAATTGAATTTAAGTATCTATTTAAGTTTATTTTTGTGATCTTAATTTAATTATCTTTTTCCCCCTCTCCTTTTTTTTTTCATTCCAAACTCTCCCAAGTACTGTTTCCCTCTCTCCTGCAAATTCAGGTCTCTTTTGTTAGTAATTGCTACTGCATGTATGTAATGTATGCATGTACATATATGTTTCTAAACATAACCTGTGAGTCCACTTAATGCTGCTTGCTTGTACATTTTCATGGTTGACTGATACCAGATAACTAACTGGGGTGATCTTCCTGGAGAGGGGCCACCTTTCATGTTTACAGTTTTCCTCAGTTACTGTAGTTCTTTGTGTAGGTGTGTGTTCCTGTGGACTTCTCTCTGTCTGGTGTGGCCTATTCATTGATATCATCCTTGCTCAGCTTAGATTTGGCCAGTCATGGATGTGAGACTTTATGGGTGTAGCTTCTAACATGACTAGGAGACCCACTCTCACAGCAAAGTCCCTGATCTTATCTTCCTGCTGCGTGTTAATTTGAGATACCCTTTAAAAAGTGCTGTGGCTCCCCTATGGAAGGTTTCGCCATCCTTGGGGAGCAGGTGGGCAGGTGGGGAGTAAATTGGGGGGATGGCAAGGGGAATGGTAGGGAGGGAGAGGGAACTGGGGGGATTGATATGTAAAGTAATTGTTTCTATATAAAAAATAATTACAAATTTTTTAAAAAGTACTGTAGCTGTTACTTGACTTTTGTCAAGTTTACACAGACAGGAATATCTAGAAAAAGGATTTTCAATTGATGAATGCTTCTATTAGACTTTCTGTAGGCAAGTATTTAGGACATTTTCTTGATTAATTATTAATGCGGGATGGCCCGGGACACTCAAGGCAGTGCGTCCACTAGCCTTGTGTTCCTGTGAATGTATAGAGAATCAAGCTTAGCAAGCTATAGGGATCAAAGCAGTAGGCAACATTCCTTCACTGCCTTTCAGTTCCTGCCTCCAGGTTCCTGTATTGATAATGGAGTGTGATGTGGAAATGTAAGCCATTTATTTATTTAAACCACTCCTGCTCATGTTACTTTTGGTTATGGTGTTTTGTCACAGCAATAGAAACTCTAAATTCGAAAAGTAACCTGTCCAGTATTTATTCTGTTTTATAAACATAAATCAAGGATTGGACTGCAAGAACAATTGCCAACTTATGTTTTCTTTACATGCATGCGAAAATATATTTGTTGCATGTTAATTTTTTATTACCAAGCTTGTCACTATAATAGAAAAATTTAGTGTTAAACTAATGCATATTTGTAATTGAAATGTTATTAAATACATTAAGTTCTTGAATATTATTGAGCATTTTTGTACTTGAATTGTATGTTATGCCAATACCCCATCAGCAAAACAGTATACTAAAATTTAAGTTTGTAAATGTGAGTGAATTTAAGTAAATATATCTGTTTTACAGATGTAAAACAGTGTGTATGATTAAATATTTCATCAAACTCATTAAATGTTTTCTTTTTGAAAATAGTCTTCACACTTAAATTAACATAAAATATTTGTGTTATATGTTTGTATATTTGTTAAGTTTAAGTGTGAATATTACAAATACACATATATACATATATATATATATATATATATATAGAGAGAGAGAGACAAAAATTTCCTCCAGTTACACAGCATAGCTTCATTTTAATTGCACTTATTAGTATATACCTTCAGTTTAGTTTAAAACAATGATTTTTAAGCACATGTACACACACACACACACACATCAGTGGGGAGAGAACAGGTCTCCCTATGAAGCTGAGACTGGCTGCAACTCCCTATGGAGTCAGGACTGCATCTGAATTTGTAATCCTATCAAGTATACTTTCTGAGTGCTTAGGTTACAGTCACAAAGTACCCTGGTCCACTTCCTTTAGTACATTATGTTTAATACATATCATGGCATGGGAATATTAGAGTTATCAAAGATGTGCTCTGTGAATTAAAATGGCAAAGGTTCATAGGAACCACGTTTTGAATTAAACTGAATGTATGTTTTGATAAGTGCAATTAAACGGGGGAGAGGATTTTATTTCTGTTAGTACTGTGTTTCTATATTTAGTGTTATTTTGTTACAGTCTTATCTACAATTTGAAGCTCATCAAGCAGAGTTAATCTCTATTACTGCCTAAAACTATACAACAAAAGAAAGTGATTTTACAACTAGTAGTTTACTTGTTTGTGATTGTTCAATGCTAGGATCTTCCATTGCGTTGAATGACAAAATAAGGCAGAGCTGAGTTTTTTCAATAAGTTCATACTTGTAGGATATTGGTTGTAAATGTTGACTTTATTTTTTGATTATCCTCTGTCTTTCCAGTCCATGGATTCTTCTCAACTAAACTACTGTAGTTTGTAAGTTTTGAGAATGAGCACTCGAAGGAGTCAACGTTCAGTTTGCCCATGCTTGAGTGAGCTACTTATTTCATGCTCAGTAGTGTCCATTTATTCAAAACTGTTCCATGACCAAACTCAGTATGCAAGTAAGAAAAGACAATGCAGAGGTGTACATGTGCAGATGCATATGGTATAGCTATGTTAGAGTACGTTGCTGCATTTTTCAATATGACAATTCCAAGTTATTTCATCATCAGATTCTTAGATGAAATGTTTACTCTTACTGTGTCTCTTTTCCACTTACACTTGAAAACCATTAAGGGGAAGTATGATGAACTACATTTTATACTGAGAAGAATGTTGACAAAATATCCTTAGTGACTTGATAATAGCAATTATGTAAACTAGGTTTCAGGTCAGAGGCTGAAGTTACAGACAAAACAATCTATTTCAGTAGGGTACATTAAGCGATGCAAGACCAGATAGTTATCAGTTAAAAGACCTCCACACATGTTAGAGTAGTACTGTGTGATATAATGATGTCCCTTTCTACAGCATAAAATAGTTGCTTTCAAATTAATTTTTAATTTTCAAGGAATAATCCCAGAATCATCTAGAACTCCATTCCATCTGCCATTTGCAATATACTTAATGTCATGTTCCGCAATTTCTCCTACTTTTACAAGTCCTTCTTTTGAAACCATCTGTAAGAATCAGTGCATACAACTTGTCAACAACTAAAAGCAATAAAAACAAAATTCATTGTGTATTAGAATGATGGTGGCCTTTTCTGTACAGAGGCTTCTTAGCAGCAAGAAGCCCCATTTACTAATTGTTTATCTTAAAGCATGTGCTATCAGTTCCCTGTTAAGAAGAATATTTCCAGTACTGGTGCATTCAAGCAAATTTCCCACATTCTCTTCTTTTAGCCACAGGGAAGTCTGTGTGTGAGGGCCCTGAGTAAGCAGGAGAACCTAGGAGGGCATTGATGAAGCTTGAAAGTGAAGTGTGAGTGAAAGACCCCGAATTTATAGAAATAAAATATAAGCTTAAACAGGGAGGGCACCCCACTAGAGAACTTGGGAAGTGAACAAAGGACCCCATCCCAGGAACTGGCCAAAACACAGAATGGAATGTATGTTTTAGCAACCTTAATTGCAGAAGGGCTGTAAACCCACAAAAGGCCAATTCCAGGCTGCTGACCACCTGTGAAGAACTGACCAGCGCGTCAGAGATGGGCAAACAAGATTTGTGGGAACCACCATTTACTTAGGGAGAGATGATTAACTCATACCAAGGTTTGAGGAATTTACAACATGTAGGTCAGGAAGACATCTACCACCCCCCCCCCGTCACAAGATAGGGACCCCTCCCAAAGGCTTGTGGTTTTTGTCTTTAAAAGCTGATTGTAACTGAACCTCGGGGCCAATCGGTCTAAAAGCTGACCGAGAGGCCCATCTGCAGATGCCTAATTAAAGCCTCTTGCGTGTTGCATCAATTGGCGTGTGGACTCTTGATTCTTGGAGTGACGAATCCAGCTTGGGGACCCCTCCTCAATTCGGGGTACCCCAACATGAGTTATACTGGATATCTGAACGTTGAAGATGCCAGAGATGTGAGATGCTTGCCAAAGAGAGCTACAAACAAGGAATGGAACTGGACAGAAAGAGAGACGTTAGAGGGAGCAGATCAGGAGGCATGGAGCCATGTCAGGCATATAAAATTAAATGACTAAACAACAGATGGAGCACTGTTATTTTTTTGTTCGTCTTGCTGGGCTCTGGTCTTGATTGTCCTGTATTTCCTCATTATTTTCTTATTCCTTCTTGGGGGTTGTTAGTATATATTCTATGCCATCATATAACTTGATTTTTTTTGTATTTTCCATGGTAATTAGTACTTAAGAGATTTCCTTGAGTCTCAGAAAAGATTTTGGTTTTTAGATTTTAAACAGTGTTGTGACTGGAAAGACTGTGGAGACCTTTGAAGTTGGATCAAGTGAGTTTTGCATTATACTACAGGCAGGAGATCTGCTGGGCCCTAGGAAAGGAGTATAGTGGTTTAAGTAGAAACTGCTCACACAGGATCCAGTATTTAAACACTTGGACCCCAGTAAATGACACTGTGTGGAGTATTTAAGAGGTTACAGCCTATTGGGATGAATTTGGAGAAAGTATGTCACTGGTTCAGGCATTCGGGGTTTAAAGACTTGTTCCAATTCTAGTGTGTACTCTTTGATTCATTCCTGGGTTTGGAGATGTGAGCTTTCAGCTTCATGTTCTTGCCAAAATACCTACCCCTTGCTGCTATCCCACATTGTCTCATTGTACTCTTATTTTTCTGGAAACATGGATCCAAATATACACTGTATTTTATAAGTTGCTCTGGTCATGATGTTTTAACACAGCAACAGAAAAGTAATGAGTACATTATTATGAACAGAGCTGCAATGAGCACTGAAGTACAAGTGTTCCTGTAGTAAGATGGTAAATTCTTTGGGTATTTTCCCAGAAGTGGAATAGCTGGCTCATATGGTAGATAAACTTCTTGTATCTTCAGAAGGCTACACTGATGTCCAGGATGGTTACACTAGTTTGCACACCAATCAACAGTGTCTAGGGGTTCTTCCAGTGCAAAATTTTGTGCATTTCATCATAGTTTCCTTGGTTACCTCATTTTACGCACCATTTCCACAGAATTTCTAATCACATAATTTCCATATATACCTATTATACATTTATCTTCCCATATAAATATTACTTTCTAATTTGTTTTTTTTCTCTACTTTTCATTATTTTTCTTCGGTTAGGAATATCTATTTCTAGGCAAGTTTCTTCATTGGCTATAAGTATCAGTTTCATCTTTTATAATGGTTAAAATAAGTCAGTGGAACTGATATTATAGTAGCTATAAAAACAGAAAAAACGAACTGGAATTTGTTTGAAATTCATGTAATACAAACTACAATTAGAGAAGATGGACTTCACAGGTAAAGGTACTTTTAGATTGTAAAGACTGAAACAAATTTAAGGCATTATCGTGAATAATGTCAATGTTGATGGAGGCCACAAAATCAGGAGCCTTTCCAAAAGCTAAGTTAAACCACAAGAGATAGTTCAGTTAATTTAGAGCTCATCAAATATTACCCTCCATATCATGGATCTGCCCATCAATAATAGCATCTACTTAAGATATTTTACATGGATTTATTTATATGTCTATGTCTACTTGAAAGTTCATTTTCAATGTCAGTCCACATAAAGTTAATATAATTATATAATTATAAACTATTGTCATGTGAAGTAACTGGGTAATAATTTGAAAACTGATAAAGTCTATAATTAATATATTTTATTCAAGTCTTTGATGCTTGGTTTATACGAAGACATTATACAACATAAGCTAGTGTATGTGTATCATTTTTCACAACTGCAACATCAATGACAAATTTCAGTACAGAAGAGATTTCTTTGTACATTAGTTATTGTTATACTAGGAGTCATTTATACATGCTTTGAATGATAAATAACAATATTGTTTATTTAATTAGAAGTGGATGTACTAGTATATCTGACATGTAAAGAGCAGTCGACCATCAGTAGGATTTTATTTATAGTTTGCACAGAGAGCTCTAGGGTATTTTGACAACACCCAATCAACTTTAATCTGTCAATTTCAAAGTTTGTCACCAGAAAGTTCTGCTGAATTCATTTTAACTATAAAGTAATCGCAATAGATAACACTTACAAAATGCACCATTTCTTGAGAAAATAAAGTTGTTTAATATGGTGGTTATGCACTTTCAAAGCATACGGCAGGCTTTAAAAGCACGTCTTAAAACACCAGTTTAAAGTAGTGTAATGAAAAATGTATTTGCTTGTGGAAAGCATATGGCAATAGCAGTAAAAGTGAAGATGCTCTTTCCTGCAATAGTTCTTCATTCATGTATCAGTGTGTAAAGTGCCTAAGAGCTACAACACTGGCTTCCATCTCTTGCTCAACTTGACGGAGGCTTGATAAACTCTACCACACTGGAGGATCAGCAGTAGTGTGCAGAGCCTTTCCAGCGTGGACTTCTAAGGACTGTCACAAAACACAAAGGAAAAGTCGTAAAATCATAGAAATGGTTTCCTGAGACAGGAGCATAAATCTGACCCATGAGCATGCTTCCATCTTCCCATCCTCAATGTTTAGATGTACTTAACTCAGATTTTATGTGTTGCACAAGGTGGACTGCAAAGAAAGATAGTTCTTTGAGACACAGGGATGGGAACAAAAAGTGCCATGTGCTTCAAAACTCACAATGGGGCACAGTCCCACAGGCCCTTGGGTGCTACTCTCCCTCAGTTTGATTTTGAACTCACAAGAGTACATATTCCAGACCAAACACCACAGGGATGTTCATATGTTTTGTTTTTTGAATGTATTTCAAGTGATTAAAATATTTAAAAAGCACTCACTTAAATTTCTCTGAGTATTTTACCACAAACTTGATGGCTCTTGTTGATTTTCTTTTTGTCACACATTATTTCACCATCATGGAACAGTGAGAAGCACTTTTCTCCTACAGAAAAGTTGAATTATTTAGGGTGACAGGTGAGCATACTTGTGTCTTTACTTAATGTGGTGTTTTCTGTAATTTACTTTCCTCTGTAAAAAGTATTTCAATATAACCTGTCCTCATACATTTTACTAAGTCACTGACAACTTTTCCTCCCACTGTGTTATAAGCTCTCATATCTACAAATAACCCCTTTCTCAGGGCCAAGTTTGCTATGGAACATCTTGACTACAAGTTAAACTTAAATTCTACATAAAATTAGTTTAATTGATATGGTCTCTGGGAGATGTTCTTCAAAACAGGAGACAAATATCATAACCACTTTCTACTTCTTACTGTTCTGTACTTAGTTTTTTTATTCAACTACTTAACAACAGCTATGTAATTTCACTAATTTCCTGTGCTAGATATTTGTAATGATGCCTTTTTGCTCTTTGAGGTATTGTAAAATGTTATTTGAACCTGCAGCAAGTGGCCATTTCATTTTGTGAATTACTTATTTTTCTACCTTCCCTTTACAGACCTTAACTAATTGCACAAAAGGTGTTGTTGCATATGAAACATGTTAGTATTAAAAATATACAAAAGGTTTAGAGAAGTGGCAAGGGATAGGAGACATCTGAAAATGAGGTGAGAAGGTCTTTAAGTGTCTAGGTGAAGGCCATGCAGGTTTTGTCAGCCATGTGATGGTATCAAAGACTCCATGAATGATTCCAAAGATGTTTTGGGGATAGAGGCAGTAGGAAATGGTGATGTGCTGTAGTGATATAGAAAACACACAGAGAGAAGGTTCAGTGTTGAAATTCTGTCTTCTAAGTAACAGTTCTATAAATAAAATAGATAAAATATAAAATATCTGCAAAATTTGAATTTGTATGAAGATGAATGTATTTTTGCAGTGTATATCACATGCAGAACTTGTGTACCCAGAATTTTTTCATTGTTTATTGGAAATTCAAATGTAAAACCTATATTTGTTTAAGCCCACAACTCTGTTTCTGCCCGTCTTCCTGAATTTGGAAGCAGTGGAGAAAAACCAGAATAACACGAACAAAATTTTGCTTACATTTGCTTTAAACTCCATCATAGTTAAGATGAAATGTCAAGTTGGCGTTTTGAACTTAGAGCTGAGGATAAATGCCTGGATTGAACTGATTGTAGCATGCACTCTTTAGAATTTCAGTGTTCTATGTAAATATCTTTCTCATTGTCAGATGATCTTCTTATCCCAATTGTATAATTTATAATAGCTGTTTTAATCATATAGAAAGAAACAAAACGTGTCAATAGCTATTTTTAAAACTTTGATACTGTCAGTTACCAATTGCTAAGCATTACTTTAATAGCTGATTATCAATATCTGTCAATATATTTATATTTACTTATCTTAATAATGACATAGCATTGAATGTATGTTTCATGGGTTATTTAAATTGATAAACAGCTTTCATTTTGTGTGGCCTATGGAATGATTTTCCATAATGACAGGTTGTGTTTGTAAAGTTGTAATGACTTATTATTTACTATAAAATAAAGATCACTATGTTGTTGTCTTTCCACAATGCAAAAAGATAATCGGTTTTGACATTAGAAGATCAAAAGGTCCTATGTAGTGAGCAGCTGATGTGTTCACAGCTATGATGCTACCATACTTCACAATGATCTGAAGCTAAGGACTAAAGATGAAAATAAAGACAAAAACAGCAGCTCATTCTTACAAGGAGAATGACATTTATATTATGAGTGTGGAGCCTTATATACCAAAGGCAGGCATGGTGGAAAATCACCAAGGTCAGAAACCTACATTCCCAGGGCCCTCCAGCAAAGGGTGGACCAAAACCAGGAATTAGCATTTAGACAAAGGACAGATGGAACACAGGAACTTGCTTGCAGGCCTTACTGGGAGGAGGGGGATGAGAAGCATTTAGCTAAAAGCTCCTAGTAACAAGTGGTCAACAGAACCCCCATGGGGGAAGGGTGCAACAGTCCTATGCTGGCCCCCAGCTGTCAGTCTTGGGTCTGTGAGTTCCCATCTGCTCAGGTCAGCTATTTCTGTGGGTTTCCCCAGCTTGGTCTTGACCCCTTTGCTCATCACTCTTCCTTCTCTATAACTGGATTCCAGGATTTTGGCTCAGTGATTAGCTGAATGTCTGTGCTTCATCCAGTTTCTTGTTGGGCATTCTACAGACTCTGTTTCACTTCAGGTTGATCAAGTTCATAAGCCTTTTTGGTAAAGATTGAGTGATGTGCTCATCTACAGAGATAATAGGTCTTTAAAAGTCATTTTATCATTATGTTCCTTTCACAGAATAGTAACAGTAGATTTTCCTGTAGGGGTCATAACTTAGCCTCAGGTTCTTGGCTTTATTGACAGTGTTAGGTATGGGTTTTATATTGTACAATGGTATGTTAAATTCAATAAAGGGGCATTTGGTTACTCCCATAACATTCATTCCACTATTTCACCAAAATACCTCAAGTTTGATATTCCCTTTATATATAGCACAGTGTAAGATAGCTGTATGGACATTAAAGAATCAAAAAGAAGCAAAACAGAGGACATAATACTCTCAGTGTCATCAATGCTTATTCGTAGAGATTACATATCAATTTTCTAATAAACTCGCATATTTTGAATTCTTCGTGCGGCTAGTATCTGGTACTCTTTGCTGCTTGTAGTTAAGTTATATACTAGTGTTTTAAGAATGAATTGGTTTACATCATAGAAGTTATTAAGATAAACTATGTTAGAGATCACTGAGATAACAGAAAACTAATACAAATCAAGTCAAGATTCATATGAAAACCACAGTTGAAGTCTGTTGGAATGTATCATCTATTGTGAAAGAAAAACTTTCCTTTCTTGTTAAAGACTATCTCTGCACCCAATTATTGTTTCTTTCCAGGAATGTTTTTCATCTCCAATGGGATGATATCTTCTGATAAACTTTGTGGTTATGAATCAAGTCATTTGAGTTTCTTACATTTCTTTAAAATGGGAAAATGTTGATGAGAAAGGGAGTAACCCTAACTGACTTTTAACATGGTAAAAACTTTGTGAGTCCTCCATGAAAATATAATTCTCTGTTCTTATGGCCTTGTGTGAACATTTATTAGCATTACTTTATATTTTATTTTATTTTCAGAAAAGCATCACTTAACATGAAGGACAACTTTGAAATAGTCTTTCATCATTTTTTAAAATTGAAGTTTATTTTCCTACAGTGGCCCCTGTCTTAAATATTGTCTTTTTGGGTATCATTTGGCTGAATATTACTTTATCCCCACTCTCCAATAAGCTGTGGTATCAAATGAAGAACAGCAGACTTTAGAACCATTTAAATCATAGAAGCATGAAGACTTAACCTGGTTGTGGCTCAGTAAACAGTGACAGTCAAATATTACCTAAAATGCAACTTAGATAGCAAGTGAAACTTCAGGGACAGTTCCTTTTAAAACACTTAGTTATATGTGCTAAATTTATTTTACCAACATAGGGGTAGGTTTTAGAGATATGTCATGATGAAAGCCATAGAGAAAATATAATGGAGACATATTGGTTTTCACCATCTTTCTACATTAAAGGATCTAGATACCACATCATTGTTTTGTAGAGCAAGGTTCATAGGAAACTTTTGTACTTTTATTATGAATCTTATTCCTGTAGGTAAGCCACAGCAATTGTTAGTGATTCACAAAATTATCAAGTTCCCATGCAGTGCACATTGTTTTTCCTCTTATACTTTTTGATCCAAGATAATTACATTAGCTTCCTCTACATGTGTCTGCAGGCAATTTTGCCTGAGGTTCTTTTGTAGCTTCTGATGATCAATGGGGAGATAAAAAAGGCATTCCTAGTTGCAAGAAACATCTGCCTTTTAATACTATGATTTGTTAATTTCTCTTATATTTGAGATTATAATGTAGTTATCTCGTTTGTTCCTTCTTTTTCCCCCTTCTAAATCTTTCCTTATACTACACTTTGCTTCCTTTCAAATTCATGGCTCTTTATTTGTTGGTAATTTATTCACTAACTCACTCATTAACTACCAATAAAGTATTTATCATATGACAAATATTCTTTAATATTGTGGGGCTATGATGGAACTCATAAAACTCCTTTCATTATGGTTGGAGTGCGTTTTGGCAGATAAAGCCCTAATTGAAAATGTATCTGATGAGGTTTTACGTAGACCCTGACAATTTCCTACAAAACTGAAATGAAATAGGGACAACTGGATGTCTTTTGTAATTTTACAATAAGATGGGAGGTGGTGTCATATTAAGGTGGCACAGCTATATGTAATGAGAATGGCAAATGTCATAAGCCCACGATGCCACCTTTGGTTTTGATATTATTGTGTTGCAAGCTTGGGGGTCTTTTAATATTTGTACAAGTTGGGGATATTGCATTGACTTCAAAATTTAGGTATAATGATATGTTATTTTGGAAAAGAGATTTTATTTGTGTTCCCACAGAAAATGAAAAACTGTGAATTTCCTCCAGACTAATATGGCTTGATGAAGCAAGACCCCCTGAAGCAGTGGCCCAGATGATCCAACTTTCAAGACAGCAGGGACAAAGCAGCCTTGCAGAACAGTATAGACAGAATTTATCTGTCTTCTTAGGATCCCCAAAACAGTGCCTCCAGACATCAGGAAGCAGTTTGGAGAGAATGGCACCCATATTCCCAACTATTGCTTATAAATGTTTTCACTTATACAGTGTTGGATATAAATGGTTAATGATCACAACCAATCTCTTTTTAAAGGGAAAAAGGGAAATAGGATATAGAAATGAGAACTTGGTATTGGAATTGATTTTCATTTATTGTTACAAATTTAAGGTCAATTTTGTGATATGTATAATTCTTCTCTTGCTTAGGTATTGTGTTTATACAGATCTTTTAAAATGTAATGCATAATTAAATACAGATTGTATATCGTCACCTATAATAGTCAAAACTTATAGTTAGGTTAGTTAGGTTTTCTAGATCTATTGAGATATACTTGAAATAGATATTCTGCAAAGCTTTCAAAACCCTTCAGAATATGGCTTTTAAAATTATTTAAGGCGAGAACCACCAGAGACCTCTGGTCTGTACACAGTGGATCTGGATCCCAGCCATAGGGGATTCAGCCCGCCGAGAGACTACCAGCTTAAAAGTCCCATTCTCCACCCATGGGAAAGGAGGGGGAGCATGGTTCTGTCTCCAGAGCAGAACCACTGGAGACCACTGGTGGCCTGAGGACTGTGAACAGCAGATTCAGATCCCAGCCGGAAGGGATTCAGCCTGCCCAGAGACTGCCAGCTTCCAACTCCAATTCTATACCTACAGGACAGGTAAGGCAAGGGTCCAGCCTACCAAGAGTTTGCTAAGGTACTGATACTAGGATAGCCGCCATCCATGCAAGAGGAAAGCTACCAGGGTATTGGACCTGCTCCAACCCACTGGAAAGGAACCATGGTCACCAAGGGAGGAAGAGCCTCCTGTGGGTACATAGAAAGAACTGATGGGAAGGACACAATATAAAAATATGCTCACCAACAGAAAAAAACCATATGACACCATCAGAAACTAGAGAATCTACACCTGCTAGACCTGAACAGTTCATTGCTGAAGAAGCAGATAAAAAAGACCTTGAAAACAACTTCATGAAAATGATTGAGGCCCTCAAAGAAGATATGAGAAAATTCCTTAAACATGTGGAAGAAAAAACAAACCAAAAAATACAAGAAATGGAGGAAAAGACAAACCAAAATTTCAAGAAATGCAGGAAAGAGAGGAAAAGACAAAACACAAATTACAAGAAACAATTCAAACAGTGCAAGGGTTGAATGCTGAAATAGAGATGATAAAAAAAATCCCCAGTCTGAAGGAATGCTGAAAATAGAAAAGCTAGGCAAACGGTCAGGTACTACAGATACAAGCATAACCAACAGAATACATGAGATGGAAAACAGAATCTCAGGTGCTGAAGATACACTGGGGGAAATAGATTCATTGACCAAAGAAAATCTTATATTCAACAAATCCCTAACACAAAATATCCAGGAAATATGGGACACTGTGGAAAGACCAAACCTAAGAATAATAGCTTTAGAAGAAGTTAAAGAAAAGAAATCCACCTCAAAGGGGCAGAAAACATATTCAACAAAATCATAAAAGAAAACTTTCCCAACCTAAATAAAGACATGCCAATGAAAGTACAAGAAGCCTACAGAACACCAAATAGAGTGGACCACAGAAGAAAGTCCCCTTCCCGCATGATAGTAAAAACCCCAATCATACAGAATAAAGAAATAATATTAAGGGCAGCAAAGGAAACGGCCAAGTGTCATACAAAGGCAAACCTATCAGAATCACACCTGAATTCTCCATGGAAACTCTGAAAGCCAGAAGGTCCTGGATAGATATTCTACCAACACTAAGAGACCATGGATTGTCCCGACCCACAGGACATTCAACATGGGTCTGGTGGACACCTAGGAGAAAGATGGAGGACAGGGGATACAGGAATGGATGCCAAGACAGGATTCTGACCAGAAATTCAAAGAACAGCTTATGCCAATTTTTCCAAAATATTCCACACAATAGAAATAGAAGGGTCTTTGCCAAACTCTTTCTACGAGGCTTCAATAACCTTGATACCCAAGCCACACAAAGATACAACTAAGAATGAGAACTTCAGACCAGTATCCCTCTTGAACATTGATACAAAAATACTCAAAATAAAATACTGGCAAATTGGATCCAAGAACACATCAGAAAACTCATCCAACATCATCAAGTAGTCTTCATTCCAGGCACGCAGGGTTGGTTCAACATATGAAAATCCATCAATATTGTCCACCATATAACCAAACTAACAAAAAATCACATTATCATCTCAATGGATGCTGAAAAAGCTTTTGACAAAACCCAACACCCCTTCATGAAAAATGTCTTGGAGAGATCTGGGATAACAGGAACTTAACATAATAAAAACTATATACAGAGAACCAACGGCCAATATCAAAGTAAATGGACAGAAACTCAATGTGATTCCTCTAAGATCAGGAACAAGACAAGGCTGTACACTGTCTCCATACCTCTTTAATATTGTTCTTAAATTTCTAGCTAGAGCAATACAAGAAAAGGAGATCAAGGTGATACAAATTGGAAAGGAAGAGTCAAACTGTCACTAGTTGCAGATAATATAATATTTTACATAAGTGACCAAAAAAACTCTACCATAGAAGTCCTGCAACTGATAAATACTTTCAGCAAAGTGGCAGGATACAAGGTCAACTCAAGAAAATCAGTAGCCTTACTAGAAACAGATGATAAAAGGGCTGAGAAAGAAATCAGAGAAACATCGCCCTTTACAATAGCCACAAACAACATACAATACCTTGGGGCAATGCTAACCAAACAAGTGAAACACCTGTATCACAAGAACTTTGAGTCTTTAAAGAAAGAAATTAAGGAAGACACCAGAAGATGGAAAGATCTCCCATGCTCTTGGATAGATAGGATCAACACAGCAAAAATGGCAATCTTAACGAAAGCAATATACAGATTTAATGGAATCCCCATTAAAATACCAACACAATTCTTCACAGACCTTGAAAAAGCAATACTCAACTTTATATGAAAAACAAAAGAGCCAGTATAGCCAAAACATCCTGTTCAACAAGGCAATATCTGGAGGCATCACCATTCCTGACTTTTACAGAGCTATAGTCCTGAAAACAGATTGGTATGGGCACAAAAATAGACAGGTAGACCAATGGAATCCAGTTGAACATCCTGACATTAACCCACACACGTATGAACACCTGATATTTGACAAAGAATCTAAAATTATACAATGGAAATAAGAAAGCATCTTCAACCAATGATGCTGGCATAACTGGATATTGGCATGTAGAAGACTGCAGCTAGTTCCATGTCTATTGCCATGCACAAAACTTAAGTCCAAAATGATCAAAGACCTCAACATAAATCCAGCCACACTGAACCTGTTAGAAGAGCAAGTGGGAGGCACCCTTGAATGAATTGGTACAGGAGTCTGCTTCCTGAACAAAACTCTAGTAGCACAGACACTAAGATCAACAATTAATAAATGGGACCTCCTGAAACTGAGAAGCTTCTGTAAGGCTTACTGGCTTGCTCTCTTGGATTTCTCAGCCTGACTTCTTACACAACTCAGGAAAACCAGTCCAGAGATGGCATTACCCACAACGGGCTTGGACCTCCCCTATTACTAATTAAGAAAATGTCCTAGACTTGCCTACTACCTAATATTTTGGGGGCATTTTCTCACTTGGGGTTTCCTCCTCTCAGATGACTTTAACATATGCAAAGTTGACATAAAATTTGTCAGAATAATTTACTTGTTAAATGGACACACAATACTTTTTATAATATAACCTTTGCTTTTTTCGTTTATTTCCAAGATCTCAGATTTAAAAAACCCACAAATATAAACCATATTACAAACTTATAAATCCCACAGACTTTACTAATTCAAACACTTGATATTTCAGTCTCAGTAGAAATTGAAATTCTCCTTCAAAAATTCACTCTCTCAACTGTGAGCTCCTATGAGCTCCTTGTCCTCTAGGCTCCTGCTCACTCTGCTTTACTGCAGCTGCTGTTCTTGGTGGCCATCCCACAGTAATGGAGTTTTCTGGTGAACTGCACTTTCACCAATAGCCTCTCATAGACTCTCTCCATGGAGCCAAGCCTCAACTTCCATGAGCTTACATTGTTTCTAAGGTTGCATCTTCACCAATGGCCTCTCCTGGCCTCTCACAGAGTCAAGCCTCAGTTGTTCTCCACGACCCTGCTTTCAACACCAGTACCATCTGGATTACTATTTTACAACCAAACCAGCATGGGGTACAACCATGGCAACCTCTGGAACACTGTTTCTGTTTTCTGACTCTGAGAAAACACTTCATGAAAGATTTCTCCTGAAAAATACTGGATTCTTCTTAATAATCACTAATTATTTCAGTTCCAGCTGGCCAGCGTCAAGTAGCCTAGGAAAGCAAAGTTTTCACTGTAGTAGTTATGTTTTTTGCTCGTTTGTTTTTGTTAATCACAGCTGACTCTTCAGTTCCAAATAACTAGAACCACTGAATCTTAATTCCTGATAGTCTTTAAACTTGCCTCTGAAATATCACAAGCCAGGCCTCGATCTTCTGCACTGCTCTCAACATCCTTATCTTTCCAATTCCTAAAGAATATTCTACGGAGCTCTCAACACTCAATGGAGTTTCTAGTCCCAATTTCCAAAATCCTCCTGAAATCCTCCCAAAACCGTAATTGGGTCTGTCACAACAACACCCTATGATGCTGGAAAAAAATGGTCTTAGGGTTGCTATTGCTGTGATAAAACACTATAACCAAAGGCAACTTAGGAAGGAAGGGGTTTATTTCACTCACAGTTCCATCAACGAAAGCAGTGAAGGCAGACATTCAAGCAGAGCAGGGACCTGGTGGCAGGAGCTGATGCAGAGGCCATAGATGGGTGCTGCTTACTGGCTTGCTTCTCCTGGCTTGCTCAGCCTGCTTTTTATAGATTTCAGGGTCACCAGCCCAGGGATAGCACCATCAACAATGAAATGGGCTCTCTACCATCAATCACTACATGTTTGCCTAGAGCCTATGGAAGTATTTTCTTAATTGGTATCCCTTTCTGTTATCTTCATTACCATTGATTATCATTTCTCTCATCCTTAATCAGAGATTTTTTTCAGTATATGAGAATAAATACAGACCCATAATGAATCAACATGCAGAGAATAAGGATCTATGTGACAATCAGTCTTTAACAGAGAATTTATATAGTATCTATATAGTATCCTCTCCTTCCAAAGACTATGGGAATATAGCAAAAGAAGGACAGAGAAGCTGTGAGAGAAGGAGATGGTGAACATCTTCAGAAAAACATTACTTTCTCAACATGACAAAGCTCTTTTTTACCTGATTTCACAACAGCTATGACTGCATACACAAAACTCACAATGTCAAGTCATCCAAAATATCAGCATGGAAAAGGGTTGTGCTCTTGAAGTCCCATCCCTAACTGAGGAGTTACTGGAACTGGATGGCTACTGGGAGATAATAGTTTTCGGCAAGTATGTGGTTCCTGAGGTGAAACCTATGCTCATACAGCTAAGAATAAGCGAACTTTTGGATTTTTTAAAGGACATCACATAAACTTGTGAGGAAAAAGTAGTGGGGAGATAGTGGAGGAGTTTTAAGGGAGGGAAATGGGGGTATATTTGGTCAAAAAACAACATACGAACGTATGAAGTTATCAAATAGTAAACAAATTAACTATAGTTTTTCTATCATGCTGGCAAACTACATATTTGATAAATATCAATGCTTCAGTTGACTTTTTAACAAAGACACACACACACATACACACTCATCATCAATTTTTCTGTTACCTTGGGAGACTGAAGACAGAGGCTAGAAGCTTATTGTAGTAAATTTCTACTAGGGCAGGGTGTTCCTGTTAAGTATATAAACTCTTCAGTTAATTTTCTCAGTCTTACACAATTTTTCCATGATTTCTACATATTTGAATGTCTTATTGTTTTCTTTGTGGACAATATTTATAAAAATACTAATTTGATAACATGGACTTGGGTGTAATGTATTTTTCCTCTACTTCACTTCACCATTAGCATTAATATTTTTTATATTATAAGTGTATGTGTAATACCTATACTAGGTCACAAGAATCTTATACTAGACCTTCTACCACTTACATACATTTTAAGATCTGACACATTCTAACTGTATTCATTTCCTCTCATGATATTTGAACATTTTCTCTTTTTTTTGCCTTGTGAAGTAGAAAGAAGATCAATAAATAATATGCACTAACTGAAAAAGGTGTTACCTGCTGGTGTCAGTGAACCTAGACCTCTCAGCACCAATAAAGTTGGCAAAGTCACAGTCCCAAAAGGAGAATGAGCCTAACTTGCTTTGACAGTCAATACACTGCAGAAATTTGGAATCTCAGCAACTTGAACTTGGTGATGATGATGAAGCTGTCGCCTCAGTGTCTGAAACTTTTATTCTCTGACTCATGTTAAATGGTAGCATAGACAAATGGTGCGTAGCTAGATTCTCTGTGGCCTTGGGTATCATAAATCATGGTATACTTAAGACACAAAATGGTGCAGAATGTGACTTTTCTATGGAAGGGGATATCTAAGATAATAATGACATATAGCCCATATAGCCATAGTGTATTATTTTATGTTTACTTGTTATTAACTTTATGTATTTATCTTTTGCAGCTATAGGTATAAAACCTGTAAATAATTTTCTAAATTAAATTGTGATGGCTTCAATTAATTACATTTAAGACTAAAAAGTGTCATTTGCTACTCTTAACAGAGCAGGAAGGGTTTAGATTTCAACTATACCACTGAGGCATGAAGTAAAAAATGCACTCAAAACCTGCATGGATTAGCATGTTTCCTCCAAAGAACATACCCATGTTGTTCTTAATTAAGTTCTGAGCAGGTAGGTGTGTCTAGCAATTTCTTAATGTCAGGATAAAGTGCAGTTATGTATCTCACACATAACAGTTGCACAGAAAAGTTAATCATGTAGCAATTAAAAGAATTCTGAACCCTGAAATTCACATGTACGAGGAAGAGACTTCGATGATAAACTTGAATATGACAGTAATATATAATAATTATGAACACAGAGTTTTAATAAACTTGGTATCACTGGCTCTAATATAGCATAAAATCCACTTAAAGCTATTTATAGCTCTGTAAAGTGATATGAGCCTAGCATTTGGGATTTTAATCATTACCCTTGAAATCATAAGTCAATATTTGTAGAAAGTAACAGAATGCACTTATAGCTATTCTGTCTTAAAGATACTTAGACATTTATTTCTATTTTTAGAACTTTAGTAATAATGAGTCTTCCTTCATTTTACACAAGTGACTATAGTTTTCTTGACATTTGTGTCTTCCTTTCAGGAAAATGAAATACTTAGACTTTAAGTCTTAATATCCTTTGCCATTTATTTCTGTCATCCTGCTGTTTGGCATCTGCAAACTGAGCTTTTACCTCTAGGCAAGCAGGCAAGCAAGCGTTTCCTTCCTGAACTAATGGCCATGTAGTTCCATGGATTAATTGACAAGTCAATGGTGCAACCATTGTGCATGCAGCTTCCCCCAGAGACCTGGTGCTTCACTTCATTCACATCTGCAATTCCCTGGCCTTCAGCTTGCTCCACATCCTGACCCTTTCTTGGTATCACTAATTCAGATTGGTGGCCACACGGAATATATTGCTTATGTATATAGGAATACATCATCTTTCACTATGATGAGAAAAATAGTAAGTCAACTGACTAATATGCATATTATTTGACAAAGAAAACATTTTTAAAGTGTGATATCATTTTAAAAAACTTTTTTTTGAGCACAATATTGCCCAGGTACAATCTTTTCAATGAAGAGAGGGAAAAAAGGCTTCTACCATCACACTTCTCGGTTAAACAGTTTTCTCTTGAAACATATTTGAATTAGCAGAATAGATAGAAAATTCGAATCTTGAGATCTCATATGGTCACTTATTTTCTAACTGACCTTGGAAATACAATATGAGATATTTTTCCCTGTGCAAAATTAAGTTTTTGATTTGAATATGATTGAGACATTCTTTTCTTTAAAATAAAAACATGTAGTTATGTATGAGCGAGCATGAGAATTTTGTATGTGCATGCGTGGGAGCTTGTATTTAGAAGGCAGAGGTCAATAGGTCATTACTGGCACCTTTCTGTGTTGCTCATGATCATTTTTGAGACAGGGACTTTCGTGAGCCTGGCAGTTCTTGTTCTGGGCTAGGATGACAATTCAGAAAGCTTCAAGACACCACATCTGTGTTCCCCACCCATCGTTCTACTCTCAGTCCTGGGATCAAAGACATTGCTGCTACACCCATCTTTCATGAGAAGTTGCTATGGATCTGAACTACAGTCATGTCTATGCAAAAAAGAATTTGTCCCCTGAACCTTCTCCATAGCCCCAAGGTAAGGGAGTTCTTAAAACTAGCATCTCTAGTTATTTCTTTATGAATTTATTATGTAGTGATGAGGGCAGAGTCTCAAGTGCTTGAAGTTCATCATTCTGCTTAAAATAATTGCTCTGAATTCAGGTGCTCTGCTTTGTGTCTTATTTAATTATTATTTGAATGCAATCCATTACAATAATTTTATCAACAACTGATGCTATGAGAAATCATTTTCTTCCAAAATGTTCTGAATCAGCATTACCTAGGAGAAAATTAATTTGCATCATTCAAGTCACTCTAAACTATTTGTGGGAATATTTAAAAATTTACATTAATACAAAATTATTTAAGATAGAAGAATTTATGCAAAAATGTCAAATATAAACATTAATACATATAGTTAATAATTTAAAATGTTATTGATATAGTTTACAACCCTTTCCTGTGTATTTTAAGTTTTCAGTATGCCTCAATTCTGACACAGATTTTTATCAGAAACAGTTTTTCTATATTTTAATTTCATAAAATATATTACAGAAAAAGTAGATTCATAGTCAAGTTATTCCAAATGTGCTTAAATTTTTAAATTAATTTAAAATTGAAATATATTTAGTTATGATTATACTAAATTAAAGACTGAATTCTCTATTGGCGTTCAACATATTACAAAGGCACAGGAAACAAAACCAAGCCCCTATGGACTCTCCAATTTGAAATCTCGTAGCTTCGTTTTAACAAAGTTTCACATAAATCAAATGAGTCTTTCTTATAAAATACATGAATTTCATTGAAATTAAAGAATGGTTAGTTTTAATAACTTGCTTTATCTGTTCAGAAATATTTACTGCTTGTTTGGGGAAATCATATCACTAGAACTCTTAAGATAACCCAACAGTGGGAGTCTTCTTGTAAAATAATACGAAACAAAAGACAAACTTTGCATCACTCCCCACCTCCATTTTTATTTTTACTATTCCTGAATTGATACAGTATTATAGGATAAGTCTTCTCTTGAATGAGAGAGTAGCTGGATCAACTATGCTCAAGATTCATTACATAATTGAGTGAAAATAGACTATGAAACTATATTTACAACAGGAATCAAGCAATTAATATGTATGCAGAAGCATTGATTGACTGATGTTCTGTACTGATTGTGATTTTGTTGAAGATCAGGTTTTCTATGATATTAGTAAATATCAATGGACAGAAGGAATATGTTATATGAATGCTGAATACGCTATTTGATTATTTGTCAATTATTAAAAGGCTAGCTAGACATCAAATACTAGAAATTAAAAAATGAAGGGTCATAGTGCTTACAACACACATCTTACAAGCTGAGCAAACTTAACACTGGAGAGGCAAAATTATTCCCCAAGATGATCAGTTATATCATGCCAGGTACTGGGACTGTCCAGGTTTCAGTTTTTCCTACATAGTACTTTCCCAAAATGGTATCCTTAATAATTTGAGGATTTACACAAGTGTAAAAGTTTTATAGACTTAATTACAAAAGTCTGCTAGGAAAGATCACCAAACATAAGAGAGATGTACTGTATAACAGATGTACTTCCAACTGCTGAATACTGATATGCAGTACTAAATAATAGTTATGACAGCTATGTTCCTGTTATATTTTATTATAGAAAAGAGCTAGCAACATTCTACATCCAAACATGAATATACATACATACATATATATGTGTAAAACACATACATGCATACATACATATAGCTAACATTTTAATAAAGACAAGGTTAAAAATAGAGGTCTATACTTTTCAACACATAAATTACCATAGTTAAAGTTTTATCAGAAATGTGCTTGAAAATAACTATCCATATGTGAGAGTTACATAATGTGTCAAATTAGCAAGATCTAAAGTGACCTATGAGACAAACATCAGGGTATTGTCTTAGTTATTTTTCTGATGTTTTGATGTACTGTGGTGACTCAAAAGGAGTTTGGCCCCCCATAGTTTCATATATTTAAATTCTTGGTCCCCAGGTTGTAAGTTCTACAACCTGAAGGAATGGAAAGTATGGTCATGTTGAAGTAGGTGTGGTCTTGGCGGGGGGAGTGTGTGTCATTGGGGATGAGCTCACAAAAGTAATATTCTGTCTGTCATTTTCTGATGCCAGCAGATCAGGATGTAAAGTTCTTGGTGACTGCTCCCCCACCATGCCTGTCATTCTCTTTCCTGACAAGATAAGAATGGACTAATCCTCTGAAAAATAAGCAAACCCTCAATCAAATGATTTCTTTTATAAGTGTTGTCTTGGTCATCATGTCTTTTTATAGTAATAGAACAGTAACTAAGACAGAATTTGGGAGTAGAGATTGGGTTATTCCTATGACAGACCTGATCTCATGGCTTTTTGGTGGAAAGAGAACTTTAGGATTTTAGTTTTCTACAGTGATTGGATGATTTAAGTGTGTAATGGGCAATCCTAGTAGGAGCATCAAAGGCATTAGTAATGAGAACAATGTGTATTGTGAAGTCCCATTTAAAATATTTCAGAGAAGACTAATATTAAAATCTTTTTGGGGCTAAATTGAAAAGTTTTGGATTTATGCCACTGATAAATACAATTTTTTCTCTTTTTACTTTCTCTTTTACAATTTATTCTGTGTATCTTTCATAGCCTGTATCTTGATCCCATTAATTTATTTATCCCCTCTTATTCACCCTGCAAGCCTTCAATCCCCCCAAATAAAAATAATTAAGAGAAAAAGGAAAAGGAAATAGGAAAAAATATAAAATCTCATCTTGGATGCTGCAGTGTGACACAGCGCATCACTCAGTAAACACCTTTGTCAATATAGCTTTACGTGCAAGTGTGTATTACAGAGCCATTGGTCTTGTTCCAGGCCTCTGGTTTCTACTACAGCATTGATGCTGGGTCTTAATGAGACTCTTCTTGGATATCCTGTTGTTGTCCTGTGTTATAGAGATCCTGCAATTTTGGGTCTGTGTGTTAGGTCCCTTCATGTGCTCCAGAAGATCATAGATGGGGGGAATGATGGGGTGGGCCATTTCATAACCCAAGTCCTGAGCCTGTGCCTGGGCAGCTGCAGGGATGGTCAGACAGTCAGTTCTCTCCTGTCCTCACCACCAGGGTGAGCTCTATAGCACTGTCACCCCTTCAGAGTCTGCCTTTCTACACCTATACCATCAGAACTAGCTCTACTGTATACACAGGTGAAGTACAATGGCCATTCTCCCAGGCACCCAAGCTCAAGAGGGGTTGGGAAAACCTTCTTACTCCATGACTCCAGGGCTAGCTCCTCCACCTAGTCCCGGGCATAGATGGGTTGGCATCTATCCTCTACCCATGCTGCCATATGTCAGATAAGTAATGGGGCAGTCCACCCCCCACACACTCATAGTCAGATACAATTTCAAGATGATCTAGTATTAATTGTATCAAATGACTATTCCTGACACTCTTATAATGATCTACATTCAAAAGAAATTCAAAAGGTACACTTTGAGGAGCAAAGAAGCACCAGGAAATATCATATTGGAGTCCAGTTCTATACTCAAGGAGGTAAGACATTTAAGGAAAAGCCTGATGCTAAGTGGAATTAAGGGCATGGTAACCCTGAGAGGGCAAAAGGTCCAGAGAGTGAATTGCATGAACCCATGTGTAGAGTGCAGCTTCCTTGCCAGCCGCCTAGGCCCTACCATAGTTGCAGTCCCCAAATAACTCACAAGACACTGTATTCATTATGAAGTTGTTGGCCGTTTGCTTGTTTCTTACTGGCTAACTCTGATGTAAATATTTAACTGATAATTGCTAATTTAAGTATTTGTCTTACTGGAGAAAAGTGTCTGGACCTCTTACTCCTCTGGAGGCTACATTGTGACTCTCTGTGTCTCTGTTTCCCAGAATCCTCCTCAACTCCTAGTCCCACCTATCTTGCTTCCCTATTGGCCTACAGTGCTTTATTGACATATACACAGGACTTCCTCATCACCCATGGAAGTGAAATCTGGATTGTGTTGTGGAACCAAATGTGTTAGAAGTGACAGCTATGGACTACCTGCCACCAGAGATGCACCCTGGGAGTGGAAACAGTTCAAGAGAAAGAAATGTGCCACAGATCACAAAACTGGAAGGGAAGAGCCACCAAAACCTTCTGGCTACAGGGTTTGTAGTGATGGCTTTTAGTCTTGCTTTGGTTCAGTAATTCCTCACTATCCCCTTTGGAATAGCAGTGTGAATCCTGGGTCATACATGTGTGCATGTTAGTTACATTTCTATTGCTGTTATGAGGCATAATGACCAAGGCAACTCATAAAAGAAAGCAAACTCAATGTCTTTTCTGAGATCCAAAACAGTCTCTCACCTGTTTCTCCATGTAAAACAAAACCAAAAAGCAAAAGCAAATCACATATTTTCAATATACAATGACACAGTATATAGTAATATTCCTGAAGGGACGAATGGGAGCATAGTGAGGAAATACAGGACCAAAGCAAGAAAAAAAACCCTACAGGGAAAACTCCAAATTCTTATTTAATGGATTTTCCACTCTCCTTCCAGCCTTGCTGACTGCAACACACTTCTCTCTCTTAGACTGATACCATCCATATCCTGTTAGCAGCTGTTCTTGGCAGCTGTCCCACTGCTCTGTCATCCCCAATATCTTGTAGTCTTCAGTGCAACCAGCGGGCACCTTGCAAGCTTCGGGCAATGCCTTCTCTAGGCCTCCATGCATGGACTTGCCTGTTACACACCTAGTCCAGCAGTCTCCCTTAACCGTGAAGGAAGATTCCACAGTCCCTTTACTCTTTCTTTCACGACTAAATCCATAATCACACAGCTGAAGCTGCAAGTCCTTCAGGGGCAGGACGTGGCACCCTCCTTCAGTTAATATTTGTGTAAGTTTTCTGTGGCTTTCTAGGCCTAGGAAATCCCTCAGACATTTTCCTTTCACAAGCTGCAACAAGATTAGCTAGTTGATATTCCATGGATCTGTTAACTCTAACACACTTGGTTCTACAACACAATATAGGTTTCACTTTTATGAGCTTCATGCATTCAGTAACTCTTACCCTCTCAGACAATTCTTTAGGACTTTTACTTTCACAAGTAGAATGCTTTGCTGGGTTGGGTCTTGCCCCAAGGGACTCCTCTGCTTTAGTCTATGTCACATCAAGTCTTACCCTATCTTTCCCAGGACAATATTTAACTCCATCATTAAATTTCCTGCTATTCCTTTTCTCCTCAAACTGTATATTTGTATTAATTTTTGCTTCAATTGTTCCTTTTTGTTTTAAATAGCTATAAGGATGATTACTAAAAAGCATGTGACACAGTCAATATAAGGCTGTCTTTAAATCATCCCCAACAAATAAAGCAGCGCATTGATTTTCAATTTAGTTTCTCGAAAATTTTAGGGCAATGGCAGAAAGCAGCCACATTCTTTGTCAACATCTCATTAGGATAGGTGCTAACATTTTTCTCATCTGAAACCTCCTTAAGGTGAGTCTTCATAGTCCACAATGGTTTCAGCAATGCTGCCTTCCATGCTCCTACTAGGATGACCCATTAAGCTCCCCTTACAGAGTTCAACTGCTTTCCTAGGTCAAAGCCTCAAAGTCTTCTACTTTCCTCAAAAAAAAAATAACAGAATAAGGTCTGTTGTAGCAATACCCAATTCCTGCTATCAACTTCCTTATTAGTAATTCTTCTATTTCTATGACCAAATACCATTAATAGGACAAATAAAAAAGAATGTGTTTAATCTGGCTCATGATTTCTGAGGGTTAAAACCTGTGATCTGTGATGGTGGAATAAAATTATGGTGGAATAAAATTATGGTGGCAAGGGCTCCTGAGAATTCACATCTGGAGCCACAAACAGGAGGCAGAAAGACCACGGTGAGTCTCTTTTGAAATTGCAAAGCCAGACCAAAATGGAAAACCTCCTCCGTAGCACCTAATCCTTCTGAAACAGTTCCACCAACTGGAGACAAAGTATACATACATATGAGTACTGAGATAATTCTCATTCAAACCACCACAGATGCCAATGAGGAATTAGTTATATAATTTATCCTGGGTATACTCATTGACTTAATAAAATAATTGAGGTGGGAAGGCATCCACACTCCTTCTCTTCTGCATCCTGACTGTGGATGTTTGTTCTCTCATTTAGGTTCCCAGAACAAGGACTTTCCTGTGTGGTACAATGGACCTTGCACTGGGGCACAAAACAAACCATTTCTCCTCAGAGTTGCTTTTGTCAGTGTATTTTATTAGAGCAGTAGGAAATGTAAGAAAAATAAAAAAACCACAAATAATGAAAACATACTTTGAAATACTATCTCGTACTCACAATAAATCTGAAAATTATCATAGACCCTGACTGAATACACAGATTTAAAGGAAAGCTCATCAGTAGTTATAGCCAAGATAGGTCTCTGTGATATGGAAGTCCTGTGTATATGTCAATAAAGCACTGCTGGCCAATAGGAAAGCAAGATATGTGGGATTAGGAGTCCAGGAGGACTCTGGGTAGCAGAAACACAGGAAGTCAAGATGTAACCGCCATAGGGATAAGAAGCCTGGAAACTTCTCCGGTAAGAGAAATACTTAGATTAACAGTTATGGGATAAATACTTAAGTCAGAGCTAGCCAGTAAGAAACAAGCAAGGCCAACATCTTCATAATTAATATAGCCTCTTGTGTGTTTATTTGGGACTGATGGGGCTCTGGAAAAAGGCTGGTAGGAAGGCTTCTCTTTAAATCTCTGAATGCAACATTGGGAGCTCTTCTGTCTCTTTCTAGTGTCATTTTTTACCTTAATACCCTCATGATGATTTTTTCTGTGTATTTATTTGTTCATTTGACTAATTCATTTCATATGTTACATTCTGATTTCAGCTCCCCCTCCATCTTCTCTCTTCCCCAGACACACTCACACCTCTACCTCCCCTAAGAACAGAGCAGCCCTCTCAGGGACATCAACCAAACATGGCATAAGAAGCAACAATAAAACCAAGCATATGCCATCACATCAATGTTGGATGAGGCAAATGTGTAGAAAATCTAGATCATATCTATGCAGGCTCACTGATCTCTGTGAACCCCTAAGAGTTCTGAGCAATTGATTCTTACGGTGTTCCTGACCTCTCTGATTCTTCTCATCCTTCCTCCTCCTCAAGTTCTGCCTACTGTTTGACTGTGGATAAAATCTCTCAGTTCCTTTGATGGCCCTTCTGATAGGCTCTGGTCCCAGAATACTTTGAGGGCAGGACAAACTGAAATTCTAGGGTTTTGTGGCTGAGTTGGTGTCTCTAGCTTTCTTTTAATTTTAGGCAATTCTTTAGGCATACTTTATTTTCCCTCTTTATTTGCCTGCTTCCTATACCTGTTTACTCACAGGTAGTTTTTCTGAGAAAAATATTTCTGATTCAGAGTAATGGTGTTCTTTCTCTCACTGCTTGTTGAGAATGCTTTCCATAAATATGAGCACATAAGAAACTAATACATCTATCTTCCGACTCTGTATATACTATGTTTTTTATCAATGTGAACCCAATGCATGAGGAAACAACATATGGTAAATTTATTTAGGCTTATGGTTTCACAGTTTTCAGTCTGTTTTTGTTTGGCTTCATGAGTTTCACTTGAGTGTCATAGGTGTGGGAACATGGGACTGAGTTCAGCTGTTTGCATCATGGTGGATCAAGAAACAGTGGGATCTGAAACAAAGGCTAGGTAAAATTTTCAAAGACTCACTTGTGGTGTCTGTCTTCTGCCACTTCTACTTCTGAGAGCTTCTCAGACTAACACTATAAGCTAGGAACTAGCATAAAAAGTGATGCTCTGTGGGTTACTGTAGAGTCACAGTGACATATCTATTGTCAATAGTGTTTACTCACAGGTATTCCATCTCATAGAAATTTCAGCTTTTATTATTTCTGTATCTAGAATACGGAGCTTAATTACATTCAAAAAATTTCAAAACATACTTATATATTCACTACATATTCTTTTACAGTGAACATATCAATGTTCTCTTTCCATATATATCATATGTGTCTTTACCCTTTAAGTCATCAATATTGTAATGTTCTTCTTTTCAGTTGATAATCACATGTTCTTCAATCCCCACCAATGTTTTTTAACAAACATTTGTTCTACTCATTACAACTTCAGGAATGAGACATGACTACATTCCCATTAAGAAATGCTTTTCATTTCCCTAAGCAGAGTATTTGTTTCAGTGATAAACATGTGATTCAAGTCATACCAGTGAAAACCAACCCTGGACTTCTGCACAATACACTGAGAGGAAAGTAGTATCTTCCCAATGAGATCTAAAAATTAATCAATGCCTGTAGTATTGTGTCATAAAATTCAGAGGAAAAAATATATAAGCACCAGGGTGAGAATTTGAAGAAGATAATTATGAATGCCTTGTGATGTTTCCACAGGTGTGTAGGAAGTAATGATTTTTGCTGAATATATTCATAGTAAATTATTGTCAAGTCACTTAAATAGTCTTGCCATTTGCCTCTTGTTTTGTAATAAAAAACAATATGGGTACATGCATGAAAACATCTCTTTCAGACATTGGGTCATGTAAAGTTTTATATGCTCAGATGGTTTTATATGCTCAGACAATGCATTTTCTTCTTTTTTTAATTATTTTTATTTTTCAGTTTAAATTTAGATTAGAAACATGGTTGGTTCACAAGTCAGTTCCAGGTCCCTCTCTCTTTCCCTCCCCTCCTCCCATGCCCTCCCCCCAACCCACCCATTATCTCCTCATTTCCCCAGGGAGGGTGAGGTCCTCCATGGGGGTGTCCATAGTCTGTCATTTCATCCAGGGCAGGGCCTAGACCCTCCCCCAAGAGTTCAGGGTGAGAGTGCATCTCATATTGTTGGATGGGAGTCCAAAGTCCGTGTGTATACTCAGGATGAGTACTGATCTACTGCCCAAGGCTCAATAGATTACCTAGGCCTCCTCACTGACACCCACATTCAGGGGGTCTTGATCAGTCCCATACTGGATTCCCAGGCATCAGCCTGGGATTCAAGAGTTAACCTTTGCCAGGTCAGCTGTTTCTGGGGTTAAACCAGCCCAGTCTTAACTTCTTTGGTCATCAGTCCTCCCTCTCTGTTACTGGCTTTCTTGAGTTCAGCTCAGTACTTAGCCTTGGGAGTCTGCCTCTTCTTCCATCAGCCACTGAATGAAGATTCTGTTTCCCAGACTTTCTGGCCCTGGGATTGTAGGCTGGCACTCCCCAGATCTATGTCTAAAATCCATATATGAGAGAGTACATGCCATGTTTCTCTTTTTGTGACTGTGTTACCTCAATCAGGATGGTTTCTTCTAGTGTCATCCATTTGCCTGCAAATCTCAGGATTCCATTGTTTTTTCTGCTGAATAGTACTCCATTGTGTAACTATGCCACATTTTCTCTATCCACTCTTCGGTTGAGGGACATCTAGGTTGCTTCCAAATTCTGGCTATTACAAATAATGCTGCTATGAACATAGTGGAACAGATATCCTTGTTGTATGAATGGGCATCTTTTGGATATATGCCTAAGAGTGGAGTTGCTGTGTCCTGTGGTAAGTTTATTCCCATTTTTCTGAGGAATCTCCATACTGATTTCCAAAGTGGCTGAACCAGTTGGCACTCCCACCAGCAGTGGAGGGGTGTTCCCCTTTCTCATCCTCTCCAGCATAAACTGTCATTGGTGTTTTTGATTTTAGCCATTCTGACAGGAGTGAGATGGTAGATCAGAGTTGTTTTGATTTGCATTTCCCCGATGGCTAAGGATGTTGAGCACTTTCTCAAGTGCCTCTCAGCCATTTTAGACTCCTCTATTGAACATTCTCTATTTAGTTCTGCAGCCCACTTTTTAATTGGATTCTTTGGTGTTTTGGAGACTTGCTTCTTGAGTTCTTTGTAAATTTTGGAGATCAGCCCTCTGTCAGACGTGGGGTTAGTGAATATTTTTTCCCATTCTGTGAGCTGCCTTTTTGTCTTGCTGACTGTGTCCTTTGCCTTATAGAAGCTTCTCAGTTTCAGGAGGTCCCATTTATTAATTGTTGATCTCACTGTGTGTGCTAGTGGTGTTATGTTCAGGAAGCTGTCTCCTGTACCAATTCGTTCAAGGGTACCACCCACTTTCTCTTCTAAAAGGTTCAGTGTGGCTGGATTTATGTTGAGGTCTTTGATCCATTTGGACTTAAGTTTTGTGCATGACGATAAACATGGATCAATCCACATTCTTCTACATGCCAGCCTCCAGTTATGCCAGCACCATTTGTTGAAGATGCTTTCTTTATTCCATTGTATATTTTTAGCTTCTTTGTCAAAGATCAGATGTTCGTACGTGTGTGGGTTAATATCTGGGTTTTCAATTCGATTCCATTGGTCTACCTGTCTATTTTTGTGCCAATACCAAGCTGTTTTCAGGACTATAGCTCCATAATAGAGGTTGAGGTAAGGGATGGAGATGCCTCCGGACGTTGCCTTGTTGTACAGGGTTGTTTTGGCTATCCTGGGTCTTTTGTTTTTCCATACAGAATTGATTATTGTTCTTTCATGGTCTGTGAAGCATTTTCTTTTTTAAGGATGAATGCTAGGTTTTGATGGCACATGCCTTTAATCTCAGCACTTGGGAGGCAGACTCAGGCATATCTCTGTGAGTTGGGGGCCAGCCTTGTCTACATAGCTAGTTCCAGTACAACCTCCAAAGCAATACAGAGAAACCCTGTATTGAAAAACAAAACGAAACAAAAATAATAAGATTTGGGCCTCAATAAATTTCCTCCATTATGCTATGTCCTCTCTTCTGCAACCTGATTTTCCTATTCCTGTCTTCCCTCCACCCCCAGTCCATGCATAAAATCTATCCCATTTCCCCCCTCTCAGGGAGATCCTTGTATCCCGCGTGGACCATTTCTGGGTCTATGGCTTATAGGTTATTAATGATTTATTTAATGGTTAATATCAACATACAAGTGAATACCATGTTTCTCATTTGAGTTTTGTGTACCTTAATCAGAATGACTTTTTTTTCAAGTTCCATCCATTTGCCTGCAAATTTCATGATCTCATTTTTAACAATTGAATAAGAGTCCATTGTGTAAAATGCATTATATATTTTATTATCCATTCTTCTGTTCATGGTTATCTAGGTTGCTCATAGTTTCTGTCTATTATGAATAAAACCACAGTGAACATGGTTAAGCAAAAGCTCTCATGGTAGGGTGAGTTATCATTCAAGTATATGTCTAACAGTATTATAGCTGGATATTGAGGTAGATCCTATTCATAATTTCTAAGGTGCCACCATATTGATTTCTCTAGTGACTGTCCAAATTTGTCCTCCCATTAGTAGTGGATGGGTATTTCCCTCGCTCCATATCCTCTCTAATATGAGCTACCACTTGTGTTATTGTTTTGACTTGTATTTCCCTCGTGACTTAGGATACTGAACATTTCTTTGTTCTCAGTCTTTTGAGCTTCCTCTATTGAGAATTCTCTATATCTGTACCTTTTAAAAATTTTTATTTTTAAATTTAAATTAGAAACAAGGTTGCTTCACATGTCAATCCCAGGTACCTCTCCCTTTCCCTTCCCTCCTCCCATGCCCTTCTACCAACTCCCCCCCATATAACCTCCTTTGCCCAGGGAGGGTTACGCCTTCTATGGGGATGTCTATAGTCTGTAATTTCATCCAGGTCAGGACCTAGACCCTCACACAAGAGTCCAGGGTGAGAGTGCATCTCTCATTGTGGGACAGGCACCCAAAGTCCATTTGCATGCTAGGGATAAATACTGAGCTACTACCCAAAGCCCCATAGATTGCCTAGGCCTCCTCACTGACACCCACATTCAGGGTGTCTTGATCTGTCCCATGCTGAATACCCAGTCACCAATCTGGTGGGATTAAAGAGTCAGATCAGCTATTTCTGAGGGTTAAACTGCCCTGTCTTAACCCCTTTGCTCATCAGTCTTCCCTCTCTGTCACTGGGCTCCTTGATTTCAGGTCAGTGTTTAGCTGTAGGAGTTTGCCTCTGTTTCTGTCAGTCATTGAATGAAGGTTCTGTTTCCCAGACTTTCTGGCCCTGGGATTGTAGACTGGCACTCCCCAGATCTATGTCTAAAATCCATATATGAGAGAGTACATAGTATGTTTGTCTTTTGGTGACTGGGTTACCTCACTCAGGAGAGGATGTGAAGAAAGGGGAACACTCCTCCACTGCTGCTGGCAGTGGCAACTTGTACAGCTACTTTGGAAATAAGTATTCTTCAGAAAAATGGGAATCAGCCTACCACAAGACCCAGAAATTCCACTCTTAGGCATATATCCAAGAGATGCACTTTCATACAACAAGGACATCTGCTGAACTATGTTCATAGCAGCATTATTTGTAATAGCCAGAACTTGGAAGCAACCTAGATGCCCCTCAACTGAAGAGTGGATAGAGAAAATGTGGTACATTTACACAATGGAGTACTATTCAGAAAAAAAAACAATGGAATCCTGAAATTTGCAGTCAAATGGATGGCTCTGTACCCCGTTTTTAATTAGATTATTTCTTGTGTATTTTGAATATAGCTTATTCCACTCTGTGGGCTTCTGCTTTGTCCAAAGGACAGTGCCTTTAGCCTCACAATGCTGTTCAGCTTTGTAGGAGGAGACTTAGGACTGTGCCATTAACCATGTGGTGCACTAGAGGCACATACGAATGTGGTAATGAAAGGGTAGACCCACGTTTGGGTGTGGCTACAGGCATGTTCAGAGGTTCTTATAAAAGACTGTGCAGGCAGAGCTGTGCTCTCTCTTTTCGGCTTCTAGTTCGGTGGCGAAAGCTACTTGACTTGTCTGGGGTTGCCCGTTTTCTCTTGTAAGTAATTTCTACAATGAACAATTACTTATACCCTCAACAACTGTGCCCTTTATTGTTACAGCAACACAGCTTCATGAGGCACCACTTAGTAATTCTTGGTCTTAGTGCCTGTGCTATTGGAGGTCTGTTTAGGACGTTTTCAGTGGCCATGAGTTCAAGGATATTCCCCACTTCCTCTTCTGTCAGGATCTGCCTCTCTGCTTTTATGTTGAGGTATGTAATCCTTGAGTATTCTACAGGAAGATAAATATAGATCTTTTTGTATTCTCCTACATGCAAACATCCAGTTAAGTCAGTGCCATTTGTTGAAGATATTTTATTTTTCCTGCGTGGATTTCTGGCTTATTTATAAAAAAAACTCAAGTGTTCATAGGGCATGTGGATTTATATAAGGGTTTTGAATTCAATTTCTGTGATCAGTGTGTCTGTATTTATGCCACTGCCATGGTGTTTTTATTACTATAGCTTTACAGTACAAGTTATAATTGGAAATCCGGAGACCTTTAGCAGTGATTTTATTGTTCAGGATTGTTTTAGGTCTCCTGGGTATTTTGTTTCTCCATATGAAGTTAAGAAGTAGTCTTTAAAGACCTGTGAAGAATTGTGTTGGAACTTTGATGGGGATTGAAATGAATATGTGCATAGCTTTTAGTAGGATGGTCATTTTTTCTATGTTAACCATACCAATCCATGAAAATGGAGATATTCCCTTACTTTTATATATTCTTGATTTATTTCACCTGGAATTGAGGTCATTTGATGGATGGTAAGGAAATCTAATGCAGTGGAAACTTCCTAATATGTGTGAAGTTGAACCTAATAAGGCCTCCTAATTGTGGGGGATATGGAGTCTCAAATGCTTATCTCTTATGACCAAAGGAATCTTACAGTGTTGTGATTGGGTTGCATTCAGTTGAGTTGTTGGCCAAGGGAGCCACATGGAAATCTCCAAACTGGCAGTGGGGCTCCGTTGCTGAGAACAACACCCACACAACTCATTGAACATGGAGAAGTCAGGCTGGTGTCTTCATGGACCTTTTATCTCTACCTTATAGTGTTCTTGGTGCAGAAAGATTCTCTGCATGCCACCAAAGGAGAAACATAAACACAAACCAAGCCACATGACATTTAATGTATAATCTATTTCGCTTGTAATATAAGTTAGGGCAATGGTGACACAGAACTTGTTGGAGTAGCTAACCAATGCCTGATCTGAGTTAAGTTCCACTCAGAAAGATGAAACCCATTCCTAGCACTTCTTGGGTGACCAAAACCAGAGACCTAGGGTAAAACCAAACACGATTGGTCTAAAAAATTTTTTAAATGAAATTACTCCTAATGAGATGACACTATAGTTGTAGATCAGTGCTTGCTTATTTACCACAAGAGAAACTTCTTCCTGTAGCAGACAGGAACAGATATAGAGACCAACATCCAGCCAACACACACACACACACACACACACACACTCCTTAGAAATACAATTTTAAATGGACTGTCTCCATCAAAACTTCCCCTGAGAGCTCAGGAAATCCCACCCCAAAAAGTGGAGGTAGAGAGTATAAGAGTGAGAGGAGCTGGAGGATATTATAAGAACAAGGTTCATTTGAACTCACAAAGACTGAAGCAGCATGAACATGGTGTACGTGTATATATTATATATTATATGTACTAAACTATGTATTAGATGATATTTTTATGGGATGCCCTAGATTGTGAATTAATATGCCTCTGATTCTTTTGCCTACTTTTGGGGCTCTTTTCCTTCTCTTGTACTCCCTGGTGCAGCCTCTGTGTGAAAGTTTTTGCTTTATCTTAGTATATTTTATTTTGTCGTATTTAATTCTTTTAAAATGGGAGATGGAGAGGGACTTGATCCTGAGAGGAGGAGAAATGTGGAGGAAATGGGAAGCATAGAGGGAGAGAAAAAGTATTAACTAGGATATATCGTATGAAAAAAGAAACTATTTTCAATAAAAAGATGAACAAACAAACAAAAAGAATAAATTTGTTATTTCTTGCTATGGCAATTCAAAGCAACCTTGCTAACAATGAAATCCTTTGTGTCAGAGATGTGTTACATTCTGGCTCATGAGTTTTTTTTAGATGCATTCAACATGGAAGTTATAAGGCCTGGGTCATTTCTCTCTCAGGTTTTAAACAATAAAGAAATTCAGCTTGGCACATTTTCTTTTAGGGCTTCAGAATTTGAATAGATGGTACTTGGGTTAGCATTGACAAAATCTCCTGCTGTCCAGGCTTTTACTCTTGGTGAGATCTGGCCTGAGATGCCAATAATGGCTTTTTATCAAGCATAAGCACTAAAGTTTAACACTAAGAAACTAAAATAGGCAACTTAGAAATTTTTGTAATATAGACTTTATTTTTAATTAAATGTTGTAAATAATACCAGGAAGAAAAAGTTCATTTTTAGGAACTTTTTGAGCTTCTAGTTTTAAGTTTGTTTAATATATATAATAGAAAACAAATGCCTACTTATAAATTTATGTGTTTAATTGACTTTTTCTTATTTTTAGAATTTTATTGTAATGTAATGGGCAGACATATGAGAAGACCACACTTAATGAGGTAATACTGCCCTGCTGAGTCTTAACCATCAGTACATGTCTGTGCTAGGCCAGGTTTCACTTCCATTTTATTTCAATTAAGTGCCTGTCATGTAATTACATTGCACAGGAAGGATCTGTTGATGTTGTGAATTTGATTTTTAATGAGATGTTCTAAACTATAATATGCCCTCATAACTTTGGAAATTCTTGTTAGGCAATTATTGCTTTGATCATCTGTTAGGAAAGTTTCATTTGCACAGTTATTGGGAAGGATTTTCTTTTAGAAATATTATAGTTGTGAAGATGTTATGCTTATTTCTCTTATAAATACTATACTTTTTCTTAACACAGCTGGTATTTGGAGGAGAGTGAGGGATGGTTCTAAAATATATACAGATAAAACGCTGCCTATAAAATATCTACTCTGTTCTCAAGAATTTTTAAAGTTTTATTTTATGACACTTCTATTATCCACCCACATTTCCAGTGCCCTTTCCTCTACTTTCTGGGACATCTGTAATAACATCTGAGTCTTCAGAGGCTGCCAGGTTATAATCAAGTTGCTAATAAGTAGTTAGCATTTAGTTTTGAGACGTCATTTTCCTTAAGGAATTGTAGGGCAGGTGACTTTAGACCAGGAGAACAGAGAGTACTAACCTGCAGTTGACACTATCTGGCTAACACTCTTTTTTTGAGAAAGGAGGAAGCTATGAAAGTTTGCATCTTCAGAGGAAAGTATTGTTGCCAAGAAATGTCCATTTAAAATTTCATTATATTTAAAATCTGTGTTGTCTCATTAATCTTGAAGAATATGTACACACCCATTAGCTTCAGAAATACCAGATACCTATATAACAATTTATAATAATACTATAAAATTATGCATGCCATGTGCTTTTCCTAAAAGATTTTACACATAAAACAAATCAAAACAAACAAATAGACTGCTATTTTTTTCATTTTAGTGTACAGATCGTTGTGTGTATATATTCTGGAATTAGAATAAAATATAAAACATTTTTATAAATAACTACATTTGAATTTAAGACTGCTGAATTAAATATGACAAAACAAATGAAAACCCGAATATAAAACATGTATAACTTTATGTTTATAGATTTGTACTGAATCACAAATCAAATAATTTTATTTAGTAACCTCGGTAACTATTTACTTGTAGTTACACCTTGAAAGGAATCAATTTCATTTTAATTTGTTTTAAATAAAGATTTTGTACCAATTTTGCTTTTTCATTGTTTATTTGCTTGTTTTATATTTAAATTAGAAAAAAGCTTGCTTTACATGTCAATCCCAGCTCTTTCTCCCTCCCCTCTTCCTCTGCACCCCACTAACCCCCACCTCACCCCCCTTCTGCACCCCAGGGATGATGAGGAGGATCTCTAGAGTCTGTTATTTCATCTGGGGCAGGGTCTAGGCCCTCCACCACATATCCAGGCTGAGAGAGCATCCCTCCATGGGGAATAGGCTCCCAAAGTTCATTTGCGTGCCAGGGATAAATGCTGATTTACTACTCGAGGCTCCATAGATTGCTGAGGCCTCCTCACTGATACCCATGCTCAGGGGGGTCTGGATGAGTCCCATACTAGCCTCTCAGTCATCAATATGGAGATTCCTCAGGAAAATAGGAATCAGCCTACCACAAGATCCAGCATTTCCACTTTTAGGCATATACCCAAAAGATGCACACTCATGCAATAAGGACATCTGTTCAGTTATGTTCATAGCAGCATTATTTGTAATAGCCAGAACTTGGAAGCAAGCCAGATGTGCCTCAACTGAAGATTGGATAGAAAAAATATGGTACATTTACACAATTGTGTACTACTTGGTAGAAAAAATATTGAATCTTGAGATTTGCAGGCATATGAAAGGCATTAAAAGAAACCATCCTGAGTGAGGTAACCCAGTCACAAAAAGACAGATATGTATGTACTCACTCATATATGGATTTTAGACATCGAGCATGGGTGTGCCAGCCTACAATCCCACCGCAAGAGATCTGGGAAACAGGGAGGACCCTAAGAGAGATATGCATGGAACCCCAGAGAAGAGAAATGGGACAGGATCGCTGGAGTGGCCTAGGAACATGGGGAAGGGAAGAGGAAGCTGGGGAAAAGTGAGGGGGAGAAGAAAAGAGGACAGGAGGATATGGGGGAGCAGGAAGGTTGAGTTGGGTGAAGAATAGAGGAGAGCAGGATAAGAAATATCATTACAGAGGGAGTCATTGTAGGATTGAGGAGAGATCTGACACTAGTGAGATTTCCAGAGATTTACAAGGATGACACCAACTGGAAATCTAAGCAATAGTGGAGAGGCTACCTTAAATACCCTACCCCAATAATGAGATTTATGACTAGCTTATATGCATCCTAGAGCTGTCATGCTGTCATGCAGTGTTTTATAGAAGCATAGGCAAAATCTCTCAGCTAAACATTGAACTGAACTCCTGGAACCCAGTGATAGACAGGGAGGCATGATGAGCAAAGGGGTCAAAATCAGGTTGGTGAAACCCACTTAAACAGCTGACCTGAAGAAGGGGAGCTCATGACCCCCAGTTTGATGACAACAAAGAACCGTTTGGCTTCTATGCATCATGGCAGGAATCAGTTCTGGATGTTCTGCTTGCAGTTATTCAGGTGAGATAGTACAGGATTTTGGAGACACAGAAGTGAATTGTAAGGATGAAATCATGACCTTGATATCAGAGCTACCAAACAGTCTTTCAATTCTTCTTAGATTGATGGGCAGATGTTTATTTCAGGGATTGTTTTCTTCTGTTTCATGAGTTTAGATTTCATGACTTCTTAAAATTATTTGACAGATGTCACATGCACAGTGAGGTTTTTACCTTTCAGAGGCTAGGTGCAGTGATGCCCATCATTCCCTGCTCCAGAAGCTTGACTTATCATCCACACTCCTCTATGTTTCACTTTCAGGAAACCAATTGATTCTAAATTTACAGTTCTCACACATCCTGTTCACATTGGCATACTGAATGAGCTCTTACAAATTGCCTGGATGGTTCTGACTGAAGCCAAAATGTTACTACAAAAGATTTCTTTTGTTTCCCGTAGCAAGCAATACTGACCTCAAATGTCCCGCAGAGCCAAACTTATTTGCCCATTTCCTACTGTCTTGTTGGAAAGGACAATTTTAAATGATGCATCACAGAGGTAGTCATTTCAGCACATGCTTAATGGAAATTCCTTGAATGTTTGCCTGACCTCTCAGGCCCTTCACTGATAATGGCTGAAAGAAGACAATTTAGCAAGAACCACAGAACCACATTTGCCTCTTGACAGTTTGGTTTTGAACAGTTTCAAAGTAGTCCCATCTCAATAGAGTTTTCAAGTAGTCCCATCTAAAATAGAGCTCTTTAATTTATGTGCATGATTTAAGATAATCTTGAAATTATAAGAAATGTTAGTATAGAAAGTGTGATACATCAGGTAGCATGTAAAAATTTAGTACCAACTCAATAAGCAGTATGTATAGTCTAGAAACAACAGACTCGCCTTAACCCCCAAAAGAAAGAAAGCTGAATAATATTGTTACCATTATTTTTTTCCACAGAGACTTTAACTAACAACAGACATTGGCATTACTATGAGTTAACATTGCTGGAAAATCATTCTTATTCATGAACATTGGGGTTGAGAAAAATCAACAGTGTTGAAAATACTTCTTTTTTTGGAACAAAAAATGTGGCGTTCACATGGACTACTTTTGTTCAGCTCTCCTGGTTTTGGAATGGTCTTTGTAATTATAAACACGGGAAGTGAGTTTTTTTCAGAAGGACTGACACTCATTCATAGTGTTGATTCCTTATGTTTTTTTCTTGCACTTATCACAGCACATGTGTGTCACTATCCAGGAAGAATCAGTTTGTGACAGTCTTTGGGAAAATGTAGCAATATCTTGTTGTACAGATAAAGCCTGTCTGGGGGTCAAAGAATGGAGTTTGACACTAGAAATCACCACAGGCAAGCCTTTTGCTTTCAGTAATGCAAGTGATACTGTGGCTGATACTCCTTTTTCTTCCTATTTCTGGGGGTATAAATTATGCCAGGGCTATGGGATATCATTGTAGGGAATTTTCCTGAATAATTTGAAATATTGGGCTGTTAAAACTCTATTCATTGTCAGTTCTATAAGTAGGCGAAAATTGAAAATTAATTCTGCATAGCTATGAGAGGGTTTATGAGTTTTCTACAGGTTTATAGCAAAAGATTTTCAAAATAATGTAATGGAAGAAAAGGGTATTATTAAAAACAAACAACAGCAGTAACAAAGAACTTTCAGAAAAACTGTATGCAGAAAAATAGCCATTGATTTCATTAAGTTAAATTTATATTTACCTACAATGACATCTCATTACTTATGAAGAGATACCAGAGGAACTAAATGTTCCACCTTGAAGTAAAAGTGATTGAAGAAATTTGTTCTAGCAATGGTAATGACATGACTAGGACAAATGATATTCCTGGGTGGCCCAGATGGCCTCTTCTCTGTTTTGTCATTTCATGGTGGTATTTGTCACTCTGGGTTGTATATTGATGCCTGTTCTTTATTAACCTGTGGAATAGAGTAAAATGTAGTACCTACTTTGTGGTTGTATTTTATATTAATTAGAAAGATTATCATTAATGCAGAGATCAACATTTTGTCTTTCATCTCACCACCCAACTGGCAGCTCTTTATGTTACTCTTAGAAACCACCATACTGATTTCCAAAGTGGCTGTAGGAGTTTTTACTCCCACCAGCAGTGGAGGAGTGTTCCCCTTTCTCATCCTCTCCAGCATAAACTGTCATTGGTGTTTTTGATTTTAGCCATTCTGGCAGGAGTGAGATAGTATCTCAGTGTTGTTTTAATTTGCATTTCCCTAATGGATGAGGATGTTGAGCACTTTCTTAAGTGTCTCTCAGTCATTTTAGATTCCTCTATTGAGAATTCTCTATTTAGTTTTGCACCCCACTTTTTAATTGGATTATTTGATGTTTTGGTGACTAGCTTCTTGTGTTCTTTGTATTTTTTGGGAATCAACCCTCTGCCAGCTGTGAGGTGGGTAAATATCTTTTCCCTTTCTGTGGGCTGCCTTTTTGTCTTGTTGACTGTGTCCTTTGACTTACAGAAGCTTCTCAGTTTCAGGAGGTCCCATTTATTAATTGTTACCCATAAGATGCAAAATAAAAGATAAGACTGAGAGTCTAATCCTACTTCACTCACGTCCAACATGATGTTTTGGTCACCAATGACTCACATACATGATGAATCCAACACACAAGCTGATAACTGTCTTAGTGTGGTAAACACACTCTATCATGTTGTGTAACAGTGACATTGACAAGAAGTGAACTTTCATAACACATGCCTGTTGTTAAGAAAGAGTACACATCTAGCATTGCTTTCTCGAAGAACGTTGTCATGGTTTTTAAATGTGCAATAATTGTGACTCAAATTACACTATGTCTTCCCTAAAACTGAGGAGCTCCCATGGTTCCACTTGCTCTTTGACTCGCATCTTGTGACTGAGGAACACTAGATGGCCTGGTGAGTTTAGAAATACCATTTGGACATGTTTTAAAAATTAGATTTTAGACCTATGTTTGTATAAATCTGAAAAAAACACAAGCAGATTTTATACTATTTTAAGTCTTCCAAACTTGTCCTTGCAAAGCTCTTATATTCAGAAATTTGCCTCATTTGAGGATCTCCACTCCACTCTATAGGATCCTATAGGAGAAAAGTCCCAAGAAACATATCAGGGAAGGTGGTGGCATCATGTGGTCAGTTTGGAGAGAATTTTCGTTATATATCTGAGGAATGACTAGCTATATTCTGAAGTATTTGTGTGTGTGTGTGTGTGTGTGTGTGTGTGTGTGTGTGCCAGTTTCCTTTGCATGTATTAGGAGGTTTTCCTTTCTAATACTATTGAAGTTGAGATTATTATCTGTATTTCATATATGAGATCAGTTGTCAGGGAGTAAATTATGCTGTCCCGTTTGAGAAGTCTGGAGTAGCAGTCTGCAGACCCATGGGCTAAATGTGCAATATGGTGCACTGCCTGATAGAAAAATGAAAACAGTGTAGTAATGAACATTAGTTATGAAATATATTTAGAGTAGTTTCATGTCTATTTTGTTCTTCTAATTTCATAATGAAGATTAGTGTTCTTACAAGAACATAGGCCTCAACTTGATGAGTAGTCAGTTAATAACTGAACCAGAATTAAAGCTTTAAGGATTTAGTATATTTTCTACTAGTCTACGCTTTCTCGGGATCCTTGGAACTTAATAATTAGTAAATGATTCATGAATAAATGAATGAATAAATTGCTACTTATTATGGTATAGTTCTTCAGTACTTTCTCTACTTGCTTTTATCATCTCCAGAATCATTCTCCTACAGCGTTTTTTAAATTTTTTATAGCATCTACATTTCAAATTAAAGTCTTATGATACAAAATTAATTTGCTCTTCTGGTTTCATTTTGGTGATCATAATGTCAATAATTGATTCTGGAATTGTATTGTCAACTAAAATTCTTTCTCTATGAAATGGAGAAGAAACTGTTATGTGAGGAATATGTGAGAGCAAAAAGATTTCCCACTCTTTATTCTCAGCATTTGCAGCTAAGCAATATTTAAGGTGGCTTTTGTCACTTATAGAGAAACACCATGTCACATGTGTCCTGTGTTGACAGATGTTAAAGTGGTTTTTGTCACTTTTATAGGTATACCATAGTCACACAAGTCCATTGTTGACAGACCTCTGTCCTCTCATTACATAACAGGTGTTTATGCATCTGTGGATACTCTTCTGGAAGCAGGCTACACACATGAACAATTTTGTATTCCATTTGGGACTATTCAAGGATTCCCATCAGAGTATCGAGTCCAAAATTTTTGAGCAAATATTCTCTCAATTGGGATACCCTTCTGAGTGACGAGGAAGATGTGTTCATATACAACAAAATAAGTAGACTTCCATGTTTACATGCCAAACAATGACAAAATGAAAGTCCCACATGTGACCCACTGACACATGTCAACACACAGGACATTTTGTGGTAGATAAAATGCTTTCAGTGAAATTATAATTATCAGTCTCAACAGAAGAAGGGAGGAGAGAAGTTGCTACCCTTTTTTTTAAATAATATGTTCTTGATATTTAGGAATTTTTTTTAGTTTTGTTATGTGGTATATAGTGTAGAGTGGGATTCTTCACAGATTTCCTACTATTTTGAGTTGTTTTACATCAATTGGTGTTCCATAGTGTATCTCAGTCTCTGATTATTGAAAGCCATAGGTTATTTAATTTGTATAAACAACTTAATCCTTCATGATCCTGCATTTAAGATAGGTGCATAGTCTGTCAACTTTGACTTCATGCTGGCTTTGTTTTCACAATACTCTAAATAGTGATGTTTCTTTTGTTAAGTGAGAAAAAACTCTGTAATTGAACAGAAATATGTGGACAATTTTGTCAGGGTAATCTCATAAACAAACAGGAAATCATGTCCTAAATTATGATGTGACTCTGAAACTCTGCCTTAAAATAGCTGTTGTTTTCTGCTTTACTGTTTGTTTTGTGTGTGTGTGTGTGTGTGTGTGTGTGTGTGTGTGTGTGTGTGTGTGCATGTGTGTATGTCTGTGTTCATACTCAAATTAGTCATGATTAAGTGTCAGGCATTTTCCTTCCTCATCTTTTAAAATGGAGAGTGTTAAGGGAGAGGAAATTCAACTGTTTGACACTTTCCCTAACAAGGTTAAAGGAACTAGAAATAGTGAGTTGAGAAATACCAAGGAAATATTGTGTTAATTTTGAAATATTTAAAATAGGATAGTCATGAAATGAGAAAGAACCTTACTTAGGAAAGCTAATTGTATTTATAAGACTGGTGCTATAGCTTGACGATTGCACTAATATTAGAAAATACTCTGGCTGCACAATGAGGTGTGTTAAGTAGCATCTTATGGCTTAATTTTGAGAAGTATATTAATTTAATAGATGGAAAGTCAATAGCACTCAAATTACCATTTAAGTCAAATCAGCCTTTATTCTTAGATTCTTCACTACTCAGAAGGTTGAATAAAAAACGATTTTCAAAGTGAGTTGACAGTGGTCACATTTCTTTTATAATCAGATGCCAGGACGATTACACACACATCACATTCATAGAGGCCTTCTCAAGCAGTAATTTCTATAGTACTGGTTTTAAAAAAGTGGAGATGTGATTTTTTTTGAGTACAGGTTCTCAAAAACTATGCTAAGCTGCAATGTAATTGTAGGCTGCGTTATTAACTCAAAGGCTGGCATCATTTCAGCATAAAAATAACAGTTATGGGAATGAGGACCCCTTCTTTAATCATGAAAGAGCTTGTGTATGGATATTATGAGGGATTTTCCCGAGTCTTATTCTTAAACAGATTACACTATTCAAAGTCTCAAAGAATCAAAATCGTGCTCAGCTGGGGAAGTCAATGTGCAGTCTAAACATGTGACAGATGCAGAGAAGACTTCAAAGATGCCATTACAAATGCCCGTGGAGATATTTAAGGAGCCAGATGCTACCGTTCCGTGTCTTCCGCAGCTCTCGACGTGCCCTGCGATCACCTTCCAAAGAGGAGATGTGGCTCAGTGTGGTGAGAAACACAATGGCTCCTAATATTCTTGTTGCTGTATACGTGCTTGTGTGCTTAGGTCTGAGGGGCTGGCAACAGTTATTCTTACAGGAAAGAAATGCCTGTGGCTTTGCTGCTCCTTATGCATACAGGAAGTTACAACTGCAGAGAAATAGGCACGTGATTAAAGCTCTCTTTAGAGAACAGATAATTTATTGGTGTGCTTGGCTATGGAAGCACTCTTTTTTTTCTATAACTTTTTCCATTTACTTAGACACTAAAAGATGTAATACATGCATCTATTATGGTAAGTGTTTATTTCCCATTTTATTTTGGTGTTGAAAATAAATTACTTGAGACAACATATTATTAAGAACTTACTTCACTTTCACGACAACCATGCTCTACAAAAAGCTTAAATAATATGCAGGTGAATGCAGAGGCGGGAAATTCACGAAAAATTTAAATCACTTCCTTCTTTCATCTTGTATTTATTTCTTCACTTTAGTCTAATGTTTGTTCCACTTCAACTTTTAAGAATGCACTTTATAATTATTATCCAGCTGTCATGTAGGAAAAAAAAAGACAACTTCTATGACATGTGACATAGAAAATAAACAGTTTAGATCATTTGGGCTGGTTAGTTGTCTAATAAATCCCCCTCCCTTTTTTCATCACTTTGAAAATACATTTCTGTCAAAAAGCACTGTATTTATTCTATGGAAAATGCATTTCTAGACTATGTTCTATTAAATCTGACCCATTAAGAGGTTATTTAGTTAATTTTTGAGATGAAATTTGTGGTGTATTTTGTGATCTCATATACATAATTATCTCCATGAGAAGTGATGGTTATAAGTGGAAAATAAATAGCAAAGGATATTTTTCTTTCTAATGTAAACATCTGGCAGTAATCCTTGCTTACACAATTAATGGGCATTTAATTGGCAATGATCAGTTTATTGCTGCAATATGAAGTGAATGTTTCCCCAGGAACAAACAGCTGTTGCAAGAATTTCATAGTGATTTAGCAAACACCAGGTGATAGCTTTAGCTAGAATAAACTGCTCTGTCTCTCTACAAATAGCAGCTCAGTGAAAATAAGTGAAACAAGTTAAAAGTAACAGAGCCAGACAGACTCCTCAGTGGACAGACTCCTCAGTGAACCAAATTCTATGTAACACCCAACTTAATAAATAGTTGTTAATTACATTTCTTGGTGTCAAAATTGAAATATAAAAATATAATTACTCCAAGAATCAAATATCAAATTGTCCTGCTACCAACATATATAAAATTGTACTATATATCTTCTTTTAGTGATGGAATAGTTGATGAGTCCTTTTTGTATTCTAATATTTTCTTATAATCTTAGAAAATTTCCTAGTCGTAATTTTAGTTTCTTGATTAAAAAGTTATTGAAGTCATTCAATAGTTACTGATAATTAACACTTTTCTTAATAGATTTTTTTGATATGTCTAGGATTAAAAAGTACCACTTTTTAATTTGTATAGCTTGTGAGCTGCACTCCATTAAGTTTTTTTTTTTTTTTGGTTTTTACGAGTCAGGGTTTCTCTGTTTTGGAGGCTGTCGGTCCAGCCTGGCCTTAAACTCACAGAGATCTGCCTGCCTCTGCCTCCCGAGTGCTGGGATTAAAGGCATGCGCCACCAACACCCGGCTCCATTAAGTCTTAAATAAAAGTTTTTCATTTTTTATTATGCACCCTTATTACTAATTTAATAAAATGATAATAGCTATGCAAACTTTCTGTTACTACTCAGATTTTGGCATAGATTATATTATGCATTTTAAATGTAGCACATTGTGAGACACAGCTATTTCATAAAGCTGTTTCATTAGTAAAGAAAGTAATTCTGCTTCAACAAAATGTTTATATTTACTATATTATTTAGTATTAGCTCATGCTAGAGTCTATGAACAATGAAATCTAATGAACAAAGCATTACAGGCTAATTTTATAGAATAATGCTTTTATTTTTCGTGTATGCATTCTGCAATAATTCATCTCCACGACAAAAGCAGGCAATCAGTCACTTTCTCAATACAATTACCACTCTTGATGTAACAAAAGAAGGCTGCTAAGAAACAGGAACAGTTTCACATGTCCCAATCAATAAAGTGATGGTACTTCAAACAACCTTCAACCATCAAGATGACAATGCAGTTTTATGTTGATCTTATCCATATTAATATTAAATTATTAAGTAGTATTGTTCTTCTTTTTCATTCAAGAAAACAATAAGGAATAAAGGAATATTTTCAAGTTTTTCAATGACAAGGTTTTGTAGCCTGCATTTTGACATACTGTCCTGAAAAACTTCACAGTTACACAAAGCCATACAATGGATTGTTAAATGTGTCATTTTCACAAAACTTTACCATATATCTTGTGCTGACACATAGATACTCTTTGGTCTTAAGACTTATATATACTGGATTTTATTTTCCATTTCTATATTTCGTTCTAGACTGTCTATAAGCATAACAGGATCAACTTAAGCTAATGACACTTGTATAATTAATGACTGCAAAATTCAGATGACTTTAGACCTTTGAAAACTTTTTAAATTGTGTTTTCTTTTTTCTGAATTAATGAGGCTAGGCTATAACATGTTTCAAGAGAATGAATTTCTTTGTCACAGAAATGCAATGCAGAGAGCTCTGCCAAAGATGCTTTTCATATAGGTGAACAAGGACAACCCACCAAATACAGGACATCACAGGTAGAAGAAACAATCATTTATCCATAATTATGTAATTAGAATGTATTATCTGCTCATGATGATAATTGCCTTCCAGGTTACAGTAAGGTCACAAGTTTATTTTGTATGAATGACATTCTAAATTTTATATATCAAGAAATAAATCACCATATTTTGTTGGGTATTTTTTCCTTTGTTTAGTTGATTTAAAGATTATTATAAAAAGAAGTCCTCTGTGAGAATTGGTTAAATTTCTATTACATTGTATTGTTAATATTTTATTTTATTTATTATTTTTTATTTTTCAGTTTAAATTTAGATAAGAAACAAGGTTGCTTCACAAGTTAGATCCAGGTCCCTTTCCCTTTCCCTCCCCTCCTCCCATGCCCTCCCCCAACCCCCCCATTATCCCCTCATTTCCCCAGGGAGGTGAGGCCCTCCATGGGGGTGTCCATAGTCTGTCATTTCATATAGGGCAGGGCCTAGACCCTTCCCCAAGAGTACAGGGTGAGAGTGCATCTCACATTGTTGGATGGGAGTCCAAAGTCCGTGTGTATACTCGGGATGGGTACTGATCAGCTGCCCAAGGCTCAATAGATTACCTAGGCCTCCTCACTAATGTTATTAGGCCATTTTACTTCAAACAACTTGTTACTCTCTACCCTTTTGTGTTCCCAGGAATCTGTAATTCCCTCTGATCATGTTCCTTGCCAGCGATGTAATTAACAATCTTTTGATAAATCTACGGTGGGCAGTCAACTCTCCTGGAGGAAACTTGAGTATTTCCATTTTACTCTTTAAGCAAAGTCTAGGAGGTAATCTTTATCCCTTAAAAAATGTAGTTTTCATTTTTCATACCAACCCTAATTTCCCCTCCCTCCCTTTCTCCCCCCACCCCCACACTGCTCCCATCCAGGAAGTAATCCTTTGTTGGATGCTTCATTTTTTTTTAAGTTTTTATTTATTTAGAAACAATCTTGCTTTACATGTCAATCCCAGATCCCTCTCCCTCCCCTCCTCCCCCAGTCCTCCCAATGCCCCCACCCTATCCCCCCTCTGCTACTCAAGCAGGGTGAGGCCCTACATGGTGGAATCTCCAAAGTCCGTCATATCATCCAAGGCAGGCCATCCCCTATGTTTCCAGGCTGAGAGAGCATCCCTCCATTGGAATGGGATCCCCAAGTCCATTCTTATACCAGGGATAAATATTGATCTACTACCTAAGGCCCCATAGATTGCCTAGGCCTCCTCACTGACACCCACATTCATGGGGGCTGAATCAGTCCCAATCTGGATTCCCAGCCATCAGTCTGGGGTTCAAGGCTCTCTCTTGTTCAGGTCAGCTGTTTCTGTGGGTTAAACAAGCCTAGTCTTGATGCCTATGCTCACCAGTCCTCCCTCTCTGTCACTGGGTTGCTTGAGTATAGCTCATTGTTTAGCTGTGGGCATCTGCCTCTGGTTGAAGGTTCTGCTTCCCAGACTCTGACAGTGGGATTTTAGGCTGGAACTCCCCTGATCCATGCTTAAAATCCATGTATGACTGGATACATATTATGTTTGTCTTTTTGTGACTGGGTTACCTCATTCTAGAGGTTTATTCTAGAGCCATCCATTTGCCTGCAAACTTCAAGATTCCATTGTTTTTTTTCTGATGAATAGTACTCCATTGTGTAAGTATGCCACATTTTCTCTATCCACTCTTCAGTTGAGGGGCATCTAGGATGCTTCCAGGTTCTGGTTATTACAAATGATGCTGCTATGAATATAGTGGAATAGACATCCTTGTTGTATGAATGTGCATCTTTTGGGTATATGCCTAAGAGTGGATTTTCTCGGTCTTGTGATAAGCTGATTCCCATTTTCCTGAGGAGTCACCTTACTGATTTCCAAAGTGGTTGTACGAGTTGGCACTCCCACCAGCAGTGGAGGAGATACATTTTTTTTTGGTTTTTATGAGACAGGGTTTCTCTGTATTGTTTTAGAGGCTATCAGTCCAGCCAGGCCTGGAACTCACAGAGATCCGCCTGCCTCTGCCTCCCGAGTGCTGGGATTAAAGGCATGTGCCACAACTGCCCGGCTGGAGATACATTTCTTATATGAATATTTGTTTTTAGATTGATCACTTTAACCTCTTTCATTTTCTATGTTTTTTTCTGGATAAAGGATGAATATCATATTATATCAACTCTTTCGATTATTTGATTAATTTTCTTTTATTTAAAATGATTCTGAACTCTGAAGTTTCAAAAACTATCTTTACCCAAACTGTCATATTTTTCACATTGTGTATATTTTGAATGATTTTCTCTCTCTTATGTCATCTCTCTTTGTTAACTAAGTCAAAGAAAAACACATCCATAAACCTTTTATCTTAAATTTCTTGTGTTCATGTGTTTGTGTACCTATATAATGGGTGCATGTGTCCATGCATGTATATGTGGAAATCAGAGGGCAGATACTGAGACAGGCTCTGTGTTCCCAATAATTAACCATCCAGTTAACTCCAGGCATTACTTGCCTCTGTCCCTGGTGCTGGGTTATTGGCATGTGCTGCTACACGTGGTTTCTGTGTAGATTATTGAAGGCAAGCTGAGGCCTCAATCACTTTACTACCTACTGAACCACCACCCCAGCCTATTATGTGAGACTTTAAAAAATTCTGTTCTTGAAGGCTGTGATCTAGCCTCCTTTTTTCATACTTCTTTTTTTTGTTGACTGTCACAAAAACCTTAGGCATCCAGGCTTCTTGAGCTGAAGATTTGCATCAGCTTTAATATCTACATTTGTTTCTAGTGATCAGAGTTTAGTGTAAAGTTAGACATTTAGTGTTAACTTTTGCTTTATGTAAAAAGAAAAATTTGAGACAATAAGTTGGTTCATAGTTCTCCTCTTATCAAAATGTCTGACTCCATTAAATCCTTCCCCAGTGTGTATTTTGGGCAAATTTGGTGGTCTGTTTGTATTCTTCATTGCTATAGACTCACTCTTGGGGGGGTGTACATAATCTATAGGTTTTCTTTGTTGTTTATTTTTTTACATTTTGCTGAACTGTTTCTAAACTAAGAACTTACATAACCAGAATTAAACTTGTAAAGCACCAGAAACACATCCTTAGATAATTTGTCATATGGCAGTCATTCTGCCTTTGGTAAAACATTCCATTTCTACTCAGTACCAGTTTTCAACACTTGAGACAACAGAACATGGCACTTTCACTTTTAGCAAATTATACTTTTCTTTTGACACACTTATTTTTTAAATTGGCTTATAGGACTGCATAATTTTATTATTCAACATGATTAGTAACCTTATAGAGCAATTTATACATGATTACATGTCTGTTTTTTAAACCAAAGGTTATGCAAACTAAATTTCTTATGACATTGCTACATTGCTTTCAGTAAAAACCGGCCCATTTTATGGAACAAAGAATTCATGCTGTCTTTTTCCTATATCCTTCCTTCCCACTGTTCTTTGTTACTTCTCTTGGTGTGTATGCTTCTCTGTCTTGACAAGTAAATCTCCATTAATTCTTTGAAAATTTTTAGCAATCAAAAATTCATGTATTTTTAGTGAATCATTAACTTTCACACACATGCTCCTCTGAACTAAGATTTTTCTCAATGAGATATAATATAGTTGTCAGAATTAGAAGGAGTAGAAGGCTACCTGTATATTTGACATATTGTCTATCAAAAAGTAAAATTTGTTATATGCTCACAAAAGCTCTGTAGTCAAATAATTTGTAACTCACATAAAACCTTTCTATATCCACTTACTATCTTTTGATTATCAGTACCTTTGACTATAATTGTTGAAATGCTTTATTTCATTTTAGTAGAATACACTATGCCTTCAAATTTAATAAAATATACAAAATATTTATATCTTGTATGACAATCTTTTTTATCAAATATTTAGATGCAATTACTTTGTGAAAATGGTATTCAGATTACTTAAAAGTCACAGAAAACAGTAACATATAATTGAAATATCAAAGTCTTCCAGTTAGACATCTTCTATAATTAAAAACCTAAGAAAATAGCAGAAAAAGAATTGTAACTGAGGTGTTAAGAAAATTGAAATATTTGTCAGAGAAAGACTTGAAATCACACATTATCATTGGAGATTGGAATTAGTAACAAGAATACTACCTTGTGTTGTGTGATATAGTGACTAGAATGTCTCAGCCAAAATGTCAGGGAGATATTTGATCACATGTCAGCATTCACATCTTCTGACAATGATATACTATTGAAATGAGTTGTCATAGAAGGCTCTAAGAACTATAGCTTTCTACTAGACCTAGAAGATAAAGACAGACAAGTACATAGATTATGCATTCCCATATTACTGGTTATTATTTGATGTTAGCTCTGACAGCATATGAAATACAAAGTTTGGATTCACAGTATTGGAAGTTTCCTGGAAATAGAATTTTATCATAGTTACATAATGTCATCCAGGTCTTCACATGGTTTTCTTCTTTAAATAATCATGTACTCAGATTTGGCATAAAATCTGTTTCAGTTGAAAGCTTTCTTTACGTCTCCTCCCATGCCAAAAGCATTCAAAGATTGCTCAGTTTGAATCTTTAAAATCTCAATCTGATTCCCAAATACGATTACACTTCAGTCTCCACCTCAACTGCATGAACTATTCACGAAGCCAACACCACCTTTGTGCACATTCATTGTCTATCCTGGCAATGCAGTCCACATTATTTGCCATTTTACTGCATTTCTACCTATCCAAATTTCATATATTTTTCATATATATAATTTTATCTTTGTCTCTACTCTATTCTGTGAATTCTTGGAAGCCAGTCTCTAGGAATTGTTTTGTTCTCATGGTGTGCAAGGCAGTGCCTGTCTATAAACTCAGCACTAGAGACCCCGAACCAGGAGCATGTGAGGTAAGATGCCTTTGCTTCATTGATAAACTGGGCATGGTCATGTATGCCTGAAATAATAGCAAGGGGATATGCAGGAGGAAGGATCACGACAAGTCCAATGCATAATGGTTTTAAGATAGCTTGAAATACATGAAACCATGTCTCCAAAATACATAAAACAGCAAAGAATAAATTCTTCAACTAAATAAAAATTCCTTTTACAAATTCTTGTCATATTTATTTTACTGTTTTTCCTTTTCAATATTGTATTTTTTATTCACAACTAAAATATTGTGGTGCTGAGTTGAGTTAACCCACTACTGCAAAATCCCTTGGAAATCCTGACATCAGTGCATATATATATATAGGGAAAAGACGAACATTGAAGTTTTGCAAAGATAGTCCAGAAGTATGTTTTCCCTTTGGATATAGGAACTAAGAACTAAAATAAAAAGAATAACATTTAAATAAGATGATCTTTTCATGGGTGGAGATTTATTTTACAGAATTAATAGCTTCAAAAACTGCATATGGTTCTCTACTGGGAAACATATGAAACAGACTTCACACTAGTCATACAATTTAACTTTAAAGATTCATTGAGCCAGTGTAAAAAGCAAAAGGACAAAATTCCTGTAACAATAATTTCTATTATTTTTTAATATTACAGAGAAAAATATACATGAATATAGGTTTCATTCTTATTTTTTAGACACAACAGGTATTTCTGGATAGATGAATGGATACATTATGGCAAATCCAGAAAACAGAACATTAGTCAGTGTTGAAATATTAAATATTTACTATGAAAAATATGAAGAAATGGAGTAAATGTAAAGGTATATTCAAAAGCCAATTAGAAAGGGATGTGAATTCTATAATAACAATTAATAGTCAGAAAATTCAAGTATGTGGTAAAGCTAAGTAAAGATGAGTTTTAGATAACCATCATTGTAGGTATGTTTTCACCATCCATACAGAATAAATTGAGTGGTTGTATAAACCATAGTTACTGAGTGGGAATACTACACTAGTATAGATTAATCAATTACAAACCCTGTACCACTCTGGTAGGAGATGATGCTAGTAAGGATATTTGAGGTCAGTGATAACAGAAAAGTTCTATGTCAGTGTTAAAATTAATTCTGTTATAAATTTCAAACATTTTCAAAACCAGAGCCTTGAGAGGTGTATATAATCACAATAAAGTACTTAAATTTGCCACTATATTGAACAACAATTTTCTGGTGTATATTTTGCCTGGAGCTTTACAAAATAAAATTTTCATGTGAATATGACTAGTGTGTTATTTCTCTAGGACTTCACTGTGATTTAAGGACTAACACCATGAGTGAAATGTGAACAAAGAAAAAGTAGATTGTAGGTGAACATTTATTGATCATATTTTTATGAAACCTGTTTAACTCCTGGTATGATTTGAGTGTATCCCTTAGGTGCATGGCATTGAAGTTTTTGTGTCCATGGTGGTGGTTTTACATAGTGCTAGGGAACATAACAAGCAGGCCTTTCTGGGAAGTCACCTGTCCATTTCTTCAAAGGAGTTTAGGCTGCATTAGAAATTAATATCATAGCAGGGGAAAGTCAGATGCCTATTTCTTGTTAGTTTTATAAAAATTTGGCCCTGTGTGCTTGATTACTATAAGATATCCATGCTATTACAGTGATCTTGAACCATGACATTAAATTTTTTAAGCTAAATAAAACTTTTTAATAAGTTAAATTATTTGTTTCTTGTTGAAAGCAATCACTAATTCAATCACTAAAAGCTCACCTTAAAAGATCCCTAGGGATGACTTAGAGAAACAGCAAGCATGTGGTTTCATATACATTTATAAAAAGTAAAACTCATTCTATCATCTGTTTATCATTTATTTTGAGAGTACTTAACTTAAATGGGGGTTAAGATAACATTTGCCTTACTTCAGTATTTTCTAGAAGATACTTAACCTTCACTTTTTGTTTTATCAACTGGAGTTTGAATTCAATAATCCTTTTAGGCAGCATTTGTATAATTATGTAAAGGTTAATGTGATGTAAGAAGCTTCTGCAAGAACTGATTAGAGTTAAATATTTAGGTTAGTATGTTCCCGAGAGGAAGAGGAAAGAACTTTTTTTTGCCATCTTTGGATTACAGATTTAAGGGGGGGAAATCTAAGGCAATATGAAAGTCAATATTTGTAAGTTATGTTATCCTGCATGCTTAAGAAATTGTAGAGATTACTGGTTGCCTGAAAGATTTAGTCAGTTTCATTTATTAACAGATAAGAGTTCTGAAAACTCCCTTTACCTTGTTTAGTGAAGTATTCCAGACATTGGAATCATAGTGGTAGCTTTTTTACCTTTAAGCATAGTCGATTAGAAACTCATACTCTATATTGGCTAAAAACAGTAAATGTTGAATGGTATTTTCCAATTATAATATATTCATGGACTAAGCATTGTTTTTCCAATTTTAGACATCCTGGAATAGTTTGGTTTTCTATAAGAAATATGGAGATTCCCCCAAGGAGAGCGTCACCCACCCTGGGGAATGATGTGGGGATTGAGTGGGGGGCTGGAAGGGGCTGGTGGAGGGACAAGGGAGGAGGGGTGGGAGAGGGAGCTGGGATTGTCATGTTTCTAATTTAAATAAAAACATATATTGAGGAAAAAGAAATATATATTAAATATTAAAGAAAAGTCACATAAGAACAATTATATTTAAACAACAATTAATAAAGCTTAAATAATAAATTGAAGTGATAACCTCAAATTATACTACATAGGAAGTTACTGTATTTGAACACTGCTAGTAAGAAGAAAGGATTTTTCTGTCATGCACACACACATGCATATTATTTCATGACTATAGCCCAAATTTTAGTTTTCAAGCCACAATAAATACAAAATTTTCTTAACTGTGTTATTTTATAAAGGTACAGAGAATGGTTTTAATAAGTGAGAATATAAAATTTGAGTGCTTATGATGTTACTACCTTCCTTTATAATAAATCCCTGCAATAAGCTGTTACTTCCACATAGATTCAAAGTACTGTACCCATACACCATAGGATCGTTGGAAAAATCCATAATCTCATCAGCAAGGGATAGGAAGCACCCTTTGTTTACTCCATGCTAATTATCTCTTGAGACTAGGTAGATGCCTTGTTAACTTTACTTTTAAGTTTCTTCACTTATACCCACATATTATTTTATCAGTACAGGTCATTTAAAAATAGTTGTAGGCAAAAAAAAAGAATTTTATTTCCTTCCCAGTAGTTTTGCATTTTCCCTTCACCAGCTTTGGAACCACCCATACCTCTCAACCTAGCAAATATAAATTTAATATCTCAGTGTCAAGAGACAAGAAAGAATTAGTGTTTTCACAGAGCCTAACAAAGACTCATTTTTTCTTAAATACTCAGAAAAGTTTCTTTATAATAGATATATTTGGAGTGTTTATTATCACTGCAGTGACTGGAACAAAAATAATACAAGAAATCTTAGTAACAACAACAAAAAGAACTACCAGTGACAAACCCCCATATCTCTTATCATAGGCCTTATTCTAATAAGAAGGTTTGGACTATTTTAAAATCCCAATATTGCTTTACAAGGATAGAAATGAGTGAAACAGAAAGGTGCAAGCTCTATCTTATCTTTCAATAGGATATTTAGGAAAGGACAAAAGGAGAGAATTATTTTGTTTGGTGTTATTATAAAAATCCCATCTTGGCATTTGTAAATAGAGTATAATTATTTTAGCACATGGTTTGGTGGGTGAGAAATCTCAAGAGCATAATTTCAGGTTTTCCTCAGTCTTAGCTAAGTGTCCTGTATTGCATGCAGCAACTCATGGCAAATATGTTGATATGTATGCAAAAGGAGGTCAGAGCAGGATATTAGCCAAAGGAGGCTTGCCTCCATTTAATCTTTAGTTCTAGAAGAAATAAATGAATTTCCATGAACTTTCTTGCCCCTTGAATTTGGAACCACTATGACCCAATCACTTGTAACTAACCCCCACATCTTAAAGAGATTTATATTTTAATAGGATTATTTTGGAGATGAACCTTGCAAGCACAGGAGAGAAGGAAACAATATGAGTTTATGGAAGTTTTCAAGGACATATGAGGATATAGAGCAATGTCAAAGCTGAATTTTATTGCAGGAGAGTCATGCTGGTTCATGAGTTGGGAAAAGATTGTATGAAGCCTATTTTCACAAAAACAACTCATTTTCAACATGCCAAAATGCAGATGAGATAGGAAAGGAAGAGAGATGGATGGAGGAAGGAAGGGAGTCAGAAAGAAAGGAGAACAAAGAGGAGAGGGAGGGAGAGAGATTGAGAGATGTTAGAAAGAATCAGAATAATGATGATTGAAGCAATTATAAGTGACTAGAAATGAGGTGGTGTGGGTGCCTAATCTTTGTGTTTTAGAAATTAAAAGTATAAAACTGATATGCTGCCTACTATGTTAATGAGGCAGAACAAAATTGCCAGCATCATCAGTCACCATTCTGTCTTGCCCCTACTCCCTCTGATAGAAAGAGAATGAGAGAGAGAGAGAGAGAGAGAGAGAGAGAGAGAGAGAAGAGTGGATAGAACCTTGAACCCATACCCACAAAGAGAGGGAGAGTCCCTACCTATACCCACTGGAAGAAGAGATGGGAAGAAAACAGCATAATAACACATCTAACAACAGAAAATTTATATGACACTACCAGAGTCTAGGGACTCTACACCAGCAAGACTTCAATATCCCAAAATGGATGAAACAGAATAGAATGTCTGTAAATATAACCTCATGAAAATTATAGAGGCCCTCAAAGAGGATATGAGAAAATCCCTTAAAGAAATGGAAGAGAAACAAACCAAAATGCAAGAAAACAACAAATCTCTTAAAGAAAGCAAGGAAAGTCAAGAAAAATAATAAAAGAGTTGAAGGAAAAATTCAAACAGTTCAAGATCTGTAAACTGAAACAGAGACAATAAAGAAAACAAACTAAAGAATGCTGGAAATAGATAAGTTGAGTAAATGATCAAAACCTATAGATGCAAGCATAAACAACAGAATACAAGAGGTGGAAGACAGAATCACAGGCACTAAAGATAAACTAGAAGAAATAGATTCATTGAGCAAAGAAAATCTTAAACAAATCCTTAACACAAAATATCCAGGAAATACAGAATGCTGTGAAAACCCATACCTAAGAATAATAGGTATAGAAGAAAGCCAGGAAGCCCAGTTCAAAGGTGAAGAAAACATATTCAATAAAATAATAGAAGAAAACTTTCCCAAACTTAAGAAGGACATGCCTCTGAAACTTCAGGAAGCTTAACAAACACCAAATATACTGGACCAAAAAAAAGGCCCCTCACCACATAATAATCAAAACACCAAACAAATATACAAAATGAAGAAAGAATATTAAGAGCAGTGAAGGAAAAGGTAAATCTATCAGAATTACACCTGATTTGGCCATGGAAACTCTGTAGGCCAGAAGGTCCTGTATAGATGCTCTAAAAACACTAAGAGATCACAGATTCCATCCCAGATTACTATAACCTCAATTACTACAGATGGAGAAAATGAAATATTCCATGATAAGCCAGACCCACAAATCCAGTCCTACAGAAAGTTCTGTAAGGAGATTCCATTAACTATTTAGGTTATAAAATAGACTCTCAGAAAATTAGACCACAGAAAGTACAGATCAGAAGAGATCATTACCAGACTCTTAATGATCTTCAAAAACTATTAGGAGAAATCTCTCAATTACAGACAATTATCGGTGTAGAAGGGCATGATTTAAAACACCTGACAATGGCTTTAAATGGAGATAAAGACATAAATAGCCCATGAGTACTATCAGCTGAGGCTGAGAAAGAATTTGAATGTGTAGAAAAGAGAATATTAGAAGCACATGTGGACCGTGTGGATCAAAAACTGGAGTGTATTCTGGTTATTTTACCATCTAGAGAATACCCCTCAGGAATATTAATGCAGAGGGAAGACATCATACTATAATGGGTATTTCTGCCACATAAACAGAATAAAAAATTGAAAACATATATAGAAAAGATCTCCAATTTGATATTAAAAGATAAGTTAAGGCTTTGTCAACTGACTGGGAAAGACCCAGCTGAAATTATTGTACCTTTAACTAATGAGGAAATTTCCTCATTATGGAAGGATAATGGAGTTCTTACCTTCTACACAGATGCAAACAAATCAGGTAAGGCAGGGTATAAATGAGGAAATATAAGTAAAGTAGTTCAAAGCCCTTACAACTCCATACAAAAGGCAGAGTTATATGCCATTCTCATGGTACTTAAAGACTTTACAGTGCCTCTCTATATAGTCATGGATTCTCAGTATGCAGAGCAAGTTGTCTTGCACATTGAGACTGCAGAATTTGTTCCTGATAGTACAGAATTAACCTCATTGTTTTTACAATTACAGGAAACCATCAGAAACAGGACTCGTCCTATTTATATAAAGCACACATCAGATCCCATACATTCTACAATCAAACTCTGTTATCAGCAGATTGTAATCCTAAAGGTATTCACAGAAATGAACTTTTGCAAATGGATGTATTTCACTTCCCAGAATTTGGCAGTTTGAAATATGTACACTATACCATAGATACGTTCTCAGGTTTCCAATGGGCTACTGTCCTCAGCTCTGAAAAAGCTGATTCTGTTATTACACACCTCTTAGAGGTGATGGCTGTTATGGGTATACCTAAAACAATAAAAGCTGACAATGCTCCAGCATATGTCTCCAGTAAATTGGAACAATTTTTTAAATATTTTAATATAAAACATGTAACTGGTATACCTTACAATCCCACAGGACAAGCAGTGGTTGAAAGATCTAACCGAACCTTAAAAGAGATGCTTCATAAACAGCCAGGGGGAACAAAGACCCCCCAAACACAGGTTATATAATGATTTACTAACATTGAATTTCTTAATGCTGATAAAAAGGACAAACTGCAGCAGAAAGACACTGGACTACAGAGAAGACTTCTGAACTGAACCAACCAGTGTATTTTAAGGACGTTATGACCTCAGTCTGGAAACCAGGATATGTGTTATGTTGGGGAAGGGGTTTTGCTTTTGTTTCTACAGGAGAAGAAAAAACTTTGGGTTCCATTGAAATTAATTAATATTTGATCAGAACAGAAGACATCTCAGGAGGAGGAAAGATAACAGCTCATCTATAAAATCATATTCTACCATGGGTAAAGTGACCTCATAAAAGGAAAGAGAAGTGTTTTGTTTTTTGTCTTCACAGATAAACTCAGCAAAGAATACTGGACATATGGATTCCTGAAGCAGAATGAATAGCTACCCTGAGGACCATCAAACAAACAGTAACTCACTGTGTGGTATCAAAGTCTAACTCTCTATATTATTTTTATAATACCCTTTTATCTTTGTTTCTTCATATACTTTAGTCCTCAGTAATTTAACTGAAGCTGGCTTTGGAGTTGGATTGGCTCTCCTACTCTAAATTCAAGCATATTATTTAAGTAAAATTTAGACTTTCTGTATTATATCAAAGAGCCATTGATATAAGACAGAAGAAATAAAATTAGGGACTGTTATCTGTGGATTTCTTTTTCTGAAAAGTCTAATTTCCTTCATCTTTACCATCTTCTCTATTGTCACGTCTTCCTGTATGCATACATATAAAAGTTAAAATATTTCTTTGCTAACATTAATGTTTGAGTTTTCCAGAGAACAAGGGATTTCCTGACTGCAATCTTTAACTGCTTCAGAAAGAGAATGAGGATCCACTTCCTTGACTTCACCTGATTCGACTGGATGCATCTGAACTGCCCCACATCATCTACTCCACCTGACAAGCACCATTCTGAAACTGGCTTGGAACTACTTCACTAGACACAACTCCAGACCAAGCAACTGAAACAGCACACCTTCTACAATCTGGCCAGAGCTTCAGATGAGAGCTTCAATCAACACTAGAACTCCAGTCAGGAATTTTAATCAAACATCTTCTGCCAAACAGAGAATGTCTGATTTACTGAAGATTTGTTACACTAACATTTTTCTTCTCATAAGTCCCCATGAGATTGTCATTGTCCCATCTCAGCAGGAAGTAGTTTTGAGAATTCCATGCCCTCTCTCCCTACTATTGATATTATAGGATAGTTTACACCCATTAGTGTTAGTTTTCAATTATTTTAGAGTTGGGATGGGAAAGAGGTGTTCAGACTTGGGTGTTTCTTTCAGATAAGTTTAGGTTTAGATGGGATAGATGTTTGATACATCTTGTTCATTGACACAAGTTAGTTGTTTTAAGTTTAAACATCCTTTTTAGACTAAAAGGGGAGTTGTAGGAGGAAACAGTGCTCTGCCATTAACCATGTGACTTACTACAGGCACATACAGATAAGGTAATAAAAGGACGTATTACCGCACCGCTAACTACACCCAATTTAGGCATGACTAAAGATGTTTACGGACATAGGCGGTGAACTACATCACTAGCCAGGCCCACTTTTGGGCATGGCTAGAGGTGTTACAGAGGAAGGTATAAAAGACTGAACAACAGAAGTCTAGCTCTCTCTTTTCTGGCTTTCTGGCTTCCAGTACAGTGGTGGAAAACTACTGGGCTCATCTGGGTTACTTGTTTGTCTCTTGTGAGTAATTTCTACAATAAATACTTATTTTTACTTTCAGTAAGTGTGCCGTTTATCGTTGCAGCATCAACCATCATCCCAATATAAGACAGAGGGCTGATCTCCAAAATTTACAAAGAACTCAGGAAGCAAGTCACCAAAACACCAAAGGATCCAATTAAAAAGTGGGGTACAGAACTAAATAGAGAATTCTCAATAGAGGAGCCTAAAATGGCTGATAGACACTTAAGAAAGTGCTCACCCTTCATACCCATCAGGGAAATGCAAATCAAAACAACTGTGAGATGTCATCTCACTCCTGTCAGAATGTATAAAATAAAAAATACACCATTGACAGTTTATCCTAGAGAGGATGTGGAGAAAGGTGAACATGCCTCTACTGCTCGTGGGAATGCCAACTCCTGCAGCCACTTTGGAAATCAGTATGGAGCTTCTTCAAGAAAATGACAATCAGTCTACCACAAGATCCAGCAATTCCACTCTGAAGTATATACTCAAAAGATGCACATTCATACAATAAGGACATCTGTTCAACAGCATTATTTGTAATAGCCAGAACTTGTAAGCAACCTAGATGCCGTTCAATTGAAGGATGGATATAAAAATGTGGTACATTTACACAATGGAGTAATACTCAGCAGAATAAAAACACTGGAATCTTGAATTTTGCAGGCAAATGGATGGCACTAGAAGAAACCATTCTGAGTGAGGTTACCCAGTCACAAAAAGACAAACATTGTATATACTCACTCATATATGGATTTTAGACATGGAGCACATGAGTGCCAGACTAAAATCCCACCACCAAAGAGTCTTGGAAACAGGGAGGACCCTAAGAGCGATATGTATAGTACCTTGGAGCTGAAAGGGACAGGATCTCCTGAGGGAACTGGGAGCATGTGAGGAGGGGAGAGAAAGCTGGGAGAAAGAGAGGGCGAGAAGAGAATGGGAATGGAGGGCATGGGGGAGCAGGAAATTTGAGTTAGGGGAAGAATAGAGGAGAGCAGGATGAAAGTTACCACAATAGAGGGAGTCATTATAGGTTTGAGGCGAGATCTGGCACTAGTGAGATTTCCAGTGATTTACATGGATGATACCAGCTGGCAATCTAAGCAATAGTGGAGAGGCTACTTTAAATGCCTTCCCCTGAATGTGATTGATGACTCCCTTATATACCATCCTAGGTCCTTCATCCAGTGGTTGATGGAAGCAGAGGCAGTCACCCACAGCTAAACACTGAACTGAACTCTTGGAACCCAGTGACAGAGAGGGAGGAATGATGAGTAAAGGTGTCAATATTGGATTTGTGAAACACTTAGAAACAACTGACCTGATCTAGGCGGAGCTCATGGACCCCAACCTGATGACTGAGAGGCAAGCAGGGGAGTAATCCAGACCCCCTGAACATGGTTGTCTGTGAGGAGGCTTTCGCAAATCTATGGGACCTCAGGTATGTATCCCTGGCGTACAAATGGAATTTGGGGACCCATTCCACATGGAGCGATGCCCTATCAGCCTGGACACATCAGGGAGGGCCCTAGGATGATTTGATAGACTTTCAAGATTCTCCATGGATGGCCTCACCCTCCCTGGGGTGTGGAGCAGGGAATTCATGGGAGAGGGACCTGGGATTGACTTGTGAAGCAAGCTTGTTTTAATTTAAATGAAAAAAATTTAAAGGAAGAAATTAAAAGTAAATTAACCTAGGCATAAAGGAAATTTTATAATTTTAAAGCTGGCTGGAACCACTTTTAAATGTATATACCATAATCATATTCATATACTATTTCATGTCTGTCATTCTAATATAGACAACTGGATTGGCATTAATACAAAAAAAACTTCCCACTTAGAAGTAGCTGACTGAGTTACTAAATAAGGGAGATCATAGTTCAGATGGTAATCTCAAGTAGTTGATTATCCTTTGGAATTCAGTATGAAACGTATGAGTTCTAAAGGAGGAAAAGATCCAGAAGTTGATTTGAAATAATTGATTACCAGGAAATCAAGTTTTGACTGTCTAAGCCATCAAAAAGAAAGAGGGAGATTTTAGGCAAAAAACTTTCTGAATGAAGGGTGTGTTGCAGGATGTTCAATAGCACCGTGAACCCTAAGTTTGTGTTAAATAAATGAAATCTACCTTGGTTCAGAGGGCAGAGTTAGTAACTTGTTGACAGAAAGAAATCATAGACAGTCAGAGTGTAACTAGAAGATATTAGAAAGATGCACAGAAAGAAGTACAGAGGGACTATGAGTAGCATGCATTTTTTGTTGTTTTTTGTCTTTTTATTTGTTTTGTTTTGACTGAAAGGATGCACTGTTTAGCACATACTGCTGGCACAGAAAGGTCAACTTGTTGCTATTTGACCTCTCTGAGCTAACAGGTTTTCACCCCAGTTTTTGATTCCCAACTCTTATTGAAAATTAGAATGATATAGATTCAATTAAAAGCTATATTTGGCAACAGTAACATAGTTGGTGCTTGCAGGATCAGTATTCCTGCCAGGCCATAGCCTGAGCAGCTGGGCCATTGCCAGAGAAGAATGTCAGGGCCTCAGTTGCTGGATGAAATAGCAGTAGATTCTAATGCAGCCTCTGTGTCAAAGCAAAACAACAATGGTAAGCAGGAGACAACTGATTGATTAATACTGAATTCTCACTTTGTCCTAGGAGTTATACAATGACTTTTATTAATCCATGTGGACCTCAAATTCACACAAATTCAATAAAGACGAACGTGATGAGGTAATTATTTACATTAAAGAAGAAGGAGTCTTGGAAATTTCAAGCAATTTCATGAATTCAATAAATTGAGTGATGCGTTCATAATAAATTTACTGAAAAATTTTGAGCAGTATGGTTCATGTCAAAAATGCATATTAGGTTGGTAATATGGAGAGGCTCTGATTATGGGATTTTAAGTTTGGAGAGGAATTACTAGTTAGAAGGTTATAAAGATAATGGATGCAAGAAGTTAGTATGAGCTAGCAAGATGGCAGCTTCAGCATATGCAGGGATGGAAGAAAGGAGTGAAATACTAAACATTCAAAGCAAGAGTATGGATGCTTTTTTCATATTGTTAAATATGAAATTCATATTGTATATAGATGAAGACTGAATCCCTTTTTTTCTTCTGGATATATTATTGATACTAGTTAAAAAGAGAAAAGAGAGAAGAGAAAGATGACAAGGGATTGGAGAGGAGAGGGAAACAAAGAACAGGAAATGGAAAGGGAGTAAGGGAAGGGCAGAGGGAATAAAGGAAAGGCAAATGAAGGACAGAAATAATTAAGAAAGAGGCACAGATTTAGGGTAATGAATTATCATCACAGACTCAGTTAGCTGCATACTTTGAGGAGGTTCATAGATGCCTTCAGTGAGTGACTAAAATTGTGGATAATACCTAGCAATATGCTGTTTACACCATCCTTTCCTTCACATACACATATGATTTAGGTTAATGCATATATGTATATATATATTAAGCATAGCAACAATTATAAAATAGAACAATGATAACACTATAATAAATTTTTAATTCATATTTCTTAAATTGTGAAACTTTATAATGTAGACCTTTTCATAGTTAGATCACAGTATCTGTGTATGGATAAGTTTGCTTTGCACTTATTGATGGCAATCCAAATTGATAAGTAGTTTAAGTATATGTCTCAGGAGGGAATTATAAATAAAATATAGGGGTATATTACCACTTTTTTCAGAATTTTAGGTGTAGCTTGTAATTTGGGAGATGATATAAACATGTATAGTGAATTCAAGCTAAAGAATAACAGTAACACTGAACAAAAGGATGGCAAAAAAGGAATTTTTTATAGAACAAGGGGTAATAGCAAGCTCATAGGTGAAAGAAGAGGAACATGGAATCATTGGATATAATTAACACAGAAAAACAAAAAAGACTAGGAGAAGGAAAGAACATGCTCAGTAGTATATCTGCTCAACGGACCTGCTATTGTGTGGTAAGCAATATCATAGCAGTAGTTGGACCAAAGTGGAGATGAATTGTTTTCTGGAGCACATTAGGAGTTGAGACAAAATAGAAAAAAATAATAATCTATTTTCTTAACTGGCCAGAATAGTGATCTCCAAAGGTGTTCACAGGCTAATGTCCTTTATTTGCAGGTATGTTAGCTCATGCAGCCAATGCAATTTAGTGAAAAACATGGAAATAAGGAAGAACTACTGAGTTATTTGACTGTATTCAAAGAAATCACAAGGTCTTTATAAAAGCCGAAGAAGGTAGGAGAGGCAAAGAAGTGATGATAGAGGCATATGTAAAAGGGATAAAATTACTATGTTTAGAGAAGGAATTGTAAGTCATAGCATATGGGATTCTTCCTAAAGTTGAAAAATACAAAGAAACAGATCAGGAGAGCTTTCACAAGTCTGGATAATACTTTAGTAGTAACCAACTAGTGATCTATCTTGTACTTCTGTTGAGCAAATGAATGTCAAGATTATATATGAACAGTGTTTAGCCACTACCGTTATCCATTTTTGGGTTGCTGTCTCAGAGCACTTGCAGCAAGTAATTTAGAGAAAATATGTGTGATCTTTTATGATGTTGGTGCCTTAAAAATCCTAGGTCTAGCTCTTGATCTGGTGAGACTTTCCTTGTATCTTCATTATAAGGCAAGGGAAGTCCAAGTGAGGGTAAGTATGTGTGTTTATGCCAAATCCTTTCTATAAGCAGGTTAACACCCAACTTAAATATCTCCATCATAACTCAGAATTACACTGGGGGTTTGTAGAGAGAAGGCTTTTCCTTGCCAGCTTCTATGGTTTTTCCCCTGCCAGTCTCCTGGGCTCTGCTGCATTGTAGTCCCCAAATAATACACACGACACTGTATTAATTATGAAGCCATTGGCCTTGCTTGTTTCTTACTGGCTATCTCTGACTTAAGTATTTACCCCATAACTGCCAATCTAAGTATTTCTCTTCCTGGAGAAAAGGGTCTGGGCTTCTTACCCCTATGGCAGTTACATCTTGACTCCCTGTGTTTCTTCTACCCAGAGTCCTCCTGGACTCCTAGTCCCACCTATCTTGCTTCCCTATTGGCCAACAGTGCTTTATTGACATATACACAGGACTTCCCCAACATCTCCTCTTTTCTGTCTAAACAAAAAAAAAGGTCTTAACTTTAACAAAGTCAAATTATATATAACAGAACAGTTATCAACTAACTGTTGATATATTGTCTATCAACATTCAGCAAGATTTAAAAAATATCATCTATTCCATCCTTGTGTTTCAAAGATAGATTTTAGAGTATAGCAACCACTAACTTAGGGACAGCATCAGTAAAATTACGTACACTGTATCAAGGATAATGCTGGTTTAGTAAATAAGTGGTTCTGGATTCTTCTGTAATAACCATGACTTCAACAGCACTGACAGTTAAGTGGGTTCCCAGAACCACAGAAAATCTCCCCCTTGTAAAATGGCTCATAAATCTACAAATGTTTAGCTTTGTCCCCACAGATAATCTTAGTAATCATCACTCATCAAGGAATTTTTGCTTTACAACATAAGGAGAGCATTATAGAAAACCACAACCAATCAACATGTATAGTTGTACATTTCAATCTCAACGAGGACATCTACAGGACACTCCTATGCTTAAGGTTCAGACATTGTTGGGGATGAAGCGTAAGAGCCAGAGGATCAGGAGTTTACTATGAGACTGATTCTCTTAGTAATGTCAAAAACTATACCCATAATGTATAACCAACATGACTGCCCAAACATGATCTGAACAATGATGACACCAATGAACATGACACTCTGGATGGACAAAAGGTTTGCCATGAGGCCTCTACCCTACACAAAATGCTACAGACCACTACGGAAAGTAGGGAACAGGAGAGTTGGCCTTCCCAAGAGAAGATCACACCAGTTGGTTCTCTAGTGCCAATCAGTGATGCCTAAGATCATCATTAGGGATTTATGTGTAGTTATATTCTTATTTGTATGCAACAACAATTAGTAAAATAGAAAAGAGTCCTTGAGTTTGAAGAAGAGGGGAGGGGTATATGGGAGGTTTGGAAAACAGGGAAGGGAAAATGTAGTCACATTATAAATTTGAAAAATTTCAAAATGAAATATTTAACTTTGGATGCAGAAAAATGAGAGCACAAAAGACATATGTGTATGCGTTCAATATCTCTATATGTATGCATAAAACATATGCATGCATGCAAAACACATATATGTGTGCATGCATTATAGATATGTGTTCCTGTTGGATATGCATATGTACATCATCAGTGTCTTCCAGAACACCCCCTAAAAATGGGATGAATTTGGGGAGGTGTAATGAAATTAATTCTTTTCTTTTGGTTTTTTTTTCGAGACAGGGTTTCTTTGTATTGTTTTGGAGCTTGTCCTGGAACTTGCTCGGTAGACCAGGATTGCTCTTGAACTCACAGAGATCTACCTGCTTCTGCCTCCCGAGTGCTGGGATTAAAGGCATGCACCACCACTGCCCGTCATGAAATTAATACTATTTCAACTGAATATTCTATAAAACAGGAGACTATTTTAACTCTGATGTTGGATTTGTATACAATTATATAAATAATAGTTACTTGCTTATTATTATTATTATTATTATTATTTTATTCAATTTCTCTCAGACAAGATTGTCAAAGTCTAGAGAGTGAGTGTTGACAGTTACATTTTCAGATATTTTTGTATTTGTGTACTTGTATTTTCAGATTTTATTCTCGTTTTAATTTATGCATGCATGTTTCTTCCTCATGTGATTTTTATGCATTTAAAGAAATTTCTGTTCAGTGTGTTATTTATAATGATATTTTCTAGTTTATTTTAAAGTGATAAAAGTATGTTTCTGAAATATAATGAGGACCCATGACACTAGTCATATTTCCAAGATGAAATGAGAATCATTTTTTTGCTTGCTACTGGTCTTTGTAATGATCCTTGAGTAATCTCACTGCACAACCCTCTGAACAGTGCTATAGAAGACTCTTGATGTCTGTCAGAATGGCAAAATACCTAAGGAGAAATGGCCTGATTTTTAAGACAGTTCAAATGTTTACAATCAATGTAACCAGTAAAAAGTCATTAGTTATTGCTAATAGAAAAGGATTCTGACTGTCTGACTAACCCATTAATTAGATTTAATTATGGATTTCTAGCCATAATTTTATATTAGAAATATTTTAAGGAAACTGAAATATTTACTTATAAAAACTATACACTATGCTTACCTTACTTGGACTATTGAATAGAAACATTAGTAAACCATATAGTCATTTCTCCTTTGCAAGTATGTGATGCTAATAAAAAAGACTAAAACATGCTGGTCTTTAGGTGCTTTTCTATTTTTGTCTTAGGACACAGGGACAAAGGCAAATAATAAGAGACAGAGTTTATTTGGAACTTACAGTTTCACAGAATTAGAGTCCATGGACATTAGGGAAGATATCATGGCAAATAACAAGAAGGAATGGCACTGCGATGCAAACACAAGGCAGACAGACAGACAGACACACACACACACACACACAGACAGAGAGAGAAAGACAGACAGACAGAGACAGAGACACAGAGAGAGCAAGGTAGAGTGACCGAGAGACAGAGACAGAGAGACAGTGAGAGAGAGCAAGAGAGACACAGAGACTGAGACACACTAAGAGACCAAGACAGAGAAAGAGAGGGAGACTAAGAGAGACATTGAGAGACATAGGCACACCCACATGAACCGAGAGAGAAAGAAAAGAGTAACAGTGGGACTCTTGGAAGTCTTTTGCAACCCAAGACCCGATCCCAAGGCTACACCTCCTCTAATAGGGCCCCACCTAGTCTTTCCCAAACAGTCCTACCAACTGGATACCAAGTATTGAAATTTATGAGCATGTAAGTGTACTGGTGGCAGCAGTGGTGGACATTTTCATTCAAACTACCACAGCTGTTTTGTCTTGCTTTTGTGTGAAGCTAATGCAGATGACACTATCCAGACCGACTTGAAATACAATCACAACACTACAAAATGGTTTTTATTTAATCACCTATTCTAGTTAAGCTGGGTGTATTTGTTTCCTTGAGCACACTTTTCTCTGTTCAAATCTTTCTTCCATGATTTCCTATGCTGAACATCTGTTCTTTTCCTCCTTCAAGTTAGCTGACAGCTTACCCCCCAGTTTGCTTGTTTTTTTTAAGTAATACACATAAACCTTTACTTCATTATGTGATTTAATATTACACTCTGTAAACATGCATTGTTTCTATTATGCTAGCTTTATCCCTATTGCTAAGATATAACACCCTGACAAAATCCATTTTAAGAAAAACGTGTTTATCTGGCTTAAGTTCCAGGTTACAGACCATTACAGTAGATAAGTCCAGGTAGAAAATGAGCAGCTTGACAAGGCAACAGTCAGGAACTCAGGAGAATGTGCACAAGTATGCTTTCTTGCTGTTTGCTTTTGTCGTTTGCATACTATTCAGCCTATAAAGTTCTGCCCACATACATGATGGGTGTTACCACCTCAAGTTACTAAATTAAGAAAACCCCTCATGGGTATGCCTTCTGCCAACCCAACTTGTGCAGTCCCTCATGGAGTCCTGCTTTGCTAGTGATTCTATGTTCTGTTAGGGTGACAATAAAAAGTACCTACAATGCTTGATTATTATGGAGAAGAATTTTCCTGGTAAAAGGAATTAACTTTTATTTATTGATTGATTGGTAAGTTTTATCTCTAGTAAACTAGGCTCTAATTATAGTATAAAAATCATAATCAAATGGTGGCATGGGTAAGAGAATGATGCCCTCCTCCGCTCACCCATGAACTGTTGGAGCATGTGAAGGGGACAAATATACAGATCCAAAGCTCCAGGATTTCCATCGTAAAGTAAATAACAAGACATCCAAGAGGAGTGCCAGTGAGAGTCCATCATCAATAGTGTAGCAGAAGCCAGAGGCCTTGAAACAGACTTGGGACAAAGAACACGTGCAAATAACGATGAATGAATTAACTGTGTGACTCAACAGACCACACTAAAACTTCCGTGGTCAGATTCTTACCTTCTGTCTTTTTTCATGTTCTATTCCTTCCTTCCTTTCTCCCTTTCTTCCTTCCTTCCTTCCTCCCTTCCTCCCTTCCTTCCATCCTTCCTTTCTTTAGGTTTGTTTTTTGTTTTTACTTTAAAAATTTTTTTCTAGTGGCTGTCTTTCCAAATAACCCCCTATACTTTTATTGCTTATATAAAGTTTTATTTTTTTAATTATTTTTTATTTAGGTTAGAAACAATCTTGTTTCACATGTTAATCCCAGCTCCCTCTCCCTCCTCTCCCCCCCTGCCCTCTCCACCAGGTCCCCCAATCCCCAACCCAATCTCCACTCTGATCCCCAAGGAGGGTGAGGCACTCCATGGTGGATCTCCAGTAACTGTCATTTCATCCAGGGCAGGGCCTAGGCCCTCCCCCAAGAGTCCTGGATGAGAGAGCCTCCCATATTGTGGCATGGGCACTCAAAGTCTATTTGTACGCCCGAGATAAATATTATCCAGGGCCCCATAGATTACCTAGGCCACCTCACTGACACCCACATTCAGGGGGTCTGGGTCAGTCCCATGCTTTCCACAAAACCATCAATCTGAAGTCCAAGTGCTCCCCCTTGTTCAGGTCAACTGATTCTGTGGGATAAACCAGCCAACTCTTAACTCCTTTGCCCAATAGTTCTCTCTTTCTGACACTGGGTTCCAGGAGTTCAGTTCAGTGTTTGTCTCTGGGTATCTTTCTCTGCTTCTGTCAGTCGCTGGATGAAAGATCTGTTTTCTACACTCTCTGGTAGTGGGATTGTATGCTGGCACTCCCCTGATTCATGTCTAAAATCCATAAATCATTGAGTACATACCATGTTTCTGTTTTTGTGACTGGGTTACCACACTCAGTATGGTTTCTTCTAGTGCCATCTATTTGCCTGCAAATTTCAAGATTCCATTGTTTTTTTCTGCTGAATAGTACTCCATTGTGTAAATGTACCACATTTTCTCTATCTACTCTTCAGTTGAGGGGCATCTAGGTTGCTTCCAGGTTTTGGATATTACAAATAATGTTGCTATGAATGTGGTGGAACAGACATCCTTGTTGTATGAATGTGCAACTTTTGGGTATATGCCTAAGTGTGGAACTGCTGAGTCTTGTGGGTAGACTGATTCCCATTGTCCTGAGGAATCTCCATACTGATTTCCAAAGTGGCTGCACAAGTGGGCACTCCCAACAGCAGTGTAGGAGTGTTCCCCTTTCTCCACATTCTCTCCAGCATAAGCTGTCATTGGAGTTTTTTATTTTAGCCATTCTGACAAGAGTGAGATGGTATGTCAGAGTTGTTTTGATTTGCATTTCACAGATGGCTAGGGATGTTGAGCACTTTCTCAAGTGTCTCTCAGCCATTTTTGTCTCCACAATTGAGAATTCTCTATTTAGCCCTGCACTCCATTTTTTGATTGGATCCTTTGGTGTTTTTGAGACTTGCTTCTTGAGTTCTCTGTAAATTTTGGAGATCAGCCCTCTGTCAGATGTGGGGTTAGTGAATATCTTTTCCCATTCTGTGATTTGCCTTTTATTCTTGCTGACTGGTTCCTTTGCCTTACAGAAGCTTCTCATTTTCAGGAGGTACCATTTATTAATTGTTGATCTTAGTGTCCGTGCTACTGGAGTTATGTTCAGAAACAAGTCTCCTGTACCAATTTGTTCAAGGGTGCCTCACACTTTCTCTTCTAACAGGTTCAGTGTGGCTGGATTTATGTTGACATCTTTGTTCAATTTGGACTTAAGTTTTGTGCCTGGTGATAGACATGGATTTATCCACATTCTTCTACATTCCACCATCCAGTTATGCCAGCACCATTTGTTGAAGATGCTTTTTTTTCTACTGTATATTTTTAGAATCTTTGTCGGAAATCAGATGTGGATATATGTATGGGTTAATATCAGGGTGTTCAATTCGATTCCATTGATCTACCTGCCTAGTTTTGTGGAAATTCCAAGCTGTTTTCAGGACTATAGCTCTATAATAGAGATTGAAATCAGGGATGGTGATGCCTCCAGATGTTGCTTTGTTGAGCTCTAGAACACAAAGAAGCAAATTCACCCAGGAGGAGTAGATGCCAGGAAATAATCAAATTGAGGGCTGAAATCAATAAAGCAGAGACTAGGGAAACAAGACAAAAAAATCAATGTTACAAAGTGTTGGGGCCTAGCCCCCACACAGTCTGTGAGTTGTTTGTCAGCTGATAGACACAGGTACACTCTGTTTTCTAGTCCTGGCTTACTGCCCCCTCATTGTCCCATTGACATCAATATCTAACATGAGAAAAACACGCTGTCTTCCACCTGGGGTTTTTCTACTGTGCTATATATAAGAGTGCTCCCTCCTACAAAAGAGCAACCTCCTAGCACTTGCAATAAAGACAAACACACACACACACACACACACACACACACACACACACACACACACTCCTGGCAATAAAGGCAGCACATGCATTATCTTAGTACAAACAGCTGGACATCTGGTCTTTCTTTTTCAGATACCTTGGACTTGCTTGTGGTGTGGGTGCCACAATTGCAGGTTCCAACATGATCCAGAGATACTTGGAAAGACTAGGAAAGATCAGTCAGAAAGAAGACTCAGGAGAAGAGAGACTCAAGAAAGAAAAGATTGGAAAACAGCTACCTCAGCTGCTAACAGTAAAATTAAATGATCAAATCTCCAGGCTTTTGCCTGAGAGATCACCTTCTAAGGAGAAGGTGTATTGAATTAATCTACAGCTTTTGCCCGATTCTCTGAGGTCGGGAAAGTAAGAGGAAACTGACAGATCACACTCAGTTGAAGGGTGTACTGAATTATTCTCCAGCCATTCACCTGATCCATTGAGGTCAGAAAAGTAAAGGGAAACTGAGAGATCACTCTCAAAGGCTGGCCAGCAAGTAAGGCTATGAGGGTATATTGGAAAGAGGTCCCAAGTTAGGGGTACCAGGTTAAATCTCTAGGCCTTTGCCCGTCACCAAGGTTGGGAAAGAAAGGGGAACCTGAGAGATTGCCCTCAGTTGGAGGGTGGATTGAGTAAATCTTAAGGCTTTTTTCTGAGGGATCATCCTCGGATGGAGGATGGACTGAAAATGGGTGAATTGAAAATTGGTAACAGTTAGTAAATGAGGTACTGGTATTAAGTGAAAGAAAAGCAAAAGGTAAAAGTATATGGGATGGACAATAAATGGAGAGTCTGGATACTGTGTGCTGTTGTGTTGTCTTTAAACTGTTTAATAGCTAAGAAAGGAATAAAAAGTGCTAAAAGACATTTGATTATCAATGCTGCTGCAGTAATACAACTTACATATTTTGAAAATGATTTGACTTCTAAAATTAAATAGAAGGACAGGTTACTTTGGAAAAGAATTTGTTTTTTGTTTCCACAGATAATAAAAAACTGTTGGTTCCTTCCAGACTAGTATGGTTTGATGAAGCAAGACTACCTGAAGTACTGGCCCAGGTGATCCAACATCTAAAACAGCTGAGATGATGCAGCCTTGCCGACCACAAAAACAAGGACTTCAACAGGTTTCTGGCTTTTTTTGTCATGATCCCCTGGTATTTCAGTTCTCCTTAACTGAAAGGAAGTAGTTAATGATGCCCGCATTCCAAAATATTGTTTATAAATGTTTTTGCATCTATACTGGGTTGGTTATTGATAGAAATTTAAGGTAAATTTTGTGAGCCATCTCTAAAAACTTTTTACAAGGAGTGGGTATGGCCGCCCCTGAGTGTAGCTCAGAACTTCTCAAATAGGGGGATGATGAGGGGCATACAGGACTTTTTCAACCTTTTATTTTAATTCAAGGATTGGCTGGAGTTGTTCTATCAGAGAGATTTCAATTAAGGAAGTTTCATTTCAACAAACTAATCATGACCTAGGGAAAAAGGATGACTGAAAGATGTATGTATGTTCTGAATTTATGGTGGGGCCACCAGTGTGTATGAAATGTGATTATGAATGTGTGAATGTGAACTCCTTAACTTTCCTTGGATATGAGTAAAAGGATACATAGGTTGCTTTGGAGATAGTTAAAAAGCTACCTAAATTGCTTTGGATATATCCAAAAGGAGTATCCAGCCTGCCAATATCTTAACAGGAAAGGTTGACAATTTGAGTCCTAAGAGCCATTCAATGGAAAAATAGCGAAAGTTATTTTTGGCCTGAGAGCCAAAGAAATCTGTATGAAAGATTCTATAAAGTAGCCAACAGTTCAAACAAAATTTCAAAAAATTCAAAAGGAGGAGATGTTGGGGCCTAGCCCCCACAGGGTCTCTGAGGTTTTTGTCAGCTGATAGACACAGGTGCATCCTGTTTTCTAGTCCTGGCTTACTGCCTCTACATTGCCCCACTGACATCCACATCTAGCACGAGGAAAACACACTCTCTTCAACCTGGGGTTTTTCCACTGTGCTGTTAGCTTGTATATATAAAACTGCTCCCTCCTACAAGAGAGAGACCTCTTAGCACTTGCAATAAAGACACACACACACACACGCACACACACATACACACACACACACACACTCCTGACAATCAAGGCAGCACATGTATTCTCAGTACAAACAGCTTGACATCGGGTCTTTCTTTTCCTGATAACTTGGACTTGCTTGTGGCACAGGTGCCACAATGAAGAGTTGTTTCTTTGAGAAAATCAACAAGATAGACAAACCTTTATCCAAACTTACCAAATGACAGAGTGTGAACATGCAAATTAACAAAATCAGAAACAAAAAGGGGGACATAACAACAGACATTGAAGAAATCCATGGAATCATCAGGCCATACTTTTAAATCCACACAATTTGAATATCTAAAGGAAATGGACAATTTTCTGGATAGATAGCACTTGCCAAAATTAAATCAAGAACAGATAAGCAATTTACATAGACCTATAACCCCTATGGAAATAGAAGCAGTCATCAAAAGTCTCCCAACCAAAAAAAATCCCAGATCCAGATGGCCTCAGTGCAGAATTCCACCAGAAATTCAAAGAACAGATTATATAAATTCTTCTCAAAGTATTCCATGCAATAGAAGCAGAAGGGTCTTTGCCAAACTCTTTCTACGAGCCTTCAATAACCTTGAAACCCAAGCCACACAAAGACATAACTAAGAAAGAGAACTTCAGACCAATATCCCTCATGAACATTAATGCAAAAATACTCAATAAAATACTGGCAAATAGGATCCAAGAACACATCAGAAAACTAATCAATCATGATCAAGTAGGCTTCATCCCAGGCATGCAGGGTTGGTTCAACATATGAAAATCCATCACTGTAATCCACCATATAAATAAGCTGAGAAAAAATTATTTGATCATATCACTGGATGCTGTAAATTTGTTTTGTTTTAAGGGGACCTTTTCCAGGAGAAGAGAGCAAATACACAGGGATGAGGAGATAAGTGGCATTTGGATACATGATGTACAATTCTCAAAAAACATCAATAATGCGTAAATAAAAGTTAAAATATGAGAATGTAGAGGATTTGTTTTTCTGCCTCATTAGGTTGCCATGTTTTAAAGAGATTAGTAGCTATCTTCACATATTCTTAGGTAGAGATATACTCTATAGATTTGCAGTCATTGTTTGCCCTTTCAGTTTAGGGTTATTTTGTTAGTTTGCTTTTTTGAGACAGGGATTTTTTGTATATCCTTGGCTGTCCTAGAACTCACTCTGTATGACTAGGCTGGCCTCAAACTCACAGAGATCTTCTGGCCTCTTTCTTAAGAGTGCTTCTGGGATTAAAGTGTATGCCACCATTGCCTGGCTTAGCACTGTTCTTAAAAACAAACTTTTCCTGAGACATATGTAAATAAGTAGATGAAATTAAATGTAAAAGTCTAGCCTTTTCTTTTAAAATTATTATCAATTTATAAACATGAATCACCAATTACCTTAATACATCCATCATCATATAAGTTTCATTCCTCAGTAAAATTAATGGAATTGTATGAATTAATTCAATTTACTCTTAAAGTCTAATTTTATATAAAAGCAGAAAACTATGCTATCGCATTCATCTTGGTTCATAGCTCATAAAATATAATAATAAATAGCTTATTTAACAAGGAGCATGAGCTATATTTTCCTGTATTAATTCATTTTGCTTTGTGGTGTAGATACAACTATAATCTGTAATCAGCAGTTAATATTTGAAGAAAATAAGTTGCATTCAGTGGGTGCAACTGTTAACAGTAGATCATGGAACTGAACTCGGTGCACAGTCCTTAGACACTGATCTTTCCCTGTATCCTCTGAACAGCTTTTATTACCCTTTCCAAAGAGAGAATCACACCCCAGGTCTTGTAACATTTCCCTCTCATGTCCCACTTCACGGGCTTGATCTTCGGGAAGTTTCCATTTGTTATGCCAATCTCGGTTCACAGACTTTGCCTTCACATGTTAGGAGTTGTACTTTTGTCATCGCTCATCATATTCTGACTGTGTTGTAACTGTGATCTCTTCCATCAAATGGAAATGGACTGCACACATATTCAAGACCAGCAAAAACATCAATCCAAAAAAAAGGGTACATGTAATAACTGAAAAATTGTCTCAATCAAAGTAGCAATTCAACAAAATATTTCTAATTTTCCCTTTTTCTTTTGAGGAGGAAAAATATTAAACACATTTACCAGGGCAGATAACAGATAAAACCACAGTGATTTTATTTATAAAGAATATTTTGAGAGTACCTTGTACTTAACTTATATTAACTGACTAAAACATTTCTTTGATCTTTCCAGTACAGCAACCAAGACCATATTTGTGGCTTCAGGATTTTATTTTGCCAAGTAAGAAAGAAAACAATATTTCTTATTTTGTTTAGAGCTAAATATTTTGTTAGAAACACCTGATGCATGTTTTAAAAATATTCATTACGTTTGAGAATTACTGTCTATTAAAATAGAAACTATAACATGCTTATCTGTGTTTTTCTGATTTATTTTGCAGAACCATGTTGCACCCCATTAGTAGATTTAATGTCGCTGTAGATTTCAGCAATGTTTATGCAATTAGGCCTTAGGTAGATGAAGTCAGTTCTCAGTGTATGGCCACTTACAGTGAAGCTTCCTTTTGAATTCATCTCATAATGGCTCCTGTTGATTGATCTAATTATATACACATGGTTTTATTGGAGCTTTGTGAATCTGGAGATACCCATGTTTGCTTAATGTCATACAAGTACAATTCAAAACCCTTTAGGCTTACAAGGATTGTTTCCATAATCCTTAATTGAGAAAACTAAGCCTTGAGAACTTTGAAATTCTTCAACTAATACAAGCTCCTGAGCCAGTGCATTTTCCTAGTAGATTTTTTTTTGTAAAAAGGATTCTTCATTTTTTTTACAGTCTGCTTTTGTATGAATGCCATTCATGGTTTCTTGAGGATACATTTATTTCTGTGAGTGTGCATAATAATAACCTTGTTTTATGATCCTCAATTTTCAAATTTGTTAAATGAGTAGTTCGTGAAAAGAATACATAAAATAAAATTATGTCACAGTAAGTGGTAAGTAGTATAACAATGGCACTACTTCAGTGCAAGGCGAATAATAATCCATAAATTATTACACTTTATGTGTGAAGACAAGTAAGATTCTATTATTTTAATAACTTTAAATAATTTAATTGAACACTCAAATAGTAGAAATGAAACAGTATATAATTGGCCTTAAAATTATGAAACATGAAACTGCATTCATAATCTTTCATTTATTTTTCCTCTGCTGATGTAGTCATTTACTTTTCCTTTAACATTGGTGTCATGTGAACTATAGCTCTAACAAACGAGGTAGCAGCTTCCTACCTATTGTAGTGATTGGGGGTTTTGAGTGCCAGTTTTAAAAGAGGTGCCAGCTCACTGAAAGGCCAAGACAAGCCCAAATGTTGAAGCATATTTTTATAGCAGACTATGTTTTCCTTGACTAAATCATTTTTATTCTATAAGAAAACTCTCATAGCATTTACATTAGAAAAACAGCAGAGCCCACAGAGTAGTCTATGTGTCAAACCCATCTCCTCTCTGCTCAGGGGCATTCAGCACAAGTAGACTCAGAGCAGGGTTATAGCAGAGCTAAACCAATGGCTTGAGTCAGTGCCTAAAAGGGAAAGAAGAAAGAAATGATTCATTTGAATAACAAAGCTCTTCTGACAATAGCCCCACCCTTTGTTCAGCCTATGTACCTAGGTTTCCCAGAACTTGCAACCTTGACAGGAGAGAGGAGTTTCTCATAAACATAGACAGCCTAAAGTGGCTCAATTAAATTTGGAAGGAAGGTACATGAGCCTATCTGAAGATTAAGATCAATGGATACTTCAGACTCAAGTATCATAATTTCAAATGGAAAGGATGTTTGACAAAGGTAATAAAAGTTAAAAGAGCTTTTGGATTCAGAAGTGGTCAAAGATCAAACATGAGAGTATTTAAATAGAACTCCCAGTGTCACAACTCGCCATGCTCATTTAAAAACCTCTCATTACACAAATACCTTATGATTGACTCATACCTTTTATTTACAATGCCTGCAGAAGGATATCAAGACTCATCTTTATCTTCATTTTATAGATGTGAAAACTGAGGCAGGAAGATATGAAACAACTCGTTGATGGCAGAGTCAGGAGGCAGAAGTCAATCCCAGGACTTTTGGCTGCATTCTTATCTCTAAGAAGCATTGCCTAGCTGCAAAATAACTGTTCGAGGTCTGCGTGTTATGAAACTGGGACACATTCGTTTATTTTATGAAAAAATGCAATGCAAAACAAACACACAAACGAAAAGTACTGCACCATACCAAACCAAATACAATCAGAAACTGGCCATTTCTAAACATAAAGCTGTTGTCTCTATTTGAATATTTACAGCCTGTTTCATAGTCGTTTCCCCAATCACATTGAATGTATTAATGCAATAAGATTTAGATTTAATAAGTAATAGTTTTCAATGTACGTACCAGTAGAAATAGTATGTACTAAATCATATTTTCTACATTACCTTATTTCTTTTCAAAACATTTTTTTAATTCTGGTCTATGCTCCTAAATCCCTTTGCTGTTTGAATTTTGTCCTTAGGTGTGTTTTAGATAAACTGATGAGTTAATATATGTTAGGACTGTTCATTTGAAGATTTAGTCACAGTTTCAGTTTTTGCCTAAATGTGATATACACCTAAAAAGATATGGGAGACAACTCTGGGTATAACAGATATGTAGCTATGCTCTAAATTTGGATTAACACTAGTATGTTCAAAACATCAGTTTAGCTGAGGAAAATGAATATGTAGCATGCAGCTGTAGCTAGTGGGTTTGCTTTCTTATGTGCATAATATGAGGTTGTAATGGAAGTAATGTCATATAGTATTTAACTCTGACATTTAGTGTTTGCCCTGGTAGATGGTCTTCCCTTTACTTAAGCGCCATTACTTTTATGTAGTCCATTTTCATTGCATTTAGTCCCATTTTAGTAATAATGCTTGCATGATTTACCAGGCAAATGCAATCTTTGCCCTGAATGGCACAGTGCAAGAAAAAATGGAAGCTGTTAAGAGGCTGAATGGCAAAAAAGTATTATTGACCTATGCTGGCAGCCATGTGTTTCAATTATTTTCAAGAATCCATTTGTCAAATAAGTGAAGCGATGTGGGACGTCAAGTTCAAGCTGGGGTTAGTGCCTTTCTACATCTGATATGATGTATCTTCTGTAGCCATTTAATTGAATTACCCAATTTATTTTTCAAGCAACAATGCTCTACCAAGAACCATGACATTAAACAATTAAATATGAGTTTAAAAGTCTGCATTTTGTGTAGTCCATCATTCCTCTGCAGCAGAAAGTGAGCCCAAGGGCCCAAGGATTTCTGGTTCTCATACGGTAAAAGCTGGTTTTCTGGGGCAATACCCCAACTGTTCTATATGCAGAACGATTAAAACTAACTCTTCATAATTCTTTTTCATTTTAGCAGAATGGTTATGTAAACATTGAAGGAACGACTGGTAATGATTAATAATTTTTGCAGCACAATATTCTGTGTGTTAGAGTATCCTGGGCTATCACCATTAGCCCTTAGCTAAAGCTCAATGGGTTTGATCAATAATACCTCTTTATTTTGTGTTGCTGCTTTTATAAACACACTGAAATATTAAGAGTGAAGAAGAAAACTGATTTACCCAAACCCTTGAAGTGGGTTGTGGTGTTAGAAAGTTACTATGTTTCAACATTATTGAAGTATTTGAGTCATTATTCCTTATGGAGTCTTCAAATCGTCTTAAAAAGCATCAAGTTAAAGGATCTTAACTTTTCTCTTTAAAGGGGAGGGATAGATGAAAAGAGAGATCATGAAAGAAATCCAAACCCAATGTATTTTGAATGTGATGTGAGAAATTTAGTTTTAGTTTATTTTTGCCGGGTATTGATTCCATTTTAAGAATCAAGGCTCCTTATTTTAAGTTGTTTTCTTTTGTTGCTAACTTAGACATACAGTGATGTGTTTGATCTGGGGAGAATAATTACTGTGACTCGGAGAATAGAAGTGACTTATATATTTTTTTCAATTAACATCCAACAATTAAATTTTAATATGGTCAGGGAATTGTTCAGATGCTTTTGTGCGGGGACACTGCACCTTTAATTATCTGCCCTCTGGTGCCAAGCCTCTGCTTTGAGTGCCTCCATAAAAGCTTATTGCAGCTAGTTATTGAGCAAATTAGTACTTGAGTTTTGGTGAAAAAATGTCTTTATTAGTCCTAAAACTGGAGTCACTGTGCATTCCCAGAAGGCGTGATTTTGTTTGATGAATAAATCTAGTAATTACCCTGCTGTTAGGGCTGTGCTGCAAATGTCATAAGCAGATAAACAGAGGGAGGAAGCCTTCCGTAAATTCTCTAATTATCTATGTTGGACCACTTATCGCCTGCAGATGATTTATGAGCATATTGATATATCCTTAAGTATGTTCATTTGAGTTCACAGATGCAAATAATTAAGGCACTAGTCGTTTACAGAGAGGCTTCAGGTCAAGGTCATTTCATTATAAACTTTAGTCTGGCTTAGACACTGCAACATGATCTAGGTGTCAGCTACTTGACCAGGATATTTCCTAAGAGATTTTTAATTTCCTTTCACTCTAGAGAGAATTTTTGTAAATTTTATTACTTGCACCAATAAATTGTATTAAATGAGAAAATTTGAAATTCCCTCTGTCATCATTTTTTCATTTAGCAAATATCAATTATTTTATTTTTAATATGCTTGAACTGCTTGGTGAGATGATCACTAAGAAACACTACAAAACATTTCTAATGATATTTTTAAAAATCTAGAATCATTTGAATATATACAGGCATTTATTTCTTTTCGAATTATTTCACTTTTAATAATTAAGAACTTTCTTAAACTTAAGAGATTGTTATTAACAATGCTTGCTTTTATGTTTATTTTATACCTGGTTGAATAATTATAATTGAAATGCCTATAAAATATTATGTTCCTTAACAACTAAGGCTAATTTGCCATCCCATGGTAAGAAAAAGCAGTTACTCTGATAGCAGATCAACCTGCCCAACTGTAAACATTGTCAGAATATCATAATCCTAGAGTGGCACATCTGAGTCCATGCAAATATGACACTTGCAAGAAAACTATGCTAAAGAGAGAAGAATGCTGGCATTGTAATATATAGTTTCTTAAACTGCTTATAAAAACAAAATAACTGAAGTTGCAGAAATAAAATTTTAGACTATTACAAATATCCTCATTTACCTAATGTTTGATTCAAATGCAGACCACAGATATGTTTCTAGAATAGTCTTATGGTGCCATACAATTGTGGTATAGAAGTTTAGGAAAAAGGAACTGCTAGTTCTCCAGAGAACTTATTTCATTTTTGGATCAATGTCTTTCCCAAAGTCTGATAAAGGCATTCAAAGGTACATATGTGTATACACAAAGTGTTTATTTAATACGGAAGCATTAAGGAAGTCCTAGGTACATGCATAGTGTACATGTATGCAGAAGTATTCCAGCACACACACACACATACACACACATACACACACACACACACACACACACACACACAGTGTATATGTATGCAGTCATTCTAGTCATCTCAGACATACTCATAGTGTATGTGTCTATAGAATTATTTCAGTCATTTCAAGTTAGAGCAACTTGTGCCTCTTTCCCCTGGAGGGAATCTGTTCTGTGAGGACCCTGTGGTTCCACTGATCTGTCTCTTGCTACACAATGTGAATTCTCAGCAGAGTTGCTGCCTAATGAAAACCGAGGAACTGAGTAGAAATGAAGTCGAAAGATTCAAATGCTAGAAGGGTTGCATGACATTAACAAGTGAATAAAAGCTATTCACTTTAAATTAGTTTTATAAAATTTCTATCTTGTTTGATAAATTAGAGGATGTTTCCATTTAATATATAAATAGGTTATAAAAGCTATTATTTCTTGAATTCACTCTAATAAGGAAAAGTCTCTTCTAACATACTTTTCTTTTTCTCACCCCAAACATATTCTCAGGTATCTCCTACATCCCATTCTACTTCACTACATGGTCTTTGCAAAAAAGACATGATATATTCAAGTGTTTGTAATTCAGTCCATCAAACTTGATAATTGGTCTTCCATCATCAATGAAAATAGTTATGTATTATAAACACCATTCAAAAGAAATATAAAATCACAATTTGTTTCACCTCGTCAGTAAAGTTACCCCGAATGTTAATTGTTAACTCAATTCCAGAAATTATCACAAATATAGAGTTGCAGAAATGCACCTTATGAAATAATAATAAATTCAGTATTATCAGTGGTGGCAAACATTGTTGAAGAATTAGTCTTTAACATAACCAATATTCACATTTCTAGTAGTCATGTGCCAAAAATCCACAACAGATATGTTTATTTCTGACAGGGTTGGTGCTATACAGAGTAAGTTATGTTTATAATAAAGGTATTTGCATATGTATACAATTGTATACCGCTTTAAAATTATTTATTTTCTTTGTAGTTACTAGATCTTGGGTGGGCAACATCCTTCTAGAAAAGACAAAAAATAAAAAAACAAGCAGTGAGTAACTTCAGTCAGTGTGCTTGGGTTTGTGCTGAAATTATAGTATCAGACAGCTGAGATTGACTCAGACATCCTTTGTGCCCCAAATTATATCTCAAAGTCTTTGTTCTTAGGATTTGTAATACTGGGTAGACTCTTCCCTATTTTCACTTCAGCTGTCTAACAGCTGGATATAGTTAGAAGGCAGAGGAGCCCAATAGAAAGTCTGGAACATTTGTTTTAGTTTCCAGAAGTTGATATTGTGATACCTGAATCAGAATGTCTTTCATTTTTGAGAAATGTTTTATTGAATAAATTTAGTTATTACTCTCATATTAGTTTCCAAAAGAATCCTAATCCACTATAGCAAGAGGAAGAATATATGGTAAATAAAGTGTCATTGAAAGGGTGATTATTATAAAGTAGGGTGTACCTGATTATTTTATGATTAAACTCACTGAACACATACACACATATGTTGGAAAGTTTTCATGTAATTATGGTTTCTATAAATATATTACATCTAGAAACAGGTAAGCATGAATGTATGGGCATGTAGTCATTGACAACAGCTGATTTCTGTGAGTAGCAAAATTATTTGCAAATTACACACAGTGAAGAAAAATGTTACGGTAGAATATTTTCAAATTCTTCATCTAATTGTTTATCTTTGAGATTATAACATAATTATATTTCTTCTGCTTCTTTTTATTTCTTCTAAACCCTCCCACATAACTATCACAGCTTTCTTTCAAATCTATGGCTTGTTTTTAATTAATATTTTATAGACACATATGTAAATACATATAAATACTCAGATATATAAGTATACACTTCTCAGTTTGTATAATGTTACATGTATGTGTGTTTTCGTTGATGACCATTTGGTGTTGGATAACCAGTTGATGGGCTCATCCCTGTGGAAGACTGTTTCAACTGTGCCCATTATGCCTTCACTTTCTGTAAGTTCTTTGTCTCAGGTTGAGAACTCATGAGCTCTCAGGTCTCTGATTTTGAATGTAAGTATCTGCTGCTGAAAAAACATGCATTTTACATACTGGGCCCTGAGGCCTCTGGGATGGAACTGATTTGAAAGTCTGCTTTCTGTGATCTGGCTCTAGTAACATGCAATCTTCCAAAGATGGAAGCCACCAACAGTCCTACACAGTTATCATGTATATGAAGTACAACAATTACCAGAATGGAATAATAGTCCTAAGGGTGTATTAGTGGTATATTTACCTTGATGATGACTAACTGTTCTCTGGTTAGATTTATGACCCACTCAACAATAGAAAAATTATGCCCAATGCTAGAACTCTAGACAACTACCCAGGGCTAGAGAAATAATGGATCTTGGAGGAGAACCTAATATCACCAATTTAGCAAGAAAACATAATCCATAACCACATTATAAGTATGTTCCCTTAAACCCACAGGTAAGTGTAGTTTTCACTACTCCTCTTTTTAACAGGAGACAATTACAGAATGTAACAAACAACCAAAGTACAGGATGGCAGAGTCTGGTCCCAAAGGACACATTTACAATACAAATCCCAGACCTAAGGTTCAGGGTACATCTTGGAAGATAGCAAAGAAAGATTGCAAGAACTGGATGATCATAGACAACATATCACCTGGGTACTTGTGTTGAATAAAGTAGAAGTTAGGCCCCTTCTGGAACTTAGATGGGATAGTAAACGGCACGAGGATAAAAAGAGCAGCGGCTACCTAGTTTTCTTGTCTTTTTCCCCAAGTGAGTCAGTTTTCAAAACTAAACTACTCAGAAAAATTGGATTCCCTCTTTGCTCTTCACTGTTCTCTTCAGTTTCCTTTTCCAGAAGCTCCAAATCAAAAGATATTCAAGATACAGAGGAGAATGAAAATTGGAAGCATAGTAATTACCATTCGTTTTAGAGTGTAGAGTTTTGTAGACTGAACAAGAGATTAGCCCTGGATATATTTTAAGTTAATTAGTGACTGTAATCTAGGGGATTTATCTTCAAACATAGCATCATCAGGTGGAAAATCAACAGTGAATCACATGTAATGTGTTGTTCAGTGAGATGGTTTAGATCCTCCGAGCTCAGAGTCATGGATTCTGTGAACTACACACAGTACTGTATATATATTACATAACACTTTCAGCTCAACTAGAGATTACATTTCCATGTACCTTCCAGTGAACTACACAAAGTCAAAAAATTAACAAAACTTGCAGCTAAAATGTTAAGTTTTTGATGTATTAATGGAAAACTGAATAAAAATAAGTTAGAAATACATATGGTCTATCCTAGAATGCATTGGCACGCTGTACAATATTTGAGGCTTGGTTTTAAAAATGGTAGTACTTAGACATAGACATAGCTATTACTCCATCTTGCATCGAAAGTATTTTGTCCTTTCTCACAGTTTCCCCAAGCTTCAGTTCCTTTAAGCAAGATTGCTTAGTAGGATAAGATATATTTTAATAAATAGCAACTATGTAGAAAGCCATATAAAGAACACTAGGGATTTAAATATGAAATCTGAGGCTCATACTTCCAGAATAAAGCATTTCTAGCAAAGAGTGAAAACTCTTCCTTAAGTTAATCTACATTTTAATGAATATGACACTGAAAGCATAGGTGACAGGAAAAACAGGGATGGACAAGTGAGAATGTCAAACTAAAGATTTTCTCATGGTGGGAGAGATAACCAGAATATGAATGGCATATAGAGGACAGCCTGTGCAATTTCGTGTAGTGAAGCACTAGTTTCCAAAATGCTTAAGGTCTAAAAACACTCAATAGAAAACAACAAATCCCTTAAAATGGACAGAAGACATCAACAAATACTTCTTCAAAAATTGAAAGAAAAAAAGAGAGATAGAAGAGAGCTGCAAGCACGTAAAATGTGCTCAGCCTCACCAGTCACTGGGAAGTGCAAGTCAAAAGTATAATACACACACACACACTTGGGAGGACAGCTTCTGCTCAGAAACTAAACAGGAAGTGAGAGTGGCTGACACCTCATGCAAACACAGCTACTGCATCACCCCAAGCACATGCTTCATAGTTATCCAAAGAATGAAAAGCAGTGTCTCAGAGGTTGGTTTGCAATCTCTGACTCATCATAGCATGGACCAAAATGGCCCAGATATAAAAGTAACCCCATGGTCAACAACATGTAAAGAAAAAAATGTAGCATATTTTAAATGGAATATTGTTTTCTCATGAAATGAAATCATATTCTGTGTGACAATATGGATGAGTCGTGAGAGCACGGTAGAAAGAATACACCACCCACAATACACAAATATCGTATAATTGCATTTACATGGGACATTAAAAAGTTAGTTATAAACACAGATTAAGATGCTGTTTTCCAGGGACTAAGGGAAATAAGCAATATGGAATTCAATGATACAAAGTTTCCAGATGCAAGAGGGAAAGAAACCTTCAAGGGGAATGTTGAAAAGTGTTGGGCTCATAATGAATTCTGTATTTTAGCTTTAAATATGTTGTTAGAACACATATTTCTGCCATAATAACAACTAGCTGTACAAATGTTCTTTTTACATAACAAGTACATCTCAACAGAGAATAGCTCAGTTAAGCGTATTGTGAAATAAGTAAATTGCAGATAAAACAGAAAAGAAAGTAAATCATTTTGATTGGCATAGATAGATGCTGTGTAATGTCAGGGACATGAACTGTCATTCAGAGAAACATATTCATTAAATAAATATGTCATATATATTTAGTATGTAGTGTAGGTGAATGTCATATTTGTTATAATAATAAATATATTAATATAATAATAAATACTTTGAATTTTTATTGAAGCAAATAATGCATGATGTAAAAGTAATTTTAAACCCTTTCCATTAGTAGTAAAATAGTTCATTTGTTTTTAGATTTTATTTATTTATAAATACTTTAATTGCTTCATATATATTGCATGCCTTACATTTTTTGGTCATGCATTAATTGGTAAACTTACTTTCTATGTTTCACATGAAGAAGCAGTAACTTAATACAAAAATCATACATATTAAAGATTTAACTGTAATTCATTAAAATGTTAATGTCTGCAAAACTTGGCTAGACTTTCCTCTCACTGTGAAATACTATGACTATGTTTGTGCTATTTTCTTTATCTCACAATGCCCGAAAGTCTGCCCAGAATGAATTACTTTCTAAGTTAAAACACTGATCTCTGCAGGTGTCCCATTAAATAATTATCAATTCATGTTCTGTTATTAAAAGTTAATTTATTCAGTGGATTATTTTTTCTCCTTGAAAACATGAAGAAATCAGAGCACAGAAAATTGTACTTTTATTGAAGGGCTAAAAGGGAAATTTGCACATTCTAAGGAAAGATTTGACAGTCTCTAGACTATGTTGAGCTGTGGCTGGAGGATCACACTTACAGTTTAAAGGAAAGAGTCAGACAAACAAGTGACAATAAAACAGCAAAATTTTATCCACTTATGCCTTTAAAGAAGCTTATCCTTGTTTGAAATAAACATTTAATAAAAATATGATAAAAAGAAATACTATATGGTTTCATGGGAAATATTTTTTGTCTAGGTCAAGTAAAATGAGTACAAATATTAAACATCATGGATACTGAGGGGTAGAGACAGGCAGTAGGTTTGGTCACTTTCTTAATTCCTAGTGTCATGGTGGTTTTCCCTTACATTATTTGCCTTTTTTCCCTTCTCAGACTTTAATATCACATACATGTTCTGGCTTCTTTTCCTTCATCGAAGCTTCCAGCAGCTTCTTTCGAAAAGAGGAAGGATGTGTTTGATGTGCCAGTGTTTTATTTAGTATTTTTGTATCTGTGTTCATTAGGGAAACTGGTCTGTAATTCTCTTTCTATGTTGCTGCTTTGTGTGGTTTAGGTATCAGGGTAACTTTAGCCTCAGCCTCATGCCCCATAAAATGAGTCTGGCAATCTTCTTTCTATGTCAATTGTATGGAACAATTTGAGGGGTATTGGAATTAGCTCTTCAGGTAGAATTCTGCCCTGAAGCCACGTGGTCTTTATTTATTTATTTATTTATTTATTTATTTATTTATTTATGTATTTATTTATTTATTTGGTGGGGGAAACTACTAATGACCACTTCTATTTCCTAAGGGATTATAGGTATGTTTAAATTATTTATCTGGTCTTGGTTTAATTTTGGTAGGTGAAACCTATCCAAGAAAATCTTCCATTTCTTTTAAATTTTTCAATTTTGTGGAGTACATGTTTTCAAAGTATGACTTGATGATTCTCTGAATTTCCTCAGTGTCTGTTGTTGTGTCCCCCTTTTCATTTAATATATTGTTTACTTGGATATTCTCTTTCTGCCTTTTGGTTAGTTTGATAAGGGTTTGTCTATATTGTTGATTTTCTCCAAGAACCAGCTCTTTGTTTTTTGGATTCTTTGTATTCTTATCTTTGTTTCTACTTTATTGATTTCAGTCCTTAATTTGATTGTATCCTGGCATCTACTCTTCTTTGGTGAGTTTGCTTCTTTTTGTTCTTGAGATTAAAATTGTTCCATTAACTTACTAGAGTTGGATTTTGCCAACTTTTTTATGTAGGCATTTGGTCCCATGAACTTCCTTCTTCTTACTGCTTTCATAGTGTCCCATAAGTTTGGGTATGCTGTACCTTCATTTTTATTGAATTCCAGGAAGACTTTAATTTCTTTCTTTATTCCTTCCTTGACCCAGAAGTAATCCAGTTGATCATTATTCAGTTTCCATGAGATTGTAGACTTTCTCCAATTTGCATTTTTGTTGAATTCTAACTTTAAGGTGATACAATAAGGTCCAGGGGGTTATTATAATTCTTTTGTATCTAATGAAGTTTGCTTTGTAACTGAGTATGTGATCAATTTTATACAAGATTAGATGTAGTGCTGAGAAGAAGGTGTGTTCTTTTCTGTTTGGGTGGAATGTTCTATACCTCTCTGTTAAGTCCATTTGAGTCATATCATCTGTTAGTCCCTTCATTTCTCTGTTAATTTTCTGTCTGGCAGTCCTGTCCATTGGCGAGAGTTGTGGGTCAAAGTCTTCCACTAATAGTGTGTGAGGTTTGATGTACAATTTAAGCTTTAGTAATTTGTCTTTTACAAATGTGGGTGCACTTGTATTTGGGGCATTAATATTCAGGATTGAGACTTCATCTTCATGGATTTTCCTTGTGATGAATATGAATTATCCTTCCTCAACTCTTTTGATTATCTTTAGTTTAAAGTCTATTAGTCTATTCTACTAGATATTGGGATATATATTGATATATATCAGCTTGTTTCTTGGGTCCAATTGATTAGAAAATCCTTTCCCATTCCTTTACTCTGAGACAATTCCTGTCATTGAAGTTGAGGTGAATTTCTTGTATGCAGCAGAAGGATGGTTACTGGTTTTTAATCCACTCTGTTAGATTGAATCTTTTTATAGGTGAGTTGTGTTAATTAATATTAAGGGATATTAATAACAAGTGATTGTTAATTCTCTCATTTTTTGGTTTATGTGTGTGTGTGTTTACCTTCTTTAGGATTTGCTGGTGGGATTATCTATTGCCTGTGATTTCAAGGGTACAGCTAATTTCCTGCCCAGTGATACCACTCTAGGGCATATCCACAAAGGATACTCAACAATACTCATAACAGCATTATTAATAGTAGCCAGAACCTGGAAACAAGATGCCATTTATTTGAAGAATGGATATGAAAATATGGTACATTTACATAATGTAGTATTACCCAACAATAAACAATGACATGTCAGAATTTGTAGGCAAATGGATAGAACTAGAAAAAAAAACATCCTGAGTGAGTTAACCCACACTCAGAAAGACAAACATGATATGTACTCACTCATAAGTGGATATTAGATGTAAAGCAATGGATAACCGAAATCCACAGCTCCAGATAAGCCAGATAACAGAACCCTACGAGGGATACATGGATGACACTGGGAAAGGTAATTAGATGAGATCTCCTGGGTAAACTGGGGAGGATTGGGGGTGGGGTGGTCATTAAAGGGGAGGAGATGGGGGATGAAAATGTGAGGGAATAGGATAGATGTTGGGGAAGGGATAGACATGGAAAGAAAAGAAACTGATATATTGATAGAGAGAGTCCCTATGGGGTTTGGGAGAAACCTGGTACTGGGGAAATTCCCAAGAATCACCAAGGATGAACCTAAGTAAGACTCCTAGTAATAGCAGAGAGGGTACCCAAACTGGCCTTCCCCTGTAATCACATTGGTGTATACCCCAACTATCATCATAGAGCCTTCATCTAGTAACTGATGGAGCAATATGTAGAGATCCATAATCATGCTCTGGGAATCCAGGTGAAGAGAGAGAGAGAGAGAGAGAGAGAGAGAGAGAGAGAGAGAGAGAGAGAATGAGAGAGAGGAATACATGAGCAAGGGATGATGGGGAAGTCCTTCTGTGTATGTGTCTCTCTTATTGGTTAATGAATAAAACACTGTTGGCCAATAGGGAAGCAAGATAGGTGGGACTAGGCGAGAAGGAGGATTCTGGGAAATGTAGTAGGAAGTCCTCATGTGATCCTGTGAGTCGGGCGTTCCTGGTAAGTTAAGACCTTATAGAAATATGGGTTGTGTGTTAATACTTAAGACAGAGCTAACAAATAAGAAGCCCTAGGTTTTGGCCAGCAGCATTACAACTAATAGAGTCTCTGTGTGTTATTTAGGGGCTCTGAAGCAACAAAAGGACCCAAGTAGGAATCTTGTAACAAAGGGTGGTCAAGATCATGATGGAGAAATCTACAGAAACAGCTGAACAAAACTCATGGAAACTAATGAACTCTAGACTTACAGCTGTGGAGCCTCCATGGGACCAAACAAGGCCCTCTGTGTGTGAGATACTGTTGTGAAGTTTGGAATAGCTGAGGGACCCCTGGCAGTAGAATCAGGATCTATCCCTAGTGCATGAACTAGCTTGTTTGAGCACATTCCCTATGATGAAATGACATACTCAGCCTTAACACAGCGGGGAATGGCTTTGTCCTAACCCCAACTTAATGTGCCAAACTTTGTTGACTCCCCTTACGTTTTGGGAGGAATGGATGCAGGGTGGGCTGGGGGAGAGACAGGGGTGTGGGAGAAGGGTAGGTGAGAGAACTTTGATTGGAATGTTAACATAAAATTTTGAAAAAATAAATTAATTTAAAAAGGAGGAAGGAGGCAGAAGAATAAATTAATAAACTCCAAATTTCTTGGCTCTGCTTCTCATCAAATCCTCACTGTTGACCAAACTTTTACCCATAGTGAAGGCTACATGAAAATTTCATTTCCAACCACCTAATACCAGTTCAGTACATATTGTCATGTGGTGATGCCTTTCTGAAAATGCATAAAAGGAATAACCCAAATTTCAAAGGGGAATGACACAAATGCGCAGTAAGGAAACAAAATATTGTTACTCCATATTGTTGGAGTCATAAACTTTTCACTTTTTCTAAACACTTCACTTTGTTGTCATGACCATATACTTGTAGATTGCTGTCATAAAGTGAAGCAAGACACTGGTGATCACTATACCATGTTTCTACATCTCAAGCTATGTTCGTGATCATTGAAGTGTGCTTCACCATGTCAGAAAGCATTGGCAATTACTATAGCATACTTATAGAGATCAGACTAGCACCAAGAGTAGGCCTAGGCATGTTTATCAGTACTCATACATTTTCCAAATTACTTTTATGCCTAATTTTGAAGAGTTGCAGTTTTAAAGCTGATGTGTTGTGTAATTGATATTTTTGTAGTTCTAATATTATAGTAATACCTACCTCTGTTTCTCTGACAAAGAAATATCACATCTTAATCACTGGTACATAAAAGTTGCCCAATGTAAACTATAGAATGTTATAACAAAATGGAGGCCATACATATAAGTTACAGCTTAATTTGAATGTTTGAATCTATATTTACATTTTTAGAGATACAGAGAAATACTATCAGTATATTATTGGTGAAGATAACTGACCACCACTGATTGGATTCTGTTAATCTCTTCTACTATTTCACAAATGTATTTTATAGAAAGTGACAGCCAGGCGGTGGTGGCGCATGCCTTTAATCCCAGCACTTGGGAGGTGGAGGCAGGCAGATCTCTGTGAGTTCGAGCCTGGGCTGGACAGACAGCCTCCAAAACAATACAGAGAAACCCTGTCTCGTAAAAAAAAAAAGAAAGAAAGTGACATACACAAAATAGTAAAGGAAATACGTTTTTTGTAAAACTTTGCCATAAGTAGATCAGTTTAATAAAAACCAAGATAATAAAGACAAAACACATTGCTTCAGATATTACAGGAAAATAATTGTTTTTAGTAGTAGTAGCTACATGTGGGACATCAACAAGAATCACACAAAAGATGGTTCCATATAGGAGCTAATCATGCTGGTGGTGATGTTCTGAATGATCAAGACTTTATTTGTCTGTTAAGGAGAGGCACAGCCAGATACACACTTAACTAAACCCTAGGAGCAGTTGAATATGAAATAAGAGAATAGAACAACTTATATTTGATATACAGCTGAACCTATAAATGCAAGAAAAATTTATATAAAGGACTGTGACAGTCATCACATGTCATTAATTTATACTTAATAGTGTAGGCATTTACTCAACACTAATTCCTTTAATTTCACAAAAACCCTGTAAAGGATATAATTTTATAATAACATATAACAGGTAAATAATTTTTTGCTGTATAGAGATTAAGAAAGTTTTTCAGAGTTAAAAACTTGAATTCTGCACTTCCATCTGAACTCTGTCACTCTAGTCTCCACATTCTTAGTGAACATATTCAGATTGTTCTCATTTTGGACTATTAAAATGTGTCTATATTTCCTGTCAGTTATAGTCATGGCTTTAATACACCTTTAATGACACATTTCATATTGACCTGCCTTATGAAATTAAATTAAGGACTAAGTACAGCTGCAAGAAAGATCATGCACAGAATCACCAAACCTTCTTTGCTCTGAGATTGTTTTCAGGATTTTTTTCATTTGAATGGTTTTATCTTGCAATTACAGTTCAAATATAAAGCTCTGAACTTCACAGTAGCTCATATTTAAATTGTTTTTTAAAGACACTTTGCAGGATTTTTCTCCTTAATTCTATATAACAATATTTATAATTTCATGAATCCAGAAAATTAAAAATCACATTTTTATTTGTGTAATCAGTCTGTACATTTAAGTTCATTATTACAAAGTTTCTTTAGGACTAATTATAGTGTGTGTGTGTGTGTGTGTGTGTTTAGAGTTAATAAGCTTAGATACTAGGGGGAAAAACAATGAAAAGATTATACTACAGATAATTAATAAAAATCAATTAGATTTGTTAATGAGCACTCCGTCAGGACCCAAGGTGGCAGAAACCAGCTGGGGGGAGGAAATCAGGATCCTGAAAGAGGACATTTGGTTGAGTCCTGCTGAGAATTTGAGAGGAAATAACTACAAGGAGCACTCCTTGGGTTAAAACTGACTAAATTTTCTCCTGAGATTACAATTCCTCTAGCTAATAAATCTAGTAAAAATGTGATTCACCTTTAGTGGATGCCATAAAGCATTTTCTGAAGCCTTAAGTACATTGCTCACTGCCCTGTATTAAAAACAAACTCGTAGTTGTAAATGTCAATGACTAAGAATATTAGAGCCCGTCATCTTTCTTATGTTAGTGGGAATGCTAGAAACACCCATTACCTCTTCTATGACTTTTTACATTATGTTTGTATAAATGGTAAAAGTCAAACTTGAACTGACAGGGAAATACAAAAAATCATTTTTCCAATGGTCCTTGAACAGAAAAAGCAGAAAAAAATTCAATGATAGTAATGACCTTCACAGACAGGTTTACAGAATATCTCATTCTTTTCATTGTTAATTATGTTTGAATTAATATTACTTCCTCTCTTTGTAATTAGCAGTCATTTCTGGGAATAATATAGGAGCTATTTTCAACACTGGAACAAATTTAACAAACAGCATGCCAAGGTTGATCATTTAAAACTGTTTGCTTCCTTTTCACATAACTTTTTATTAACAATCATGGACTAAAAATAACAAGTATAACATTCATATAAATTCATTTATAAATTTTATTTTGGGTGGATGATACAAATTTACAGTATCTGCTACCTGTCTACCTCTATATGACTCAAACAATCTTCCATTTTGATAGAGTCTAAAGAAATTTTTCAATTGATTACTCTCTAACATTGTTTTGTATTCCATGAGGGAATAAAGTACTGTGGAGTAAGACACATGATATTTCTCTTACAAATGTATCAATAACTTATTTTTTAGCATTTTAGAGACCAGAGGCCTTGTTATTTAACCAACTCAACCATTTATTTTTCAAAGCTAAGACACAGCAACAAGGACCGAGCATTGGATCTTTGAGCAATTTTAGATAATTTAAAGTTTTCTAAATAATATCTTCCCCCTCAAAGATTTGTGCTACAGATGCCCCTTTACCACAAACAACTCAGGATTAAAATGCATGTATACACATTGAACAAAATCAGAGTCTTCACTATACTCATTTAGATAAATCAGATTATAATTTCCCATTTAAGACTCTTAACATTGAGACTTTTACTTTCTTCTAGTATATTTTTAATTTTCTATGATGCATCAGTACTACTCTTGGATTCATAGATTCATGTTTCCTTTAATGGATACAGTTTCAAGTGTTATATGCTTTTCTTAAAAATGTGAAAAAAATAAGTGCATCATATGTACTTTAGGAATCCAGAGATGTTTGTGGCCAAAAATGACAGAGTTGTTTACGAGTAAATTATCTCATTGAGCATACATACTCTTAGAATTGTCCTGTTGTGTATAACCTTTCTTATTTGTAAATAAGTCAGATGCCATTTCTCATATTCACTAACTAGTTGGGTAAATTTTTCATCAATAAGAATGACATGATTTTTTCTCAAAGGTGTTTATTTGTGAAGTAGTGTGAACCCTGTTGGGAAAGTCCTGTGCATTTGTCAATAAAGCACTGTCTGGCCAATAGGGAATCTAGATAGGTGTGACTAGGAGTCCAGAAGAACTCTGGGAAGGAGGAACACAGAGAGTCACGATGTAACAGCATGGGGTAGGAAGCCTGGAACTATTCTTCGGTAAGAGAAATACTTAGATTAACAATTATGGGGTAATTACTTAAGTCAGAGCTAACCAGTAAGAAACAAGCAAGTCCAACAGCTTCACAATTAATATAGCCTCTGTTGGGGTACCCTGAATTGAGGAGGGGTCCCCAAGCTGGATTCGTCACCCCAAGAATCAAGAGTCCACGCACCAATTGATGCAACACGCAAGAGGCTTTAATTAGGCATCTGCAGGTGGGCCTCTCGGTCAGCTTTTAGACCGATTGGCCCCGAGGTTCAGTTACAATCAGCTTTTAAAGACAAACACCACAAGCTTTTGGGAGGGGTCCCTATCTCGTGATGGGGGAAGGGGGTACGTGACTCCTGACCTGGGGAAGTAGATGTCTTCCTGACCTACATGTTGTAAATTCCTCAAACCTTGGCATGAGTTAATTATCTCTCCCTAAGTAAATAGTGTTATCTCCTTGTTTCCCACTAATCTTGTTTGCCCATCTCTGATGCCCTGATCAGTTCTTCACAGATGGTCGGCAGCCCAGAATTGGCCTTTTGTGGGTTTACAGCCCTTCTGCAATTAAGGTTGCTAAACCATACATTCCATTCTGTGGTTTTGCTGGCTCCTGGGATGGGGTCCTTTGTTCACTTCCCAAGTTCTCTAGTGGGGTGCCCTCCCTGTTTAAGCTTATATTTTATTTCTATAAATTCGGGGTCTTTCAGCCTCCTGTGTGTTTATTTGGGACTGATGTGGCTCTAGAACCAGGCTAGCAGCAAGGCTTCTCTCAAAGGAAAAGAGCTTCCTTTTTAGAGAATGGTATCAGAGCGGGATTGATTTTCCACGTATAATGACAAAAGCTTTAAAGGAATTTTAGAAACAGAAGAATGGAGAGAAGCACAGACTTTTGATAGCAGCATTTTTCTCAGGTGTTTTGCTAGCGATAAGCCGAGATTCACGCGGCTTGCTTACTGGACTCTTCCTGACTCGGCATTAAAAAAAAAAAAAAAAAAAAACAGCCAGCAAGGTTGTTTTAAGAGACTCTGCTAAGGATTGAAAGGTGTGTACATACAGCTGGAAGTGGCAGCTTTTGCTGGATGTCAGCATGGACTGAGGCAGTAAGCTGGAATCACGCTTAAGCCTGCCATCTTGAAAAAAAAAAGGCAGTTTAAAACAACCGCGGTTTTACAGATAAGACACGTGGCCAGAAAACCTTAAAGATTTACAGTAAAGTCAGACTTGAATGAAGAAAAACCTCTAAAGGTTTACAGTGTGTTTAAAAAAATAAGTAAGATCAAGAGAGAGAAAAAACGACAAAGTGATGAATAAGTAGAGAAGCCGGCTGTGTTGGCACATGCCAGTAGGAATTGCTTCAGAGGCAGAGGCAGGCCGATTTCCAAAGAGAAACCCTGTCTCAGAGAAAAATAAATAAAAATAAAACAAATAAAGTAATAATAGTTAAATAAATAAGCCACGTAAAGATGGAAAATACACAGAGAGTCTGGATACTGTATGCTATTGTGTTTTTCAGTTTTTCATTGCCAAGGAAGGAACAAGTGCTAAAGTATACTTGATTATAAATGCTGCTAAATTAATCCAACTTCTATCTTTTGAAAATGCCTTGACTTCAAAATTTAAGTATAAGAATATGTTACTTGGAAAAGGAGATTTTGCTTATGTTTCTACAGAAAATGAAAAGCTGAGGATTCCTTCCAGGCTTCTGTGGTTTGATGAACCAAGACCCCCATAAGCAGTGGACCAGGTGTTCCAACAACTGAAACAGCTAAGATGATGCAGCTTTACAGACCCTGAAAATAAGGACTTATACAGGTTTCTGAGTTTTGTCATGATCCCCATGGTATGAACAGTGCCCTCTTCCAGCACGAAGCAGTTTGGAATGAGCAATGTCCTAATTCCCATCTTGTTTATAAACCTTTGTTTTCATTTAAATGAGATTGTTTATAATTGGTTAATGATCACAACCAATCTCCTTTTAATGATAAAAAGGGGAATTATGGTATGGGTATTGTTTTTCATTTATTGATACAAATTCAAGGTCAATTTTGTGATGTGTATATTTCTCCTCTTGATTAAGTATTGTGCTTATACTGATCTTTTAAAACGTAATACATAATTGAATACAGACTATAGATAGTTACTTATAATAGTCAGAATTTATAGTTAGGTAAGTTAGGTTTTCTAGATATATAGAGATGTATTTGAGACAGATAGATAGTCTTCAAACCTCTCAAAGACCTTCAGAAAAACAGCATTTAAAATGGTTTAGGGTTTTTCTTGACAATGAGAAATGTCTGCTCCTGGCAGCACCAATTACGTATGAGAGGAAGATGGGCATCGAAGAAACTTGTTATGGAGTTTGCTTTCAACATGGCAAGATTAGCCATTTGGGCAAGAAACTGCTCTTGCCTAGACTGTTTGACTGTTGCTGTATAAACTGGACATGCAGGACCCACAGGAAAGTGACTGCTGAACTCAGTCTTACAGGGTTCTCGCTTCATGGAAGAGTCTACCAGACTTTCTGCAGGACACAGAAAAATGACTGACAGACTGCCAATGCAGATGGATAGTTTTGAAATTTCCTACTTTGCTGAGAAATCTTCTAGATACATTGTGGCCTATGGGCTGAAGATGGATGCCCTGACAATACAGAGGAACTTCGGGTGACTTTCCAGGTAGCAACATGTCTCTGTCAATCCTAGTGTTTATATATTATCCTTCTGTGGTCTTTGATGGAGTTGAAGACAGATAGTTATAATTATAGTTTTCCTTAGTTATGATAAAAGATAAGCTACATTTAGAACTTTGGACTCACAAGGATGGGATGGATGATATTTTCTTTAAATCTTCCTAAAACATTGTAACTATGTTCTTATTTGATAACTGTTCTGTTATATACAATTTGACTATGTTAAAGTTAAGACCTTTCTTTTTGTATAAACAGAAAAGAGGAGATGTTGGGAAAGTCCTGTGCATTTGTCAATAAAGCACTCTCTGGCCAATAGGGAATCTAGATAGGTGGGACTAGGAGTCTAGGAGAACTCTGGGAAGGAGGAACACAGAGAGTCACGATGTAATGCCATGGGGTAGGAAGCCTGGAACTATTCTCCGGTAAGAGAAATACTTAGATTAACAATTATGGGGTAATTACTTAAGTCAGAGCTAGTCAGTAAGAAAAAAGAAAGGCCAACAGCTTCATAATTAATATAGCCTCCTGTGTGTTTATTTGGGCCTGATGCGACTCTAGAAGCAGGCTGGCGGGAAGGCTCCTGTCAAGGAAAAAGCTTCTCTTTACAGAACCCCAATAGACAAATTGAAATGACTTGAACTTTGAGATGAGGAGGTTGCAATCCAGCTTCCAAAATTCATCAAACCATAAAAATAACACATCTCAAATTAATTATCACAAACTTAATCTATAAAACAGTAACATGTTTAAATTTGAAGTAGTAAATTCTGAAGAGATTTCAAGTATCACAGACTTTTATGTAGGTGACCTCTGATTTTATGCTATCTCTTTAAAGGTGGTGGGAATTGAGACCATCATAGCTTTTTGATATTATTACATTTATTACTAACCATTGGGCTTCGAACTTATGAAAACTTAAAATCTAGCGCTAGCAATAAATATTTTCTCATACTATTTATCTTCCCCATTTATTTCTAATGAATCTGAAAAGAAGATAACAATTATATGAGCTTCATATGTTTGTTGTGCAATGTAATTCAAATTCAATGCTTACTAATAAATTATATAGATGTAGTATTACACTCATGGCATATGTAACACAGCTTTCAAAAACTGACAACTGGTAACAAATCTAGAGGAAAATATCTTTCTGGAAATTGATTGAAGTTGTTACCTTGTTAATATATGTACTTGTGATGAAGCCTGCAAAATAGCTCAAGATTTTGCCATAAAGTCGAACAACCTGAGTTATAGCCCTGGGATGAGCAGAGTGGCAAGAGAGAACCAACTCGTACACACCATCCTTTGATGCTCTGAATTCCACATGCATTCCATGGCACACACACACACACACACACACACACACACACACACACACACACACACACGAACATGTACACACACACACATGCACACACACACATGCACACACACGCTCACACACACACGCACGCACGCACACATGCACACACACACACGAACATGTACACACACACGCACGCACGCACGCACACATGCACACACACACACGAACATGTACACACACACGCACGCACGCACACATGCACACACACACACGTACATGTACACACGCACACACACACACACATGCACATGCAGGAACATGCACTCACTTATGTACACACATGTTGTGGAATATTATTTTAAATATATAAAGATATTACCTTAACTGTGTAAAGGTTTGTTATATGGTTATATGTTGTTTATGTTGTATTTGTTTAACAATGTAAGGATGTATGTTTACATTTGTTTCACCTTTCTGCCTAAGGCACAAAGGCCTTCTTGTCTAGTAAGAAGCTAAACAGCCAATACCTATGCAGGAGAGGAATATATGGGACTGGTGGGTAGAGAGAATAAATAGGAGAAAGGATCTAGAAGGAAAGATGAATGTGAAGAAGAGAATGAGGGAGAAAGAGACAAGCAAAGGCAAAAAGCCAGGCAGCCACCAGCCAGATTCGAGAAGCACTGAAATTAAGAAAGACGGAAGGAAAGAAACATAAAAACACAAGGCAAAAGGTAGATAAAGAGAAACAGGTTAATTTAAGTTAAAAGCGTTAGGCAGAAATGATCCTAAGCTAAGCCAAATGTTCATAGCTAATAAGAAGCCTCCATATCCATGGAAGTTCTCACCCTCCTTGGGGAGTAGGAAGAGGATGAGATAGGAAGTCAGTGGGGCCAGGGAAGGAGGAGAGGGAGAGGGAACTGGGATTGACATGTAAAAGAATTTTGTTTCTAATTTAAATTAAAAATTAAATAAAAGATAAAAAGGATGGGCAGGGCATTGGTGGTGCATGCCTTTAATCCTAGCACTTGGAAAGCAGAGGCAGGTGGATCTCGGTGAGTTCGAGGCCAGCCTGGTCTACAGAGTGAGTTTCAGGACAGCCTCCAAAACAATACAGAGAAAACCTGTCTCGAAAAAACCAAAATAAATAAATAAATAAATAAATAAAAATAAGAAGGAAGCCTCCATTTCATGATTTGGGAGCTGGTTGGTGCCCCCCACCAAGGGCCTGGTACTGGCATCTACACAGGAATGTACACAAGCACTCACACATACACAAAATGCAATTTAAAAAAATATGTCATTATTAACATGAAATATGCAGGTTGTTATAATAGAGGCACAGTCTCTGTCCCCCCAAGTATCCATGTTCTGAAGTTAGATGAAGAGACTTTTGTATGGCTGGAAGTGTAGGATAGTACTGAAGAAGTTATATACTTCCACTGGATGGAGCATTTAGAAAAGGAGATTTCAGTAGTTCTTAAAGTATAACTAGAAGCATCTCTAGAAGAGAGAAAGACTTGTTCCTGTGTACAGAAAAGGTGATGCAGATGTTGTTTCAGTAACTCTGCTCTCCTACTTTATCCTTCAGTGGCAAGAGTGAAATAGTCTCTTACTCTCTATGTGACACAGGAAGGTTGAGTCTAGGTAAGAACAGAGGACAGCGGGATAAGAGATACTATAATAGATTGAGTCATCATAGGCTTGAGGAGAGAGCTGACACTAGTGAGAGTCCAGAGATCTACAAGGATAACACCAACTGGCAAACTAAGCAATAGTGGAGAGACTACATTAAATGCCCCTCCTTCATGGTAAGTTTGATGACTACCTTATATGCCATCCTAGAACCTTCATCCAGTGACTGATGGAAGCAGAGACAGATACCCACAGCTAAACACTGAACTGAACTCCTGGAACCTAGTGACAGAGATGGAGGAGTGATGAGCAAAGGTGTCAAGACCATGATGGTGAAACCCACAGAGACAGCTGACTGGATAAGGGGGAGCTCTTGAATCCCAGACTCATGCTTGAGAGGCCAACTGGGGTCTGAATGTAGTCTCAGTGAGGAGGCCACAGAAATCACTGGGGCCTTGGGTAGTAGATCATTGTTTACCATGGTTTATGAATGATCTTTGGGAGCCCATTCCAAATAGAGGGATGCTCTCTCAGCCTGGACACATGGGGAAGGGCCTAGGTCCTGCCCTGGATGAAATGCAGACGTCAGAGATCCCCCCAAGGAGGGCCTCACTCTCCCTGGGGAATGATGTGTGGATTGGTGGGGGGCTAGGGGGCTATTGGAAGTACAAGGGAGGAGGGTAATGAGAGGGAGCTGGGACTGACATGTGAAACATTCATGTTTCTAATTTAAATAAAAACATTACAAAAAAAGAAAACTTCACATCAAAAAGAAAACAGGAGCTAGCAAGACAGCCTAGCCAAAAATGAAATTGAGGAAATGAGTTTGACCCTAACATGTTTCCACATGTTTGAATCACAGGACTGGGAAGGTTGAAACTGCCATATTCCTAGGACTTACTGGTCAATCAGACTATACTATTGAGTAAGCTTTGTGTCCCAGTAAGAGACCCTGATAGAAAAGTGAAGGTGGATTGATTTTTTTCAGAAGAGCTGAGATTGACTTCTGGTGTCCACACACACATTTCATGAGTTCTTGGAAACACATGTCCAAACAAGAACTCATACACTCAAGCATGAACATTTATATTCATGATAATGTATCACACACACACACACACACATGCACAAACACACACACGCACACATACACACATACACACATACACACATGCGCACACACAAATGAAGACCAAATACTGAGACAAACTTTTCAGTCTTGCTTACACAGATTCTATACAATTGTATCATCTATCTCCCATACACTCTTAAGCATGCCCACACCCAAGTCATTGAGGATCATCATAGTGTTTATTCTTCCATGAATCATTAGAGTTACAGGGCAATTTAAAATGTATTCTGTGTTTCTGTGCTAAGGACTCACGTAACTAAACTATTGATATGGGAGTAGGAATAGTCTATCTAGTGCAGAGTCACAGTTTGATCACAAAAAAGCACACATCCATGTCTGAAGAACAAAGTAACTAGCAGTGATATTTGGAAATTAATGAATTCGGTGTGTTTTGCATATAGGCTTAAAACCGTCAAATGAATAGGAAGGGGTGTAAGAATGGCATTGCTGCCGGACTGAATGCCCTGTACACTTCACTAAGTCTTTGACTTTCTAACTAACAGAAATGCATTTTTCAAACTGTGGCCTTAGCCAAAAAAACTGAGTAAAACAAAAAAGAGCAAAGATAAGAAACATCAGTGTTTACAGAACGAATTCAGAGTACCCACAGAAGGTAAAACTGACAAAAGATTACAAACTGTGCAACATGCAGAATAGACCCAAGAAAGAAAGTGGAATTCTGAGGCTTCCAGCTTACGAAGCTGGGGCTGGAAAAACACTGGGGACAGATGAGGTTGTTCTGTAAAATTCAGAGTGTACAAATAATAAAGCTTTGGAGAATGGGACAACATCGTAAACATCGTAAAGCAAATGAATGCTGGATATTGGCTTATGATAATCTTTTCATTAGAAATGTTTAAATATGAATAATTTCATTAAAATTTTATCTTGTTCAGAAATTTAAAATAGTTGTCACCATAATGTTGATAATAAAAATCAAAATTAAAAAACCAATGTGTCAACTATATTTGAATTCTAATCTTTTTTTCCACATAAGGAATAAACATTTCTTAATAACTGATACTACTCATTAATATTAAATTCCAAGTGAAAATTAAGTTAACTCACCAAATAACTTCTTTCTTTTGTTGTTTCTTGTTTGTTTGCTTTTTTTTTGACACAGAGTTTCTCTGTGTAGCTCTTGAGTCTCTCCTGGCACTTGCTCTGTCTACCAGACTGGCTGCAAACTCACAGAGATCCACCTGCCTCTACCTACTGAGTGCTGTGATTAAAGGTATGTGCCACCACAGTCCTGCACCAAGTAACTGCTTAATGTGAAAAACAATTATAATGAAATATTGTTTGCATTTGGCTATAAATATATTTTAGTTATATAATTTATTTATTTTTATGTATTAATTTTTTGTTTTTAATTTTTCTTTTTTAATTTAAATTCGAAACAAGCTTGTTTTACAAGTCAGTCCCAGTTCGTTCTCCTTCCCCTCCTCCCCTGCCTTCCCACGGACCCACATTCCATCCCCTTTCTGCTCTCCAGAGAGGGTGAGGCCTTCCATAGGGGATCTTCAAAGTCTGTCATATCATTTGGAGCAGCACCTAGACCCTCCCCCATGTGTCTATGCTGAGAGATTATCCCTGTATGTGGAATGGGCTCACAAAGTCCATTCGTATCCTAGGGATAAATACTGATCTACTACCAGAGGCCCCAAAGACTAATGACACCTTCAAACTAACATCCTCATTCAGGGGTTCTGGAACAGTCCTATATTAGTTTCCTAGCTATCAGTCTGGGGTCCATGAGCTCCCCCTTGTTCAGGCCAGCTATTTATGTGGGTTTTGCACCCACCAGAAGGGAAACTTGGATCTGTACCCACCAGTAGAGGAAGAGAGTCCTTCTGCACACTGGAAGAAGGGATGGGAAACAGACAATACAAGAACACATTTAACAACAGGAAAACTAATATGCCACCACCAGAGTCTGGGACTCTATACCAGCAAGACCTAAACATCCCAATGTAGATGAAGAAGAAGAGAATGACCTTAAAAACAACTTCATGAAAATGATAGAGGCCCTCAAATAGGATGTGAGAAAATCCCTTAAAGAAAAAGGATTAAAAACAAACCAAAAATTTTTCATATAATTTATGCTTTATTATATGTTCATACATAATTATATGTTTGTGAATATATCTCAAAAATAACTTTGAATATAAATCTTTGGATATTGATATTAATTTTTGTTGTGAATGAATTTATTATATTTAGTATTGTCAAGGCAGTCACACAGAGAATTTAGTATTGGCAGCTAAAGTTGGGTCCCTACTGAAATAAACATAATTTTTTGAAACATTTTTATGTCTGCTTTAGTTGGTGTAAGTGGAGTCTGTATAACTCCTGGAATTATTATGTGTAATTCATAGCTCAGGCTAAGATATAGATTAAAATATAAAACAAAGAGAAATATTATTGTAACATATATTAAGATGAGAAAATCATTTGTATAATTTGGAAGAAAATGGACATGTCAACAATGTTTTAATAGATTTACTAAAATTTTGAGCCATAGTTTCATTTTAGCAATTCTGAAAATATTTGAAATTGTTCTTAATGTCTCAAAATATGACTTGGCTTATTTGTGTACAGTTGAGTCCATAAAACACTAACATATCAACCACAATTACACACCACGATGGACGACAAAGCAACCAGGAACCTACAGAGAGAGCTGGGCCACTTCTGCCAACATTCAGGGCAGAGGTCAGAGGTGAGAACCAGGTCCCCATCAAAGACCAGGTTTCCTTCTGCTCGACCTCTCTCGGATCCCCTGGCTTGGGGACAGCAGCCAGGTTGACTCCCCCCGACAGACAACCCAGCAACCAGGAGCCTGCAGAGAAACCTGGGCCACTTCTGCCCACACTCAGGGCAGAGGACAAAGGTCTCCATCTTAGACCCAATTTCCTCCTGCTTGCACTTCTCCCTACCCTTCTCCCCTGCCTTCCCACGGACTCCTATTCTATCCCTTTTCTGCTCTCCAGAGAGGGTGAGGCCTTCCATGGGGATCTTCAAAGTCTGTCATATCATTTGGAGCAGCACCTAGACCCTCCCCCATGTGTCTAGGCTCGACACACGGATGCCAGCCCAGACTACTATACCCAGCAAAGCCTTCAATAACTATAGATGGAGAAAAAAAAGATATTCCATGACAAAACCAGGTTTAAATAATACATATCTACTAACCCAGCCCTACAGAAAGTACTAGAAGGAAAACTTCAGTCCAAAGAAGTTAACTACAACCAGAAAAACATAGGCAATAGATAATCCCACTTTACCAATACCCAAAAGAGAAAAGACGTGGAAATCCACATATAATTCCACCAAGAACAACCATTCCAAAAAAAATGAGAACGAGCACTCAAAGGGCATTAATATCCCTCAATATTAATGGTCTTAATTCACCCATAAAAAGGCACAGGCTGACAGAATGGATTTGAAGACAGAACCCATCCTTCTGCTGCATACAAGAAAGACACCTCAGCCTCAAAAACAGACATTATCTCAGAGTTAAGAGTTTATAGTACTAAGTGCCCACATGTAGAAACTGGAGAATAGTTACACTGCAGAACTAACAGCACAGTTGAAAGCTCTAGAAGACAAAGAATTAAACTCATCCAGAAGGAGTGGATGCCAGGAAATAATCAAATTGAGGTCTGAAATCAGTAAAGCAGAAACTAGGAAAACAATACAAAGAATCAATGTAACAAAGAGTTGGTTCTTTGAGAAAATCAACAAGATATACAAACCTTTGTCCAAACTCACCAAACGGCAGAAAGTGAACATGCAAATTAACAAAATCAGAATTGAAAAGGCAGACATAACAATGGACAATGAGGAAATCCAGAGAATCATCAGGTCGTACTTTGAAAACCCGTACTCCACAAAATTTGAAAATTTAAAGGAAATGGACAACTTCCTGGAGAGATTATCAACTGCCAAAATTAAATCAAGACTAGATCAGCAATTTAAATAGACCAATAACACCTAAGGAAATAGAGGCAGTCATCAAAAGTCTCCCAACCAAAAAAAGCCCAGGGCAAGATGGCTTCAGTGCAGAATTTTACCAGAATTTCAAAGAACATCTTATACGAAATCTCCTCAAAGATGTAATAGAAGCAGAAAGGTCTTTGCCAAACTCTTTCTACGAGGCTTCAATATCATTGATAACCAAGCCACACAAAGACACAACTAAGAAAGAGAACTTCAGACCAATATCCCTCATGAATATTGCTGCAAAAATACTCAATAAAATACTGGAAAATTGGATCCAAGAACACATCAGAAAACTCATCCACCATGATCAAGTAGGCTTCATTCTAGGGGTGCAGGGATGGTACAACATACAAAAATCTATCATTGTAATCCAACATATAAACAAGCAGAGGAACAAAAAATCACATGATCATCTCACTAGATGCTGAAAAAGTCTTTGACAAAATCCAACACCACTTCATGGTAAAGGTCTTGGAGAGATATGGGATAACAGGAATATATCTAAACATGATAAAAGCTATATATAGCAAACCAACAGCCAACATCAAAATAAATGGAGAGAAACTCAACACAATTCTGCTAAAATCAGGAACAAGACAAGGCTATCCTCTCTCCCCATACCTCTTCAATATTGTACTCGAAGTTCTAGCTAGAACAATAAGACAACAAAAGGAGATCAAGGGGATACAAATTGCAAAGGAAGAGGTAAAACTTTCACTATTTGCAGATGATATGATATTTTACATAAGTGACCCAAAGAACTCTACCAGGGTACTCTTACAGCTGATTAACACCTTCAGCAAAGTTGCAGGATACAAGATCAACTCAAAAAAATCAATAGCTCTACTATATACAGACAATAAAATGGCTGAAAAAGGAACAAAAGAGACATCACCCTTTACAGTTGCCACACACAAGATAAAAAACTTGAAGTAACGCTAACCAAACAAGTGAAAGACCTGTATAGCAAGAACTTTGAGTCTTTAAAGAAAGAAATTAAAGAAGATACCAGAAAATGGAAGATATCCCAAGCTCTTGGATAGGTAGAATCAATATAGTGAAAATGGCAATCCTACCAAAAGCAATCTACAGACTCAATGCAATCTCCGTCAAAATCCCAGAACAATTCTTCACAGATATTGAAAGAACAATTCTCAACTTTATATGGCAAAGCAAAAGACCCAGGTTAGCCAAGGCAACCCTGATCAACAAAGCAACATCTTGAGTCATCACCATTCCTGACTTCAAACTCTATTATAGAGCTGTAGTCTTGAAAACAGCTTGGTATTGGCATAGAAACTGACCAAAGGAATCATATTGAACACTATAAGTGCTAGAAGTTGCTATGCATATTGACAGAGGAAAAAAGTAACCACTAGTCTTCAAGAGATGTGAACATCTGGGTTAAAATAATGACTAGACAGTAATGCTATGACCCTTTTTGAAAATGTGACATAAATATATGGAGTAACAAAAACTTTACTCATTGCATTTAAACCTGCAACTCAAGACAAAACTTATACCAGATATTATTATCAGGAACAAGAATGTGTGGTTAGATAAATCATAAATCCTATCCTGGGAAAACTGGATACTGGTAACTCTAATTTGTAAAATGGATACATCTACAAAACAATTTCTGCACTTAAGAGTCAGGGAACATTGTAGAGGAGGGGATGGAAATATTTAAAAAGCCAACAGATCAGAGAGTTTGTTGTGAGACTTTGTATCCTACTAATGAATGAAGCCACATCCATAAACTCTCACCAACATGGCAGTTTAAACATGAGCTGCAAAAGGACAAAATAAAAACATATATATCAAGGTAGGTGGGGGAAAGACCAAAATGCCTCAACCCTACGTAAGAATGGCAGGCAACCAAAGAGTGATGGGACTGGAAGAAATAGGTTTCTCCAGGGTTGAGCACACCAATTTGTTATCCACAATTAACTGGTGTGGGTGGGTGGGTGAGTGAGTGTGTGTGTGTGTGTGTGTGTGTGTGTGTGTGTGTGTGCGTGCATGCGTGTGTGTGTAAACCATAAATGAAAAAAAAGTCATACCTTTGAAAGAGAGGAAGCTTTGGTATATTGAAGGGTTTTGAAGGAGGAAAGGGAAGGGAGAAATGATGTAATTATATTATATTCCAAAAGAGAGAAAGAAGAAAACTACTTCTAATGTCTTACTGATATACCACTAGATTATCTGTCAACTGTAATCAGAGAAGGCTTCTTATTGAATTAGATGAAAATTAACCCAGAGACCTACTACCTGGCCAATTTATGGTGAATAAGAGACTGTGGAGTATTATCATTAAGCTGAACATGCTACCAAGTCATTCCTTATGAGGCTTAGGTATCACTGGAGAAGACCTGGAAAAATAGTAATAGTTACAGGTGATGGGTGAAAGCAATGAAACAATGGTTTTAGAGACAAAAGGTGATTTCCCATAGTGACTCACAGCAATTGTGGCAGCAAGCACAAAATCTGTGCAAACTCAAGAAGATAAAACCCAACAGGGAGATCTGCATGCAGCATGGGTTCCCAGCTGTCACTGAGTTGTTATTGGCAATTAATAGCTTCTAGGAGAGGTAAAGTCAGTTATATTTAAAGGAATAATTCCTGAAAAGTTAACCATGTTGCAGGGTATGCTTCCCTCAAGAGTATTTGTAAGGAATATTGGCTTAAACAGTAAAGTCACAGTACACAAATTGTGTTGAGTAGAGATGTGGGAGAGGGGTGGAGTGTTGGAGAATATTATCAAAACATATGATATGAAATTCTCAAAGAATTAACATGTTATTATTAAGTTTTATTTTATTCATAGTGTATTTAAAAAATAAGTGTAACTTGAGTTGGTGCATCTGTAGTCTTTAAACTCAAAAGACTGAGGTAGGAGGGTAGAGCCTTCAAGGCAAGCCTGTAGAAAATCCTGTCACAACAGTAGGAAAAAGAGTCTAATGAAGCATATTTTTATAAATGGGCAGCATCATGGATTTTGTAAGGACATGAACTCCACGAAACAGTTGTTTTTCAGACACTGTTCTGTTCTCATTTATGTTGAATATGTGTTGTTCACTTCAGTTTCAAAGGCAGATTTTGTACAAGTTGTCTGTAAGTAGAGGCCATTTCATTATATTGCACAATTAATAAGGAATGCATGACCATAATACTATTCCAGTAACATACCACTGAATGTATTTCAAATTTCTTAATGATTTTGGTTATTAAAAAGAAATATGAAATTCATCCCAAATATTATGCAACATACTCAGTTCAGTTGGAGTGACTCTACATAATAACTGTACAAAACATCATGTATGAACACATACACCATTGTTATTGATGCAGAACAATTTATGGGATAAATCTGAATCCAACTTGGGCTGCTGGGGAAGAATTCAAGTTTGTTTTACGTAAACCGATTAGATAATAACTGAGTGATAAAACTCTACCAGGAACGAAAAGGATAAGAGGTGTAAAATGAATTCTTTGAAGTCTTGAACATTTTTTTTGTTTATTTATCCATCAAATTTAACTAACTCCATTGTTCTACTTAGGTATGTGTTATATATATGTACAGATGTGCATTGCTGGAATGGGTACATATGGTGATCAAAGGACAATCTTGGTTGTCAATTCTCATCTTTCACCTTGTTTGAGGTAGATTATCTGGTCACTGTAGAGTATGCCCATGTAACTGACCCATCAGCTTCCGGTCACTGTCCCATCCCATCTCTGCCTCTGAACTTGCCACATTTATTCTGGGATTACAGTGACTCCTACTTCATGTTGTGTTCTGTAGGTTCCAGAGAACTGAGCTGAAGTACTTTTGTCTCTGAGGCAAGAGCAGTATCCACTGATCTCTCTCTCTCCACCTGCTACTCACTTCTTATTTTTATCCTGAATGAATGTTTCATTATTATTTAAAGCCCACAGATAGGTCTAACATGGAGTGTCTACCTTTAATGTGATTTCAATCTGGAATTGCTAGGGAGACTTTGGAGAAAGGGAAATGACCCTATCTTCTCTTCGAAAAGCAAGATTATCTGTAAATTTTTAGAAAGTGACTATGAATATTTCCAGCCCTTGGCAAAGCTGAACTAAAATCTTGCATATCCATGCAAGAAGAAAGTCAGAATTAAAACCAAAGCCAGATACAGCAAAGAAAGGTGGAATGTTTTCTGAAAGGCTTTTACTGTGACCATAAAGATACAAACAAACATATCCACCAACCCATATCTGTGAGAGTGTATTATAAAGGTTAATGAAAATTTGTACCTTTTTAGACTTAGAACTAAATCGCCTGGTTAGCAAATTCAAAGAATTTTAGTACTGAAGATTGTCCTATGAAATTCTCTGGAGGCAAAAAATGAGAAGCCTTTATATTTTGTTGCCAAACATGGAATTCTCAAAAACAATCCACACAGTTGCTACCTCATTTACAGGGAACCACGTGGAACTTATTCTTTTTTAAAAGGAATTGGAAAACCTCACAAAATTCTTTATGTGAGAAATCCAGACAAGTCAGCACTGTGATCTATAGATAATCTATATGTCTTTCCATCAAACATTCACCATTTAATAATTTTAGGAAGACAAATCATCTAGAAACTTGCAGCATCAGGCCAGCATTTACCTCACATATCATAGTGGTACAGCCATGGGTTAAATGAGCAGGCTTGAAGTATTATTTTTTTTAAAAAATTGAAAGGTTGTGGCAGTAATAAAAAGGTTGAATGGTAATGCCTCTAATTGAACAGTAAGGCCCCTTTCCTATTAAGTCACTCTTTCATCTGTCTTTTTAATTATTTCATTATCATTTTGTACTGCAGTTCACAATGAAATGACCATTTGTGTCTAAGTGAAAGCTAATTATTAGGACTGAATTATTGTGCAGTTTATTGATCCCTATGGTGGATTAAGGGCTTTAAGTTCGTCTAGACAGAATAGTTAGCAAAATGACAAAAGGAAACATATAAGACCCTTGGGAAGAATCCCTATGCTCCATAAGCAATTAATGCCTGCCAGGTAATGGAATTTAAGTTTGTACTAAATCCAGCAGAGCTTTGACATTTCAAGTGCCTTATAAACACATTAGTCTAATGAATTAAGACTTATGAATTGTGTTTATACACAAGAAGGAATAGTAGATCTGTAGTATTTTTAGCTCTTCATTGATTGAATGAAAAATAGATCATTTTTCTCTCTGAATCTGATGAAAAATGAAGTGTTTTCCTTATGTGTGTCTCTGCTCATTCTGCTCTCTGTTGATGCCTGAGCATTAACTATTTCAATTTCCCAAATAAGTCTATTCTCCCTCATGGATGTGAAATGCATGTAGCGATGAAGCAAACAGGAATGCCTCCCCTCCCCAGCCCCGCCACGCACTAATTTTCTGAGTAAAAAGTCAAATTCAGTGCAGGCCAAATTTGGAAGCTATTTATTATCATGGTGATAGGCAAGGCCTCCTCTAAACTAATGAGTGAACTTTGAGGATAGGCAGCTTGACTTTTTATGTGTATATGCACACCTTATTGTGCATCTGGTGCTGTGTTTTCAGAATAGATAGAGATACCAGTCGGGATTTTGGGAATTACAAATCAGTTAACACCAGGGTGTGGTCTCCAGAGCCACTTTTCGAATATTCACTTTCCCATCTTCATCTGCTACCTTCCCATTAAAAAGAAAGGATTCAATTTGCCACTATGTTTACCTGCATAGGAATCAATTTCAAGTTATACAAAAGATGGATCAGTTTTACTTTCCCAGTCTCCTTTGAATTGGAAATCATTCCTTACAATAAAAACCTTGAAGAACATTTTAATAAAAATAGCCTCCATTTTAATGGTCCCTCTGGGAGGACCTCACTGTCCTTGGGGAGTGGGGGTGGGTGGGTTGGGGGGTTGGTGTGGGGCATGGGAGTATGGGAGGGCAAGGGAATGGCGAGACTGATATATAACATAAGAGTGCTTCTAAAGTAAAAAAAATAAAAAATATTTACAGAGTAAAATATATTTGCTGTTAAAAGAATAAAAAGATATGAAAATATAAAAAAGAATAGCCTTCTCAGGGAGAACAAGCATCCTTCCACCACATGGGGTCTGGGGATTGAACTCATGTCAGTGTGCTTTGCATCACCTGTTGACTCATCTTGCTACCCTTGAAGAATACATTTTTCAGATGTGTGATTTCAGTGTTTTTAATGAATACATTTAGGGATTAAGGCTGATATCAATGTGATATTAAGGACGAGGAGAAGTGTAGCCGTAGTTAAAGGTCTAAGCTGTAGCTCAAATTCTAATTTACCTAAATTAAAAAAAAAACCTGGAGTGAGATATAGGGGTTAATGCTGAAAAATCAGAGAAACAGAGCAACCAGCCACTAGTTCTTACCTCTACTGAATCCTCAGACCAAATGGCTACCCTGTCTCTACAAATGCTCAGAAGTCATGAGCAAGCAAGCCTGTCTCTAGGAATTCTCAGACTGAATGAAATGAGTTCTTGTCTCCTCCATCCTTAAAATCCTCTCTTTGCCCAGTCATATCACTCCTCTTTACCTCCCTAGTACTGGGATTAAAGGCATATGACTCCCAAATACTGGGATTAAAGATGTGAGCCACCACTGCTTGGCTGTTTCTCTTTTAGACTGCATCAATCAAAGAAGCCCAGGGTGACCTTGAACTCACAGAGAGCTACCTGCTCCTGACTCCCAAATGCTGGGATTAAAAGTACGCCACAACTGCTTACTCTCAATGGCTAACTAGTAGCTAGTTTAGTACTCTGATCTTCAGGCAAGCTTTATTTGTTAAAGCACAAACAGTAGGTACCAGGAAGTAGGTGAGGGAGAGATGGGTCAATTAAACAAAACTAAGGATTTATGAAGAAATATTATGGGCATTTATTGAGCTAAATAAGAAAACCAATTTTTTAGTAAAAAGTTGAATGTAACAACAGCAATCAAAAACAAAAATAGGCACCTTCTTTTTCTTTTCCTCTTTTTTTTCTTTTGTCATAAGCTTTGAAGCTAGGGCTTTGCATATGATAACCAAATATTTTAGTACTGAGATAAACATGTGTTCCCCAAACAGTCTTCTTTGTGTTAAAAGAAAAAAAGAATGGCCAAGGACTATATGGTGAAGACACACCAATACAATTTATCCAGAAACACATTTGAATGTTATATATTATATTTATTTTTAGGTGTTTCATTACATGAATTTGAATTAAGTTGAAGGCATTCAAGAGCACAAGACACAATCTATTTATCAAACTGAAGAAATGTTTTCTTGGCATTACATTTATGCATAATTTTATAGCTTATATTTGACAGTGGCAAGGGATCTTCCTTAATAAGCAAATGTAAGTTTTAGGAACAATAGCTATAGACTTTTATGGTATTTAAACTAGATTAATCAGTGAAGTATGATAATTTTGAATGATTAAACAGACTGCCTGCACTTAAATACAAAATGATAATGGAGAATTTTGCACGAGGCAATATTTGTTATTATGAAAATACAATGAAATGATAATTGGTGAGCTTCTCTTTCTAACAAAAGAGAAGAGTTCACTCAGCCTAAGAAGTCAAATTGATGCCTAGGGAAATAGGGCACCCTGATTATGTGTAGACATGATGCCACCTACGTGATAGCCATCTGATTTTAACTAACACTTTTAATCTTTGCCTTAAATCAAGATTCTTCACAGATCTATAAGTAGACATGTATTGCTCTATGAGTACAATAGTAAGTCATTAAAGGTCAGTTTAGTATTACATCCATTTATCAGCATAATAGTAATAGGTTTCCCTTAGTGTATTTTACTTGTCCATTCATAGGTCTTTTCCCTTAGTGTATTTTACTTGTCCATTCATAGGTCTTTAGTCTGATAACGATGTCAGATGTATATTTCATCCTGTGCAGAAAGAATTAGTCACAAATGAAAAGCGGATGTTTACTCCTATGATGTATCCATGCCACTATTGCACTAGCTGGCATGTCAGCCTGCATCAACCATTACTGTAGATTTATGGGTTCACAATTGGGTATAATTGATTATAATCAGTAGTTTATTTATCACTTGCCAGAATGATTAAAGCTAGTCACTAGGGATAAATGTTCCAAGTTCATCCACTTCTTTTTCTCATATTCTATGACTCAAACATGTGGTGTCTTCAGTAATATCTTACCATCAAGTTCTTGTTGGATTACCATAACAGTGGCAAAAACAGCAATATAAGGGTTTATATGACATCATGTGCTAACAACACCAAAAGAAGTAGTTCGTACCTAGCACTGTGTTTTTTATTTGTTAGGTTTTGGTTTCCAGGTGGATCTTTGTTATAGGCATTTGATAAATATTTCTACAGTAGCAAATTTCTGTGTGTTTTATAAAGGATCTTGGGGTTATTTAGTTCTGTCACTATTCCTACCTTTACCATACTCTTCCCTTTCCAATACCTGGTTTACATTTCCTATTCTATTTCCCTCCTTTAATCTAAATATTTATCACATGCATATATACAGTTTTCTCTCCCTCTTTCTCCATGTTCTTCCCCACCTGTCCTAACTGCTAGACCTACTCACTCTCTGACTCATTAGAAAGACAGGCTTCTAAGAAATAGCAACCAAACATGACAAAAGAAAACATATTAAGACAAAACAAAGCAAATCATCACATGAAGGTTGGACAATTCAGTTTCATAGCAAACTGTTCGTTTACACTTCCTCATTTCTTCGGAGGATATCCTTGAACCATATAGGTGACATCTAACACATGGTTACATGGATAAATATTAAGAATGCAGTTAGGAATTATGCTGGTTAAGTAAACTGACCATGATTCCAATAGTGGGCATAATTTCTTTCCTGTAGAACACAACATACATCTTGCTAGGGAACTATTGGTTTCTTCCTAGGTATGAGTGCCATTATTGTACATTTAGGGAATATCAGGCCTATTCATCATCACTGTAGTTTATAAGAGCAATAACTGGGTAGGGTTATTGGTAGCTTCCTTCCAATGGAGGCTTCTGTGGTACCATGAATGTTAGTCCTCAGAGAGATGGCTTTTTCAAGTAAATCCTACTTGGTACTTATATGGCCTATGTACAAAGAGTGTTTTCAAATGAAAACAAAGAAATGTATTCCAGCATTAGGAACTTACAACTTCTGGGAGGCAACCAAAAGAAACAGCGATAATCTATATTGTTAGGAGTCTTGTTAACTACCTTGACCAATAATTCAAAAAAGGCATCTCATACCTAGTGCTGAGTCTTTGATAGTTACTTTTTAAACATTTGCTCTTCTGACTATAGTAGGATGAAATCTCAAAGTTAATTTGACTTGCATTTGCCTAATTTCTAAGGAAAACAATCATTTATTTTTGAGACACTTCTTAATAATTCTTATTTCTTCTTTGGGGAACACTCTGCTCAGATTCCAAGTCTTATCCTGTCCACTAATGTGAATGAGTCTTCTGTCTTTGTGACTTTTTCTAAGTCCAAATATATTCTGACTTTTAATCTTCTGTCAGATGCATAGGCAGCAAAAACTCTCTACCATTCTGTGTTTCTTCTCCGTACCCCCCCTTTTTATTGCACAGAAACTTGCTGTTAAATTTCTGATATCTCACTTGTTAATTGTTGCTCTTTATTCTTGGGCAAGTGAGAACTTATTCAGAAAGTACATTCTTTTTTAATGTTTCTTATTATTTTTAATGCATATAGTATTCTGCCCGAATGTATGCCTGTGCATCAGAAGAGGACACCAGATTTCATAGATGGTTGTGAGCCACCATGTGGTTGCAGGGATTTGAACTCAAGACCCATGGAAGAACAACAGTCAGTGCTCTCAACCTCTGATATCCTGTATGGTACTGCCTACATATTCATCTAGGATGTTCAATGTTTCATGTTTCACATTTAGGTCTTTGATCCATTTGGAGTTAGTTTTTGTACAAGGTAATAGACAAGGGTCTCATATCATAATTCTACATGTGGGAATCTTCTTTTCCTAGTGCTGCTTAGACAGGGCAATATTTCATCACTGATGTACATTTAACAAAGATACCTTTAAGTTTTATCCAGCAGTTATTACTTTTATGCCTGTGTTTTTCAGTTCATATTTTAAAAAATCTGTTGTCTAGCCTAGTGAAGATTTCTACTTTATGTTTTTATTTTGAAGGTATCATTGTTGTGAGTCTTGTTGGAGTGTCAGTCTACATTGAGTCATCACTGTTTCTCTATTTAAAAAGAATTCTGACTTCTTCATTCTTCTGTGAGTTAATATATAATTTTTGACTTTATCGAAGGTAATATTTTAAAAATACCTATTCTTAGTGCATTTGATGATAGTTACTTGACTACAGATTGTTCATACTTTAGTCTGATTTACTCATTGATCTTTGTGTCTCCTTTTGTATTTCGATCTTTGTTTGGTTTGTTCAATAGCACTGGTTATTTGTGGTTTTCCTACCACAACAAATGAATCTCAGAACTGCTTCATTTCTATTTGTGTTAAGAGTGTCATTGATATTTTAATTAGGGTCATACTTTTTACACACTCTCATTCGAATATTATTGACATTTTATTGTTTAAATACTCCTAAACCATGAACATGCGGTATGCAGTTGTTTGAATGTATTTGGCCCTCTTAAGCTCATAGAGAGTGGCACTATTAGGAAGTGTGGTCTTGTTGGAAGAAGCTGGATGACACACAAATTAACGCAGTCCTTGAGACTGGAGGACACACCTTTAATCTGGACCAAACCTTCTGTTGGAAGTGAGCCACATTGGGAGTAGGCATTAGGGTGTTTTTTTCTCAAGCTTCACTTAGTGTGGCAGTCAGTAGACTTCTTGTTGCCTTTAAGAGCATATATAGGACTCTCAGCTCCAGCACATCTGCCTGCATGCTGTCATGCTCCCCGCCATGATGGACTGAACCTCTGAATTACAAGCAAGCCCCCTCAACTAAATGGTTTCTTTATAAGAGTTGCTGTGGTCATGATGTCTCCTTACAGTAATAGTAAACCCTGACTAAGTCAGGTGTCTTTACATTCAGTATCATTTACAATGTGTTTTTTAAATATATAGTTTTTAATATACAAAACTTTTACCTCCTTAATTAAATTTATTACTAATTTTGTTATTTTTCCACTAGAAATTGTTCTTTCAATTTCTTTTTCAAATAATTTACTGTACATGTGCAAGAATCTTATTGTATTTTTACATCAACATATTCTACAACTTCAACAAATTCATATAATAGTTCTGCAAGTTCTGTTAGGACACTGAAATTATATGTATGGTATTATCTGCACATAGTGCAACAAAGCTAGAAATGTATAGAAAGAACCAAAAAAGGCCTGGGAAATTATAGTGTTTCTCACAGCCATGAAGCCCACCTCCATCTCTCTCCATGGGTGGACATGAGCTGCACAATGGATTGCAACAAAAAGAACAGCGCTGGGGATATCACCATATTGATTTCCAGTTATACTAGAGAGAGTTTTAGTAAGAACAGCATGGTGCAAAAACAGACCTGTAGATCAACTGGGGCAGAGTAGAAAAGCCAGAAATAATCTTGAATAGCTACAAACCCCTGACTTGTACAAAGATGCAAAAAGTATTTAACACAAAGAATAAACTCTTCAAAAATTTTCTGGGAAAATTTGATATTTAGAAAAATGAAACTCTGTCCTAATATCTCACCAGGCATGAAAATCAACTTTAAATGTATCCAAGATCTCAGGCTCTGAAAATGCTAGAAGGAAGTAGAGAAAATGCACACCATAAAAGGATTCTAGTCACTCAGGAAACATACCAGTTATGAACTAATGGGACATTATGAAATTAAGAAGCTTCTGTACATCAAAAAAAGACTTTATTTAGTGAAGAGATCCCACAGAATATAAAAGAATCTTTGTCAGATATAGATCTAACAGGAATTAATATCGGGCATATAGACATAATAATAAAACTACCCAGAAAAAATGAATCACATTAAAAAATATAAATGCATTGATAAGCTGAACAGAGAGTTTTCAAAGAAGAAATGAAACAAACACAGCTAGCTAATAACATGTAAAATATATTCAGCACCCTTAGTTATGAGGGACATGCATATGAAAACTAGCCTAAATTCCATCTCACAACAATCAGAATGGCTACTGTCACGTACAGAAATGACAATGCATGCTGGCCAGAATGTGGGGAGAGAACAGTTAATTATTTACTGTTGGTGAGAGTGGATTAACTGGTGCGGCTCTTGTGGGAACTGATATCAAGGTTTCACTATAAGTTAAAAAAATGAAACTCTGGAAAGGGGAGTGGAGAGTCTGTGAGAGCTAGAGGATCAGGGGGCGTGCTATGACATTTAAGAATTTCTTGCCGACATTTCTTTTGATTCTTTTTGTCTTTCATTAATTCTCATTATGTAAATTCAAGGCTACACAATTTTCCCTGATAATCCTCTGGAATATTTAACACGTTAGCTTTCTCTCTAGATCTGCATTTTTGAAGCCAAGTGTGCATTGATTCTTGCATATATATAAGTAAGGTCAAGTGCTGATGAGTTTGATGTGTGATGTGAGGTAGGGCTTGGTGGTCTTGCTGCATGTATCTACGTGAGTCACCATTTCTCAGTTTTTCTTTTTTTGGCATCATGTGTTTGGTTCCTGTCTAAAGAGTCCCCTGTAAAGGCTACTGCATTCAATGTCTATTCTTTAGCAAGTAGAGGTGTTTGGAAACTGAGTTGATTCTGAGGCTTTGACCTAAGAATAGATAATCCTCTGATGGAATCATTATTTGCTTTTTTTGTTTTTTAAAATTGTTGAGATTATAATATATTTATAATATTTTCTCTTTCCACTTCCTCCTTTCAAACCCTCTCATAAAACATGCCCTATACTTAAAAGTCATGGTCTCTTTTTTCATTAATTGTCCTTGTATGCATATATGTGTATATATGTATGTTCCAAAGTACTACATGCTGAAGTCTGTGTAGTGATACTTGTATGTAGGTTTTCAGTGAGGGGAATTAAATAATGTCCCTTTCAGAATCACATGATACAGTGAAGAAATTTTGTAGGAAACTTTTTTAAAAATCTTAAAATATTGCCATCGTTTATATAATGGCAATTTGATGTATGACAATGACAGAGAACAGTAACAAGTGAGCTATGGAAGGCAGTGCACAGAGATCTCCAGTCATTAACTTCTCCACAAACTTGCAGAAAAATATTATAGCCCAAATCTGTGAAGGAAAGGAATAATGAAGCTTAGAGTAGAAATCAACAAGAAACTGAAAATACAAAAGATGAATGAAGTAAAGAGAATGAGAAAGGTTGATGTGTGTGTGTGTGTATGTGTGTGTGTGTGTGTGTGTAGGAGAGAGAGAGAGAGAGAGAGAGAGAGAGAGGGAGGGAGGGAGAGAGAAACAGAGACAGAAACAGAGACAGAAACAGAGAGACAGAGAGACAGACAGAGAGAGAGAGGGGGAGGCAGGGACAAGGACAAGATAACAGGTTGTTTTTTGACAGATTGAATTTACCAATTTTAAATCATGACTAACAATCAATACTGAGGTTTAGTTTATAAGAAATTCTGTGTCCATTGTGTCCATTTGTGTTTTTTAAGTTTTCTTTGAAATATTCCAGTAATTAATATGGGCAGAGTTAATACATTCTGAGATATTGTAAATATATATATATAATGTAAATGCTTTTAATTTAACTGTATTCAGATCAGATGCATTGCTTTGATTACTCATTTTTAATTGTCCATATTTTCACTTTTTTTCTTGGTTTGACTAACTTCCTAAACAAGAATGCATTAATTAATATTGTATTTCATTTATTTATCTTATAAAATGCGTAGCTTTGATTACTCATTTTTTCCCTTTGAAAACATCTTCCTTCCTCTTCATCATATGTATTCCTCTCCTTTAGAGTATAAAGGTTTATTTATTTAGTTTCCTTCTTATAAGTTTATTCATAAGTATCACAAGCTTTTCTCATGCTGCCCGTTTGGCTAAACACATTGCAGTTTTTAATATATACATGTTTCATATGTACTTAATATTAATAGGAGGATATTTTTATTTTAATTGACGTTTCCGCAATCCTCTGGTTCTATGTAATTACATTATTAAAAGATAAAGTCTAGGGAGATGGATGGCCCACTGGGTGTGATAACTGTGACACTACACAAGCATGGGGTTCCTAAAACTCATGTAAAGACCAGATGCTCTGCATGGCTGCACATGCCTGCAGCCCTGTACTAGGATGGGTTGAGGATGTCGGTAGCCCAAGGAATTTAGGCTGCAACTGATGTCCAGGCTGAATGAGAGAGCCTCTCCAGCCCACGTGTTCAAGTTGGTGTACTCTGCAACAGAACACTGTTCCAGGTTCCACTCCTACCTACAACCCCATGTAGTACACACACAGATGTTAATATTGTCATCCAAAATCATTAAATTCCAAGTTCCAAACGGAATTTAACTTTCTTTTTATCTTTTACATATGCCTCACTTTTCCTGCATACTTGAAAAAAGCTTTTTTTCGTAAGAGGGTTTTATGATCTAGATTTAATTCAGATATCAAGTACTATATCTTCATGTACATTTATAACTAACACACTAGCAATCAAAGGTATTGCAAATACCGGTGGATTGCTTCCTTGGTCACTTAAATCAGCTTTGCACACCGACTTGTTCAGATTTGCTGTTTTTCTCATGGATACTTTTAGATATATGCTTAACTCTTGATTAACAAGGTTTTCTAGGACATTAAAGATTTTTTAAATAATAGGTATTTGTTTCCTATTTTTCCCATAAGACAATGTGTGTCTAATACGATTCTGGACACAGAAGTGTGAAATAAATCACACCATGCTAAAACAGAGATGTGATTGAACAGCAGCTTCCTACGGGAGGCATCTGGGTCACATTGGCGACTACTGGCATCCCTTAGCTAGCAGATGCACCAGTACATCTTTTCATGACCAGATCAGACTGCCTTTTCTATGTCTGCAACCAACCACCTCACTGTGCCCTTTTAAAGCAGACCAGTGATCCTGCTTTAAATACATCCAAATAACCTGAGACAATCTCCTCCCCTTGAATATTCCCAACTCTTTCAGAAGCCTTGGGTCCAGAGATTAGGACAGGAATGTCCTGATGGAGGCGTTTCTCAAAGAAGTCACTCTTACAAAGACAAGGCTAACTATAGAAATTCAGTCATTTTATGTGTATGTGTGGATTAGTTTGTTGTTCTTTACTTTTTATTCTTTAGTGCAAGAAATAACTCTCTACATTACTGTACATGGTGAAGCCCATTTTGTCATTAGGAAAATTAGCAGTGTTTCACCATTAGATTGGTTTCTTCTGCCCCTTATATTTTCATATTTTCCCTCCTTAGTTTTTAATAATCTGTTTTTCTCTGTATTCTGGGTATGTTTTTCAAATATATCCTTCATACTACTAACTTGATTTTCTGTAATCAAATCCAATCGGGATTACATCCAATGTAGATTTTTATTATGACAGTCTTATGTTGCCAGCCCCAGCACCCCTTACATCTTAACTCAGTTTTTTTCCTTAAGGCTTCTTGCTTCTGTTACATATAACTCATTTCCTCTTGAATTATTTCGAGGACAACAAGCTGCTACTTGCTTGACAAAAAGTCTATTTTTCTTATGAAGGTTATTTTCAAGGATATATTTTCCCATGACTATTAGGCATAATTTTCTTTTTCTTTATATTGCAGCAGTAATTCATGGATGCATTTTATTTTCCTTGAATGGGCAGAGTGTCTGCCCTAAGGGTAGATGCTGTGTCTCTTAGCTCCAGTTACTATTTATTCGAGTGGTAGGTGGTAGGTGATCCTCTTAAATCTCAGCCTGGAGCACAAGTATAAGCTTGATTTGCAATTCCTAGAGTAGTTCTATAAACTAAACTTGGATCATCTGCTGCTTCAAGGCTAAGCTTCTCCTGCTCCAGCATTCACTTACTGTTAGAATTCTTTGTACATAAAAAGCAGTACACAATCTAATTCCTTCTTCCTTTCCCCTGTGCTGCCCCTTGCCTTTTTGGTTTTATGTTTCTGAACACAACTTTGGATTAACATACCTCTACTTAGGTACAGGAGGGAAAGAAGCCAATGCTTGCTGGAGATGGAACTATGCACAGTGTTTGGAGTATTTTCATATGTTCTATCCTTCTTGGGAGGTTATTTTGGTCCAGAATGTAGATCATTACATATATGTTGTACAAGAACATTCTATGATTTATCAGGCAGAACTCATCAAAGGGCACTGCCTTTTCTTCCTTTAGGATTATTGCAGAATCACCATACACACTTCAATGGGTCAGTGATAATGATGCTGTCTTACATATGTTATCATTCAAAGTGAGATTTCAATGTATTTTAAAAACTGTCTGAATTTTCTACCAGCAAATAATGTTGAGTAATGTTTCTTCTTTTTTTCTCTCTCTCCCCTTCTCCCCTATCCTTTCATTCCTTCCTTCTTTCCTTTATTTCTTTCATCATTTCTTTCTATGTTCCTAAAAAATAAACAATCAAATCCTTGTAATTTTTAAAAGTGTTCTACACTTTCTCATTACATTGTGTAGTGTCTGATGGTAAAAGCTAGGTCTACATTTTAAGAGCTGACCAATATCTACAACACTTGTCTAGCTCCCAACATACAGAGAGCATTTTTTTCTAGTGGCTTTCTTTCCTTAAAATTATTCTCATCTTGACTGCCTGTTATTGCAGCTCCCACATGAAGTACACGAAAAAAGATTTTATTTCAAGCTTCCACTCATTAATTTGGGCCGCTAGGACTCATCTACCACAGAACTTCTAAAACATTCTTATATACACTGATTAAAAATTCAAAGACAATGATGAAAGTTCATACTGAGGACCTTCTACAATGTCATATTCTTACTAAATTAAACATTTACAAAGCCTATAACAATGATGCACTCCCCAAAGGATAACAGCAATCTCTGCATTTGAAGAGAACTCTCAATACAGCTTCTATTGAAGTGAGGTGAACTGGCAGACAGCAGAGCACAGCAGTTCTTTACCGTGACATTGTTCTACTCTCTGAGAATTCATGACTGCTAGGACCAGATTCCTACTGACCTTCCCAGGGAAGGGGCCTGGGGAAATCAACATTGACTTCTTCAAGAGCATGGACAGACCAGACTCACATAGAGCAACTGGAAGTCTTTACACAGAGATAAGTGAATTCAGAAGGTCTGGGGTGAAGTGATGATTTAAATTTCCTGCCTGGCTGAAGATTAACTTCCATTATCAAAACATAAAATCATGCTTGCAAATTACTAAAAAAGTCACATGTGACAGTTTTTACCACAGACTAATCTGTGAACTAACTGAAATATTTATGGGAATCTTTTGATGATAGATCTCTCCCCACCCCCACCTACCTCTACCCTCCCCATGCCACACAGAGGAGATCCTTTTTATATTGAGAATATATATAATGTTTCTTCTTTTTTTCTCTCTCTCCCCTTCTCCCCTATCCTTTCATTCCTTCCTTCTTTCCTTTATTCCTTTCATCATTTCTTTCTATGTTCCTAAAAAATAAACAATCAAATCCTTGCAATTTTTAAAAGTGTTCTATACTTTCTCATTACATTGTGTAGTGGCTGATGGTAAAAGCTAGGTCTACATTTTAAGAGCTGACCAATATCTACAACACTTGTCTAGCTCCCAACATACAGAAAGCATTTTTTTCTAGTGGCTTTCTTTCCTTAAAATTATTCTCATCTTGACTGCCTGTTATTGCAGCTCCCACATGAAGTATGTGTGTGTGTGTGTGTTTGTGTGTGTATACACATTTTATATGTGTGTTTAAACACGTTTCAGTGTTTATAAATGCATCCATACATAAAATAATAAGTCTACAATGATGGTGTGATATGAGCTTACTCTGTAGCAGAGACCCACACTTGCATTCCTGTCTCTGAGGATGGGAAGCTCCATGAGCATGGCAGCAATAGCAGAAAGAGACTCTTGGAATTGATTGATTCTTAGATCGTAGCTGGTAAGCACCCGATTTCCTGGGTATGCAGAGTAATTGACACTGATTGAAGCTACTGTAGTTCCACTGCAACACATCTCCAGAGTAACAGTGAAAATGTACAGGGGCATCCACTGAGCAGTAGTCTCAAAATCGTTCTTGGACGTACAGTAAATTACTTGAACTCTTATAAAAACCTTCAATTACAATTCCTAGATACAACTATTATATAATATCTGTTGAGGCTTAAAGATGAGCAAAATAATCTGGAATGCTTGCTGTAACTTAGTTTGAAATTTGTCATATCTGATTAACAGTCCCCTAATACACAGAAGTTAAATCCTCATCTGAAATTGTCTGTAATGGACTCTTTTTTAGAATTGCTCTTTAGTCAATTCAATTAGCTTCTCTAGATACTTGAGGAGAGTATGCACAGTACAGCAGGGTTGCCTCTCTCTGAAATATAAAGTGAGGAGAAGAAAGAAAATAACAAATCCTCACAGTGAGGAATTAAGTATGGGATGTCTCTAAATCTATTGCATTTCTTACAATTGAAGGACTTAACTTGGAGTTTGATACATAACAAGAATGTACTCTTTAGTGAATTTTGATATAAATTTGATTGACAGTTTTGCTAAATATGTTATATAAATGCTGCCCCCACCCCAACTGAAGAAAATTGCATTGTGACACTTAGAGTAGGAATATGTAAAAACTAGTGATCCTCCCTAGTCAAAAGAAGCCCTGTGTGTTACCAAGGCTTGTCCTATGTTTTATCAGAACTCAGTATCTTAAATTGGAAATTGTCTTTTTAGGCAGTCTGTGATTTCATATCCAAAAGCAAGTTTGAAGAAATGTGAGGGAACAGAGCTGTTAGACATAGCAAGGCTCTACTTAGTTGTGTATGGAAAAGAAACTACCATACTCTTTCCAAGTTGACTATAGTACATTGTTTCCCCACCAGAAAGGAAGCCCTCATTTTGTTGCTGTATAGTCTTGCCAGATTTGCATCTTGAATATTATTCATTTTACCAAGTTTGCATGGTATCAGATTTTTGCTTCAAATTTCAATTGCTTAGTTATGCTTGAACGTATTTTTGATGCTTATACTCCATTACTATATTTTGTATAAGTAAGTGTCTCAACTTTGGGCCAGTTTTTTTTTTAGTTGCACAACTGATATTGTTTTATTTATTTATTTATTTATTTTTATTTTTTATTTTTTTATTTTTTTATTTTTTTTATTATTTTCCAGTTTAAATTTAGATAAGAAACGAGGTTGCTTCACAAGTCAGTTCCAGGTCCCTCTCACATTCCCTCCCCTCCTCCCGTACCCTCCCCCAACCCCCCCGTTATCACCTCATTCCCCCAGGGAGGGTGAGGCCCTCCATGGGGGTGTCCATAGTCTGTCATTTCATATAGGGCAGGGCCTAGACCCTTCCCTAAGAGTTCAGGGTGAGAGTGCACCTCACATTGTTCTATGGGAGTCCAAAGTCCGTGTGTATACTTGGGATTGGTACTGATCTGCTGCCCAAGGCTCAATAGGTTCCCTAGGCCTGCTCACTGACACCCAAATTCAGGGGGTATTGATCAGTCCCATGCTGGATTCCCAGGCTGATGCCTGGGATTCAAGAGTTAACCTTTGTCTGGTCAGCTGTTTCTGGGGGTTAAACCACCCAGTCTTAATCCCTTTGATCATCAGTCCTCCCTCTCTGTTACTGGCTTTCTTGAGTTACTGGCTTTCTTGAGTTCAGCTCAGTACTTAACCAGCCACTAAATGAAGTTTCTGTTTCCCAGACTCTCTGGCCATAGGATTGTAGGCTGGCACTCCCCAGATCTATGTCTAAAATCCATATATGAGAGAGTACATGCCATGTTTCTCTTTTTGTGACTGGGTTACCTCACTCAGGATGGTTTTTTCTAGTGTCATCCATTTGCCTGCAAATCTCATGATTCCATTATTTTTTTCTGCTGAATAGTACTCCATTGTGTAGATGTACCACATTTTCTCTATCCACTCTTCGGGTGAGGGACATCTAGGTTGCTTCCAAGTTCTGGCTATTACAAATAAAGCTGCTATGAACATAGTGGAACAGACATCTTTGTTGTATGAATGGGCATCTTTTGGATATATGCCTAAGAGTGGAGTTGCTGGGTCTTGTGGTACGTTTATTCCCATTTTTCTGAGGAATCTCCATACTGATTTCCAAAGTGGCTGAACAAGTTGGCACTCCCACCAGCAATGGAGCAGTGTTCCCCTTTCACCACATCCTCTCCAGCATAAATTGTCATTGGTGTTTTTGATTTTAGCCATTCTGACAGGAGTGAGATGGTATCTCAGAGTTGTTTTGATTTGCATTTCCCGGATGGCTAAGGATGTTGAGCACTTTCTCAAGTGCCTCTCAGCCACTTTAGACTCCTCTATTGAAAACTCTGTATTTAGTTCTGCAGCCCACTTTTTAATTGGGTCCTTTGCTGTTTTGGAGACTTGCTTCTTGAGTTCTTTGTAAATTTTGGAGATCAACCCTCTGTCAGATGTGGGATTAGTGAATATTTTTTCCCATTCTGTGGGCTGCCTTTTTGTCTTGCTGACTGTGTCCTTTGCCTTACAGAAGCTTCTCAGTTTCAGTAGGTCCCATTTATTAATTGTTGATCTCACTGTCTGTGCTACTAGTGTTATGTTCAGGAAGCTGTCTCCTGTACCAATTCGTTCAAGGGTACCACCCACTTTCTCTTCTAAGAGGTTCAGTGTGGCTGGATTTATGTTGAGGTCTTTGATCCATTTGGACTTAAGTTTTGTGCATGGTGATAAACATGGATCGATCCGCATTCTTCTACATGCCAGTCTCCAATTATGCCAGCACCATTTGTTGAAGATGCTTTCTTTATTCCATTGTATATTTTTAGCTTCTTTGTCAAAGATCAGATGTTCGTACGTGTGTGGGTTAATACCCGGATTTTCAATTCGAATCCATTGGTCTACCTATCTATTTTTGTGCCAATACCAAGCTGTTTTCAGGACTATAGCTCTATAATAGAGCTTGAAGTCAGGGATGGTGATGCCTCCGGACGTTGCCTTGTTGAACAGGGTTGTTTTGGCTATCCTGGGTCTTTTGTTTTTCCATACAAAATTGATTATTGTTCTTTCAAGGTCTGTGAAGAATTGTGCTGGGATTTTAATGGGGATTGCATTGAATCTGTAGATTGCTTTTGGCAGGATTGCCATTTTTACTTCATTGATCCTACCTATCCAAGAGCATGTGGGATCTTTCCATTTTCTGAGGGCTTCTTTAATTTCTTTCTTTAAAGATTCAAAGTTCTTACGATACAGGTCTTTCACTTGTTTGGTTAGCGTTACCCCAAGGTATTTTATGTTGTTTGTGGCAATTGTAAAGGGTGATGTTTCTCTGATTTCTCTATCAGCCCTTTTATCATCTGTATATAGTAGGGCTACTGATTTTCTTGAGTTGATCCTGTAGCCTGCCACTTTGCTGAAGGTGTTAATCAGCTGTAAGAGTTCCCTGGTAGAGTTCTTTGGGTCATTGATGTAAACTATCATATTGTCTGCAAACAGTGAAAGTTTGACCTCTTCCTTCCCAATTTGTATCCCCTTGATCCCCCTTTGTTGTCATATGGCAATAGCTAGAACTTCAAGTACCATGTTGAAAAGGTATGGAGAGAGTGGACAGCCTTGTTTTGTTCCTGATTTTAGAGGAATTGCGTTGAGTTTCTGTCCATTTAGTTTGATGTTGGCTGTTGGTTTACTGTATATAGCTTTTATTATGTTTAAGTATGTCCCTGTTATCCCAGATCTCTCCAAGACCTTTATCATGAAGGGGTGTTGGATTTTGTCAAAGGCTTTTTCAGCATCTAGTGAGATGATCATGTGATTTTTGTTTTTCAGCTTGTTTATATGGTGGATTACGTTGATGGATTTTCGTATGTTGAACCATCCCTGCATTCCTGGGATGAAACCTACTTGATCGTGATGAATGATTGTTTTGATGTATTCTTGGATCCGATTTGCCAGTATTTTATTGAGTTTTTTTGCATCAATGTTCATGAGGGATATTGGTCTGAAGTTCTCTTTCTTAGTTGTATCTTTGTGTGGCTTGGGGATCAAGGTTATTGAAGCCTCATAGAAAGAGTTTGGCAAAGGCCCTTCTGCTTCTATTGTGTGGAACACTTTGAGAAGAATTGGTATAAGCTGTTCTTTGAATTTGTGGTAGAATTCTGCACTGAGGCCATCTGGACCTGGACTTTTTTTGGTTGGGAGACTTTTGATGACAGTTTCTGTTTCCATAGGGATTATAGGTCTATTTAAATTGCTTATCTGTTCTTGATTTAGTTTTGGCAAATGATAGCTGTCCAGGAAGTCATCCATTTCCTTTAAATTTTCGAATTTTGTGGAGTACAGGTTTTCAAAGTATGACCTAATGATTCTCTGGATTTCCTCAGAGTCTGTTGTTATGTCCCCCTTTTCATTTCTGATTTTGTTAATTTGCGTGTTCACTCTCTGCTGTTTGGTAAGTTTGGACAAAGGTTTGTCTATCTTGTTGATTTTCTCAAAGAACCAACTCTTCGTTGCATTGATTCTTTGTATTGTTTTCCTGGTTTCTACTTTATTGATTTCAGCCCTCAATTTGATTATTTCCTGGCGTCTACTCCTCCTGGGGTTGTTTGCTTCTTTGTGTTCTAGAACTTTTAGCTGTGATGTTAATTCTCTGGTATAGCCAGTTTTAAGCTCTCATGGACAATTCGTTGTGAGGTTTAAGGGTATTTGTGTATGGCAGACTGTCTTTTGCCAGATGGTTTCTATAAATATTTTCTGACAGTAAATGATTTTCTTCTCCTTACATTATATTTTGGAACAAGTTAAATTTTTAACGATTTCTAATTTTCATTTTTCTCACACTTCTCATTTTGATCTTACCAAAATTATCTTCATATCTTTATTCACGTATATATTTGTAGATAAGGTTTTATTAATTTCTTTCTTTCTTATTATGCTCTGTTTGACTGATTTTCTATACTTAATTCATTTGGTTTCATTTTTATTTTCCGTTTCCTTCTGTTGAATATTTTTTCTATATTTACTTAGTTTTCTGTGATGGTGTTGCTACTTTTCTATCGCACATTCAATTCTATGACTATTGTTTCATTCTACACTACAATGTTTCATAGGTTGCTATTTGTTTTCACGTAGTTAAAGATAATTTAAAATTTTCTTTATTAGCTCACTTGTTCTTCAGAAGTATTTTATATCCCTGTATTTTGGAGGATTTTGTAGTTCTTCTTCTGTTAGTGTTTTCTAGTTTATTTATTTGCAGTCCAATAGCAGTTATGGAATGATTTATTCTGTCATGTCTGTTAAATTGTATGTTACGACTAAAATTATGACCTATCTTTGTGAATGTTCCAGATGAGACTTAAAATAATGTGTCCTCTGTTTGTCAATTAAACATTATCTTCAGATAGCCCTTCTGAGATGATTACCAACTTTGAGGGAAGCTGTACTGTATCCTCTAAACTTCCATGGTATGAAGGACATCATTATAGTCTGATGGATTATCTGCCTGTTGGGTCTTCATATCTTTTAATTTTCTCTTACAACATCTATTAATTCATCATATGTATCTTTTCATTGCACATTTATTTCCTGACATTTAAAGTGACAGTTCATACAACTGTAGCAATTTATTTATTTTTATTGAAACTGTGTCTCTTATAATTTGTGTCTAATTTGTCTTCTACAACTTACCAATGCTAAATTAATTTGTTCATTCATTTATTCATTCATTCAGTCAGTCAATCCATCAGTTACGTATAGATAGACTCTTGCTACATAGCCAGTGCTCGAAACAAACTTGTCACCCTGCTGCTCAAACTCTTGAATGCTAATATTATGGGTAAATACCACTACACTCAGACCCGTTACATTTTTAGCTAAATATTTTACATGGTATTTTCTCTCATTTCTCATCACATTAATTATACTGCCCTGTTTCATTTACTTGGTGAGACAATAGAATATACATTATATTTACAACAAATTTCATTTTAGATATAACCTTTTATAACTGGTTGTAAGTACCCAGTAATAAGAAAACAGTATTGACTCCTCTCATAAACTAGTAAATTTTCTATTATCATTTCACTTTTAGATATCAATACAAGTTATATTAATTAGCAAAATGAGTGGTGTTACTATTTTAAAATTTATGTTTGGTTAAGAATAAGAATAATAAATTTCCCCCTTTCAATTTCTTTGCTTAAATTGAGACTCCTAGGCTATAATATCCCCTTTTATATATGGATCTTCTTTTCACCTGCTCCCAAGGCAGATCTACCCAAAATAATTCCCCCAATTTTCAATTATTTGAGAAATTTTTACTCCTTTCACTTTCGAAGGATTTTTTGACAGGATGCAGAAGTTTGTTGTTCCAGTTTTTCTCTTAACATTGTAAATATTTTATTCTCATTGTGTTTGCATATTTCTGAATTCATATGAAAAATTTCTTTTTATAAAAGTTTTTCTTTAAGAATGTGGTTGCTTCTATATGTACAATGAGTATGGCTGACATACATGGAAGCCTAATGAAAACACTGCATTTTCTGGAACTGAAGCTACAGAAAGTGGTGAGCCACCATGTGGGAACCCAGTCCATGGAGAGGACAGCAAATATTCCCAATGGCTGAACCATCCCTCCTGTCCCACGTGTTTATTTTTTATTTCCAAATGCTTCAGACTGTTATAATAACTTTTTTAGCAATCCTCTACCTCTAAAATATTTATATTATAACTCATAATAGTAGCAAAATTTCAGTTATGAAGTAGCAAAAAATAATCTTATGGTTGGGAATCACTACAACATGAGGAACTTTATTAAAGGGCCACAGGATTAGGAAGGTTGAAAAATCACTGATTTAAAGACTTCTGTCACTTCCTCAGTTCCTGACTTCATCCAATATTTTTGTATTTATCTTTTCTAAGTTTTTTATGAAATGTTTGTCATAGTGCAGTTTTCTTGAAATGGTTGTTAAGCTATTTTTATTGTTATCATGCTTCTGTTTTCTTGAGAAATAAAGAATTCTCTTCTTTTCAACAAGAAAGAATAATTTAGCCATTAATTTAAAAGAAATATAGGAGATTAGAGGCCAAAGGGGAAGGAGAAATTATGTAATTATATCATAATCTCAAAAAATATTGACCTAAAAAAGAAAAATAACATAATTAAATATGCATTCAAATTTATTTTTCTGGACTTTGTATAGGACAGATGTAGGCTACTACCTATAAGGAATAATAAAGAAAAACAATTTCCATCAGGTGGAGGCATACCTAGAAAAATAACTTTCTTTAATCTGAGGCTTTTTTCATGATTTAAATTTGTAGTGAAATTCATTATAAAGTGTATTTTACCAAGTTTATGGAATGCTACTTTTTGATACAACTTATTCCATATTTTAGTTAATCAGATATTATCTGGAAGTTAATTTCCTCTCAAAATTTCCAGTAATCATGAATTATAGAATAGCTTTTTTAACATCATTAATAAAAATTATCAATGGAGTCCCACGTATTTCCTATTTAGTTTTTAAACTATATGCTTAAATAGTAATAGTACTTTTGACTTTCCCCTTTCTGAATATAGTGAACCTAAATATTGATAGTACCATACAATATCAACCAAATGTAAAGAGAGTTCACACATTGTTCCTTCTGTGTTAAAGAAAAATTCCTGGGTATAGTTTAACCTTACTTTGAAAAACAGAATAAGTTCTGCTATTCATGAACAGGTTCTGCAATGATATTTTAAACATCTGGGATATATTTGCTAATTTCTTCTAGCTTTAATTGATTCTATTTACATAATGTAGCCTGTTGTTACTGTAATTGTTTTAGATACTTAAGAAATTATTTCAAAAGTTAAAGTGCAGCATGTTAAGTTTCATAATGATGTCTTCAATATTCTGGAAACCAAGGATGGAAAAGAAGGTAAAGGGCTATGTTTTGTTTCACAATATCTGGGGACTTTTCTGGAAGACTGCAAGCTTGCTGATATAACAATATGAAGACCTTTCTTAGAGTCAGAGCTCCAACTAGCTATCACTCATCACCAAAAGGAAGCATCCAGCACTAGAAGTGGCTTACATTTAATTGAGTTGTTGAACAAAATGTTCCTATGGGAACCCCCAAACAACTCAGGGCATTGCCATGATTATTGTTGCTTTCTACAATCTGATAGAAAGTCCCTGTTGCTGAAAACAACATCTGCATTCCTCATTGAACACAGAGAAGTTGAGCTGGTACCTGTCTAGAGCCTCCACCCTTATGAAGTAGTGTTCATGGTACTTGAAGGTACTCTGTATGATACCAAAGGATAAAGGTAAATATCAGCCCATGTATAAAGTCTACAATAAACACGTGGAGGGATGCTGTCTCAGCCTAGACATATGGGAGAGGGCTTAGGCCCTTCCCCGAATGATATGAAAGACTTTAGAGATCCCCGATGAAGGGCCTCACCCTCCCTAGCGAGTGAGGATTGGCTGGAGGGTTGGGAGAGTTGAAGGGGAACAGGAGAGGAGGGGAGGGATAGGGAGCTGGGATTCACATGTGAAGCAAGTTTGTTTCTAATTTCAATAAAAAATTATTTTTTCTGCCATATCTTTAAAAAAAAGTCTACACTATACAACAATCACCTACCTACAAAATATCCTAGTGCTATCGTAGCATAATGCTTGTGAAAGTAACCAACCAATATTTGATTGAATTTTAAGGCCCACTCCTTGAGATGGAACCCTTCCAAATACTTCTCAGGTAGACAAAAACATGAGACCAGATGAACCAGTGACCTAGATGAAAACCAAATACTGCTGTTCTAATAAAGGAATGTAGTTATAAAATGACTCTTAATGACATCTTATTGCACCCATAGATCAATATCTTGCTCACCTATCATCAGAGAAGCTTCATCCTGCAGCAAATGAGGAAAAAGTTCAGAGATCCACAACTAGAAATTGTGCAGAGTAAGAAACCTTGGAATACTCAGTCCTAATTGGGATTTCTCTGCCACTCATGTCTCAGAGAATCCTACAGAAGAGGAAAAAGAAAGATTGTAATAACCAAAGGGAATTGAGGACACTATGGAAACACAGATATGTGAACTCAGATAACATGACAGTATACATGCAACCTACATGGGTCTATGTCAGGCAGGATCCCAGTACTGAGAGAGGACATGGATACAAGACCCCTTCCACAACTTAAAAGATATGGTAATTGATAACCACTAATAAATGAAAGAAAACTCAGTTCTCTCAAATGGCATCTTACTGGGGACACAAACCAGTCTTAAGTTCAGGCCCCATGTCCAGCAGTAGATGGCCAACACAAATGAACTCAATGGCATCTGTGGAAATTTCTTGCCTCAAAGATGTTCAGTCTAGGTTTCTAATATTTATTCTTTCTTTAACCTTAAAATTTTTTTCTGGTTTTGTGTTTTTATGGGATTCCTGTGCACACAAACATGTGTGTCTCCTGCTTTTCCTCATCTTTTTTCAGTTCTGTTTATTTAGTCATATTATAGTTCCTTTGCTTTTGTTTTATTTATTTGTTTATTGTTTTATATGACAATTTGCTTTCTAAAAAGAGACAGAAATTATGTGGATTCTGCATGGATAATCTTAGGGGAGCAGGGTGAGGGAATACTATAATCAGAGTATACTACCAAAAAAGTTCAATAAAAGGAAACTATAAAGACAATTACAATAAAAATAACCAGAAAATTGTGGATATATCTGGTCGTTTATGATGTTTATTAGCTGAGACTATAAACCATTAAGAAATCCAATATAAAGTGAAAAAAGTAAAGATAATTTTGGGGAGGTGGGTTAGAGGGAGAGAGTGTGAGGAGATACAGCTGGAATTGGGAGTCATTTAGGCATCAGTGCACAGTAGAAACTTCCTGAAATATATGAGAATGGCCTTATAGAGGACTCCTAATATTAGGGGATAAGGAGTTTGAACTGGTCATCCTTTACTGCTAGGCAAGGATTCAGGTGACATGCCTGGGATGCACTTAATTGAATTGTTGGCCAAAAGGAACCCATGGAGATCCCTAAACAACAGAGGCTGATGCTGGGACAGATCGTCATTCTCTGAAAGATGACAGCAGGGCCCATTATGAAGGACAACATTGATAGAGCTTATTGAACATAGAGAGGACAAGCTGGTTAATGTATGGAACCTTTACTCCTATGTGTAGCCTGTTCTTGGGACTCTTTTCCTCCTCTTGGGTTTGGCTTATCTAGCCTTGTTTGAGGGCTTTTATCATATCTTAATGTACCTTGTTTTCTCAGGTTTGTCTCCTGGAGGCCTGAGGTTTTCTAAAAAGAAATGGAGCAGGATTGGAACCAGGGAAGAGAAGAGGTGACAGGGGAGGAGCTAGGATGAGTGGAGGGAGGGCTAATTTTGTTTAGGATGTGTTATATGAGAGAAGAATCTATTTTCAATTAAATAAAGAATCTAGAAATATATCACATAGATATTAGAGATTTAAGCTGAATCTGAAAAAAGCAAATATCTTACTATCCAAAGAAAAACTAAACAAAATGATGGCCTAATTATAAGGACACATTAAAAGTACATTAGACAGGCCTCATATCTGGAGACCATGGTTAGTCTGTGGGACCTCTGACAGTGGAACCAGAATTTGTCCTTAGTGATGGACTTTGGGAGTCTATTCCCTATGGAGGGATATTCTCTCAGCCCATATACATTGAGGGCCTAGGCCCTCCCCAAAAGATATGACATACTTTGATGATCTCCCATGGAAGGAAGGCCTCATCCTCCCTGGAGAGTGGATGGGGGCTGGGATAAGGGTATCAGTGGGAGGCATGGAAGGATGTAAAAGAGATAGAATTGGGATTGATATGTAAATTAAGATTGCTTCTAAATTAAATAAATAAAATAGTACATTAGACAGGCAACAGTATTTTTTTGGTCATATTATCTAAGCCTATCATAGAAGTATTTTAGAGTTTCAGATCTTGATTTTAATTCATTTTATCTTCTGCAAGGCTTCTTATTTAATTCCTTTTTTCCAGAGTAGATGGAGATAATTAAGTTCATCTTTGTATCCTACTTAAATTGTGTTGATAATTGTCTACAGCTATCATTTCCTGCCATAAGCCAAACTCAAAGTTATGACCTGTGACTTCTTTGTTTTAAAACTGCCCAACTAACAAGAAACAAAACTAAAATTTTAATTACATACCACCTATATTTCACTAATTACATTTATAATAAATTAAAATATTATATTTATTAAATTATTGGTGGATGGATTCACGAAATTATTCTCAACTTGAGCATGGAAGTTTTTTCATAAGTATTTCATTAAGTTTCTATTTTAAATTAAAGGACAGTCATGCTAATGTGTCTCTTACATTTCTTTAACAAATTATTAGTTAAGAGCAATTGCCATCACTGAAGGCCCCTACGTAGTGTGAAAGTGATCTTGTGGTCTGGTTAATTGCCCCAATTCATGAGCATAAGTATTGTCTTTTGAATTTTCAATATAAATCAGTTTTGCCTTTTAATTTTATTGAAATAAAATACCAGAAATTTTGCATTGATTTGATACTAGTCCTTTTCTTATACTGAATGCAGAACAGAGTGTAAAGTAGCTTTCAAAGAAGGTTAATTTTTCTCTCCATGAATTTACTAACCAAGGTTCACAAATTAATTTTCTAATATTAAGATGTATATTTTAGCCGGGCGTTGGTGGCGCACGCCTTTAATGCCAGCACTCGGGAGGCAGAGGCAGGCGGATCTCTGTGAGTTCGAGACCAGCCTGGACTACCAAGCGAGTTCCAGGACAGCCTCCAAAGCCACAGAGAAACCCTGTCTCGAAAAACAAAACAAAACAAAAAAAAGATGTATATTTTATTATTAGAGTTATCATTATTAGAATAGTTACATATATGTAACCATATATATATTACATACATCATTGGTAATTATCTTTTCTTTTGAAATTCTCTTAGATTGATTTATTTTTTCTCTTCTGGTGACTGTTATTACATGTGATAAACGAGATGGCTGAACAAAGATTTGATTCAGAGGTAAACCAAAGTGAGATGGCACAGATCATATTTTTGAATTTAGAGTGTTATTATTTAAGAAGCAAAAGGACTATAATTTGCCAAGTGCTAAGTTCGACCCAGAAGATGCAGAATTAGTTCTTGTTTTTCAATTTGAGGGAATGAACAGAGATAAGCAAAGCGAATTTATAGCTCATATAAATTTCATTTAAATAAGAATTATTTCTTGTGGAAGCCATGTGATTTTAAAGATTAGAATAAATTAAATCAAGATTTTTGAAATCAAGATTTGACCATTCCAAAATAAAAAGCAAGAGCCAAACCTTTGTACATGTAAATGAGATATTATTTTAAATGTATTTCTTAATCTTACTTTTTTATAGAATATTTTTTTGCATCTCAAACTAGCTAATGTGAATCTTGGGAAGGCTTAGTAAAGGAAACAGCAACTTAAAGAAGCTTTAGTCAAAGTGCATACTTAAGAGTCGAAAGTTGGAAGAACAAATGCTGAAATAACTTTGTTGCTTCCCAAACTCTGGAGCAAGGTTGTCAGGTTTGTATTTAATGGCAAAGCACAAGGAGGGGACAGTGACAACAGCCACTTCCTGTCATCCTACAGTCTTAGTAATGCTAATACCAAAATACCCTGAAGATGCAAATCATTGACTCAAATTAGCAACTTTAGTTTTTATTTATTCTTTCTTAAAATTTCCATATCACCTCAGATGGCTTTCTTCACTTCCTTCTCTGTAACTGGAGCCCAAGTGTTTTCCTGTAACTCAGAAAATAAGCCATAAGAAGAATTATAAAATTCCCTTGTGTCACAACCAGAACTTGTAAAAAGTTGAGAGGAAGGTACCAAGGAACAGCTATTTTTTTTAAATTCTGATCATATATTTGAACACATGGTAAGAAGGGTCAGGATTGCAGAGACTTCTGGTTTTACTCAGCTCATGTTAAATCTACCCATGGTATTGGTCTTAGATAGGTTTTGGTTTTGAAATTCAGGTCTTAGAAATACTCTTCTAGTTTCTCTTCATTCTTTGAAAAGTAAAATTAAAAATCCCTAACATTTTTGTTACCTTTCCTAGGTGCCCACATTTCTGAAAACACGTAGAAAATAGATTCCTCTCTTATACAACACATCGTGATCCATGTAAAACATGTTTCCTGTGTCCTGTAGGGCAAACATGCAAGCCAGATGCAGAGGCCAGATGTCTCCCACAAAACTGTTTCTCCTCTTTCATTGACTCTCCAGTCTGTTGCTCTCTATGGCGTCTGTTTTCTTTTTCTGGGAGATTTTCTCTATTTCCCTTGCTGTCTGTACCTTAAGTGGACGGTGAAGAAAATGAACCCTTTGTGGGCATGCAGTTCTTTCTTTACTTTTTATTTACTCTTCTCTCATACAATGCATCCCAACTACAGCCTTCCCTCCCTCCTCTCCTTCCAATCTCCACTGCTTCCTTTCTCCCCCAGACACACTGATCCTCCATTTTCCCTCAGAAAAGAGCAGACCTCCCAGGAATATCAAATGAACATGACACAGATGCTATAAGGCTAGACACAAACCCACATGTAGGGCTTGAAAGATGGTTCAGCAATTAAGAGCACTGACAGATCTTCCAGAGGCCTGGAGTTCAATTTACATTACCCACATGATGGCGCAAAACTATAACTCCAGTTGTAGGGAACCTGATACCCTCACACAGATGTACATGAAGGAAAACATTAATGGACATAAAATAAAAATAAATAATAATAAAAAACGCATATCAAGGCAAGCAGGAAGAGTAAAAGAGTCCCAAGAGGAGAAAAAGAGTCAGGAGATACCTGCATTCCCACTGTTAGGAATACCAGAAGATCCCCAAGCTAAACAACCACAGCAGATTCATGCAGACTCCGTGGCTGTCAGACAGCTCTCTTAAATTGTTGCTGTCTTTACTTTAGGAATTGATGTATACACTAAAACATTTTCTAGGTTATCATATAATAACATCATTTTCCTTATCTCTTTCCTATCTTCAAACTCTACCACACTCACCTTCTTGCTCTGAATTTATTGCCTGTTGTTCACACACACACACACACACACACACGTGCATACACACGCAAATGTCATGCTAATATGGATGAGAGAAAGACCCAGGAGGCTTCAATCTTGCATACAGAACTACAGGCAACTAGGAAATGATTTATACTTTTAATCTTTATAATTTTAGTCCATTTACCTAATTTTTATCAGCCTTTATATTTTTCAAAACCATAAATAGGATGGTAATTTAACAAATAACAGCGGCTAAAAGGAAGTCATCTTATCCTTTCTAATAGTAAACTTTGCTATTTAACGTATGTAAACTTGGAGTACACCTATGTACATGAAGCAAAATGTCCATGAACATACATTGAAAATAAATAAGTCTAACAAAAGACCACTAAAAGCTCTGTGTTTATTGCCTTTATTGGTTTAAATTGTCTTTGCTATCTAATATTCCTGGTTTTTTTTTTTTTTGTACTTTCTTATTGTCTTTGATCTTGGGGCAGCTAGTTTTTCCCTAAGTTACCAAAATACAGAATTTTCAGAAACATTTCATCATCTTTTATTTCAGTCTAAAAACTAGCCAGTTCTTAACCTAGCTAGTCTAGCTTCAGCAGAAATGACTGGTTTACTTGGCCTGTATCTAGCCTGAGAGAGGTATTCTGGCCTGCACTAACCATAAGAAAAGGCTAGGGACTGGAAGAGTGCTCTCTACCCACAGCATGCTTTCCATTATATATTCTGGGAAGACAATTGCCCAGATCTAGAGCAGAATTAATCTATTCTCCCGTGAACTACATTGCTCAGGGTTTTTAGCCTTTCAGAAGCTTTGTAGTACAACTTTGTCATTCTGTTATTTTTTTCTCCTTAAGAACTGCAGATTGACAGGAATCTTTTTCTATTCACCTTATCTCTCAATTCTCATTAAGATCACATTCCACTATGGCATCTAGTTGATCCACTAATATTTCATACCAGTTTCAAGGTCTCACATTTTTTGCATTCTCTTCCTTTCATTTAATGTTTTAAATTTCCATCTCTTTCATTGAGTGATCCAAGTACTCTACTTCCTCTTCAGCTTTTAATATCCCCTCTGCTACTTGATCCTTCTTAGAGTTAAGGTTTTGCTCTGACTTTTCTCCATTTTCAATTCAGTTTGAGTTTTGTTCAGTGTTGCTATCTTTAGTGCAATCAGTTTTCAAATCCTGAACGATCTTCATAATTTTATTCAGTCACTTATATGCATTTTCCCTGAACTTTAGTTTACTACTGTTCTCAATTAAATTCACTCTGCTGAATTCATGGACTCTTCGAACTACTTGGGTATTTATGTATTTATTTATTTTTAGATTTAGAATTTTTTATATTCTGTGTCCTAATGTTAGTCTATGCAGGACGTCTTCAAGGAGGCACATATTATTTTGGGCCTTCATGTTGCTTGTGTTTTTGTGATGAGACCTAGACAGGTTGTGTGACAGCTACAACAGGGACTGCCTATGCTGAATTGAAATTTGTTTCCCTTTTGCTTTTGACAAAAATGGGTTGGTCCCAGATCTTGTAGGAGGAGTGTATAGTGTAGTGCTTCAGGTTTTAGTGCTGATTGTTGGATAGCCTAGAGAGATTGCATTTCAGTGGCAACTGGTTCTTATGGATGTTTTCGGGTTGTTAGGAAATTACTTGGTGGAGGTTCAAGAAAGCCAACTAGTCTGATCAAGCTTTAGGGATTGCTTTGGCACATGGGATTACAGACTAGACAGACTCACAAAAAAAGAAAAAATAGTCACTCATTTAACTTCTGACTAGGTTTGAGCGTGAAGTTTTAGACTCTGCCTCTTTCTTAGCTCTCCTTAAGCAGCCTGGTGAACTCAAACCCAAGCAGTGATGCCTTCATGCCCAATTCTCTTGGTAAAGTTATTCTTCCTCTACCTTGAAAAGTCCACTACAGCATGGGTGGCAACTAATAAAAATATATCTCCATAGTCTCTGCATGGCTTGCAGCAGATTAACCAATCAGAATCTCCTATCCCACAGCACTTTCTGCTTATATCAACCTGGAAAGGAATCTTTTAAATTTTGTAAGTTGTAGGAATATGTTCAGATTCTTATTGATTCTTGTAAATTTTGAATATTTACCCCTTCAAAATGAGCCTTGTTCTAGAACAGAACATTTATGTTTAGAGTAAATTGCTATACAACATTGGAATAAGAGGATTACTGGGAAAAAAGAAGTTTTAAAATTTTTTTTTATTTAAATTAGAAACAAGTCTGCTTCATATGTCAATCCCTGCTCCTTCTCCCTCCCCTCCTCTCCTGCCCACCACCAGTCCCCCATCTCATCTTCCTTCCACTCCCCAGGGAGGGTGAGGCACTCCATGGGTGATCCCCAAAGTCTGCCTTAAACTTCCTGCTTCCCCTTGTCCTCCTCTCCCCTCCTCTTGTCCCTCTCTCCTTCTCCCAGATCTCTCTCCACTCCCCCCATGCTCTAGTTAGGAGAGTCTCTCCCCTTCCCCTTCTCTGGGGTACCATGTAAGTCTGTCTCTCTTAGGATCCTCACTACTTCCTATCCTCTCTGGCGGTGTAGATTGTAGGCTGGCAATTCTCTGCTCTATGTTTAAAATCCATATATGACAGAGTACATAAGGTTTTTGTCTTTTTGTGACTGGGTTGTCTCACTCAGAATGGTTTTGTCTAGTACCATACATTTGCCTGCAAATTTCAAGATACCAAAGTTTTTTTCTGCTGAGTAGTACTACATTGTGTAAATGTACCACATTTTCTCTATCCACCTTTCAGTTGAAGGGCATCTAGGGTGCTTCCAGGTTCTGGCTATTACAAATTATGCTTCAATGAATATAATTGCACAGATATCCTTGTACGAATGTTCATCTTTTGGGTATATGCCTAAGAGTGGAATTGCTGGGTCTTGTGGTAGACTGATTCCCATTTTCCTGAGGAATCTCTATGCTGATTTCCAAAGTGGGTGTACGAGTTGGCACTCCCACCAGCTGTGGAGGAGTGTTCCCATTTCTCCACATCCTCTGCAGCATAAGTTGCCATTGGTATTTTTGATTTTAGCCATTCTGACAGGAGTAAGATGATATCTCAGAGTTGTTTTTATTTGCATTTTTCTGATGGCTAAGGATGTTGAGCACTTTCTTAAGTATCAATCGGTCTATTGAGAATTCTCTATTTAGTTCTATATCCCAATTTTATTTGGATTATTTGGTGTTTTGGAGGCTACCTTCTTGAGTTCTTTGTATATTTTGGAGATAAGCCCTCTGTCAGATGTGGGGTTGATGAATATCATTTCCCATTCTGTGGGCTGTCATTTTGTCTTGTTGACTATGTCCTTTGACTTACAGAAGCTTATCAGGTCCCATTGTCTATCTTAGTGTCTGTGCTACTGGTGTTATGTTCAGGAAAGGTTCTCCTGTACCAATTTGCAAAACAAGGTTTTACAGATTGGCACTTCTTATCCTTTACTTGCATCCTGACTGTGAACTCAATATGTGTGACCAGCACCTCATACTCTAATGTTCTCCTTATGATTGACTGCTCTATAGAGTAAAAGTGATGCTAGCAGCAGGCATTGGGATTTTACAGCTCAGGTCAACATCTTGGGAAGCAAAAATGGTGCACAATAATCACCAATTCTTTGGCAAGCATCTTTGCTTTGACAAGATGCTACAATCGATGTCAAAGTTGTTTTCAACCACAGTGTTTTAGTTAGAGAAAAAATATAACCAAAAAGTAGTATCATTATCTATATCATGTGGGCAAATGTAACAATGAAAGCATACCATTGTTTAGAGAAAACTTTAATTTGATTTGGGGCCTGTTTGATGGTGTAAAATAAAAAGTCAGGTACATTTGGTGTTCCAACGTGGGTCCCATCTTTCCATGTAGGGCCTCAGAAAGCTGAGGGAAAAAGGAACAAAAACATAAAACTCTTTTAGGAAGCTCTGCCATAGAGCAGAACAATTAAACAGTCAGTACATTAAATAGTAACTGAAAGATAAATAAAAAATGTATGCCACAGTGCAGGGCACCAACTTCCTAGACCTGGGGTGGTTGAAACAGTACCTGGTGAAACTCACCTGTGGATCAGCCAGCATGCTTAAGGCTCAGGTCTTACACACCCAAGGGTGTCAGGGGACTGGAGGCAGCCCCCAAAGCTGTAGCAGAGAGCACAGATGCAGCTTAGCAGTCCATGGTTTTTCTCATGGTGACATAAAAGCCTAGAGATACAGAGTAATGACAGGTCAAGATGGGAAAACCTCTACACATGTTACAGTGTTTTTTAGAAAGTGCATAGTCTTAAGAAAGAAAAAAAAAGTGGGAGTAGACAGTCATAGAAAAGGAAAATAGTTTATATATATTAAAGAACGAAACGTCACACAGAGATTGGAAATACACAGGGAGTCTGGATGCTGTTCGTTTTTATGTTAATTTTGAATTGTGTGAATGTTGATGAGATAAAGACAGCTGCTGAGAGACATGGGAATGCCACAGGGACTCCTGAATTAAACCAGCACAGATACTTTAGGAATGCCTTAACTTTGAAATTGAATTTTTAAAAAAAAATATATTATTTTTGGGAAGAGATTCTGCTTTTGTTTCCACAGGAAACAAATGTCTGTGGATTGCTGCAAAGCTGAAAAAAATCAAGTTTTCTCAGGGAAGATCCTGTGAAAATCATGGCTACAGACATAAAGAAATAAATCTAGAAAAACTACAAGACAGGTGACATGTATTTTACCTGCTCAAACATAAAACAAAAAAAATCCTCTTTGGGTGACTTGTGTACAATGCACAGTCCACACTTGTATTAATGCAGACATGCATATTAGTTACCTTTTGAAAGTTTCTGTGTTTTCAGAGCAAGGAGACCTTAGGTAATTTGGCTTCTCAGGGTGTCTCTGTTGCAGTTTCCTCAGTGTTCAGCATCAAGAACAGCTTCCAGGATGCTGACTGAGACAGTCCAGCCTTACAAACTATTCTAGCTAGGATTACAGGTAAACCTTGTGCATTCCCATTGTATGGAGTTTGTATAACAAAAATTATGGCTAGTATTTCCAACCATAATTATTTCAATTTCCTCAGGTTCCCTAAAAAGATGCCTTCACCCGTAGATAGAAAAAAACAGTGTAGATAATACAACACCCACATTTTTAAGAAGTGAGTTGAGTGCATTTTTGTTATACAGATGTTTGTCATCATTATGGAGGATAGTAATACAGGTGATGTCACAAAAGAATCTCCATGTGAAGTTTCTTTCATTGTAGCTAGGCTAGACACTGGGCAAAGAAACTGCTCTTGCCTTGTCCCCTGACAGCATAATATACAAACTGGACAAGAGGACACAAAGGAAAATCATTCTTGAACTTCACCAAAAGAAGGTAGGAGAGTCCTTAAAAATTATTGTTTCACAAAACGTGTGCCAGATATTCTAGGACTGTAGGTACAATATGGATGCCCCAACACTGAAGAGGAATTCCTGTGTAACTGGGTAAATGTCCAGACAACCAGATATCTGTCATTTCTATAGTTTTGGAAGTGACTTGTACTGTACATTCCATTTATTCAGGTAGTATCCTTCTGGGGTCTTTGGTGGGACTCTAAACTACATAGTTAGCTATAAAGCCTTGGAGTCATCAAGATAGCATAGAGAATGGAGTGTCTTCTCTGAGTTTGCCAAATATGAAAGCAATGGATATTACTTACGTGATCCTTAGGTAATAATTGCTCTTGCATACAGCTTTACTGTACTAAAGTTAAACCCCTTCCTTCTTACTTAGCCAAAAGACAGAAATATTGTGGGATATTACTTTAACTAGGCAAAAATGTGTTAAATGCCTCTATCTTGTGCTTGTTTAACCATGCAAGGATGTGCATTTAATTATATATAAAGATGTGCTCCGACTGTTTCACCTTGCCTGCTGAAGGAAACTGATTGGTCTATTACATTGATAAGTGGTCAATAGCTAGGCAGAGAAAGGACAGGAGTGACTGGCAGGCAGAGAGTATAAATAGGAAGGGAAATCTATGTTTAAGAGAAATGAGCAGAGAAGCATAGGGAAGAGGGGGAAGCAGAAGACATTCCTGGTGCCCTAAGCCTGGTCTCTCTGTGTAGCACTGACTGCCCTGGAACTTGCACTGTAGAGCATGTTGGCCTAGAACTTAGAGAGGTCTGTTCGACTCTACTAGGATTAAAGATGTGTGACACCACCATCTGTTTTATAAATATATTAATTAAGTTTGATTATATGTGTTGTGTGTGTGTTCAGGTGTGGGTACAGGTGTTCACACAAGTCAGGGCATTGAGTTGCCTGGATCTGCAGTCACAGGAGGCTGTAACCTGCCTGCTGTGGGTAGGAGCAACTCCAGTCTCCTGTGAAGAGCAGCACGCCAATTTAGTCACTGAGCCATCTCTTCAGAACAATGCCCTGTTGATTATTTTTAAAATTAAAAGTAAATTGTTGACCCCAACTAATAATCTAAGCAATAATCGAGAGGCTACCTTAAATGCCCTTCTCTGATAATGAGATTGATGACTACCTTATATGCCATCCTAGAACCTTTACCCAGTGGCTGATGGAAGTAGAAGCAGATACCCACAGCTGAACACTGAGCTGAACTCTGGAATCCAGTTACAGAGAGGGAGGAGTGATGAACAAAGGGGTCAAGACCAGGCTGGAGAAACCCACAGAAACAACTGACCTGAACAAGGGGGAGCTCATGGACCCCAGACTGATAGCTGGGAATTGAACATAGGACTGTTTCAGACCCAATGAATGAGGAGTCAGTTTGGAGATCTGGTTAATCTACAGGGCCTCTGGTAATGGATCAGTACTTATCACTAGTACACGGATGGACTGAGGAAGTCTGTTCCACATACAGGGATACTCTCTCAACCTAGACACATGGGGGAAGAGCTAGGCCCTGCTCTGAATGATATGACAGACATTGAAGATCACCCATGGAAGGCTTCACCCTCCCTGGGGAGCAGAGCTGGAATGGGATAGGGCTCAATACGGGACAGAGGAAGAGGAGAGGGATAGGGAACTGACACTGACATATAAAACAAGCTTGTTTCTAACTTAAATTTAAAAGAGGGGAAGTAAATTTTTCCAACTTTTAAAAAAATGTTTGTAGCAAATTTAATTTACAAACATCATGCAGACTTTTTTATGTTTTTCTAATCTGTAAGGATGTTTCAGAAATAAAACTCAAGAATGAATAATAGATGGAATTAAGACAAAATTATTCCCATGATTTTGAATAAAACTTGTTTTATGCTAGAAAATGAACAGTTAATCATCTGTTTTAAAGGTAGTATGCCATTGATTATAGATCGAAGGGCAAGAAATAGTTATAATATTGAGATGCTTGGGCCTTATTTTGAGTTTAGTGAAAATATGATGACAACAAGGGCATGAGTGTTGCCCTAGAATAGAAAAATCAATTCCTTCTCATATTTGGAGAGTTTTCTAGTTTTCAGATTCTTTATAGTAACTTTTCCTAAAATGGTCAAGATTTTCATTAGCAAAATCAAAGTAAGATTGCAAATAGATAAAGTAATTATTTTCCTTAATATTCAGACACAGAAATTCAGCTCACAGAAAACATGTATTTCATTTAAATTTTTGTAATAACTTTGACAAACTAATTTTATTTCAGTGTTTGCTTCCTGATGAACTTTTCACACAGATAAAAGAAGTATATATCTGAAGGTCACACAAAAATTAACACATAGTTGTGAAGGCATTGGTGCCACAAAACCTATAGGAATGAGTAAAGAGGCAAATACATAAATCAATAATTTTTACCATTGATATCAATGAGGTGAATTTATTGTAGATTTATTAAGACATAAATGTTCAAATTTGGTTGATTTAAACTTAATTTCATATATTTAAATAGTTTCTACCCCAATATACTAGATCATTTCAGTTTGGAAAACTGTAGATAGTGTTGCATGATAAACCTGTAATTTACAACTCATCTATACCCCCAGGATTGTGTTAGAGCTCATTGTATGAATTTTGTTTATTTGTTTATTTACTTGTTTTTCTGCTGTTCATGTTTGTATTGCGTTTGTGTGTGTTTGTGTGTTCACATGGATGTGTGTGTACATACGTATGAGTGCCTATGTTTGTGGAGATCTGAGGATGAAGTCTAGAAATCCTTAACGGGTTTTCTACCCTTTGCTTTGAGACAGGGTTTTTCAATAAAACCCAAAGTTTTTGGCTGACCCACCAACCAAATTCACTTTGGAATTGAAACTTTCCCTTTTGCCGGCTGGAATTTCAGGTAAACTGTGTGCCCACCTGGCCAATCTGTAGGTTCCAGGGGACTGAACTCTGTCTTTGTTGCTGGAACAACAAGAATTTTAACCACTGTGGTATCTCCTCAACCCCAATCTAAGTTTTCAGAATGACTCAGAATTTCACAATAAGCTCTTTGCAAAACCATTCTTAATCCATGTTGGTTTCTTTACCTCACACCTTAGTTCAGTGGCTAACTCTATGGCTAGGATAGTACCACTCTTAATTAAGACATGTTCTGGATGTTTGTCTTGATTTATGTTTATTGAAGAGTAAATAATGGGTCTCTAGTCAGACAATAAAATTAGTATTATTTCAGGTCTCATATACCAATGTTTGTCGAAGTTCCGGGTATATGGTAAAACAACTTTAAAACAAAATGCAGTTAACCTGTGTAGTACCAGCTCTGTTTTGAACTTCATTGAAATTGAAAGTTAATGATGTTACCATGTGCATTTGTAAAGTGGATTAATATTTTTATTGTACTGCTGTGATTAGTCTCTGTTTTAATTTCTTTTTAAGCTCTTTTCTGACCTTGAATTTAAACATACACATACATACTCATACACACACATACACACATACACATACACACACACACACACACATACAGACACACACACACATACACACACACAATGCATTCCTTCAATTTAGTGCCAGTTTGAGGTATTTCTCCTGCACCATCAGATCAATGAAAAGTAAATAGCCTATACTTCTTGTTTCACAGTGCAGTATTGATCCTTCTTCAGCTTTTGTTTCCCTTTCCCCCTGCATCTTGTGTCTTCCAACCCCAGGGACTGAAGTGATTGCCATAGATTGGACAAGCTAACAAGCACATGATAAGGAAGTGTTTTGGAATTCCGCTCTCACATTCAAGCTTTGTATATAAGACCTGCCTATGTAGAGAGAGAACAGTGCCATTTTGTGTGCATGGCACAAGCCACTAAGAGAAGAACTAGAAAGAAAATGACTCAAAATGAAAATAAAGCAGAAAGGAAGATCCTCTTTTATATTTCCAATCTTTGCAGATGGTGTTACATTATGTGGTGACACTCCATTGTGAATAAGAGACAAGTAACCTGCAGGAATGGGGCCACACTCTCTGTTTTGCAAGTGACTGGATGTTGGCAGCTTTAGGTAAGTCCTCACTATTCTTCAGAACATTTAATTTCTAAATAGTATGTCTTATACTTTTAGATTTTTTGTTTCAGGCTAGTTGTTTAAATTCTGTGTATGAGAAATAGCATTAATCTGATTCTATATCTAGCACCTTGGACTTTTTTAACACACACACATTTTATCTCAAAAACAATGTTTGAAGATTTTTCCTTATTTAACAATCTGACTTACTTATGGACATTAGTGAGGTGAGTATTTAAATGAGCTAATATGCACCTGAAATTCTGAAGGAATATAGGGATTCTGGAAACCTTTGTAAAACTTAGAAATGTTTGCTTCTTTTAGCTTGTCTTTACTATATTTTCTATCCACAGATTTATCTAGAATTGAAAGTTGGGAAACAGATAGTTGATATTCTGTCCCCTGCTACTATATCATTCTAGAAGGAAATGATTCAGTGGGCAGTTGTCCAGTGTCATGGACAGGGTCTCTGTGACTTAGTGTATATTAGCTTTGGTCCCACTGCATCTCAGGTCGGCAAACTAACGTATGTGAAATTTACTTACCATGTTTATTGTCTGTTTAGTGGGATTCTGCAGTCAGGTTATCATTCTGAAGTGGAATGACAGAAGAGTCACATGATAGAGGCAATAAACAAAGTATATATGTCCTACTGAAAAACTATATTCCTCAATAAGTGTTATGGTGTCATGTAGTTTTGTGTAGATTTTTTTCCTTATCACTAATTTTAGAAATTAAGTATCAGTACAGGCATCTGATTCTAATGTGTGTATCATTGTACTGAAATTCACAGAATTGATTCAGACACCATAGCCATCACAGCATTGTGGCTTGTTAATACACTGTTGTCAGTATGATGCTTTTAATCACAAAGGGTTTTTTTCTAGATCATGTATGCTGTACTCAAATTAAATATGGTGTTGGAAGCTTTGTTCATTTTTCAATTTCTGTGGTATCTCATTCCTTTTGGATTTGGGAAATTGTTCTAACCCAAGCTATTCTGTAATCTTTAGGGTAACCATGAAAGCTATTAATTTTCTATTATAGAGTACTAAAGATGTTCCATAGGGTGACACTCACCTGAATTATTGACTCAATGACCAATTGCAGTGCTGCTTAGTGGAAGTTGGAGCTTAACTGGACCCTCTGGGATCTCATTTATTATTTGCAAATATTGACTTTAGGAAAAGAAAAGTTAAGATATATATATATATTTATATGTATATAAAATGCAACTGAACTGGCCTAGAGCTGATAACTGCTAATGGTCTGCATATTTTATGTCTTAAACACATTTTATACACATAATATTATATACATATAATATATTTATATTTTGATAATGCTATATTGTACTGCACTCTTTATAACCATTTATTAAAATCTGTACAGTATTTCTAAATAATAAACCCGTGAATGATCATGCTAATTTTTTAGACTCTGAATTTATCTTAGTCAAATTTATAGTTGATGGTTTACAAAAATAAATAAAAGAATGTTGATTTATAGTGTGCATAGGATTTATTGTGTGTGTATATGTGTATTTCAGCACATATTTCAGTGTATTAAGGGATAATCTGGATACTCACTTAACAGGTTTGTTTGTAAGAAAACAGTGCAGTTACAGCAGTCTCTTTAGCAGCTTTGGAGACTCAAACAACAAAGGTATATAACATGTCTAATGATGAATTCCACCCGTAGGCATCTAAAATCCAGGACGAAGTCAGAATTATGCTGCACTATGGCGGGAGTGATTTCTTCGCTCCAGGCTCTATATGTCTGTTGGGACACTGACACTTCCACAAAACTCTGCAGGTCATGAAGATACACTAGTGTAAGCTCCCTATGCTTCCCAATCCATGCACTCATGCTTATACCAAAACCTAAATTATACATATCTTTTTACTACTAAGGTTTTCACTCAAAGTCTTCATTATTTTCACAAAAAATAGAACTTAAATATGTATAAAGCAATTTAAAGAACTTTTGGATTTATTTAAGGTAAAAGCTGGTTTTAAAATTTTATGATATCTATCCCTCTTATTCAATATCAGTATAAAAGAGCAGAATGTATAATAAAATGTTGAATACAAGTATCTTAAATGTGGACAGATTATGTTTTTCATAATCAATTTATTGCTACAAATCAAATGAAAATAATTACCACTTGTTGCAAAATATTCATTTGAATGGCTTTCTATGTACCCAATCAATAGAAGAGTATTCCATGTCATGAGGAGTAGTTAGCATATTTGCTTTCTCCCTGTTTTACCACAGGACTTTATTGACACATGACCAATACAAGCACATTCTCTCTTTTCTGCTACATGACATGAGCTCTCATTTAACAGCCTAAGTTACATTTATCAATGCTTGTGTTATACAGAAATATATTGAACTCTGAGGTATCAAGCATTACACATGTTAAAACCTATTAAAAACATAAAGCTTCTAGCATCTTCAATTTTATAAGATTGCAGAAGTAAAGGGAATCTATTAAATATATCTTTTATGCACATTTTATTTGATGTTATAACAAATAGTGAACTTTTTATCAGACTATCTGAAATGATAAATTCTAAGTAATGTACTTTATGGAACCTTAATGTTTCAAAATACATTTTATTGTATAGAAGAAACCATCTCATTCAGGATGGTTTCCTCTAGTTCTGCTTATTTGCCTATTAATTTCAAGATTCTATTGCTTTTTTACCACTGAGTAGTACTCCATTGTGTATATTTACAACATTTTTTTATCCGTTATTAAGTTGAGGGGCATCTAGGTTGCTTCCAGAATCTAGTTACTACAAATAATACTGATGTGAACATTGCTGACCAGATATTCTTGTGGTATGAGTGTACATTATTTGGGTATATGCCCAAGAGTGGTATTGCTGGACCTTGAGGTAGATGAATTTCTAATTTTCTGAGATACAATACTGATTTCCAAAATGGCTGTGTAAGTTTGCATTCCCACCAGCAGTGAAGGAGTGTTCCCCTTACTCCAAATCCTCTCCAGCATAAGCTTTCATTAGTGTGTTTGATCTTAGCTATTCTTACAGGCATACGATGGTATCTTAGAGTTGTTTTGATTTGCATTTTCTTGATGGATAAGGATGTTGAACAATTCCTTCAGTGCTTTTTGGCCATTAGCAACTCCTCTGTCAAGAATTCGCTATGTGTACGTGTACCCTATTTCTTAATTGGATTATTTGGTCTAAGTTCTTGAGTTCTTTGAATGTTTTGGCTATCAGCCCTCTATCAGATGTGGGGTGGGAGAAGATCTTTTCCCATTCTGTAGGTTCCTGTTTTTTCTTGGTGATCCTGCCCTTTGCCTTACTGAAGCTTCTCAATTTTAGGAGGTCTCATTTAGTAGTTGTTGACATCAATGTCTGTGCTACTGGTGTTATGTTCAGGAAGCGATCTCCTGTACCAATTCATTCAAGGGACTTCCCACTTTCTGTTCTAGGAGGTTCAGTGTGGCTGGTTTTACTTTTAGGTCTTTGGTCCATATGAAGTTAAGTTTTGAGCATGGCAACAGATATGAATCTATCTGTAATCTTCTAAATGTCAGCAAACCAGTTATGGCAGCACCATTTGTTGAAGATGCTTTCTTTATTCCATTGTATAATACTAGCTTCTTTGTCAAAGATCAGGTGTTCATATGTGTGTGGATAATATCAGTATCTTTGATTCATTTCCATTGGTCCACCTGTCTGTTTTTGTGCCAATGCCAAGCTGTAAGTAACTTCAGATAATATTGATGATACAACTTAAAACTATGGAGACAAAATACTATCAGGGCCCTTTCCCTATGGAGGGATACTTTCTTAGCCTAGATAAACCCTGCCCCAAATGATGTGACAGCCTTTGATATCTCCCCTGGGAAGCCTCACCTTCCCTAGGGAGTGGATAAGGGTGTGGGATGGGGGGCTGGTGGGGAGCATGGGATGATTGGAGGGAGAGGAAACTGGGGTCAGTATAATAAATAAGATTGTTTTTAATTTAAATAAAAGAAAGAAAAATACTGTCATAATTAATTTTAACTTACTGTTCCTTAGCTTGCTCAGAATTAGTATATGACTGCCAATTTGTCTCATTATTATTATTGTTGTTATAATTATGCCTGCAAATTGCAGGAAAAAATACACTGTACACAAGGATTCATGACATTTTATTTTCTCTACTAATTTACTGAATAAATTCCTCTGGTACAATAATCATTTCGTGAGAACATCAACATCGAACTACTCTGCTATTTCATATTAGCTTCTGAAGTAGTATCATAAATTCATTCACAATACTAAAACCATCAGCTGTAAGATGTTGAAGGAGGCTGCCATGCAGAGCATAAGGTATAACTCAGACAAAGGTCATGGTTAGGCTCTTGAGAGTAGACAATTAGTACTCAGTCTCTTTATCACTGTTCATTAGTCCAATGGAACAATATTATTTGGGGAGTTAGGAGCTTAAATATGATATTGATCCTGATCAGCAAAGATGCTGATGCTAAATATGACACTTCTGGTTGTTTCTTCAATTTACTTACTTGCATATCTATGCACCTACAACATCTGTCTCAAGATAAAGATATTTGGCCAACGGACTTAAACTCTGACAAAATTTGGCTTTTGTCTATACTTAATATTTTAAAGAGAATTATTGTGAATCTCCTCACTGTTTTCATGTAAATCACTTCCTATAATTTCTAAATATGTCAAGAATATTTCTCCTTGCATATAAGGAAGGAAATGAAAATAAATTTACTATCACTTATTGAATGCTTTATGCTTCCTTATTCAATCTCCATAATTTTCTTTCAGCATTCCAAGATATCACATCAATTTTTAAGTTACTTTATTTTTTTAGATTTTAATATAATTTTATGAATTTGCGTTTCCTTTCCTCTCTCCAAAACATGTCATCTGCTTTGTTTGTTTTCAAATTCGTGGCAGTTTAAAAAATCAACTATAGCTATCTTCCTAAATACAACTTGCTCAGTTTGTAAAATGTTACTTTCATTTTAAGTTTTTTTTCCAAACTTTTGAGTTACTGTCATTAAGCCATTATTTGTGCCTTTTCTAGTTTGTTAGTGTAGGTGTTTAGAACTAAAAATTTCTTTTATATTGGGACATTTTCCATATATGTCAGTGTCTTATTGTGTTTGCTTCATTTTTATTTATTTTCAGGAATAGTTTTCTTTCTTTGGTTATTCTTTGACTCACTCATTATTCACTAATAAGTTTTTGGTGGACATTCGTTTCTGTATTTACTTGAGATTTGTTTGCTATCAACTTTAAGTTTTATGCACTCCAGTCAGATAGAACAGCAGGAATCATTACAATTCCCTTAAACTTCTAAGTTTAGTTTTTTTCCTGAATGTCATCCATTTTAGAGAGGCATCTGAGTGGCCTTGAATACAATATGTATCCTTTTGTGTTTAAGCTGAATATTCAATATGTGTCTGTGAAGTATGCTGTATGATGTCATTTAGTTCTGAAGGTTGTTTGTCAAGATGACTTGTCTATTGAGAAAGTGGATATTGAAAACACCTACTATTAATATGTTGATGTCAATTCCTCTCAATAAATCCAGTAGTACATATTTTTATGCAATTGAGCAAATCAGACTCTGGTGTACCTGCGTTTAGAGTAGTAATATATTTTTGGTTAATTGTTCTGGATTAGAGTATGTTTTCTAATTAGTTTCAGTTGTTAGTCTATTTTGTCATATAGGAAGAGGGCAATGTCTGTTTCCTGGTCCCCTTTGATTACAGTATATTTGTTCATTTTTTTAGTCTAAGTTAATCGCTATCTTTTAAGTTAATATGTGTTTCTTGCAGACAGCAGATAGATGTTGTTTTCTTTATACCTTCAGTTATTTTGTGCCTTCTTATTAGGGCATTGAGACCATTATATTTATAGTTTTGTGGAATTGTGTGTGTTAATTGGATCATTGTGTTGGTGAGTTTATTTGTATTCTATGTGATGCTACATGTTTTAGTGATTATTGCTTCATATTTTCTTCTATAATCACTTGGCTGTGCTCATTCTTCTCTTCAGACTATATATTACTTCCTGTGTTTTCTTAAGATTTGCTTTGGAATATAACTTTTAAGGCTACTTATACTGTGGAAAGTTTTTCTTTCTCAAACTATAGCAGATAGTTTTTTGTGTGAGTTTGAGTCTAGGTTTGCCATCGTGGTCTTTGAGGACTTGGAATAAATTGCCCCCCAGGCTTTTCTAACTTTCAGTTTCCATTGAGAAATCACCTGACATTCTGATGGGTTTTCCTTAATATGTGACTTTCATTTATTTATCTTGCAGCTTTTAATAAATTTTCTTTGTTCTGCATACTTAATGTTTTAACCATGACATGCCATAAGTGTTTTTCTTTTCTGGTCTTGCCTATGTGGTATTTTGTCTATGTTTTTTGTACCTGTGATAGCATGTGTTTTGTTAGTTTGCAGTTTCTTTTCTCTCGCTACTCAGCCAACTCCATGCTTGCTTGCTCTCTCTCTCACTCTTCTTCCATCCTCAATAAAATATGCCAAACACTTTAAACAAAAAATAAAATTTTTAATAAAAATGGAATCATTCTCCCCCCCACACACACCCAATGACACTACCTTCCACAGATGCAGTATGGTCCTCTTTAGTTTCCCTCAAGGATATTCACAGATAATTGCCATGTAAATATATGCTTTATAGGATAAAATCCAGAATATGGACTTGGAGGATGAAATTTAGAATCCCGGTGTTTTGGTTTTTCTATTTAAAGAAAAAAATTGCTGAGTCTTATCTCTGTTGTTGGTGGAAGACATAATGTTTTGGAACTTGTGAAGTTCTCTGAGTACATGGTGATGGTGAGACTATATAACAGATCAAGAGTCTATTGGGAAATCTAGAAACCATACATTAACTAAGGCACACTTCATTCTTATTTAATTTATCATATAATATATTTTGATCATATTCTTACCCTCCTTAACTCTCCTCATATCCTTCCCATCTCCCAATTCTCATGCAACTCCATGCACTTTCTCTGTTTCCCTCCTTTCTCTCCTCCCTCCCCCTCTCAATAAAAGAAAAAACCTCGACAAAAATAAAAACAAACAAAAGCAAATAATTAAGACAAAAGATGCACAAAATAACCATGGAATCTGTTTCATTTTGGGTGGCCCAGCTACTCCTGGTCATGAGGCTTGGCTGGTATGCTTGGTATACCCAGTGATGATCCATTTGAGAAAACTCCTTTTCCTTTTCCCACGGGTATCAGCTGAAAGAGCTTTGGGGTTAGCAGTGAGACTTTGTGTTCACTTCCCCTTCTCAATGCTGGGAGTTTGTCTGGCTTATACCTGTGCAGGTCTTCTGCATGCTGTCCCCGTCTCTATGAGTTCATGTGTGTTTCCTATGAGTCACTTTCTGAGACTGACTCTCACTGTCTTTCTACACCTTTTTCGGCATAGATTCCTGAACACTGGGGCAGGGGTGGGGAGAGGTGGTAATTTGATAAAGACATCTCAGTGATGACTCAGTGCCCCAAAGTCCGTCACACCCTGCATATTTTCCAATTGTGATCACTGTGTTCACAACTCTCTCCCTAAAGAAGAAGTTCCTGCTGCGGTCGGAATGATGACCAGATACACTGGTATAGCTATATGTCACTAGAAGTTGCCTGTTACTATGGTCTTTTAGCAGAATAATATTAGTAATTTTTCCACTAAGTTCATAACTTACCCAATCATAGTTTCTTCAGATTTTGGTTCTATCTTATGTAGTGGGATTTAGGTCCAATCAAACAGTGTTTGGTTACTGAAAGGATTATATATTTTAAACATAAGAAAAATGTTTTCAAAGATAATCTAATAGTCTTCAGCACTTAGTATTCCATAAACATATAACTCAGAAAATTAAGTGGAAAAGATAATTTTGTGCTTCTGATTTTCATTATTTCATTTTATCCAATTTTTGAAATGATGGCAATGAAAACTTGGTTTGTATATTAGCTTTCTGGAGCTATTGAAGCAAGTCACTTATGTAAGTGTCCAAGATGATAGGTTTGTTTCAGGGAGTCATTCTTCTTGTGTAGATCCTATGGAAGGACCTATTTCTAACCTCTTTATAACTTTAAACATTTCCTGGATGGGTAAACATAATTCAACTCTTTACATAGCTATCTGTGTGTACCAGTACCTAACCATGTTTTCTATCTTCATAGCATCACCAATAATATTATATGGTCATATTTCACTTTAACTAATTATTTCTATATATACCGTGTTGCTAAGTAAGGCCAAATGGTGAGGTTCTAATGGATATAGCTTTAACATGTGACTGAGAGGAGTAAAGCCATTCAACCCATAACAATGTGATTGGAGAACCAACTGAACCAGCGACTCTTTTGAGTATGAGAAAACAAATCATTTTTATTGCTCCCAAAACGTCTCGAATAGTTGATGAAGAACACCAAATTATGAAGAACAACTGTCACAGATGGCTGCCCTGTATTACTGATATTGAGGTTGGTCTGACTAAAAACAAATGGTGACACAGTTTTGAACACAGGTCACTTCATCCTATTATTTACTAAGAACAATTTTGGGTGTTGGAGGTAAAATATTAAAAATGGAAAATGTCAAGGGAATGTTCCTATCACAAATTAAATAATATATCACTTAAGCAAAAGTAGATTCAAGGTTTTGTTTGGCTCATGCTGCAGCTTGGTGTGCCACAGGGGTATCAGATGACACTGCTGGCATGGTAAACCCAAAGATGTTCAAAACCATGAAAGATACCAACGTGTTAATATCATTTGAGAGAAAATCCATTTCTCAGCTCACAAGAAAAGATTGGATCAAAAACTTGGCTTTTTGTATTGGCATTATAATTCATCTGAATAAACACTTTGAATAATTCTTTGCAAATGCATTCAAAAGTAGTTACACAAATATGTACTTTAATTCATTTGGAAAGGAATAACATGTCTAAATTTTCTACACTTAAATCAGATTCCAGAAATGAAAGTGATGGCCTGAATTACTTTCCAAAAACCAAAGCTTTCAAGACTGAACTCAAATATGTATTTTCTTTACTTTCATTTCAAATGTTAAGAAAATGGACAATTTGTATTTGTGGTCAAAGGATCCAGTTTGAATTCCTTATTGAATTAATATATAAGGTCTTGAGGATAGGAGTATTCATTTTTTAATGTAATAATGTTTTTAAATATAAAATTAATGTATAATTAAATTTTGTATCATTTTACACATTCATATACTTCTTTAACTAAAGCAAAGTTTGATTATATTTTCAGGGCTTGCTTTTCTTCTGTTTGAATCATTTCATTTTCCGTCCTATTGCATAATACAGTTCTCTACATACTAAACACACACACACACACACACACACACATATATACTTATATTAAGACAGAAAATGATCTCTCATCTCTAACTTGTTTACCAAAGTATAACAAATTGTGGCTATTGCTGAAGTTTGAAAATATGCAATAGATATGTCAACAAAATAATTGCTTCAAATTAATATTTTAAAAATCTAGAGAATAGCCCCTTGAATATTTTCAAAATTTCACCATACTAGGTAGCATTCTTTTATTTGTTTCTAACAAACGCAAGTCTCAATACATGCTAAAATGATTTAGCAGGAAGGTGAAGATCTGAAAATACTTTCTAAGAATTCAGGTTTTACTTGGTTGACTCTAGGCTACCTCAGCAAAGTAGAAGTTTCTGCTATCGTACCATGGAGTCACATATGGCTTAATAAGATGGCATGACCAACATACCAAAAGTTTATTTTTAACATAGTATCAAGAAAGTCATACAGTTCTATATACACATTTTTTGAACCTCATGAGTGAGAGTCTCCTCAATTTTCCTCATTGATTTCTAAATGTAAGAGAATCTTTGCTCAGGTAGAATTTTAGTTTTTATTAATTACAGAACTAATATCTCATTTAATATTTCAATGTGTATATTCCTTTTGTTTCTATATTGATATATTTTTATTCACATCTTATCTTGGAACACTGTTGAATATTTAGGTTTTTTGTATAATGTTTAGTTCTGTTTTTCTTTCCACATATCATTAAAGATGTTTTATAAATACAATTTTTATCTATAAATAAAATTGCATCTTGCTATTAAGTGGTGCATATGTGGCTTAACTAGATCCTCGTGAAATCAAGCAAATATAAAACAGCCAAAATATTAACAAGAATAAAATGTTTTTTCTCTAATTCAGTTACTTATAAAATAACCTTGAATCCTAAAATTTAAAATTGAGTTGGAAGTATATAAAGGAGAACATCAAATTCTCTGCATTGTCTCCCAGAGCTGTTTTGTGTCAGTTAGTGAAGTCTCATCCTGTAATAAGTCTCAACAACACAATACAGAAATGTGCTGAGTCTGTGGCATCTCCATCTGTGCCCCAAAGAATGCTCCAAGAGACTGAAGACCCTTGACATGAAGAGATTATATGAGAACATAATAAAAAGCACTGTAGCTGAGAGTTTTATGAGTTAGACTGACACATTAAATCTTTTGAGACCCTAAGGAGAAGTTAGAGTAAGATTCTTTCAGTGTTGTAACTTTCTCTCCTATTAAAAACAAAACATTGTTAAAAGGATACAAAGATAACAGTTAAATTGGTTTAATAATTAAAACTACTATATATGTATGGTTAACTGACAAATAGTGATATACACATCTTATTTCTTGTACCTCAAATCAATTCTGTCTGTAAAGTTTTAAATCCCTGAACCTTCAAATTGAAGAGGTTATAATCTCAGAATTAATAGTTGAAATTTCCTCCTTGACATTAAATGGGTGCCTACATATACTAATAATACAAGCTATAAGGCAGACAGAACTTTTTTCCACTTAATCCTTGGGGCAGATGCCTGCAGAATGCCTAGAGATATTCTGAAAATATCTGATGTTCTAGCACCAGTTTTACATTGTTAATTATTCATCAAGTAGTAAACAGTGATGAATAGATATGTAGCATTTGAAGCAGAAAGAACTATATCTGACCACAGGAAACCTATTTAGAAAGTAACTGTTCAATGCAGTGCAATGTGTTAGTACTTTTCTTGTGTTTTCTCTTCACAGAGAGGGAGGTGGGAAGAAAGTTAGTTGTTATGGAGTATGTAGTTACCTACAGACAGTAAGGATGATATATCTTTATACTACACAAGGAGTAGTTATGAAATAGTAGTAGTGCTAAGTGTCATAGCCAGTTTTGATTTGGGTAATTTATTGCTGTGTAATATAGAATCAATAATGTAGAGAAAAGAAGATCAATCAAGTTTTATTGCTGGATTATTGAATTGAGTCTCCTGAATAAAAGATAAAAATTGTTACAGCTATTGTAAATATAAAAAATTGCTTGCTGGTTATAAAAGTATAGCCACTTCTTAAATCTATTTATATTTGAAAAGTTTCTGGTTGGAAATTTGGGAAGTATTCATAGGAAATTCCAATGAGTTGTCTCCAAATTTAAAGTATAAAAATATGATAACAATTAAGTCTCACTGAGTTGCTAAATTCATAGCATTCTAGAAAGAACTGTAACAGTAAAATATTAATCTTAACCTGAAAAATTTTAAAGGTAAAGATCAAGTTATAATGATTTGACAATAATTTTTTTATTTTACAACATTGGACCAGAAATATAGGTCTCTTAGTATATTTCATTGAAAAGTATTATTCTATTAAGTTTTAACTGTAAACTTGTCATGTAGCTCACTTGAGAAGGAGTGTCAGTTGCAGGATTCCTTAGGTCAAAATGGCTTTTGGTAAGCTTGCCTTTACTCTCCTATTGGTAAACTGCTTAGTGCTTCATTGACTAAGAAAAAGTCTATTTTCCACCAGTGTTGTAATCCTATATATCACCGATAAATTCTGTAATTGCTCAGATAATAATTAAGTGTTTAAGTCTAATGTCATTCCAAAACTGTCTATAAACTCTTAGTTATAGTACTATGCACATTGTAGTTTTTGTTTAAACCACTAACAATTAATAGTTTTGGAGGAGAAAATTATTTGCCATATATTTTGCATAGAGAAATGTCCCAGTTATGTGTTACAATTTTTAATGGAGAATATTCATTGGTTACTAAATATGAGCAATGGGCAATCATGGCTGTTCACAGAAATTTCTTTCCAAACACATTAAAATAATGCACTTCAGTATCTCCTTTGAAGCTATTTGCAAGCAGAGCTTGTTTTGCACAGTAGAATTTGAGTGGAAATGATGCAACATTTGAGTTTGACCAAGAAGGTAGTGACACATCTGTTGATACGGATGGCTCATCCATTTACAACACGATGTCATACCAATTACTGTCTGATGATTTGTGTGAGTGAGAAATGTACTCTATAATGTTGTATGATTAATATTTTTACTTTTTTAAAACTTAGGTTTTTTATTTTACTTTAGCAGATAATTTTGCTATCCGATGTATGTGAAGCCTTTTGATCATGCATTTTTTTTGTTTTTTTGTTTTGTTTTTTGATACAGAGTTTCTCTGTATTGTTTTGGATCCTGTCCTGGAACTCGCTCGGTAGACCAGGCTGGTCTCTAACTCACAGAGCTCTGCCTGCCTCTGCCTTCTGAGTGCTGGGATTAAAGGCGTGTGCCACCAACGCCCAGCCTTGATCATGCAATTTAAGATTATTGGTAAAGCAATCTGATTTTTATTTTAGTAATACTGTATTTAAGTATTATTTTGTATATTGTCATGTATTCTGTTTATATTTTATATAAAATATGTAACATTCTATCTTTTCTGAAACAAGGCTATTTTTAAATTGTGTGGTATTTTCTTGAATGTTTATAGCATGTTCTTATTATATTTTTACTAAATGCCATCTCATAAAAATATTTTCTTACAAACCTACAAAATTTTACAAAAATATAGTTATGAAAGATGATACTATCTCTGTGTTTTGTCTCTAGTGCTTTAGTCTTATGCCTTTTGACAGAAAACCCAGAAAATTGAGCCCAATTAGCAAATTACCAATAAATAATTATTTGAGGTATTACAATTAATTTAATTTAGACAAATAATTCTTAGTACTCTCACTCTGAACAGCTTACTTGAAAAATGAACTGAATGCAATTTATTACCAATTAATTACATACTTACTAATAACCCTTCTTTTTTATCTTTATAGAAATTAACTACAAACTAATTTTGAAATATAATGCCCTTTTGCATGTGATAGTATAGTACAGAAGCTATGGTGTTATTGGGATTAGTTTCAATTCATGTAGAAACTCAAAACCTAGGAAAATAAAAATTAAATAATTAATAAGGGGAATTTAAAAAATACTAACTACAATATGTCACGTCTAAAAAAAGTTTGTCTCACAGAAATTGACAATAAAATGATGGTTACAAATCATTGGTGACCATGTAGAGAAGGGTAAAAAAGGAAGGAATTATTCAACCAGCATCAAATAATAGTAAGGTCAGAGTAATTTTGAGAATTTTACTTCACATTAGGATGGCTGTTATTCACAATAAGGGATTCCACCTTTCAAAGTAGCTACACGAGACTATTTTTACTTCTTCACCACAAGAAATGCTTGATGTGATAAGCCTAACGATGACTCTGGTTTAAAAACTGTGTATAGGTACATCAGTATCCTAGATAGATGTATGCAATCCTTGTGTGTAAATTAAAGGTAAAGCTAATCAAGACATTTAATGCTGTAAAGTAGCATTAAAAGTCAATAATGTCCTTAGAAAAGTATAGAACAAGTTGAATGTGGCAGATATTAGGTGGTCACACAAGTTATATAAAACTGATAATTTCTTCTTTGCCTGTTTAGTAAAGAGAGTATAAACACTGCCATTCTCAGCATGATAGCTAATGATGTCATGAGGTATGAGGATTTTCAGATTTGTTTATTTCCCAAAGGAAATTGATTGTGTATTTTAAAAGCCATGTGCAATGACACACCTCTTAGCTTCTCTGATCAATTTAGATATGAGTACTTGAGTGTTAAAAAAAAAGGCAGTTCAAAGTAATAGAAAGACACAAGCAAATGGCATGCTTGCTTAATGACAAAAGTTGTGGTAAGGCAAGGACAGGCTAGAATGTTGAGATACGCTGAAGGTGTCTGTGGAAGAGGCTCTTCGCTGGCCACTCCAGGGATAAAGGTACTCAGTAGAGTGCGTCATTGACGAAGTGATAGCAACTGAGTACTGCCAGTGATGCAGCTCAGCTGCTTGTCAAATTTCATCAGACAGGGCACATATGTTCCAATATAGAAGCACAAGTCAATGAAAGAGAATGAGGAGTGGAAGCAGTAAGTAGCAAACCGGAAGGCGAGGAGGATACACCTTAGGCATGTGTTCCCATGACACTTTAGCAGGGTACTGGTGGAGAAAATGCACATATGGTTTACTTGCTCATCATTGCAGCAGATATTAAAGAAATCTTACTGATGTAGTAATGGGATAACATTGAGAATTTGGCTCTAAAGAAGACTGCCTGGCTTGATATCCTAGAAATGCTAACCAGCTGTGGGGCCTAGGGCAAGGTAATTAGATTATCTCTGCCTCAATTCTCTCATCTAGTAACTGAGGGAAACATAAGTAGTACCCACCCCCTAGGTTGTGTGATTATTAAATAACATAACACATTGCTAGGTATATAGTATGTAGCACTAGCTGCTATTGTTAATGTTACTTCTATTACTTCCATGAATAAGTGTGAATCCTGTGAAAGGCATTTACAGAAAGAATGACTTCCCTTCTGAACATGGGGCAGTTCTGTAATGTGGATGTTTTGGCTACTATGGATGCCTCTTTTTTGTTTTAATTTTAGGGAATTTCGGAGAAAATGCATTAGACTTGATAAAAATTAATCTTAATAATAATGACATTCTTGGCAGTTCTGTGTTTCTTTAATTATTTTTTCAGTTACTTTTATTTATTTTAGAAAATTTGTTTTTCTGTTTTTTAAGAATACACTATTTTTTGTTTAGGTTTATATGTAGGGTTTGCAACAGAACATGATAAAAATAAATGTAAAATATTACAGATTTTAATCTAGAATACTATGTCAATTGATCAGACAAAATAAACCCAGCTGGAAGGTGGATGTAAAAATATCTTAACACAATTTTAATGATTGTGAAAAATATTCTGTAATCTAAGTTTAAGGAGTAGATTCAGCAAGATTTTGAAAGCAAGGGACCTGGTGAGGAAATATATAAAAAATATAAAACTTAAATCTGAGCTTGTGAATGAGTAGATTGCTCTGATTTAATAGAACTAGAAATCATATTGTAAATGTTAGGTCATAACATTGATAGAGTTTGGATATAATTGAATGATGGTGTTAACAGTGGGAATTTGGTCAAGCATGGATACAGTGTAACTCTCAGTAGTAATTGTGAACAGGTATTTTTGCAGAGATTATTACAAAAAATGGAAGAATAGTTTTAACTATACAGATACCACCAACTTTAAAATTTGCACAGTAAAAGAAGTTCAATAAAATAATGTTAAAATCTTTAATATCTTTTGTGACACCTAGGTCTATGTCTATCAAATGGACGACTGTAATAAACATACACTATCTCCCGATCATATTAACCTGAAACTTCTTTTGTTTCAAACCAAATATCTTGCAGTGCATAGTTACTTCATTAACATCAATGCAGATATTGCAACAGAAAAAATTACAAATAAGAAGTAGTTTGTTTTGCCACCGAGATAAACATACCGAGGAAAGTTTTTATCATGTGACAAAATTTTGTTGTTGAAAGAGAGACAGGAAGAATTCTAGTCTTTACAGTGTATCAAGGAGAATTCATACTGGAGGGGGCACTCAGATCTTACTGGGAAGGGGAAATACAAGGGATTTCATGAGTGGACTTCGGACAGCTGGAGACGGGAACATGAGTGATCATGTTCGGGTATAGAGCTGGAAAACGGCTGAGGGGGGCTCCTGGGGTCATTTCAGGGTCTGCTGGAATTGTTGCACAGGGGACTCTCCCAGGAGTCTATGGGAAGAACCCGAGCTTAGACCCCTAGCAATAGAGGACAAGTAATCTGAACTGGCTCTCTCCTGAGACCAGTATGTTGCCTGTCATGAGAGAGGCTTCATCCAGCCACTGATGGAGGCAGGTGCAGAGACTCGCAGCCAAACATTCGGTGGAGTTTGGGAATCTTGCAGAGGTGGAGGACAAAGGAGTATAGACCCTACTTCTCATATTGGGTCTCCTTATACGAACTCAATTCATGTTTACTCCTACTGCAACTTGATATGTCATGTTTTATTGATACTCACAGGAGACCTGTCCTGTCCTGGTCTGTGGAAGTGGGAAATGGAGAGTGACTGGCAGGGAAGGATGGCAGGGGAAGGGAGGCTGAAGCCAGGATGTAAAATAAACAAATGAATGTTACTGGAGTATTTATCCGTTGTGCCGTTATGGACTTTGGGAGCCCATTCCCCCATGGAGGGATACTCCCTCAGCCAAGATACACGGGGGAGAGGAGGGGTCAGAGAAGGCCTAGGCTCTGACTCAAATAATGTGACAGACATTGATGATCCCCCATGGAAGGCCTCACTCTCCCTGGGGAGTGGATGGGGCATCGGATGCTGGGTTTGGTGGGGAGCAGGAGAGGAGTAGAGGGAAAGGGAACTGGGATTGATATGTGTAATAAGATTGTTTCTAATTTAAATAAAAAATATTAAGAAAGAAATTGTTAAGCAGAGGTCAGCATAATCATGTATACCTAGAGCCCTAATTAATATGAGTAAATCCTAACCAAAATGTTTTTTTTGCCACGGAAATAAACTTATCCTCCAAAAGAGAGAACTGAGAAGACCCTTCCCAAAGAGGCTTTCCTTGCAACAGGATTGGAATATACAGGAAGAATTAAAACATGAAAAGAAAAAATGTTCAGTTGTATCCAAGGTGCATTTTCTTTCTTCCATGCAACCATCTTCAGTTTGCGTACACTTGCAATGCTGCCAGATACAAAATGGAATTGAGGGCAAGCAGAGCCTTAACAGGTGTTGGTACAAACTTGAAGCTTCAAAGGGGCTTGCTTTCTGCTGCCAAGAGGATCGATGCAGATGCACATTTTGGCTCTGCAAACTGAAATGGCCTAAATTCTTTCTTCAGAAAAGTTAAAATTTATTCTATGCTGAAATTTGTTGCTTTCTGACCAGTATAGAAACATTCCTCCCTGAGAAATCACTCCCTACTTATGAAAAATTCAGATGAAAACCAAACAAGTGTTTGATTTTTAATGATTCTATAAACCATGCTTTGTGCTATGTTAGGATTTTGTTTGTTTGTTCATGATACAGTTGGGTTTCAAGGACCAAATTTTAGTGTTTGTCTGTATTTCTGTTGTCTCACGTCTCTGAGTGGTTTTGTGAAGCTAAGGACTGAGGCTTTCGTACCTGGTAGAACTATGCCTTTCACAGTCATCCAGGTAAATCACCTACCGCTGTGAGCACTCTCTCCAGAAGGTTGAATTTATTAGATGCTGTACAGGAGGAACTCATCTCTGTAAATAATTTTATTATGTGTCTTTACAAACATTTGGTAGAAGCAAATTCCCGGTTTAACTCAATAGCGTATTACACTTTCCCTGCCCTGTAAATTCGATTGATTGTGGAAGCATGAGAGATTGATAATACATAGATCTGTGTTATGACAGGCATTGTTTTAGTGCCAAGCTGAAGAGGAATGCTTCCTTAAATGTATCATTGTATAAAATATTGACCTAGAGAACTTCATTATTCAAGCTGCAGAGACAGTCACTACTTAACAGTAATAAACTGTTTCTGTGTTACATTGAGAATACTCTGGGAAATATGAGAGTTGTCAAATCCTTGAAAATCCTGCCTTTATAGCACACATGGCACTAAAGCTGGAGCTGTATTTTCTGCTAATAAAAGCAAAGGCACAGACAGATGTGAAGGATATCACAGCACACTGACAAAAAACAAAGAAAAATTAATACCTGGCTGAGGAGTTGGAAAGACACAGACCCATGACCTTGGGAAGTTTTACACTCTCCAGATACTTTTATTTCTTGTAAGGAACAAAGATAATGCAGCATTAGTGTAAAAAAATAAAACAAACCCAAGGCTCTAAACTGAATACATCTTATGAAAAATATCCTGAAGTGTCTTTTAACAACGAATCATGTTAGATAACATAAAATAAAGAATGCTGAAAGCTAGCCAGACTATTTTAGGAAAGAAAGACATCTTTGAAGGCTTCAAAAGTGATATACAGAAGTGCAAATTAAAAAAAATATGGCTTTAACCAGAATGACATTTCTTTCATTTGTTAAATAAGAAAAGTATTTGCTACCTTTTAACTCTAGCATCTCCTCCTAGTAATATAGCGTTAGTGAAATTCTTCTCCCTCTGATTTGGATAGTGATTGATAGTATATTAAAAACATATACCTGCCATTCCATTTTCAACTGCTGTTATGTTAATCTCTTAATTGGCTCACACTTCAGTTATTACAATTAATATGTAAGAAAGTACTAATTGGCATTCAGTATTACTGGTCCTTTTCAAGTGACTCTTTCATATTCAGGCAAAGTTAATAGAGTTGGAGTAAAGATTAGATTTTTTTTATTTTAAGTTGGAGGATTTAGAAACCTACTACTGACTTATTCAGAACATTCAATGTAAAACAATGTTAATAGTTAATTTTTTCAATATTTCATAAGTTTTCTTTAGTAGGATAAATATTCGTTTAAAATGATGTATATGAAAGTGTAAATCATTCATTTAATTTCAAAATGGAAAACAAAACTATGAAATTTAAGTATTCATGTACTGTCTTATTTTCTGAACATTCATATAGCTAAAAATGATTTTCTACAGTTAAAATAAACTTTGAACTTTAGATTCCTTATCTTACTAGATAGTTATCATGTTCCTAGTTTATTCATAATGCCTTCAAAATGCTTTGGAGAAATGTAATGACATAAAAACACAAACAAAATTTGTTACATTAAAATAACAGGAAAGATAACAGGTCATGAGTAAGACATTTCAGAAAGGAACAGACAGCAGCAAGGAAAGAAGAAATAAATGACTCTGTACAGAAGTAGGAAGATGTGACCTAACCCTCTTGTTAGTGATGTTTGATTTCTGCTTTGATTTAACTTTATTACTAAAGGAATATATCACTCATTTTTCTCATCTGTGTAGAACTTGTGACACGACATAAAAAACAAGGCCCACTGGATCCCATGCCTCATAGTAGCAGGATGTCCAGGAAATCCCTGACAGAAATATAAAAATCCTGTGCACAGATATTGCTCATGATCTATTGAGAGGGAGGAGAGGGATAAGCTAGGAGTGGAGGACTGAGAAGAGGAACAACATGCTTTCATTCTTCTCAAGTCTTCCTTTGCCAGTTGTCTAAGTATTCCTATCTCACAATGATATTATAAATTCTATGCGAAGATAGAAAAACAACAAGGAAAATATGCAATTAATTGATATGTATAGAATTAACATTCAATTAAAGTGAAAGCAAGCTGTCTACAAATGATCAACAAGCAAGAAAGCAAGACATGGAATGAGAAGCTGCTTCCCAGCAGTTCATTCCAAGGTTTATCAAGAAGTGGCCTGCCCACTGAGCATAACAAACTTAGGGTCATCAGTTAAGAACACAGACAACCCCCTTTCTACTTGCCTTTGTGTAAAATTCATTCTCTGATAAATGTGACATACACCATGCATTCATACATTTTCTTTGCTTGTGATAATACATTATAAAGTATGCAAATAGTTTTCAACTTTATACTACAAATAAAATTTAAACACTAATGTAACAAATATGAGGTCAAAATGTCAAAGCAGATCAAAGAAAGTATACTGAAAACTGATCATTCACAGTGGGCAGTGATGAAGACTTAGATGGATTTTATAAATGAATTTTCATTGCAACAACGTCAAGACATCTATATTGCCATCTATATTCTTAGAATACAGTCTACTTTGTTTCAGAACCAACTCTTTGAGTTTTAGTTCCATAATGTAAGGACCTCTGCTTAATCAACATGGATGCCAAATTTTAATTGAAGCAGATCATGTGTTTCCACCTGTGGGGTGGGGGTTGTCATCACTGAGATGCATTAGAAAATTGCAGTCATCTGATCTGCACATTTCTGTTATAGCCACAGTTTTTCCTCACTAACCTGTCTGATGAGCTACTTGATATAAAATGCGGTCATCAGCCCTGCCTCCAGAAGCTATATTTCAGCCGTGGGGCATCACATCTTGAAATGACAAGAGTAGTGGGGTCAGAAGTGAGATACCAGATAGTAGAAGGTGTCTCTTTGGATCACAGGCACTAATACAGGTGCTCTTGACAAGCTGGGGATCTGTTTTGTCTCATGATTACCTGCCAGGTGATGATGCTTGAAAGGTCTGTCTTAGGAGATGTATATTTGTCTGTTTATTCCCATTACTGATAACCCACTGCCAGACTTTCCTGAAAAATAGTAACCTTAATATAATCAAAAGAAGCCTTCAGCAACAAAGATAAGACCCAAAAACTTTCTCTGCAGAGTCACACACACACACACACACACACACACACACACACACACACACACACACACACACGTTAGCAGCAGATTTGATTGTATAAGATGATTCAGTAGTTCAGAACTTGAAGTAACATGTAGTAGTTGAAAAAGAAAAGCATCAAAGCTTCTGTGTCTCCAATTTCATTCTCTGGCCATTTCCTGCATCAAGAAGAAACCAGAAGAGACATGGGTGAAAGCAAGAAGTCTGTGCTAACTGAGCTGTTTGAGATGGTGTTCTGATGTCAGAACCACCTCCAAAGATAGAGTTATGATAATTACTACATACAAATATGCAACTCATATAATAACCATCCTCAGACTGGTATGTAAGCAAGAATGTCAACTACCTGGTTTGTATTGGGATTCAGTCTGCCATCATGACAAAACACGAAGCTCAGTGGTCAGAGAATCCTATTCCAGAGAAAGGGGTAATTGAAAGCTTAACTAACGTTGAAATATCTCCTCAGTGTTTGTAGCAGTAGGAGAATATCTCTTTTTATTCGAACTGGCAACACAGCTATGATTTCTAAACAGTAGTTATTTGGTAGTATGTGTCAGTATGTGGCAAATCCTGAAATAAATGTGTTGCATTGCTTTGCTATCAATTTTAGTATGAGATTTAATTTAATAAGGAGTTGTTAAGACACTTAACCGTATTTATATTAAAACCATCAAATTATGCTATAGAATTTGCAGCAAAACATAAGCAAACAATTTTTTCCAAAATAAAAGTTTTAGAGAAAAACAAACCTTTGTGTATGGGGCTTCTGAGTCAGACAAAATGTTGCAAAAAGTGCCACAAAGAAAAAGTAAAAGAAAGAAAACAAGGCAATTTTTTTTCAAGTAAGCACATGGGAACTCTTTCGAAGAAAGTGCTGACTGAACTGATACCACACTCCTTGGTGAAGAAGGAGGTGCCCACCCGCAGGGAGGGTGATCGCAGAGAGGGTGATGTGCTGACAGGTCCTTTCCTTCTGCCAGGTCTCAGCGAAGACTTCTTGCTGACCACTGTCCATTTGTACTCATCTTACAGCCCCATTTACTCTATTCTCAAATATACCTTCATATATTTTCTAAATTTATGACTTATTTTACATTGATTGCATTTTAGGTTGACTGCTTCCTGATGATATATAAAGGGCACCTTAATCTCATGAATTACTTGAGTCTAAATAATAATGCTGCCCATGTAACTTTGTGAAAGGTTTTGTGCCCCATCTCTATTATGTGAATTTTGATGAACAACAGTTACATGGAGTGACCAGTTAGCTTCAAATGCTTTGACATTTTCCTCACCCTTGTCTCAACTGTTTTTTGACCTAGGTTGTTGGATAATACAGCTTTTAAGCCTTTGCTCTTGGTTTATCTTCAATAACACACTTTTGAATGGGTTTTAACTTTGAAATGCTTAAATAAAAGTAAAACATTTCAAAAAGGAGCTATATGTGTTAATCTATGTCAGTGGCTGCTTAAATGAAAAACTACAACTTAAAGATCTCTATGAAATCAAACATAATATTTTCAAATTCACTAAATCACAGTGTGGAGGTCACCAGGTAGATGTTTAATGAATACTGTGAGTTGTAGCTTTTTTCTCTAGGCTTTTCATACTTCAATAATGACCTAAGTCCATGCAGAGAAGACTGACAGCTTAAGTAGAAAAGACAGGTGGGAGAATTCCTGGCTCTCATTTGTGTGTTCATTTACAAACATCATCAAACTCCTGTCACTATGTCTTCTTTTCTCACATTCTATCCACTAAATTATAACCACCTATTCTGAAAACAGATTGAGTATTTGCTCCCATTTATTCTTAATATTCTTGTTAGAATATATTTCAGGACATCAACATGGATCTTTCTGTCTTGTTCCATTACCTAGAACAGTAGTAAATGTTTAATGGCTATCAGGATGTACTGTGTTTCCATTTTCTTTTATAAGATATATACTGGTGACATTTTGAACTGTAAAAATCCTTTGGAAAGGGTTAGGGCAACACTGTACACTGCAAATAGGAACAACATTCTCTCTCTCTCTCTCTCTCTCTCTCCACTAATATTCAAATACAGACTTCAAAAACATCTTCAGACTTGCAAATTTTAGAGTAGTATATGGAAACATCACTTTTGATAAAAAATTTCCGATTATATTAAGTTTGAATATAAATTATATTAAACTATTTCCCTTCCTTTGTGGAGCCAAAAGTGTAGTGCCAAGGTAACTGTCAAATGACAAAATGAATTTATGCATATACAGTTCACTTTTACAGGTGTTAGAGTTGGGAGAGAGCAAACGGTTTGCTAAGGCACTTTGAATCCACAATGCAGATTGTGCAGTAATTGGATGAAACGGTTTAAAAAGCAAGAATTTCTGAAGTGTTGTATCTCCTATCTTCCTCATTTGTCTCTGAGGTCAGCTATCATATTTGGTTGAGTCAACTGACTTCTCTTTTGCCAAAGCAGTGCTTCCATGCCAAGTGGGTAACACCAACCTAATGTACCAATAGCCGTCTTTCAAGTATCCTTACCTTATTCATGAGATTCATTGTTTGCTATCTAGCTGGATCACACTTGTCTTACAGGCTCATAACTGTCCAATATATGTGAACACAAATGCTGCAATAGTCTAAGAAAGTGTGATAACTAATGAAAATGGCATTTACAAAACCTCTGTCCTATGTGTTTCTGTTTTAAATATTAAAATGATGTTATTTGCAAAACATCAGACACTAAAACAGTAGTAAAAAGCATTAGTTACACCTTTTCCAATGAAAAAGCTCATAATGTAAACAGTATACTTTGATCATAGTACTCCATTCTCCACCACCACAGCTCCCCTAGACTCCAGTTCTAATACATGCATTCCAAATTCATATCCTGTTTTTTCTTTATTATCTACCTACTGAGTGTAATTACTACTTCCTGTACGCTCATGTGTGTAGTATGATCCACTTGACCATAATTGATCTCCTAGGAGTCAGCACCTGAAGAAAACTGAACCCCCTAGAGTAACCATCTACTGTCAATATATCCTTAGTCAGGTGGGGGATTTGTGGATGGAATTGTACTGGCTTGATTTTGTTTTGTTAACCACTGGTGTTATGCGTTCATTAGTGTAAAGTCCATGTTACATTCTGCTGCTTTCCCCTTCAACCTTTTACTCTTACAAATGTTCAGACACCTATTCCTTGAGATATCTTGAGCCTTGAAGAAAGGGAATGGAATGTAGATATGGCATTTTGTGCTGAGCACTGTGAAATCATTAAGAAATATATTTGTAAATTGATTTCAATTCTACATTCTTTGAATGCAAAGTTACTAGGATATAATTAACTAAAATTTCTAATGTTTTATAATTAGGATTTGATATGCCATATGTTGAAATACTAAAATTTCGCATAACCATATTTGAAATAGATAATTAAAGATAACTCCAAACATATATTGTTCATATTTTGCTTCAAGATCTTTGTTAAATCAAAGGTGCCGTAAATTCACAAGGGAACATATCTAATTATTTAATTTTGTGATTAGATTAAACATTTATCTAGAAAATATACTCACCCTTTCTCCTTTATCATTTTTTCCTTAATCATACAAGCTATAATGTGGCTTCACAGAACTACTTGCCACTGCTTATATACCCCAACAAGCATCAAACCTCTGGTATTTACTTACACTTGTATTTTAATTGGCCAGTGACAAAAAGCAAGTCCACTTAAGAATCACCTTGAACAATAACATCCAAGTTGTAAAAGTTTGACTAACACGATGAGGTCTAACAAAATAAAACTCAGAGAGGAAACAAATAAAACATTGTTTGATCAAAACTAGTTTATGTCTGTGAGTCGTGTCACTCCACATAGTCATAGCAACCATGCTTGATGAAATCAGATGGCCATGCAGACCACTGGCCCTGGGAATGCTGACTATGCCTCCCACAGGACATTGCAGCAAAAGAGCTGACCTCTGCACTCTCAAGAGAAGGCCCCACCCACCACTACAAGGAGGGAAAACTGACCCTGATAAAGTGGGCATAGGGGAAGTGCCTCCACCCTATCACCTGAATGAGGCTGCCCCAGTGTCCTAGACTGACAAGCTCAGTAACTCCCAGGTCCACAGCAGCTCCATGGGTTGGCCTACCCTAACATCTATCCCATCTAGGACCTGCTGGAGCTAGTGAAGAGACTTGTCCTGTGGAATGATACCCACAGGATCTCTATGACTCTATATCGCAGAGGAGATCCAGTAGTGGTGTACTAGAAAACAAAGGCACTGACTCATTGCTATAAACATTTTATAGTCAAGTTGATTGAACAAAAACTGTCATGTATGACGCACTACTGTTCCCAACGCAGACCTTGTGCTGACAGTACTTTATTTGTTCCCCTGAAAAAAATTCAGGTTTCTCCTGATTGATAGTCTCTTTCTACATATTTACCTTGTTTACAACTTTACCTTCACTCTACTCTCATGTTTTGTTAAGATGCACTTCCTTATCTTTCTTCTGTCTCTCACTATAGATGTGACTAAGATAATTTAGTAGTAACTATTTTGTAGTCAAGATATTGTGCAATCTTGAAACCTTCTTATCCAAAAATATTAACTTGCTACTTTTGAGTATGAGTTCACTTAATTGCTAATGACTTCTGTGAAACAAAGTGGTATTATTTGCAGTATCTAACATGAATGGTTGTTAGTCCAGTTTGTGAGATAGTTTTTGTTTCTGTCTGAAACCTTCTAAGCACTTCCCCTAGAATATGCCATTTAGTTTTTCTTACATTCTTCTAAGTTTTGCCTTGTCTACAGTTTCAAACTCCTTGAAATTATTATTGCAAACAAGAAGTTTGTGGAGGTGGGTTGGAGGCAGAACTGAAGGGAAAAATAATAAGAAAGGAATCTTTATTAGAAGGGCCATTTGGGAGGTAGGGAAAAGCCGGGTGCCATGGAAACCCCAAGGAATCCATAAGAAAACTCCATTAAAGACTCCTAGCAATAGTACAGTGGGTGCCTGAACTAGTCATCTACCATAATCAGGTCGGTGACTCCCTAATCCTCATCAGAAATACTCTGTCCAGTAACTGGTGGAAGTATATGCAGAGATCCCCAATCAAGCCCTTGGCTAAGCTCCAGGAATCTTGCTAAAGAAAGGGAAGAGGTATTGTACCAGCCAGATGTGGGAATCCACTGAGATAGATGACCTGAGCTCATTAGAGCTCATGGACTCTGAACCAACAGTTAGGGAGCCTCCATGGGACCAACATAGGCCCTCTGCATGTGTGTGACAACTGTGTAGTTTGGTCTCTTTGTAAGACTCCTAGTAGTGAGACCAGGACCTGTTCCTGGTGCTTAGATGGATTTGAAGAACCTGTTCTCATGCTTGGTTACCTTGCCCAGCCTTGATGCAAAGGGAAGAGCTCAGTCCTTCCTCAACCTGATGTTCCATTCTTTGCTCAAGCTCATGGCAGGCCTGCCCCTTTATGAATGAAGATTGAAGAGGAGTGGGAGGGGAGGGAATAGATACAGGAAGGGGGGTTGGAAAGAGAAGAGGGAAGGGAAACTGTGGTTGGTATGTAAAACAAATGAAAAGAATGTAATTTAAAAAAACAACAGATGTTTCATCCTGGTGCAAAGGCGTGGCAGTGGAAACATGAGACAGCTGGTCAAAGGAAGCAAAGAAGGAGGACAATTGGCACTCACCAAGATTTTCTCCCTTGTAAAAATTGATGGAACTACCCAAATTCATGCTGTGTTCTCTCTTCTTGTTTGTGCATCAACCCATGGTCAAGCTGTCTTGAAGTTTCCTCTTTCATACAAATTAGTCTTTAATTTTTCAGTTCAACCTCATCTAATTTCTCAGTATGAATGGAGCCATAGGGTAATATGAATATGTTCTAGCCAGTATGGTACATGAGGACCCCAAAGAGTAACCTCACCTGAAAATATGCAATCTAACTGTGTTTTTGTGTCTTACTTTGCACTAGTATGTACAGTAAATCTTTTCCAAGTTTTTCTCCCCCATGAATTTCCATATACATACTCTTTAACAAAGACAACCTAAGTCTAGAATTATATGCAAGTAATTTCCTACTAATCCTTGTCAACATGTATATGAGTATGTTCTGGAAACCCGCTGGGAAGGAATGATGCAGAATTGCTTCACACTTTTATTAATAGGTTGGACAAGGTAAAATTTTACCATTCCTTCTCATACTCATATTCCAAGACCATTAAGGTTTTATTTCAGAGGGTTAGGATTAGGGTTAGGGTTTGAGTTAGGGTTAGGGCTAGGGTTAGGGCTAGCATTAGGGTTAGCATTAGGATAATGTTTTGCTCTTTCTTTACTTAAGGTCCCACTGCTTTTCCTTAATATGCTTTAGGTACGTATTGTATTTACCAAGAAAGATGAACATATAACACTATACTAAAAGAACAGTTAACCCAAAATTTTTCTTTTCAGGATCCAATTAAGCTGTCATTCCCCACAGACAGCAGGAAGTAGCTTTAAGAAAATTTCATTCACATTCACAAGAGTTAGCATGGGTGATTTTTGCCCATTCAATAGGTTATTTATGCTTGTCAATTTTTAAGGAGATAGGTTACAGAATGTTTTTGGTTACAGTCAGGAAGAAAGTTGAGCAAAGGAGATTGGATTCAAGGTTCCTGTTTGAAAAACAAAGGATAAAGATATGATAGGATAAAAGGGTACATTATTGAATCTACTCCTGAAAAGAAAAAAGAGAGAATGTATATTCTCTTATATATGATAAGATAAAAAGGAACATTATTGAATGTACTTCCAAAAAGTATAGATATGATGAGATAAAAAATTAGATTATTGAATACACTTTTAAAAGGCAACTACTAGTTTAAAACATTATACATTGAATTGGACTTTTGTATATTGTATACTAATGTATTTTGATGCAAAATTGAGATTAATTTGTTATGTATTGTACACATGTTTCTAATTTTGTTCAAGCTATTGTACCTATACAGCCCATTCAACAATGTGATTCAAATTTCTATTTCTTAAAATTTATTACTATGATGTATATTAGATAATAAGGAAATGGTGAATATTTAGTCACCTATTATAATCAAACTTGTAATCACATTAGTTAATGTCATCAAGGTCAAGGAAAGATATTTTAGAAAAACATGTTGTCTTAAAACACTTCTGAAATATACAGAGTATAGCATTTACAATGTTTTAATAACATAGATTGTTTTATATAACAATGAGACATGTCTGCTCCTGGCAGCATCAATAAACTTAAGAAAAGATTCTGGGCACCAAAGAAACTCACATGGAATTTACTTTCTTGTGGCAAAGGTAAGCCACTGAGCAAGAAAAGTGTCCTTGCTTTGACGGCTACTGTCCAAATTAGACAAACAGAACACAAAAGAAAATGACAGTAAAACCTTGCTAAGACAACACCAGATGGCCCTTCAGAAAACCCTGCTTCACAGAAAGCTATGTCAGAGATGCTGTGCCTATACGCTGAAGATGGATGCTCTAGCACTGCAGAGAAACCTTGGGTGACTATCCAGGCAGTCAGTTGTTTTTGTCATTTCTCACAAATTTTTTGAAAATCTCTTGATCACACTTCCTGTTTACTAAGTTAATATTGTTTCCTTTTTGCATTTCTTGGGGAGTTGAAGACTAGATAGTACTTATAGGTTTTATTGTTTACTAGAGTGAGAAAAAATCACTAAAGATGTGTAAAGTATAAATGGTTTGAGAGACATTAAATGGTATTTTGATAATGCAAATAGGAAGAGAAAGTAAATTAGGTACAAGACTTTGGGATCACCAGTTTTGGACCAATAATGAAGTAGATACTCTGAACTGTCAAATGCAAAATGACTAGATATTTTCTCTGAACTTATCAAATGCAAAATGACTAGATATTTTCTCTGAATTTATCAAATGCAAATGGACTAGACATTGTTGATGAACTTGTTGCCTGTACATATTGTATATTCTTATTGTAATTGTTGTATATAGTTTTTCTTATGTTAGTTGTAGCCTTCTTTATGTATCAGACAAAAAAGAGGAACTGTCGTGATATATTATTGATGATTCAATAAAGCTTGACTGAGGATTCAGAGAAGCAAAGTCAGCCTCAAGCTATATAGATCAGGCAGTGGTGATAACACACCTTTAATCCCAAAAGCCAGAAGCTAGGAGGTGGTGCTACACACCTATAATCCTAAAATGTTAAAACCCAGGATTAAGAGGTAAATGTTATCTCTGTGAGTCCGAGACCACCCAGATCTATATAAGAGTGAATCAGTATAAAAGAGAGTTATAGCTCACACCTCTAAATTCAGCACTAGAGAGGTATAAAAGTCAGGATCAAGCAGTCAGTAAGAAGCACTCATTCTCCAGCCACACTGAGGAGAGGTTACATTCTGAGACTTGGTGACAGTTTGTGGAAACAGGATCAGCCCATTCAGACTGAGGTAGCAGTAAGAAGCTTTCTTGTCTGATATTCAGCTTGAAGTTTGAACCCCAATATCAGTCTCTTGGTCTTTTATTTTTTTGTTCTACAGGGAACATTCCAAACACTTTCCTGTAGTTCTACTATTTTTTTTGGCAATGGCTCCAGGTAAGAAGAAACATTTTAACTTGCCTTTTAAGCTTTACTGAATAGCCTTTGAAGGGAAATACACAGGGCAGCTTTAAAAAAATCGAACCTGTGTAGCTCAATAGAAATGCCATGTCTTTATTTTTATTTTAGCCCATACTAGTGCACTCTTTAGATACCTATAAAAAGTCATTTTTCAGTAGCACTATTCTCAGTTTGGAAAGCAACAACAAAATTCCTCTCTGGATCAATGAGGTAATTTGTTTCAATCTTCCTGTGATAATAATTCTTAGAAATCCTGTCAGATAGTAGTTCTTATTTACCACATTATCCTTTCTATCATATTGTTTAAGATTTATAAGGAAATTAGCTTAATGGAAGAGAACCAAGGTCCTTTCAAAAGTTCAGAAATTACCCTTGTTTCCTTATTCTGTATGTGTTTGGGCATACTCACATACACCTGCCAATTTTACACAGAAGACAGATGACAATTTGGAAGAGCTGATTTTCGTATTCCACCAAGCAGGTCCCTGGTTTCAAATTAAAGTTTTCAGGTTTGACAGCAAGTACCATTAACTGCTGAGCTACTTTTCCAGCTTGGTCAAGATCTTCATACAAGATAAAGCCTATGTAAACATAATAGCTAGTCCAAAGGAAGACATTTGGAAAACATAGTATCCAAAAATTTTACCTGCATGCACTCATTAGTTTAAAAGACTGAAAAAATATTACTCATGTAATTATCCAATATAAAAAGCAAAAATATACCAGCTATTTATTTAATTTATGGTCTACAGGGTGAAGAGAAACAAACAAACAACAAGATTCTCTCATTGAGCATTTTACATGTGTGAATTAACAAGTTTGTACTACTACAAGCAAGGCAGGAAAGGGGTATCTTATTCACTGAGGATCCAAGCACCCACTTGGTACAAGGCAGGTGAATAGAATTCTGGAATATTCTCCTACCTTGTCATGTGCTTCCCATGCATATCGTACAAACATTTTTTAAGTCAGAAATTTTATGAGTATCTTTGTAGGCCACTTCACACAATGCAATGTGAATGACATTCAGATCATTACAAGGATTCTTATTAAGCAAGAAGCCTTGATCATATCGGAATATAATCATTAAACTGAGTGAGCTCTGTCAATAAATAATATGCAACATATTTAAATTGCTGCTGGTGCCACAGCTGCCTAGGATCATTGATGTACCCCTTCCTGTGACATCTTACACAGGTTCTGACTTTGGACTATTATTGTGACTCATTGGCTTCGTGGTGGAGCATTTGCTTATCATGCACATGGTCACGATTATAAACTTAACGTCTTCTAGCTCGGGATATTTGTATTTACTTCTATATACTTCAGGAAGAAGCTTCATTGATGACGACTGGACAAGTCACTGATCTACAAGTGTAGCAAAATGTCTTTAGCAATCATGTTGTTATTTTATTATTTAGCGTAATAATAGTTTTAGTTTCTTCTTTATGTCCCTAACCTATTTCTCCCATGTTCCTGGCCAAGTGAGCAGTGTCTGTCAGGGATTTAATCTCATGGAGTGACCTTAAATCCATTCTGATTAGTTTGACAGTCTCACAAGCTCTGTGAGACTAATGCATTAACACATCCTACAGTCAGTTCACCATTGTAGATGGTACTTGCATGTCTATTGATTTTCATTTTTCAGGCCTTCTTTTGGCATTCATACTGTTGAACAATCATAGAGTGAATCCCTGACATCCTAAGGAGACATAATCTCACATAAGACGTCCCAGTCCATTGACTCTTCAATCTTTCCAACCCTCACACACAATGTTTCTCATCAGGCTTAGGTGTAGGAGTTGTTTCATAGTTGTATCAGTTGACAATAGGTTACCCATGATCAACTGATAACTACATTAGCTGTGATTTTCTATGACTGTCTTTATTTGCTGTAAAGAGAAGCCTCTTTAATGAACTCAAGGGGAATAAGGGTAAACTCAAGAATTCAGTTAGGCATTATTCTAGTCTAATAAAATGAATGTAGTATATTATCTTCTATGATGCATGAGCGCCATAGCCCTGGTTAGTTGATTAAGTTTCTAGTACCACCCATTACTATCCTGTTGAGTGGATCTTATGTCCAATTAGACAATTGTTGGTTACCACTAACATTTGGTAAGCACTGCTCTACTTCAAGGGTATTTATCATGCTGGTCACTGTTATACTTCATTGGAGTCACAGCTACATAGGACTATGGGCTGAGACTCTCCCTTTTCAGATTAAATAGCACTTTCAGATACTATATATGCTATATCTGGCAGGGAGAATTTCAGGTAAGATACTGCCAAAATCTTTCATATTTTATTCCAAAAGTCTGTGATGTCATTAGCAATTGAGTCTTAGCTTCAGTCTCTGAGAGGCAACTGAAAGCAATAGTGATGGAATATTATTTTTGTTTCATTTCTTTCCCTTTCTCTTTCTTTTTTCCTTCATCACACTTTCAAATTGTTCTCTTTTTTATTTATTATTCCTATGAAGGTTAATGTGTTAATAATGTGTTTGTCTTTCTAAATATTCTCAACTATATTTTATTTGTCCTGACATTATCTTACCTTTAAATGATATGAATTTCAAAATTCATAGAAGAGTTTCTTGAGGAAAGACTACTCTGTGGAGAAAATAACATACAAATTTTGGAAAGATGTAATGGAGGGGTGTTAGAGGAATCTAGGAGGTAGGATTATATATGGTTAAGATACATTTTACAACTGTATATTTTTTCAAGGAACAAAATACAGCAACACAATTTTCTTCTCTCTTAGACTCTCAAGTTTATAGAGAATAAAATAATAATGGTAGAAAGATTCCCAAGCTTACTCATTTGCAAAATTTGGGAGGTGTCTTTTAAGTCATTAGGGCTGCTGGGCAAAGTAGAAGGTTCAACTCTGTCCTAGAATTTAGGTTAATTACATTTCTGACAAATTTAATCATACAGTTTTAATTAGTAAAATATCAATACCAAGCTGGCAGGATTTCAACTGAATCTATTCAGTAATTATGCAGTTATAATACCCCCACAAAGCCAAGGATACTTGTATTAAATGAAGTGCTCAAAAACAAGAATAGTTTCAGAAAAATCAACCTTACAGTATGTGTTGCTGTTTCAAGGTTGTAAATGCTCTAGGAAACTTCTACTTGTATGTATCAGTTTATTAATGCTGGTGTAATGCAATAAAAATATGGTGCTGCTTTATTGGCTTTAAATATCTTGTATATTTGATTTCGAAAATAGTTTCACTTAGTGCTGAGAGTGGATGATTGTGGTCAGAGTATATGTCTGTGATTTTAAACCTGAGTATGTTTAGAAATTTGATTAGTACTGGAGGAAATAATATTTTGCATTTTATAATGAGTTCATTTAACACCTCCACTAGGAAAACACTTAGCTGATATCATTCTAAGACCATAATTTTAAATATATTTTGTATTTTATTTTCATGTGTTTCAATATATCTCTTCTAAGTGTGGAATACCCAGCATTGTGGATATCTCTGAACACTAGGAGTTCATCTTTCTTTCTTCTAGTGGAACAGCAGAAAAGAAGAGAACTTGGGAAAGGGTGTGTTGTGGGGAGAAAATCAAACGAGGTTCAAACAGACTGTAGTTCATGCCTTATATGCCACATGAATTATACTTACAGGATGGAGAAAGACACTCAATCTGTAACATTCCTATCAAAAAAATGGTTGCCTATTGCTTTGTAAATTGCTGTTGTCTCTATGGGTCTCTTTCTTCCATATTTTTATTAAACATACAGTTCTATAAATGCAGGTATGCATAATTGTATCCACAGCTAGAATATATAGAAATGTTTTAAAAATCAAAACGTACATATAGAAATATTATAAAAATGTGAAATAATAAGATAGATATGTCACTTATTTTTGCATAAGAAAATTCCAAAACTTCCAAGCTTCCAAATATTTTCTCACATAAAGAAAATTAAAAAAACATTTTCACACATTTTGATGAAAAGAGCAATATCTGAAAAAAAATTGCATTTAAAATTAAACAACTATGGGTGGTGATCATTATGGAGGCAGAAACAAGTGGATCTCTCCCAGTCTGAGACCCTCCTGGTCTACGTAGAAAGTGTCAGAAGAAGCAGGACTTTGTAATAATACCCTGTCTCAAACAAACTATGACATAAACACACAGAAGTCAAAATGTCTCCAATAGTACATTCAAATTATACTGCAGGTATAAATTTGTGCACAAAAATTGTCTTCATATTTTATTCTTTATTGTAAAATCATAGCAAAGATAACATTAGAATGGTCAACAGAGTGAAATAATAAGGAAAGTTTTATCATAGTCAAGCTCTCATTTCTGAAGTAAAATATCTCAAAATGAGTAACTTTTTTACATTATAATAGACATTTCCAAATGGTTTAGTGCTTGATTCTGATAGTGAATTAGAAAAGGATCTGTAAAAAATCAATGAATATATCAAGTTGTGAGAGTAACATATATATATATATATATATATAGAGAGAGAGAGAGAGAGAGAGAGAGAGAGAGTGAGAGAGAGAGAGTCTTCCTTTATAGATATTGCTCAACATCTAAGCTTCTTGCATGAGATGGACATAACTATTATCTTCTCAGACAAAAGGAAATAAAATATATTATAAATGACAAGCAAATACAGTAAATATTTTATTAATTAATAGGAGGTAAATGTTTTGTGTACAGATTTTTTGAGGAAATAAAAAGTACATATACTAATCAGTCTACAATCCACAACCACAGTGAAAATAGGAAATAAGATGGCTGGTAAGAGAAACATGCATGGGTGCCTGGGGACTGCCATTGAATCTCCCATCCCAGTGGGAGGCAAAGCACCCCAAGGTCCTGGTCTCCTCCTCCACCCATGGGACTAGGCAAACAAGGGCCTGTTTCCAGGCTGCATTCTTGTGCCTTGGAGTTGCTTGCTATTCAAGCTACCCTCCTGGTAGGAACCAATGCATCTCAGCATCCTCATCTCCTTCTCCACCCATGGGACCAGGACTAGAACCAGGAAGAAGAAAACTACCAGAGTAGTTTCTATACCCACTGAAAGAAGGGATGGGAAGGAGCCAATACAAAAACACACCCAGCAACTGAAAAACAAATATGACTCCATGAGAGTCTAAAGACTCTGTACCAATAAGACTCAATCATTCCAATGCAAATGAAACAGAGGACAATGACCTTAAAAACAACTTCATGAAAATGATAGAGGCCCTCAAAGAGGATATGAGAAAATCCCGTGAAGAGATAGAAGAAAAAACAAGACAGAAAATGCAAGAAATGGAGGAAAAGACAAAGCAAAAATTCCAAGAAACAAAACAGTGCAAAGGTTAAAAGCTGAAACAGAGTCAATAAAAAATTAAGAAACGCAGATTGAAGGAATGTTGGAAAGTTGGTGGTGCACGCCTTTAATCCCAGCACTTGGGAGGCAGAGGCAGGCGGATCTCTGTGAGTTCGAGGCCAGCCTGGTCTACAAGAGCTAGTTCTAGGACAGCCTCCAAAACCACAGAGAAACCCTGTCTCGAAAAACCAAAAAAAAAAAAAAAAAAAAAAAGAAAAGCTGGGCAAGCGATCAGGTACTACAGATGCAAGCATAATCAACAGAATACAAGAGAAGGAAGAGAGAATCTCAGATGTCAAAAATACACTAGGAGAAATAGATTCATCGACCAAAGAATATCTTAAGTCCAATAAATCCCTAACACAAAATATCCAGGACACCATAAAAAGACTAAACCTAAGAAAAGTAGGTATAGAAGAAGGTGATGAAAGCCACCTCAAAGAGGCAGAAAACATATTCAACAAAATCATAGAAGAAAACTTTCCCAACTTAAAGAAAGACATGCCAATAAAAGTACAAGAAGCCTACAGAACACCGAGTGGACCACAAAAGGATGTTCCCTTGCCACATAATAATAAAAACCCTGAACATATAGAATAAAGAAAGAATATTTTGAGCAGCAAAGGAAAAAGGCCAAGTAATAAACAAAGGCAAACCTATCAGAATAACACCTCACTTCTCCAGGGAAACTCTGAAAGCCAGAAAGTCTTAGATAGATATTCTACAAACGTTAAGGGAACATGGATTCCAGCACAGACTACTGTACCCAGCAAAGTTTTCAATTGCCATAGGTGGAAAAAACAAGATATTCCATGACAAAACCAGATATTAAAAATATGTATAAACTAATCCAGCCATACAGAAAGTTGTGGAAGGAAAACTCCAACCTAAAGGAGTTCACTACAACCAGAAAAACATAGACAATAGATAATCCCACCTTACCAACTGCCAAAAGAGATGGAAATCCACATGTAATTCCACCACCATCAACCATTCCAAATAAAAAATAAGCAATCAATGGTTATTAATATTCCTCATTATTAATGGTCTTAACTCGCCCATAAAAAGACACAGGCTAACTGAATGGATTCTAAGACAGAACCCATCCTTTTGCTGCATACAAGAGTCACACATCAGCCTCAATATCAGACATTGCCTCAGAGTTAATTGTTAGGAAAAGATTTTCCAATCAAATGGACCCAAGACAAAAGCGGGTAGCAATCCTAATATCTAACAAATTTGATTTTAAAATGAGATCAATCAAAAGAGATGAAGGAAGGCCTTTCATACTCATCACAGGAGAAATCCACCAAGATGAAATGTCTATCCTGAACATCTATACCCCAAATACAAAGGCATCCACATTTGTAAAAGAAATATTACAAAAACTCAAATCACATATAAAGCCCCACTCACATATAGTGGGAGGTGGGAGACCTCAACACCCCACTGTTACTACTAGACAGGATTACAAGACCGAAAATTAACAAACAAGCAAAGGATCTAAAAGAACATGACACAATTGGATTTAACAGGTGTCTATAGACCATTTCATCCAAACACAAAAGAATATACATTCCTCTCAGTGCCACACGGAACCTTCTTAAAAACTGACCACATACTTGGCAACATATCAAACCTCAGCAGGTACAAAAATTGGAACAACTCCATGCACCTCATCAGACCACTATAAATTAAAATTAGAATTCATCAACACCAATTGCAGAAACCCTACAAACTCATGGAAATTGAATAATGCACAGTTGCGCCATTCCTGGGCCAAAGAAGAAATAAAAAAAGAAATTAAAGACCTTCTAGGATTCTATGAGAATGTAGGCACAACATACCCAAACTTATGGAACACTTTGAAAGCAGTGCTATGAGGGAAATTCACAGCACTAAGTTCGCACATGAAGGAACTGGAGAATAGTCACACAATAGAATTAACATTATAACTGAAAGCTCTAGAACACAAAGAAGCAAATTTACCCAGGAAGAATAGACACCAGGAAATAATCAAACTGAGGGTTTAATCAATAAATCAGAAACTAGGAAAACAATACAAAAAAGTAATGTAACAAAGAGTTGGTTGTTTGAGAAAAACAAGATGGACAAACCTTTATCCAAACTTACCAAATGTCCAAGTATGAACATGAAAGTTAACAAAATCAGAAATGAAAAGGGAACATAACAAAAGACACTGGGGAAATACAAAGAATCATCAGGTCATACTTTGAAAAGCTGTATTCCACAAAATTTGAAAATCTAAAGAAAATAGAAAATTTTATCGATAGCTATCACTTGCCAAAATTAAAGCAAGAAGAGATAAGCAATTTAAATAGACGTATAACCCCTAAGGAAATAGAAGCAGTCATCAAAAGTCTCCCAACCAAAAAAAGCCCAGAGCCAGATGGTTTCAGTGCTTGTTTCTGATTTTAGAAGAATTGTTTTGAGTTATTCTTCATTTAATTTGATGTTGGATGTCAGCTTGCTATATATTACTATTTAAAATAATAACAGATTTTATTTATTAAACTCTAATAAAATGCAAATTCCAATTTCTATCCATATTTCTGAAAAATACAAGTGCATGGTTAATCTTAATAACATATTCACTAAATTGGACATTAAGAAAGTATCATTTATTGCAGAATAAATTAGCCAAGGAGAGAAAACAACTTTAGATTAAAACTTCAATCATTTTTTCTTTTTATGTGTTCCTCTCTATTTTTTAATTTAAATTAGAAACAAGCTTGTTTTGCATTTCAGTTGCAGTAGTCTCTTCCTCCTCTCATTCCCTGCCAACCACTAACCCCCTATCCCATTCCCTTTCTCCTCCCCAGGGAGGGTGAAGCCTTCCATGGGGTACTTCAAAGTCCCTCGCATCATTTGGAGCAAGGCCTAGGCCCTCTCCAGTGTGTCTAGGCTGAGAGAGTATTCCCTTAATGTGGAATGGTCTCCCAAAATCTATTTGTATGATGGGGTAAATACTGATATACTACCTAAGGCCCCATGGATTGCTGAATGCCTCCTCACTGACACCCATGTTCAGGGGGTCTGGATCAACCCTATGCTGATTTCCCAGATAATAGTCTGGGGCCCATGAGCACCCCCTTGTTCAGGTCAGATATTTCTGTGGGTTTCACCAGCCTGGTCTTGACCCCTTTGCTCATCACTCCTCCCTGTCTGCAAATGGATTCCCAGAGTTCAGTTCAGTGTATGGGTGTGGGTGTCTGCTACTGATTCCATCAGCTACTAGATGAAAGTTCTAGGATGGCATATAAGGTCATCATAAATCCCATTATCTCAGAAGAGCATTTAAGGTAGCCTCTCCACTATTGCTTAGATTGTTAGTTGGTGTCATCCTTGTATATCTCAGGACATTTCCCTAATGCCAGATTTTTCTTCAAGCCTATAGTGGCTTCCTCTATTATTTTGGTATTACTCTCCTCTATTCTTGCCCAACTCAAACTTGTTGCTCCCTCATGTCTTCCTCTCCCTTCCTCTTCCTCCCTTTTCTTTCTTATAGCTCCTTCTCCCCTCCCCCATGCTCCCAATTATCTCAGGAGATCATGTTCCCTTCTTCTTCTCCAGGGGACCATGTCTCTCTTGGGGACCTCATTGTTTCCTAGCATCTCTGGCGGTATGGATAGTAGGGTGGTAATACTTTCCTTTATGTCTAAAATCCATATATGAGTGAGTACATACCATGTTTGTCTTTTTGTGACAGAGTTACCTTGCTCAGGATGGTTTCTATTGGTTTCATGCATTTGTCTGCAAATTTCATGATTCCATTTCTTTTTCTGCTGAAAAGTACTCCAGTGTGTAAATGTGCTATGATTTTCTCTATCCATTCTTCAGTTGAGGAACATCTAGGTTGCTCCCAGGTTCTGGCTATTACAAATAATGCTGCTATGAACATAGTTTAACAGATATCCTTGTCTCATGAAAGAGCATCATTTGGGTTTATGCCTAAGAATGGAATTGCTGGATCTGGTGGTAGACTGATTGCCACTTTCCTGAGGAACCACCATACTGATTTCAAAAATGGATGCACAAGTTGGCACTCCACCAGCAGTGGAGGAGTGTTTGTTCCCCTTTCTCCACATCCTCTCCAATGTCATTAGTATTTTTGATTTTAGACATTCTGACAGTAATAAGATAGTATCTCAGAGTTGTTTTGATTTGCATTTCCTTGATGGCTAAGGGTGTTGAGCCCTTTTTTAAGTGTCTATCAACTATTTTAGATTCCTCTATTGAGAATTCTCTATTTAGTTCCGTACCCTACTTTTTAATTGAATTTTTTGTTGTTTTGGAGACTAGCTTCTTGAGTTGTATATTACTTTTATTATGCTTAGATATGCTTCTTGTTCCTGATCTTACCAAGACCTTTCACATAAAGGGGTTTTGGAGTTTGTTCATGGATTTTTCAGCATCTAGTGAAATGATCATTTGGCTTTTTTCTTTCAGTTCATTGATATATTTATATAGGTTGAAGCAACTCTACATCTCTGTGGTGAATCCTACTCAGTCATGGTGGATGACTTTTATTTGATGTGTTCTTAGATTTGGTTTGCCAACACTTTAAATAGTGTTTATGCATCAGTGTTCATGAGGGATACTGCTCTTTAATTCTCTTTCTTTGATGAGTTGGTGTGGTTTGGTTGTCAGTGTTACTGCATTCTCACAAAAGGAGTTTGACAATGTTCCTTTTGTTTCTATTTATGTAAAAATTTGAGGAGTATTGGAGTTAGCTCCAAAACTCCTTGAAATGCTGGTAGGATTTTCACTGAAGCCGCCTGGCCTTGGGATTTTTTGTTATTATTGTTTGGGAGGCTTTTCATGACTGCTTCTATTTTCTTAGGGGTTATAGACCTATTTGAATTCTTTATCTGGTACTGATTTAAATTTTGTATGTGTAACCTCTCCAGAAAAACTGTTCATTTGTTTTTAATTTGCCATTTTATGAAGTACAGGTTTTCGAAGTATAATCTGATGATTCTCTAGATTTCCTCAATATCTGTTGTAATGTCCCCCTTTTCATTTCTGATTTTGTTAATTTGGATATTCTCTCTATTTTTTTGGTTAATTTGTGTAAGGGTTTGTCTATCTGTTTTAGTTTCTTGAAGAACAAACTCTTTGTTTCATTGATTCCTTGTATTGTTCTCTTTGTTTCTATATTATTGATTTCGGCTCTGCATTTGATTATTTCTTGTCATCTACTCCTCCTGTATGAGTTTCCTTCCTTTTATTCTAGAGGTTTCAGATGTTCTGTTAGTACAACAGTGTGGGATTTCTTCAACTTCTTTATGTTAGCATTTAGTTCTATGAACTTTCCTCTTAGCACTGCTTTCATAGTGTCCCCTAAGTTTGAGTATGCTGTACATTCATTTTCATTGAATTCGAGAAAATCTATAATTTCCTTCTTTATTTCTTCCTTGACCCAGTGTGATTCAGTTGTGCATTATTCAGTTTACATGAGTGTTGTTGTTGAACTCTAACTTTAAGCCATAGTAATTTGAAAAGATACAGGGGGTAATTTCCATTTTTTTGCATCTGTTGAGGTTTCCTCTGTGAGTGAGCATCTGTTCAGTTTTAGAGAAGGATCCATGGGGTGCTGAGAAAAAGGTGTATTCTTTTGTGTTTGGTAGGAATATTCTATAGCTCATTTGAGTCATAATGTCTGTTAGATCCCTTATATCTCTGTTAGTTTTCTGCCAGGCAGACCTGTCCACTGGTGAGAGTGGGGTATTCAATTCTCCCACTATTGGTGTGTAAGATTGGATATATGATTTAATCTTTAGTAATCTTTCTTTTATGAATGTGAGTGCCCTTATATTTGGAGCAGATATGTTCAGGACTTCATATTTCTTGATGCATTTTTCCTGTGATGACAAGAAATGTTTTTTGTCATCTCTTATTATTACCTTGAGTTTGAAGTCTATTTTGTTAGATATTAGATAGCTACACCAGCTTGCTCCTAGCATCCATTTGATTGGAAAGTCTTTTCCCAACCCTTTCCTCAGAGGTAATGTCTGTCTTTGAAGTTCAAGTGGGTTTCTTGTATGCAGCAGAATGATGGCTCCCGTTTTTGTAACCATTCTGTTAGCATGTATCATTTTATAGACAACTTAAATCCATTGATATCAAGTGATATCAATTACCAGTGATTATTGATTCCTATTGTTTCTTTGGGGTGGTATGTGTATGTTTCCCTTTTTTAGGATTTGCTGTTCTAGGGTTATCTATTGCCTGTGCTTTCTTGAGTACCTCTAGGCTGCTTGGGTTGGAGTTTTCCATCTAGTGCTTTCTGTTGGGCTGGGTTTGTGGAAAAATATTGTTTAAATGTGAATGTATCATGGAATGTTTTGTTTTCTCCATCTATGGTGACTGAAAGTTTTGCTGGTTATAGTTTTATGAGTTAGAATCCATGATTTCTTATAGTCTGGAGAATGTCTAGGACCTTCTGTCTTTGAGAATCTCCACTGGGAAGTCAGGTGTTATTCTGATGGGTCTGCCTTTATATGTTACTTGACCTTTTTCCTTTGCAGCTCTTATCTTTTCTTTCTTCTGTATATTTGGTGTTTTGATTATTTTATTGCCAGAGGACTCTTTTGATTTTCGTTCAGTCAACTGAGTGTTCTGTAAGGTTATTGTAACTTCATAATCATTTTCTTGTTAAGTTTGGAAAGCTTTCTTCTATCATTTTGTTGAATACATTTTTCTTTGACTTTGAGCTGGTATTCTTCTCTTTCTTTTATCCCTATTATTCTTAGGTTTTGATATTTCATGGTGTTTTAGATTGCATTATTGGTTTTAAATTTCTTTGATCAATGAATCTATTTCCTTTATTTTATCCTCAGTGCCTGAGATTTTTCTCTTCAATCTCTTGCGTTCTTTAGATTATGCTTACATCAGAAGCTTCTGTTGGTTGACATAGATTTTCCATTTCCAAAATTGCCTAGGTTTTTGTTTCCTTTATTTTCTCTATTTTAATTTTCAACTCTTGGACTTTTTAATTTTTTCTGCTTTTCTTGGCTGTCTTTAAGAGATTTGTTGATTTTTTTTCCATTTTTTCTTTTTCTTGACTTCTTTAAGGGGTTTTTCTTTTCTTCTTTAATGACCCCTATCATTGTCATGAAGTTACTTTTTAAGGCCGCTTTTTTTTTCCTTCTTCTGATTTGGGGTGTTCAGAACTTCCTTTTGTGGAACCACTAGGTTTTGATATTGACATGTTGCTCTTTAGGCTGTTGCATGAATTGTTGTCTGCCCATCTCTTCCTCCAGTCATTGCAGGCAGTGCTTTTGCCTCTTGATCTATCCTTGCAGACAATGATTTTGTCTCAGGGATCCTCAGTTGTTGTCTGTATCCCAGGGAGCCACTCTTAGTCAGTTCTCTTAGTCTTCTCTCTATGGTCAATGTCTGTGTCTCAGGGATCTGCTGAGGTGACTGGGGATGGTTGGGTTTGGAAGCAGAGTAGGTTACAGGGTCCAGTAGGGGAGGTGTTGGTGTAGCTTGCCTGTTTTGTCCAGGTGGGAGGCTGGTCACTCACCTCTCAGTCGTCTCTGTGCAGGAAATGTCTGTGTCACAAAAGACACTGAGTTGGTGAGAGGGGTATTAATGGGTTTGGGAGTAGAGTGTGTCTTGTAGGTTACAGGATCCAGTAGAGGGGTGTTGGTGTATCCTGCCTCTAGAAGCTTTTACTCATGATCTGCTAATGCAACTGTGATGGGTGGGAAAGGCACCTAGTGTTTTGTCCTTGGACCTAGTCCCTAGATGCTGTTTGCTCCAGATGGGAAGCTGGTCACTCATCTCTCAGTCCTCTCTGTGCAAGCAATGTCTGTGTGGTAGACAATCATTTTGTTGTTTTCTTGAGATTCAGTTTGCCAATATTTTATTGAGTATTATCGCATAAATATTTGTGAATATAATTGGTCTGTAATTCTCTTTCTTTGTGTTTTTGGGGTATTAAGGTAACTTTGGTCTCATAGGTAAAATTTGACAATGTTCTCTCTGTTTCTATTGTGTGGAATTTTTTGAAGAGTATTAGAAATAGCTCTTCTTTGGAAGTCTAGTAGAATACTATGCTAAAACTTTATGGCCCTGGGCTTTTTTTTTTGGTAAACTTTTTATGACTGCTTCCCTTTTCTTAGAGATTATCAGTCTATTTCAGATGTTCATCTGATCTTGATCTACCTTTGGTAAGTTGTATCTATCAAGAAATTTGTCCTTTACTTTTAGATTTTCCAATTTTCTTGAGTACACCTTTTTGAAGTGTGACCTATTGAGTTTCCAGATTTCCTCAGTCTGTTTTCACATACCCCCTTTATTTCTGATATCTTTGATTTGAATATTCTCTTTGTGTCTTTTAGTTGGTTTGGATGATGATTTACCTATTTTGCTTATTTTCTCAAAGAACCAACTTTTTGTTTCTTTGGTTGGTTTATTGTTCTGTTTGCTTATATCTTATTGATTTCACCTTCAGTTCATTAATTCCTGCCCCTGTTTTTTTCTAGTGTTTTCGGGTGTGTTCTTAAGTCACTAGTATGAGATGTCTCCAAATTTATCATGAATGCACTTAGTGCTAAGAACTTTCCTCTTAGGACTGTGCTCATTGTGTCCCATAAGTTGGGTATGTGGTCCATGCATTTTCTTTCTTTACTTCTTTCTTAACCCAGTAACTTTAATCCATGGTGATCAGATGAGCTATAGAGTTTCATTTCAATTTTTTGTATATATTGATACTGTTTTGTTGTAAAGCATACTGTCAATTTTGAGAAAGTTTTCTGTGGTGTTAACAAGCAGTTATATTCTTTTGTGTTTGGTTAAATGTTGCTTAGATATCTGTTATGTCCATTTGAATCATAAAATCTGTTAATTCTTTTATTTCTGTTTACTTTCTGTCTGAATGGCCTGTCTAGTTTTGAGAGTATGGTGCCAAAGTCTCCCAATATTGTTATGTTGTGTATTATGTGTAATTTAACCTTTATTAATTTTTAAAACAAATGTGGTGCCATTTCTTTTTGGGGTATAGATGTTCAGAATTGAGACATTATCTTGTTGTATTTTTCCTTTGAAAAATATGAAATGAACTTGTCCATCTCTTTTGGTTAATTTTTTGTTGGAAGTCTATTTTATTTCTTGTTAGGTCCATTTGACTGGAAATCTTTTTTTCCAACCCTTTACTCTGAGGTAATGTCTGTCTTTGATGTTGAGCGTTGTTTATTGTATACAGAAGAATGATGGATCCTGTTTCTGTATCCATTCTGTTAGCCTGTTTCTTTTTATTGGTGAATTGAGTCCATTGAGCTGCATTAATGACAAATGATTGCTTACTTCTGCTACTTTGTTTGTGGTTGTGGTTTTGTGTGTGTGTGTGTGTGTGTGTGTGTGTGTGTGAGAGAGAGAGAGAGAGAGAGAGAGAGAGAGAGAGAGAGAGAGAGAGAGAGAGAGAGAGAGAGAGAGAGAGAGTGTTTGTGTTTCTTTCTTTGGGTTTTCCTGGTGTTATATAATTGCCTGTGCTTTTGTGAGTGTAGTTCACTTCCTGGGGATAAATTTTGCTTGTAGTACCTTCTGTATGGCTGGGTGAGTGGACAAATATTGTTTAAATTTGAGTTTGTCAGGAAATATATTGTTTTCTCCATCTATGATAATTGAAAGTTTCGCTCAGTATAGTAGTTCTGACTGGAATCTGTGGTCTTGTAGAGTCTCCTAGACATCATTTCAGACTCTCTGTTGAGAAAATGGGTAAGATTCTAATAGATTTGCCTTTATGTGTTATTTGGTCATTTTCCCTTGCCACTTTTAATTGTCTTTCTTTGCTTTGCTTGTTTAATGTTTTGGTTATTTAGTGGAGATGGAATTTTCATTTCTGATCCAATCTTTTGGTGTTATGTACTCATCTTCTAACTTTATGTGCATGTCCTTATTTAGGCTAGGAAAATGTTTTACTATGATTTTGTTAAATATGTTTTCTGTGTTTTTAATCTGGGTTTCTTCTCCTCCTCTTCCTATTATTCTTACGTTTGGTCTTTCCATACTGTCCCAGATTTCCTGCATGTTTTGTGTTAGGAATATTTTAGATTTAACATTTTCTTTGACTGATGAATCTATTTTCTCTATTGCCTGAGATTCTCTCTTCCATTTTCTATATTCTGCTGGTGATGCTTGTATTTGTATTTCTTGATCATTACTCATATTTCCTTTTGTAGTATTTCTTTGGTTTATTTTTAATTTATAGCTTCAGTTTCTATGTTCAGATCTTAAACAGTTTCCTTCATTTGTCTCCCCCCCCACCTTCTTTTAGAGATTTCTTCTAACTTTTTGTTTGTGTTTTTCCTTAATTTCCTTAAGGGAATCTTTTGCATGTCCTCATTAAGGACTTCTCTCACATTCATAAAGCTATTTTAATGTCATCTTCATGTGCTTCACCTGTGTTAGATTGTTCACCTGTTGATGTTTTAGGATAGCTGGGCTATGGTGATGTAATATTCCATTTTCAGTTATTGATTATGTCCTTACACTAACATTTGGGATGATTATAAGTTTAGATGTTGATACTTGTAATCATCTTTGTTGGATCAGTGTTTTGCTCATTCGTTTCTTCTGTTCTTTTGGGTATTCTGTACTAAATAACCAAGGGTTCTAGTGACTAACAGGTATTCAATTCCACTAAGGTGTTTCCTCTGGGATTTGGGAAACTTTGGGTCCTTAGGACTGTCCTGGTCTCTGGTAAAACTGAAGTCTTCTTCACAATCTATAAACCAGCGTATGAAGCCCATGGGTGGCAGTGTAGTCTGGGGTCCCTAAAACAATCCTGGTCTTTAGTACAGCTGCTATAACTGGGAGCCCTGGATCCTGCTTATGGTCAGGTAAAACTGAAGTCTGTATCTGAAGTTGTAGGTCTGCGGTCCCTAGATCTTCCCTGGTCATTGATAAAATAGAAGTCTTCTTCCAATGGATTCGGAGACCATGTGTGTGAGTGTGTGTGTGTGTGTGTGTGTGTGCGTGTGTGTGTGTGTGTGTATGTATAGTCTGAGGTTTTTAAGCAGGCTTGAAGTGGTTTTGTGGTTGGTGGGTAGTATCTTACTTGGAATTCATAAGACCAGCTGGGTCCCTGGTAAGGCTTCTGGAGCTGTGGATCCTAGTATGGAGCCCAAGGGAGGGGTGCTGATATTCATTAATTTTCTCTAGTCATCACTTTTATTAATATTTGAAAAGGAACCGCCCACACAGGCCCCTCCAAGACCCCAACCCAGCGAGCCCAGCTTCAGGTGAGATTGGGTCTCTGGCTGGGACCACCCGCCCATCACCCATCCCCCTCCATCTTTGGGGCCACTCCCGGCTTCCAGAAGAACCGCCCACACAGGCCCCTCCAAGACCCCAACCCAGCGAGCCCAGCTTCAGGTGAGATTGGGTCCCCGGCTGGGACCACCCGCCCATCACCCATCCCCCTCCATCTTCGGGGCCGCTCCCGGCTTCCAGAAGAACCGCCCACACAGGCCCCTCCAAGACCCCAACCCAGCGAGCCCAGCTTCAGGTGAGATTGGGTCCCCGGCTGGGGCCACCCGCCCATCACCCATCCCCCCCATCTGCGGGGCCGCTCCCGGCTTCTAGAAGAGCCGCCCACACAGGAAAGAGATCAGCCCCTCCAAGACCCCAACCCAGCGAGCCCAGCTTCAGGTGAGATTGGGTCCCCGGCTGGGACCACCCGCCCATCACCCATCCCCCTCCATCTTCGGGGCCGCTCCCGGCTTCCAGAAGAACCGCCCACACAGGAAAGAGATCAGCCCCTTCAAGACCCCAACCCAGTGAGCCCAGCTTCAGGTGAGATTGGGTCTCTGGCTGGGACCACCCACCCATCACCCATCCCCCTCCATCTTCGGGGCCGCTCCCGGCTTCCAGAAGAGCCGCCCACACAGGAAAGACATCAGCCCCTCCAAGACTCCAACCCAGCGAGCCCAGCTTCAGAAGAGCCGCCCACACAGGAAAGAGATCAGCCCCTCCAAGACCCCAACCCAGCGAGCCCAGCTTCAGGAAAGAGATCAGCCCCTCCAAGACCCCAACCCCAGTGAGGCCAGCTTCAGCTTCAGCTGCAGTAAGGAAGGAGACCAGTGGAAACAGAAAGCCCCCACCAGCACCCACTGGAAGAAGAGATGGGAAGAAGACAGAATAAGAGATCACTCAGCAATAGAAACACCAACACGACCCCACCAGAATCCAGGGATCCAACACCAGCAAGACCTGAAAAACACTACATAGATGAAGAAGAGGAGACAGACCTTAAAAATTATTTCATGAAGATGATGGAGAGCCTCAAAGAAGAAACAAGGAAATCCCTTAAAGAAATAGAAGAAAAAACAAACAAACAAATCCATGAAATGGGGGAAAAATTCAAGAAATAAACAAATCTCTCAAAGAATCTAAAGAGCACCAAGAAAAAACAACCAAGAAAATTAAGGAAACAGCTCAAACAGCTGAAATAGAAACGATAAAGAAAACACAGAATGAAGGGATGCTGGAAATAGAAAAGCTCGGTAAACGGTCTGGAATTACAGATGCAAGCATCACCAATAGAATACAAGAGATAGAAGAGAGAATCTCAGGTGTTGAAGACTCATTAGAGGACATAGCATCGTCAACCAAAGAAAATCTCAAAACCAACAAATCCTTAACACAAAATATTCAGGAAATATGGGACACCGTGAAGAAGCCAAACCTGAGAATAATAGGTATAGAAGAAGGTGAAGAACTTCAACTTAAAGGTACAGAAAACATACTCAACAAAATCATAGAAGAAAACTTCCCTAACCTAAAGAAAGATATGCCTATGAAAGTACAAGAATCTTACAGAACACCAAATAGGCTTGACCAGAAAAAGAAGTCACCTCGCCATATAATAATCAAAACATCAAACCTACAGAGCAAAGAGAAAATATTAAGAGCAGCTAAAGAAAAAGGCCTAGTAACATATAAAGGCAGACCTATCCGAATTACACCTGACTTCTCAATGGAAACGATGAAAGCCAGAAGATCCTGGTCAGATGTCCTACAAACGCTAAGGGAACAAGGATGCCAGCCCAGACTACTATATCCAGCAAAGCTCTCAATTACCATAGATGGAGAAAACAAAATATTCCATGACAAAGCCAGATTTAAACAATACGTATCCATGAATCCAGCTCTACAGAAAATGCTAGAAGGAAAACCTAGAGCCAAGGAAGATAACTACATTCACAAAGACACAGGCAATATAGAATCACACTTTACAAAACACTAAAAGAAAAAGGGAGGAGAAACTACACAAAATAATTTCACTAACAATAAATCAAGCGCAAACAAGGATCACCAATCAATGGTCATTAATATCCCTCAATGTCAATGGCCTCAACTTACCTATAAAAAGACACAGACTAGCAGAATGGATAAGAAGACAGAACCCTTCCTTCTGCTGCATACAAGAAACACATCTCAACACCAAAGACAGACGTTATCTCAGAGTAAAGGGCTGGGAAAAGATCTTCCAATCAAACGGCCCCAAGAAACAAGCGGGCGTAGCAATCCTAATATCTAACAAATTAGGCTTCAAATTAAAATCAATCAAAAGCGATGAAGAAGGGCACTTCATATTCATCAAAGGAAAAATACATCAAGACGAAGTCTCGATTTTAAATATCTACGCCCCAAATACAAAGGCACCTACATTCGTGAAAGAAACATTACTAAAGCTCAAAATGCACATAAAATCTCACACACTAATAGTAGGAGACTTCAACACTCCGCTCTCACCGCTAGATAGGACCTCCAGACAGAAACTTAACAAAGAAACAAAAGAATTAATAGAAGTTATGACCCAACTGGGTTTAACAGACATCTATAGAACATTCCACCCAAATACAAAGGGATATACCTTCTTCTCGGCACCACATGGAACCTTCTCTAAAATTGACCACATAATAGGAAACATAGCAAATCTCCACAGATACAAAAAAATTGGAATAACCCCCTGCATCTTATCAGACCACCATGCATTAACATTAGAATTCAACAATAACACAAATCGCAGAAACCCTACAAACTCATGGAGACTGAACAATGCACAATTGCACCATCCCTGGGTAAAGGAACAAATAAAAAAAGAAATTAAAGACTTCCTCGATTTCAATGATAATGAAGACACAACATACACAAACTTATGGGACACTTTGAAAGCAGTGCTGAGAGGAAAGTTTATAGCACTAAGTGCCCACATGAAAAAACTGGATAACAGTCATACTAGAGAATTAATAGCACAGCTGAATGTTCTAGAACAAAAAGAAGCAAACTCCCCCAGGAGGAGCAGACGCCAGGAAATAATCAAATTGAGGGCTGAAATCAATCAAGTAGAAACCAGGAAAACATTGAGAAGAATCAATGAAACAAAGAGTTGGTTCTTTGAGAAAATCAACAAAATAGACAAACCTCTGTCCAAACTAACCAAAAGACAGAGAGAGAACATGCTAATTAACAAAATCAGGGATGAGAAAGGGGACATAACAACGGACTCTGAGGAAATCAAGAGAATCATCAGGGCATACTTTGAAAATCTGTTCTCCACAAAATTTGAAAATTTAAAGGAAATGGACAATTTCCTGGATAGATATCACTTGCCAAAACTAAATCAAGAACAGATAAATAATCTAAACAGACCTATAACCCCTAATGAAATAGAAGCAGTCATCAAAAGTCTCCCAAACAAAAAAAGCCCAGGCCCAGATGGCTTCAGTGCAGAATTCTACCAGAAATTCAAAGAAGAGCTCATTCCAATACTCGTCAAAGTATTCCACACTATAGAAGCAGGAGGCTCACTGCCAAACTCTTTCTACGAGGCTACAATTACCTTGATACCCAAGCCACACAAAGACACAACTAAGAAAGAGAACTATAGACCAATTTCCCTCATGAACATTGATGCAAAAATACTCAATAAAATACTTGCAAACCGGATTCAAGAACACATCAGAAAAATCATCCACCATGATCAAGTAGGCTTCATTCCAGGAATGCAGGGATGGTTCAACATTAGAAAATCTATCAATGTAATCCACCATATTAACAATCTGCAAAAGAAAAACCACATGATCATCTCACTAGATGCTGAAAAAGCCTTTGACAAAATCCAGCACCCCTTCATGATAAAGGTCCTAGAGAGATCAGGGATAACAGGAACGTACCTGAATATAATAAAAGCAATATACAGTAAACCAACAGCTAACATCAAACTAAATGGAGAGAAACTCAAAGCAATTCCTCTAAAATCAGGAACAAGATAAGGCTGCCCACTCTCTCCATATCTCTTCAATATTGTACTTGAAGTTCTAGCTACAGCAATAAGACAACAAAAGGAGATAAAGGGGATACAAACAGGAAAAGAAGAAGTCAAACTTTCATTATTTGCAGATGATATGATAGTTTACATAAATGACCCAAAAAACTCCGCAAGGTTACTCCTAGAGCTGATAAACACCTTCAGCAATGTGGCAGGATACAAGGTAAACTCAAAAAAATCAGTGGCCCTATTATATACAGATGATGAAGTGACTGAGAAAGAAATCAGAGAAACATCACCTTTTACAATAGCCAAAAACAGCATCAAATATCTGGGGATAATGTTAACCAAGGAAGTGAAAGATCTGTATATCAAGAACTTTGTGTCTTTGAAGAAAGAAATCAAAGAAGATACCAGAAAATGGAAAGATCTCCCATGCTCTTGGATTGGTAGGATCAACATAATAAAAATGGCAATCTTGCCAAAAGCAGTCTATAGATTCAATGCAATCCCTATCAAAATTCCATCACAATTTTTCAAGGACCTGGAAAGAACATTAATCAACTTTATATGGAAAAACAAAAGGCCCAGGATAGCCAAAACATCCCTATACAATAAAGGAACTTCAGGAGGCATCACCATACCTGACTTCAAGCTCTATTATAGAGCTATAGTCCTGAAAACAGCTTGGTATTGGCACAAAAATAGGCAGGTAGACCAATGGAACCGAATCAAAAGCCCTAATTTTAACCCACACACCTATGAACACCTGATTTTTGACAAAGAAGCTAAAACTGTACAGTGGAAAAAGAAAGCATCTTCAACAAATGGTGCTGGCATAACTGGGTAGTGGTATGCAGAAGACTGCAGATAGATCCATGTTTATCGCCTTGTACAAAACTTAAGTCCAAATGGATCAAAGATCTCAACATACATCCAGCCACACTGAAACTTTTAGAAGAGAAAGTGGGAGATACTCTTCAACGAGTTGATACAGGAGACCACTTCCTAAACATAACACCAGTGGCACAGGCACTGAGATCAACAATTAACAAATGGGACCTTCTGAAACTAAAAAGCTTCTGTAAGGCAAAGGACACAATCAAAAAGACAAAAAGGCAGGCCACAGAATGGGAAAAGATATTCACTAACCCTACATCTGACAGAGGGCTAATCTCCAAAATTTACAAAGGACTCAAGAAACAAGTCTCCAAAACACCAAAGAATCCACTTGAAAGGTGGGGTACAGAGCTAAATAGAGAATTCTCAGTAGAGGAGGCTAAAATGGCCAAGAGACACTTAAGAAGGTGCTCAACATCCTTAGCCATCAGGGAAATGCAAATCAAAACAACTCTGAGATACCATCTTACTCCTGTCAGAATGGCTAGAATCAAATACACCAAAGACAATTTATGCTGGAGGGGATGTGGAGAGAGAGGAACACTCCTCCACTGCTGGTGGGAATGCCAACTCATACAGCCTCTTTGGAAATCAGTATGGAGATTCCTCAGGAAAATGGGAATTAATCTACCACTAGACCCAGCAATCCCACTTTTAGGCATTTATCCAAATGAGGCCGGTTCATACAACAAGGGCATCTGCTCCACTATGTTCATAGCAGCATTGTTTGTAATAGCCAGAACCTGGAAGCAACCTAGATGCCCCTCAACTGAAGAGTGGATAGAGAAAATGTGGTACATTTACACAATGGAGTATTACTCAGCAGAAAAAAACAATGGAATCTTGAAATTCGCAGGGAAATGGATAGCACTGGAAGAAACCATCCTGAGTGAGGTAACCCAGTCGCAAAAAGACAAACATGGTATGTACTCACTCATATATGGATTTTAGATATGGATCAGGATAGTGCCAGTCTGCACTTCCACAGATAGAGAGTCTGGGAAACAGGAAAGAACCTAAAAGATATGCATATATGCATAGTACCCAAGAGAAGAGGATGGAGACAAGATCCTCTGAATGGATGGGGAACAGGGCGAGGGGGTAGTGGGACCTGGGAAGAATAGAGGGGGTAAAGAGGAAGGGAGTTGGTCATGGGGGAACAGGAAGTTGAGGGGGTGGGGATAGAATAGGGGGAAGAGGGAATCATAGGATCGAAGACAGATCAGGCACCAGAGTGACCTCGAGTGATCTAAAGGTATAACATCAATTGGCAAGCTAAGCAATAGTGGAAGGACCACCTCGAATGCTCATTCCTGATAATGAACTTGATGTCTATAACTATCCGGGAGCCTTCATCCTGGGACTGATGGAAGCAGAGGCAAACACACAACTAAGCACTGAACTGAACCCAAGGAACCCAGTGACAGAGAGAGAGGAATGATGAGCAAATTGGCAAAGAATGGGCTGGCAAAACCAGCAGAGACAGCTGATCTGAACAGGGGAGTGCTCTTGGACCCCAGACCGACAGTGGGGAGGCCAGAATGGGACTGATCTGGACCCCCCCAAATGTGAGTGTCAGTGAGAAGGCCTGGACAACCTATGGGGCTCTGAGCTGTGGATCAGTGTCTATCCCTGGTATACAATCTGTCTTCATGTGCCTATAGCACAAAGAGAGATGCTCTCTCAGCCTGGACTCTTAGGGGAGTGCCTTGACCCTACCAAGAGTAAAATGATAGACTCTAGACATCCCCTATGTGGAAGGATTTGGCAATAGGGTGGGAGGGAGGGTGGAAGGGGAGTGCGGGAGGAGGGGAGGGAGAGGGAACTGGGATTGACATGTAAAACAAGCTATTTAAAATTAAAAGAAAAAAAAATATTTGAAAAGAATGAAATCATTAAATCATTAGGATTATTTATTAGTTTCCAGTCTAAAATTTCCTTTCTTTAACTTAAATTTGTTTCCACTTATTTTCTTTTCTAAAATAAACTATTTTAAATTTTTATGTGTTCTGTTTTAGTTATCAACTCATGTAAAACTATTTCTAAATTCTTCCTGAGATTTCTTCTACTAAGAAAATGACAACAAATTTTATGTAATTTCTGTACTTTAATTTTTATTATTATGTTTGTATTTAATTAATTTTGCAAAAGAGCGTATTGTAAGACTTAAACCACTTGAAGTTTATTCACCTAAATTTTATACCCCAATATTTACTCTAAAGTTAATATTTCATATTTATTTGAATGTAAATTCTTCTTACATTGTATTTTATAACAGAAATAAAGCATTTACATGTAAGTCTCATTTAGGTCCAGCCAATATTGGGCATATGCAGATCATCTATGTAATTACCAATGAAGTTGCTGAAACATCCAATCACATTCGGGGATTTTTCAACTTCATTCCATTATACTATCAGTTTATATTACTGTGGCATGAAGTACTATTAATGTGTGCTGTTTTAGTCTCATTTTACATTGCAATGATAAAAACCATGACAAAAGCAATTTAAGGAAAAACACTTACACTTACTCTCTCACACAGTTCAAGGTTACCAGTAGAATCAGTCATGGCAGGAAGTCAAGGTAACAGATCATTGCTGTTTGTCCCAAGGCAGAGAAAGAGCATGGGCTGCTGATCATTTCTATGTCTTCATTCATGAACTCAATGATCCTACCCAGAGAATTAATATACTCAAGAAAACCTCTACAGAAAGATCCAGAGGCTCATATAGGGGCTCCTACATATTGTTACGTTAGAATCCATGCTTTTATTATGATGTTCATATATACCATCCTTTTTATCTATTCAGAATACGTTCAACTTATGTATGACCAAAGCAAAATTTAATCTGCTGTTAATAAAGACACCTTTGTAAATAGGGGGTTCTCTCCAACCTGCCACTTCCCAAACAAACACTCAGAGGCTTAATATTAACTATAATTGTTTGACCAATGGCTCAGGCATATTACTGACTAACTCTCACAATTAAATCAATCCATTTTTACTAATCTGTGTATCACTACATGGCTGTAACTTACTGGTAATTTACTAGCATCTTACTCCAGACACTACATGAAATCTCCTTGACTCTACCTTATTTCTCTTTGTATCTCTGTTTTGATTTCCCACTTAGCTATTATCTTTCCTGACATAGGCCAAAACAGCTTTATTCATCAACCAATAAAAGCAGCACATATCTGCAGCATAGGAAACATCCCACAGCACACCTTAGTTTTTGTTTTGTTTTGTTTTTTTGCTGTGGCTTATTTTGCATTCTTTACTGCAACATCTCTTATCTTGATATTTATCCTATGTGTCTTATTATTTTGTTTTTCCATTTTACTTTATCAGTTTTAAATTTCTTTCTTTAAATTAGAAACAAGCTTGCTTCACATGTCAATCTCAGCTCTCCCTCTCCTCCTCTCCTGCACCCCCAACAACCTAACCAATCCCCACTCGACAATCCAGGGAGGTTGAGGTCCTTCATGGGTGATGTCTGAAATGTATCATATTGTCCAGGGAAGTGTGTAGGCCCTCCCCTATGTGTCCAGGCTGAGAGAGCATCCCTTATTGTAGAATGGGCTCCCAAAGTCCATTCATATTCCAGGGATAAATACTGATCTAGTACTCTAGGCCCCAAAGCTTTCTTAGGCCTCCTCACCATACCCACATTCAGGGGTTCTGGATCAGTGCCAAGATCAGTCTGAGGTCCATGAGCAGTCCCTTGTTCAGGTAAAGCCTACCTGGTCATGACCTATTTGCTCCTCACTCCTCCCTCACTGGAACTGGTTTCCAAGTGTTCAGTACAGGGCTTAGCTGTGGATGTCTGCCTCTGCTTCCATTAGCAACTGGATGGAGACTCTAGCATGGCATACAAGGTAGCCATCAATCTCATTATAGGGGAAAGGCATTTAAGGTAGGCTCTCTACTATTGCTTGGATTGCTAGTTGGTGTCATCCTTATAGATCTCTGGAAATCTCATTAGGTCCAGATTCCACTGTTTTTTTTTTTTTTGCTGAGCAGTACTCCATTATGTAAATGCACCAAATTTTCTCTATCCACTGTTCAGTTGAAGGGCATCCAGGTTGCTTCAAGGTTCTGGCTATTACAAATAATGCTGCTATGAACATAGTGGAACAGATATTCTTGTAAGAGCATGAATCTTTTGGGTATGTGCTTAAGAATGGAATTTCTGGTTCTTGTGGTAGACTGATTCCCATTTTCCTGAGGAATCTCCATACTGAATTCCAAAGTGCTGTATGAGTTGGCACTCCCACCAACAATGGAGGAGTGTTCCCCTTTCTACACATCCTCTGCAGCATAAACTGTCATTAGCGTTTTTGATTTTAGTCATTCTGACAGGAGTGAGATTTTGTATCAGAGTTGTTTTGAATTGCATTTCCTTAATGGATAAGAATGTTGAGTAATTTCTGCCATTGTAGACTCCTCTATTGACAATTCTCTACTTAGATGTGTACTCCACGTTTCAAATGGATCTTTTGGTGTTTTGGAGACTTGCTTGTTGAGTTATTTGGAAATTTTGGAGATCAGCGCTCTGTCAGATGTGCGGTTAATGAATATATTTTCCCATTCTGTGGGCTGAATTTTCTTTTCTTGTTGACTGTGTCCTTTGCCTTAGAGAAGCTTCTCAGTTTCAGGAGGTTCCGTTTATTAATTGTCAATCTCAATGTCTGTGCTAATGGTATTATGTTTCTCTTCTAAGAGGTTCAATGTGGCTGGATTTATGTTGAGGTCTTTGTTCCTTTTGGACTTAAGTCTTGAGCCTGGAAATAGACATGGATCTATATGTAGTCTTCTACAATCCAGCATCCCATCATGCCAGCACCATTTGTTGAAGATTCTTTCTTTTTTCCATTGTATATTTTTAGATTTTTTGTCAAAAATAGGTGTTTGTAGGTGTGTGGATTAATATCAGCGTTTTCAATCTGATTTCATTGGTCTACCTGTCTATTTTTGTGCAAATACCAAACTGTTTTCAGGACTATAGCTTTAGAGTAGAACTTGAAATCAAGGATGGTGATGCCCCCTGAAGTTCCTTTATTGTAGAGGGTTGTTTTGAAAGCTATCCTGGGTTTTTTGTTTTTCCATATAAAGTTGTACTTTCAAGGTCTGTGAGGAATTGTGCCAGTATTTTGATGGGGATTGCATTGAATTTGTAGATTGCTTTTGGCAAGATTGCCATTTTTACTACAATGATCCTACCTATCCAAGAACATGGGAGATCTTTCCATTTTCTGGTATCTTCTTTTATTTCTTTCTTTAAATACTCAAAATTCTTATTTGTATGAGTGATTTGTGTGTGTATGTATATGAATTGTTTGTGTGCCTGGTACCCTTGACGACCAGAGGAGAATATTGTATCTTGTGTTACTGGAGTTATAGAATATTGTTAGCCACTGTGTGGGTACTCGTAATGTAACCCAGGCTTTGGGAAAAACCATTCAATTCTGTTAGCTGCTGAAGCTTTTCACCAGCTCATCTATTTTTGCTTTAATATTTTAAAAAATAATGTAAAAACTTTTAGTATAATGGCATGTTTCAGAAAATTATATGTAGTTATTTACGACTTTGTATTGAATACCTTTACCAATTTTTAATTAATAATATTCTTACTGTTTTTTCCTATCTTCTGTTCTTCACTCTTAGTTTTGTCCAAACAAATGTATTAAATTTAGTGGTAAATTAGTTTTAAATTTCTCATATTTCTTTTATAATATATTTTGGTATAACTTTTGCAATCTTAAATTATATTTTTAAGGCATTACAGCCTACTTCAATAATAAACACACTGTGTCTTATATTGTGCACTTACCATTCCTACTAATGCTTTTCCAATGATTTCTAGTTTATAAATGTTATCATTATAAGCTTTAGTCTCTAGAATCTGAGAATTTGATAGTTTAGCCCTTCTGGAGAAAATGTGTTAGTGTTATGTTTATTTTCTAAAGTAAAATTATTACACTCTTACTTGGGGGGGGAATTTCACTAAAGACAGAATGTCTTGACAACTTTTTCTTCATTCCACATTTTAGAGATGTCATTTTATTTTCATCTCATCCATAGTTTAAAATAAAAAATTTTCCATAGTTTGTCTCATATATAATTTATGTTATGTTTGAAAGTAATGTATGTCTTTGCTTTATGATCTTCTTTTGGCTTGCATTAATAGCAGTTTGCTGTGATGTGAGTGGGTGTTTTTTTCTTTGTATTGTGCATTATTAAGAACATCTGCTATTTCTTCTAATGAAAGTGAGCTGGAATGTTTGCCACACTCTCTCCTTCACTAGAAGTTAAAGCATATGTGATTGTAACCATTTGATATTTTTGCTTAGGTTGCCAGATGAATGGTTTTCCATTCGTTTTGTCTCTAGGCTAGATACAGATTATTCTGTCTTCAAGTTTATTAACCCTTTCCTTTATAGTCTTCAACCTAATGTATGTTCTATTTAGTAAATTCTGCTTTTAACTCAAGAAGCATAGCCTTGGGTTGGCTGTGTAGCATGAATGAATATTTGGCATATGCCCCTTGTCCAGCTTCATGGTTTTTCATGTTGGTTAGTTAACTCAATACCAGTTATTGTGTGGAGTGTTTAATCAACAAAAATTTACTCTATCTTGTTTAAAATGTCTCTTTCCTTGCGAATGATATTGCTTTATTACTAATTTATTCAGACGTAGATGAGAAATGTGTCAATAATCTTGATTTCATAATTTGAGCATATGAACAAATGTGTTATGTTAGAATATATCCTGCAATTAAAAATGTAGCTAGATAATAAACTGAACTTTGACGTGAACTGCCATGTTACTGCTCCTGATTTGTATAGATTTACTTAATTTGAAATCTTTCTTTCTTTAAAGTCCAATTTTAGAAATTTGAATAAACTTCACATTAAACATAAATTCTCATTCTCTCTGTGGTCACTTACAATTCACATCACTAACCTGGCAGTAATTATTAAGGTAGAATTTTCTCATTACTCCATATTTGGTAAGTATGCATCACAAGGTATACAATGTGAGACTGCACTATATTCATAAATGTATTCTCCTTAAAGTAGTATTGCTTATGTTGCCATCTTACCTTTCTTAGATATGTATTGTCAATGGCTTACATTAATATATTTGAATAATATAGTATATAGTATACATAATATAACCAGAAACAATCTGCTTTTTTAATGCATAGCCACAGAAATGATAAAAGTTTATTCCAACAAATTTCTACAGCATATGAAATTTGAGATTTTAGAGTGTGTATTACATCATTTCTCTTTTAATAAAAGAATTTATCTCATGAAAATAAGCTAGAAATTCAAAAATTTCAGCCTTGTGTCTATTTCTAAGTCTAATATCTTCTATTCATGCATTTTCATGAGCCTTCACCTCCCTGATAGCAATGTTCATAACCAAAAAAGGCTCTGCTGTACTAGATTCCCATTCTCCTTACTACATCAGTTTATGAATGACATTTAAGACAAATAGCTTCCAATTAGATATGATAAATATCCAGTTTATTTTGTGTTAATTTTTATGGGAAATGGAAAACTTATGAAATAATTTGAAAATGAAGTAATTTCCCTTGCATTGAGATTGAATTCTGCTTGTTTGTGGTCTAGACTTTGTGATACCTGATGTGGAGAGTGTACTGATGTCACATTCTCACCCTTAACTACAGGAATAAGATGTCTTTTAGCTTCTATCATGGTAACTCTTTAAAATTATTGCTTATTATTTTATGTACAAGTCTGTTTCCCTCCATGTATGTAAGTGCATCATATTTGTGTTTAGTAACCATTGAGTATAGAAAATGGGATTTTCTCCTCCAGAAATAGAGTTAAAGGTAGTTGTAGGTTTCTGGGAACCAAACAGATTCCTCTGAAAGAACAGCAAATTACCTGACCTGCTGGACTATCTCTCTAGTTAAACTACAAGAGTAAATGGAAGCATTATCTTTTAAAATACAATCTGATTATTCAGAAGTCATCTGTTGGAATAAAATTGGCCATAAGTCTCTGCCATTTCTACATCTTGTGAACTTATCTCTAATATTTTTGGAAGAGTATCTTTCAAGGACAATTTTTTTGTACAGCAATAGACTTCAAATATTCTTCCTTTAGAGAACACAGGTATGCCAAGCAATATTTACAACAGGCTTAAGTATATTGAGTTTGGGAGTTCTCTCCTTAAATATCACCAATCTCAAGTTTTATAATCTACCTAGATTTACCAATCTGATTGTAAGATATATGGAGGATTTCAAAGTCAGTAACAACTGCTATTGCTGTTGCTACTGCCACTGTTGAAAATGATAATATTCCTCAAATTGAGTAATGACATCATTTATCTTTGTAGCAAGTGTGTTTGCTAAAATGGGTAAAGATTTCATATAGAATAAATAAATCTCTCAGTAACCTTCGAAACATTATATATTGCATATAGGTACTGAATTACTTTAGGAGAAAGTAAGGAAGCCATTATGCAAATTTAGATTTCAAGTTATTCACAAATTTCACTAATATTGATGACACATTATGACACAATTACAAAAATGCAGCAACATCTGCAATTTCAATGCCCTGCTGTTGTGGCTGATACAACAATTTAAACTCACAGTCCTTTGAAGGTTATGACCATATGACCATTTAATCGTTGAAAAGTTGAAAAGTGTCTAGGCTATCATTCATGTCATGTTACTACACAATTAGTTTTCTTCCATTATGACTAGGAGTACTCAATTAAAAATAATTTTAAAATATTTGCCCCATGATTAATTCATTTTAATTATTCTACTACCTGTTACAAATGTTCTGAGAGTTGTTAATATTCATGTAAATATCATCATGACTCAAACTTGAATTCATAGACTACTGTAGTGTAAAATTTTCTTAAAACACTGATAATCATTCAAGTCATTCTAAATCAGATTCTGTGTATTTGTATTAAATTCCACAGCACTTCCTGAGAGAGTATCAAAAGGTCTTCAGAGGACAGTGTTGTTACCACTTATGACAATTTTTTTTCATTTTATAGATGTTAACACTAATGAATGTTTGAAGCTACATGAGCTTCATGAGTGTCACCATAGTCTTTTCAAGATTCATGGATGATATAAACTTATAGGAAAAATCCCTACAGTATGAATTCCAAGCTGGGTTGGTATTTACTTTTTTTCACTAGTTGGACCTGTGGTATGAAAGACACTTCTCAGCTTCACCATTGTCTTCCATTATCCTAAGCTTAAAATCCTTTTAAGCATAGAAATAAGAACTTTGATAAGTTATATTGATAAGTCATCTGACTCCAAATTCTCATGGTTGTATTTTGGTACAATATTTTCTTAAAATATGTTCAGTGGATTTTTAACTGATATTGCGGTTACTAGATAAAAACCAGTAAATATTCCCAGTATCTGTGAATTTCGACATGGGAAAGAAAATGAAGGTTATTTATTTGATGAGTTTGAGAATGGGAGGTGATTCTGAAGGATTCGATTATTCTCAATGCATCCCAAAGAATCTTGTGGGTGAAATAACATGTAAGAAAAGAAGAAAAGCTCAAATGGCTATTTCTGTCTCTGATGATGGAAGGAACCACAGCCAACAGAGACAGGAAACTGGAGAAATAAATTATCTTTGAAATTCTCTATGAAGGACATACTACTGATAGCATATTTCATTCATCCAATTAGGTTACATTTCTGATTGTTGAATGCCACAAATAAAATATTTCATGTTTGCGTTTTTAGTCTATCAATGTATCTCGTTTTATTACATTATAGACAGAAAATTAATTCATCTTCCAATATGTAAAACACAATATCTACCTTCAGAGTTTATGTTTTGTCATAGGTAATAAGTTATATATGATGTAGTATAGCACAAATATAAATGCTGTGAGAGTGTCTACTTATAGACTCTGTCACCTACTGTCTTTCAAAAACTATAATACAAACTCACAAATACCGTAACATATAATCCATTAAGATATGATTTCTTTAAATACTACTAATAGTACTATTTAAATTAATATGAAAATCTGGTGACACATTATTAAAAATATGGTTTACTAAACCATTCTGAAAGACAAAGACCTTTTTAATCAAGGATGGTAAAGGAATGTATTTTATGCATAATTACAGGATAAAAAATGTTAAAGTTGATTATAAATGAGAGTTTAACTGGCAGTGAGAAGAGTCTGATTTCTATATCTATATAATTATATCTACATGCATTTACATTTGACCATTTTAAAACATTAGAGGAGACTGTGCATTATTTTAGATATATGAAATTAGTGCAGAGCGTTTTCAAACACACACAATGATCATATTTGCATAGAAATAAGAACATCATGTCTACATGGCAGAGTTAGAAGCATAAGGAGGTGTTTGTTAATCATCTGCACTCAGGTCTATAAAAGTGGCTATAAACAGAATTCAACAAAATTGGGATTTTGATTAATTTGCTATGAAGGTTGGGAGAGAGCTTTTAGGAAGCACAGTGATCAGTGCATAAAGCTAATGGAATACATGCTTTAACAATAAAAGGAAAATATCCTTTATTGAGAGCTTGCAAGGTGCTAGACTTGTTTCTTAGCACTTCTGTGGCTTAACTTTTGCACAGAAATTATAGCCTTTTGTAAAACTTGTTTTGCACTACCTTTTAGAACTAACGTTTTGCAATTTAATATTCTACAGAGTATATAGATCCAGGCTATAGAGTCTGTTAATGTGTTATCCATATTTGAAGTCAAGTAGTTTTGTGTTTTGTTTGGTTTTGGTTTTATGTGAGATCTGTGAAAATTATCTGATCTAACATCAATGAGGAAATTAGAGATTTGGCAAAAGTCATTTTAATTAACCTATACAGATAGAAACCATAAGTAACTGCATTAAAACCCTAGTGGCCATAAACTTTCATTTTTTAGGAAAGTTTTGGGAGCAGTGTAATTGCTCTGAGTGGGTGACTGCTGGATTTAACTGAACAACTGAGTCTATTGCAAGAAGCTTCCTTCCTGGCAGAGAAGAAAGTGAGTAAATCAAATCAAAGCTAGTTTTTTCTGCATCAGTTTCTTCCCAAGAGCATCTTGGGATCTGCTGTGACACTTGTGTTATCCAATGGACTGACTCCTCAGTGCAATACTCACAGGCCTTCGAAGTTTACAGGAGCAGATTGCCGCATCTTGATTCAGATGAAGGGCTCTTTCTGTAGCTTCTGACGTTACTATTGATTGACAGGGTATGAAGTAAATGCAACTCTGAGTAGCTTCCATACATATACAATCGTTCTGTTTGGAAAGGAAAAACATCACGCTGTGACCAAGAGCAAAATTTCTCAAGGGTAACATCTATTAGTCACTGCCTCATGAATCTTGCTTTTTCCTTAGAGACCAAAAGCTACAGACATGATAAAGCCAATGTTGTTTGAATATTTCTTTAATTATCCCCTTTCTTTCTATAATGTGCCTTAGCTTTCCAACAATCACTTTGTCTATAGCATTGTATGGGTAAAGATACTTTTCTTACAAATTTAAATGCTCGAAATAATAGCTGGAGTTCATTATTTGAATTTCCCTTGACCAAGGAAAAGTTGCTACTCATAATTACCACATACAAATGTTTCCAAAATTAATTCTACGTATTAGGCCAATGAGAATACAAGAACTTCAGCTTGATTGCATGCTATCACAGATTAGATTGAAGACTTGTAAAAATAAAGAATTTTAAATTTTAAATAGTATTTCTCTAAAACTGAATACAAGTTGATTCTAATGCATTCAAGTTAAATCAAACTACTTTTTACAGAAGGGCTTTTTAAAGCTTGTCATCAGCTGCAATGGTGCTAAAAGAAACAGGATGAAAATAACTCTTGCTATGATTTACAACTTGCCCATTAGTGTCTCAACAGGGTAAGCTAAACTTCTGCATGCTATCGAGCTTTAAGGCAACTGCCTAGGGCTAGCATTTAACAAATTTCCAAGGCCTGAGTGTTTAATATGAATGAAACATGTAAGATTGATCATCAACATAAATGATAGGCATATTTTTATCAAGAACACACTCACAAACAGAAACTTGACTTTCTCACATCTGCCCCCCCTCCTGTACCCTCTTCTACATCATTTAAAATGATTGTAATTGTACTTATTTGAAATACAATGAGGCCTAAATGCATAGTTTTAACAGCCAAGGAGAGGAAAAAAAGAAGAAATGTATAAAGCAAGTTTTGTTTTGTTTTGATTTTGTTAATACTAGCTTTAGGTATATTAGACTTAGTTGGCATAGAATGTTTTATGTTCTTATATCATAGAATGTTCCTATGATATAAGAAGAGACATGTAAGATCATGTTTCTTATTGAAATTTCCAATTTTGTAAAGCAACATTTTAAGAGAACATTAAAGTTGTGTGGGGATGTTTTTCTCCCCCACTTCCAGGCAATTACCTTGCCTAGTGGGTCTGGAATTCTAGATCCTCTTACCTCACGCTTCCTTGGGTTGAGACACAGTCTTATACTGTTGAGATTACAGACACACAAGCCATTCCTAGCAGAACTTCAACTTTTTTGGGAACTTTAACATTTTACTATAGAATTAAAGATATCACAAGTTTACGGGATTGGTTTTTACTATTCTGAAAGTGAGCATAACTTTTGCTTTGTTTTTGTGCCCTTTACCTAAATAATAAACAACTAAATTGAAAATGGTTTCTTAAAATTAAGTTATAATTAAGTTATTTATTGTCAGGCTAAAACTGTATTTGTGATTGTAACATGTACTTGCTTTAATGTGCTTGGGAGCTAGACTGGATATGAAATTTTTCCACTCCCAAGACCTAGCCATTTGAACTGTTGACTGAGAAATAATCCAGAATGTTTTGTTTTCAGAACCATTTTGTTCTGTTTCATTAGTTAACACTGCCATGTTTAGTATGGCCAGGTTATAGGTGGTGCTCCTTTGGTTTTCATAACTGTCTAATCTGGAGTACTTTTTGAGGTAAGCTACCCTATGGAGCTGCTGAGAACCAGCAGGAGGATGAGCAGAGGTGAAAATTAGGGAAGAAAATTCATCTACATCCCCAGCAGGTTTTGGTCATTTATACATTCATCTGTTTTCAGTTCTCAACTTGATAAGAGTATGTGCATTTCATGGTACCTTGCAGAGAAAATGAAGTGTGTAAGGTCATTCAATAAAGATTAAATTAAAAACATATTCCTATTGCACCCTCAGGGTCCATTAGGCTTGATGAGTGTACAAATACGTTCTTTGTGTTATGTGCTCCATCCTGAAAGAGACAGTGTGCTTCGCTCATTAGAAGTGTGCACCTGAAAAGATGGAACATTATCCCCTGTTTTTTAACTGACCTGTGACCACCGCTGGGTTCATTAGTGCAGAACATCTTTTCCACTGGCTGAGTCTGCCCTATTGTTTGCATTGGCCAGGGTCAAGTCAAGGGCACCGGCCTAGATTGGACTCATTTGTCAGAGGGTCTAGCAACAAAGCTGATTTCAGCAGAGATGGGGTGAATTTCATGGGGCTGAAACACAACCTTTGACACCAAGTGCCCAGGGCTCCTCAGAGTTGCACAGATGGCCTGCCACCCTTAGGCATCTAGGAACAAAGAATTGGTGAATTAGAACAAAAAATAAAGTTTCCACAGTCAGCACATATTTTAAGTGTTTAAATTATTTGCAGGGATTTTGACAGTCTAAAATTGCATCTTGAGCACTTGTGATAATCGCTGTGCTTTTTAGACTATGAAGGAAAAAACAATTCAGTTGGGGGCTTATTGCTTAACTGGTGTAACGGGTAAAGTGTAGCAATTTAGTGTGGAGTGCAGGTTTTCCATGGTCAGCAGGAGCCGGCATGAACAATGGGTCGTGCTGAGGTAGCATGTGGAAAATGACTTTAATACACTATATAGAATGGCTTATTGCCTTGGTCAATAGGCTGCAGTGAAGATGGTGTACTCAGCCACTTGGGAAGGTTAAACCTGTCAGGGAACACCGTGACTGATATGCAGGGCCTGCTTATGAGGTCTCTAATGGAAAAACCTGACAAGCAAAGTTATAAAGGTTACACTTGACACATACTTCAGCATTATGCCTTATATTAATCCATTTTTTTAAAGGTAGGGTACTTTATATTTGTTAGATATTGATGCCACAATAGTATTAACACTCGAGAGGAAACATTTAAACTTTGCAGTAGAGTAAGGAGCAGAAGGGAATGAGATCACTGCCTGCAGTAGGACACCCCTGCCAGACACAGACAACATACTGCAAATAGTTTGTTACATGAGTATACCTGATATTTATCATTCAGGAGCCACAATTTGAAAAATGTTTTCATGATATTTTCCTTTTCTGTTTAAGAAAATATTTATTGTAATGACATTGTAATGTATTCTGGAAGAATCCTACAAGAATAGTAAATTTGAGTGGGGTGGTTTTGTGCTTCTCGTGGGGAAAGAAAAAAATATACTAGATATAATTTTACTTTTCCACTGAACTTGGGGTTGCAGACTAGTTCAATGTACCGGGAGGAGCAATGGTCTCATTATGAGTCTTGTTCTAGGTCATCCTGGGTTTCAGAAAAGATAATTGTTCTTAAATAGTAGAATCACGTTATTTTGGTAAAATAGAAAAGCATAGAGATCCTAGTTTTGCTTTTGTAGAGGACAGAAAACAGACAATCCTAACATTTATTTGGGTTCTTGGTATTGTTCTTAGATTTCATTTATTAGAAATACATCAGACATTTGATTGTAGGGATCAGGTATTTAACTATGAAACCATTAAATATTCTAGCATGTATTATTATTAAATTATGGGTTTCTGAGTATTATAACATGTAATGGGTATGAGAAGAATGTCAAACATGAATGGTTTTACGTTGTTTGCCCTGCTTCTCTCTTTAATAATGAGAATCCTAAGAATTTTCTAAACCTTTGCAAGAGCCCCCAGATTATGGAAAACACTGGAATGCACTGCTTAATAGCAGGGGTCTTCTACAGTATTCCTCTGAATAAAATTATGCAAGGAGACATGTATTCATGGGAAGTATGACTCTTTTCAGTTGAAAAGAAAGTATAGTTGACAAAATTCTAGTCATTTTTCACACCTGAATAGAAAGAATGTTTAGCAAAAATATGATTCTTAAAAACAATTTAAATATCTTATAGTTCAAGGTTATTTTTCATGGTTAAAATGTCCTTTTAAAAATAAGTTTATCCTAATAGCAAAACTTGTCCGATTATAAAAAATATGTATGTTTGTATAATTATATATGGAAAATTATAGGCACAACAATATTACTTTTTGTTAGCATGTGTGCATGCATGTCACATATTTTATGATTCTGTGGATATGCCAATGTCCAAATACATTTTCCTACTTAGACAATGGAGTGAAACATAAAAGGTAGCATGAAGAAAACAGAAAAATTAATTAACTGATACTATTAATTGGCCAAATCACAAAGTTTTAAAAGATATAAGGAAGGAAGTTCAATTCTTTTTTTTTTATTTTCACTTTATTTATTTATTTATTTATTTTTTTATTTTCCATTTTAAATTTAGATAAGAAACAAGGTTGCTTCACAAGTCAGTTCGAGGTCCCTCTCCCTTTCCCTCCCCTCCTCCCGTGTCCTCCCCCTATCCCCCCCCCCGTTATCCCCTCATTCCCCCAGGGAGGGTGAGGCCCTCCATGGGGGTGTCCATAGTCTGTCATTTCATATAGGGCAGGGCCTAGACCCTTCCCCAAGAGTTCAGGGTGAGAGTGCACCTCACATTGTTCTATGGGAGTCCAGAGTCCGTGTGTATACTTGGGATGGGTACTGATCTGCTGTCCAAGGCTCAATAGATTACCTAGGCCTCCTCACTGACACCCAGATTCAGGGGGTCTTGATCAGTCCCATGCTGATGCCTGGGATTCAAGAGTTAACCTTTGTCTGGACAGCTGTTTCTGGGGGTTAAACCAGCCCAGTCTTAATCCCTTTGATCATCAGTCCTCCCTCTCTGATACTGGCTTTCTTGAGTTCAGCTCAGTTCTTAACCAGCCACTAAATGAAGTTTCTGTTTCCCAGACTCTCTGGCCATAGGATTGTAGGCTGGCACTCCCCAGATCTATGTCTAAAATCCATATATGAGAGAGTATATGCCATGTTTCTCTTTTTGTGACTGGGTTACCTCACTCAGGATGGTTTCTTCTAGTGTCATCCATTTGACTGCGAATCTCATGATTCCATTATTTTTTTCTGCTGAATAGTACTCCATTGTGTAGATGTACCACATTTTCTCTATCCACTCTTCGGGTGAGGGACATCTAGGTTGCTTCCAAGTTCTGGCTATTACAAATAAAGCTGCTATGAACATAGTGGAACAGACATCTTTGTTATATGAATGGGCATCTTTTGGATATATGCCTAAGAGTGGAGTTGCTGGGTCTTGTGGTAGGTTTATTCCCATTTTTCTGAGGAATCTCCATACTGCTTTCCAAAGTGGCTGAACCAGTTGGCACTCCCACCAGCAATGGAGGAGTGTCCCCCTTTCACCACATCCTCTCCAGCATAAATTGTCATTGGTGTTTTTGATTTTAGCCATTCTGACAGGAGTGAGATGGTATCTCAGAGTTGCTTTGATTTGCATTTCCCGGATGGCTAAGGATGTTGAGCACTTTCTCAAGTGCCTCTCAGCCATTTTAGACTCCTCTATTGAAAACTCTCTATTTAGTTCTGCAGCCCACTTCTTAATTGGGTCCTTTGCTGTTTTGGAGACTTGCTTCTTGAGTTCTTTGTAAATTTTGGAGATCAACCCTCTGTCAGATGTGGGATTAGTGAATATTTTTTCCCATTCTGTGGGCTGCCTTTTTGTCTTGCTGACTGTGTCCTTTCCCTTACAGAAGCTTCTCAGTTTCAGTAGGTCCCATTTATTAATTGTTGATCTCACTGTCTGTGCTACTGGTGTTATGTTCTGGAAGCTGTCTCCTGTACCAATTCGTTCAAGGGTACCACCCACTTTCTCTTCTAAGAGGTTCAGTGTGGCTGGATTTATGTTGAGATCTTTGATCCATTTGGACTTAAGTTTTGTGCATGGCGATAAACATGGATCGATCCGCATTCTTCTACATGCCAGTCTCCAATTATGCCAGCAACATTTGTTGAAGATGCTTTCTTTATTCCATTGTATATTTTTAGCTTCTTTGTCAAAGATCAGATGTTCGTATGTGTGTGGGTTAATACCCGGATTTTCAATTCGATTCCATTGGTCTGCCTGTCTATTTTTGTGCCAATACCAAGCTGTTTTCAGGACTATAGCTCTATAATAGAGCTTGAGGTCAGGGATAGTGATGCCTCCGGACGTTGCCTTGTTGAACAGGGTTGTTTTGGCTATCCTGGGTCTTTTGTTTTTCCATACAAAATTGATTATTGTTCTTTCAAGGTCTGTGAAGAATTGTGCTGGGATTTTAATGGGGATTGCATTGAATCTGTAGATTGCTTTTGGCAGGATTGCCATTTTTACTACATTGATCCTACCTATCCAAGAGCATGGGAGATCTTTCCATTTTCTGAGGGCTTCTTTAATTTCTTTCTTTAAAGATTCAAAGTTCTTACGATACAGGTCTTTCACTTGTTTGGTTAGCGTTACCCCAAGGTATTTTATGTTGTTTGTGGCAATTGTAAAGGGTGATGTTTCTCTGATATCTCTTTCAGCCCTTTTATCATCTGTATATAGTAGGGCTACTGACTTTCTTGAGTTGATCTTGTAACCTGCCACTTTGCTGAAGGTGTTAATCAGCTGTAAGAGTTCCCTGGTAGAGTTCTTTGGGTCATTGATGTAAACTATCATATCGTCTGCAAACAGTGAAAGTTTGACCTCTTCCTTCCCAATTTGTATCCCCTTGATCCCCCTTTGTTGTCATATGGCAATAGCTAGAACTTCAAGTACCATGTTGAAAAGGTATGGAGAGAGTGGACAGCCTTGTTTTGTTCCTGATTTTAGAGGAATTGCGTTGAGTTTCTGTCCATTTAGTTTGATGTTGGCTGTTGGTTTACTGTATATGGCTTTTATTATGTTTAAGTATGCCCCTGTTATCCCAGATCTCTCCAAGACCTTTATCATGAAGGGGTGTTGGATTTTGTCAAAGGCTTTTTCTGCATCTAGTGAGATGATCATGTGATTTTTGTTTTTCAGCTTGTTTATATGGTGGATTACGTTGATAGATTTTCGTATGTTAAACCATCCCTGCATCCCTGGGATGAAACCTACTTGATCGTGGTGAATGATTGTTTTGATATGTTCTTGGATCTGATTTGCCAGTATTTTATTGAGTATTTTTGCATCAATGTTCATGAGGGATATTGGTCTGAAGTTCTCTTTCTTGGTTGTATCTTTGTGTGGCTTGGGGATCAAGGTTATTGAAGCCTCATAGAAAGAGTTTGGCAAAGACCCTTCTGCTTCTATTGTGTGGAACACTTTGAGAAGAATTGGTATAAGCTGTTCTTTGAATTTGTGGTAGAATTCTGCACTGAGGCCATCTGGACCTGGACTTTTTTTGGTTGGGAGACTTTTGATGACAGCTTCTATTTCCATAGGGGTTATAGGTCTATTTAAATTGCTTATCTGTTCTTGATTTAGTTTTGGCAAATGATAGCTGTCCAGGAAGTCATCCATTTCCTTTAAATTTTCGAATTTTGTGGAGTACAGGTTTTCAAAGTATGACCTAATGATTCTCTGGATTTCCTCAGAGTCTGTTGTTATGTCCCCCTTTTCATTTCTGATTTTGTTAATTTGCGTGTTCACTCTCTGCTGTTTGGTAAGTTTGGACAAAGGTTTGTCTATCTTGTTGATTTTCTCAAAGAACCAACTCTTCGTTGCATTGATTCTTTGTATTGTTTTCCTGGTTTCTACTTTGTTGATTTCAGCCCTCAATTTGATTATTTCCTGGCGTCTACTCCTCCTGGGGGAGTTTGCTTCTTTGTGTTCTAGAGCTTTTAGCTGTGATGTTAATTCTCTGGTATAACTGTTTTCCTGTTTCTTCATGTGAGCTCTTAGTGCTATGAACTTCCCCCGTAGCACTGCTTTCAAAGTGTCCCATAGGTTTGGGTATGTTGAAGTTCAATTCTTAAAACTTTTGTATTAACTATAAATCTAAATCTAAATATTCTCTTAATATCCTGATGTTTTTGCTGGACTTATTATTTTGCTTATCTCTATATACTGATGTAAAATAAATAAGAAATGTTATGAGATAAATATATTTTGTATTTTATGATTATATCTGCAACATTAGATATAAATCTATTTAAAACATTAATATATAAATTTTATAATGGCAAATGAATATCATGTTTTTTTATGTTTTCCTAAAATTTTTGTAACTGCAGATCTTTTTTCCTTATTTCTTATGGATATGATTGTCAATGTGTTAATTTCTGCATGTTATTCTTCTTATAGAATGTAATGCATTTATTCAAATAGTATCAAAGTTCTATGTTCAGAGGGGAAGAATTAACTTTTTACAGAAATGAAAAAAAAAAGAACTAACCACACCCACAGCTGTGAACCGAATTGAACTCCTGGAATCCAGTTGCAAAGAAGAGTGATGACCAAAAGAATCAAGATTGGGCTGGCAAACCCACACAGGCAGCTGGCCTAAATAAGGGGAAACAGATGGACCCCAGACTGATGACTGAGGGGCCAACATGGGACTGATCCAGACATCCTCCCACTGAACCTGGGTGACAGAGAGGAGGCCTTGGCAATCTGTGGGACCTGGGAGAGTGGAGCAGTATTTATTCCTGGCATACAGAAGGACTCTGGGAACCCATGCCATGTGGAGGGATGCTCTCTCAGCCTGGACACATGGGGAAGAGCCTAGGCCCTTCTGGGGATGATGTGACAGACCCTGAAAATCCCTCATGGGGGCCCTTGCCCTCCCTGGGGAGTGGAGGAGGGGTGGAGTGGAGGTGATGGGTTGGGAGGATTGGGGGAGGGGAGGAGGGGAGGAAGAGGGAACTGAAAGTGACATGCATAAAAAGTTAAATAAAAATATATGGAAAAATATGTAAAGGTACATCATGCTGAGAATGAACAAACTTGATTATGACATAAGGTGGTATGGACTGAAAACCAGGTTATGCCCCACACCACTGCATCTGAGCCAGCATCTGAGCCAGTGTCCTGTAGAATGGGTTTCCAGCCATGTTCTTTTTTATTTTTTTTCTTTCTTTATTTTTTTTACATGTCAATCCCAGTTCCCTCTCCCTTCCCTCCTCCCGCACCCCCTACCATCACCCCAGCCTCCCACCCTATGCCCAGTTCCTTCCACATAGGGGATATCTAGAGTCTGTCATTTCACTCAGAGCAGGGTCCAGGCACTCCCCCTAAGAGTCCAGGCTGAGAGATCTACTGCCCAGGGCCCCATAGGTTGCCCAGGCCTCCTCACTGACTCATACACTCAGGGGGTCTGGATCAGTCCCATGCTGGCCTCCCAGCTGTCAGTCTGGGGTCCAAGAGCTCCCCCTTGTTCAGATCAGCTATCTCTGCTGGTTTTGCCAGCCCATTCTTTGCCAATTTGCTCATCGCTCCTCTCTCTCTGTCACTGGGTTCCTTGGGTTCAGTTCAGTGTTTAACTGTGTTCTTAACAAAAGCCAGTGGGAAGTTTCATTGTATATTTTAGAAAATATTACCTCAAATAGTAACAAAATGAATAATGAACACGGCAAACCACATATGTGTAAGAAACTGTGCTAGATAGCAGTGGAGGTTCAGATGATGTCTGCATGCTGGACACTCAGTCATGGAAGGTGAACTAAAGGCACACGGCTGCTCAGTAAAGAATGCTTTCACACTTAAAACACATAAACTAGAGAAAAGACAGATTTATTAAAAACCTTCCAAAGTGCCAGACATTCTTATAACACTCAGACAACTATCAAAGGGATCAAAACTATGGAATCACAATTGCTAAAAAAGTGACATAACTGAATGATTAAATGGGGATGATATTTACAATCATTCAAACCAAATATAATAAAAATATTTTGTCTCACAAAAATTAGTAACATTGACTTTTACATTTTAATTAAGTTTATAATCTATTTTTATACAGATAATTTTCCATATGATTGATATTTTCCTAAGAAAAAATCATGGCAAAGTAATAAAGCAAGGGTAGAGTATGATAGCATGCTCAATAGCCACGTTTGGCTGATTTTCAACCTATCTGGAAAGTGATTTGGGGGATTGATGTGAACTAGATTGCTTCTGCCTGTTCAGTACTCGAAGAGCCTAATGGTAAAAATGAAAACATCATGTGGTATTGCTTTGGCATCATAAGTTGTTTGTCTTACAGATTATCAGAAAATTTTATGCCCATAAGTTATCTAGAGTACTAAATTTCCTTATGAATGAATTTTGGTAAATGAAGATTTTGTGATTAAGGTTTTGTAAAGATCAACAATAAATAAATTCTGGAAGACACTATCCCATATGCTGACTCAGCATTTTATTCTTACTGTCTTCACAATAATATTAGCCTATGGGCAAGGATATCAGCCAATTTTCACTCTATTTATAGATTATTACTATGATAATATCTGTGAAATCTAAGAGAAAGAAGTAAAATAGTTGTGTGGGGAATATATCAATATTTATAAATTACATTTTATGAAATATCATTTAGCTAACTTTGGTTTAGAGTATAAAAGAGCACTCATTTGGCATAATTAGTCAATTTTTTCGTTCACTCATCTAACAGGTTAAATGAAAATGCATTTTCATAAATAACTTTTTAGTAAGTCTAAAGCTAAAACTGAATAGTTAAAAAGAAATTGTACTGTTCCCAAATTGCTGAAAAACAAATATTGTGATTTTCCTTTAAATTTTACATAAGTAATAATCACCTATGCAGGGTCAGCAAAATATACATTTCACACATAAATCAAGATAAATAATAGCATAATTACTCAAACTGAGTGGGATTAGCAAATACACAGTTCCTGAATAAAGCTTTTCACCAACAAATATATAATATGTTCAAAACCAAGGAATTTACACTCCATAGAGACACATAAGCATCCATTGTGCAAAATTTAAATTAAAAGTCTCACTTATAATTGGCAAATGTTATTAAGTCTATATAAGCTAGGATAGATTTACTATTTTACTTAAGAGAAAACATTACTTCCTGATAAAGCTTTTGAAAATAGAAATTGAATGGAAATATGTGTAGAAAAGATGATTAGAGTTGTTATATTCAAAAATATCTATAACAGTTAGAAAGTAAATAAAAAATTATGTCTTGTTTATAATTGAGTCAGGTCACAACCTTTCTGAAAAGTACATGATACATTATACTTAAGCCCCCAAGCCTTCTTGATCTTTGGTTGACTTGGGATTTTGACCTTGCCTCAGAACACAGAGTCTTCATGTTAACTGATGGAGGGGTCACTGAGCTAACAGCACTGTTTAGTGTTTTATTTTAACAGTTCAATAGTAAGGTGAAGGGAGCTCTCCTGAGACAGCCTCTAATAGCTCTATTACATTTCTCAAAGACCTCTTAAGATAATTGTTTTCAGAATCCTGATATGATCATTTTAGAATATCTAGACTGACTATCTGTTTCATCTAGTCATGGTGCTATTTCTATTATTTCACATTGTATTAATTTCCATTAAATTCATTAGATTTAAAATATCTTACAAGGTTCATTTAAAATGCAGTACTTGAGGATATAGTGCAATGTGTTATTTTCTACTAATGATAACAAACTATAGTTATAGACCTACTCCTCACACTAGGGATGGCATAATTCTACTAGAGTGATAGCTGTGCTACTCTAAGTGGCTGAGTGATTCTTCAAATGCTGAAGTTATGTTACTGATTTAATCACATTCATTTAATGTAAAGACATTTAATAATGCTTGACAGAAAATTTCATGGCACTATTAAAATCACATGATAATATTTAAGTCACTTAGATGTTAAAACTAATTTAGAAAAAAATTGCTCTACTGAGGATTCAACCTGAGCTTTGTGTATAAGTTCCCTTATACAAAATTATTAATAAGGTACACAGCTAATAGATAATTAAGGAAATAAGATCAGTGATGCTTCATTTTGTGAGAGGGCAGATTGAATTTCATGTGTACCAAAGAAGAGTTAGAGGGTGATTACATACTCAGTAGTTTCAGATAGTAATTACACTGACTAAATATTTGCCAAAATATATCAAATTCCACTTAAGTGTTTTTCAAAAAATATGTATGTTCTTTCTAATTTGAGAAATTGCATGTTAGAATAAAAATAATGGAATCTGTTTTCCTTTTATTATGAACAATCTTATAAAATAGTTAAATTGAAACTATGTCTATGATACTTTCTTTCTCTTTAGTAGTTTTTAGAAATATAGCTCTGTGGCCTAAGATGGTCTCAAGCTGATATCAATGTTGCATGCTCCCCTGAATGCCATAGAAGCAAGATTTTGTTTTGTTTTGTTTTGTTTTGTTTTTTTTGTAGTTTGTTTTGTTTTGTTTTTCAAGACAGGGTTTCTCTGTCTGTCCTGGAACTCACTCTGTAGAACAGGCTGACCTTGAACTCACAGATATTAGCCTGCCTTTGCCTCCTGAGTGCTGGAATTAAAGGCATGTACCACCAATGCCCAGTGGTAGCAAGATTTTTGAATCAACAAAGAATTGTTCTTTAAGCAATTAAGCTGAATCAGGAGTTTTTTGGTATAAATTGTATAGATAAATTTGAGAATATATGTTATGAAATTATCAAAATATCCCTAATGGAAAATAGAACTGTCATGAAAAGCTTAAAATAAAGTAATGTAGTACATGTGTTTACAGTGATAAATCAGAAGAAAATGGTATCATTAATAATACTTTATAATCACCTAAAGCCATATGTTTTCAGATTCAGGTAGTTTAAAATCCTAAGTGGAATAAATAAAGTGAAAACACATTTCACTCATGTAATATTAAAACTTCATAATTTAACACTTCATAATAGTACAAGTTTTTTCTATTTTTTAAATTTAAATTTTAAACAAGCTTGCTTCCCATGTCAATCCCAGCTCCCTCTCTCTCCCTTCCTCCCCGTCCCCTCCAGTCCCCCACCCAATACCCACTTCACTCCCCAGGAAGGATGAGGCCCTCCATGGAGAATCTCCAGCATCTATCATTTCATCCTGGGAAGGGCCTAGGCCCTCCCTTATGTGTCCAGGATGAGAGAGCATCCCTCCATGTGGGATGGGCTCCCAAAGTCCATTCCTATGCCAGAGATAAATACTGATCTACTACCCAAGGCCCCATAGATTGCCAAGGCCTCTTCACTGACACCCAAATAAGGGGGGTGTGGATAAATCCAATGCTGCCCTCTCAGCCATCAGTCTGGGGTCCATGAGCACCCCCTTGTACAGGTCAGCTTTCTGTCGATTTCACCAGCCTGTTCTTGACCCCTTTGCTCATCACTCCTCCCTGTCTGCCACTGGGTTCATGGAGTTCCTTTCAGTGTTTAGCTGTAGGTGTCTGTCAGTAAAAGTTTTTAAATTGAAAAATTAGAAGCCTATGTGCTACTTTATATCAAGTATAAAGACATCCAAATCTTGAGAGGCAATAAGCAGCAATTTAGAATTTTGAAATACGTTTTTACAATTAAATATTAAATACAATTTAAAAATAATCCCAAATGTGAAGAAGTAACCAGCAATTATTACAGAAATGTTTAATGTTCTACCCATGGAGAAGAAAATAATCTCTATCTCTAAAGGGAACAGGAGTAAAGATGAGTTAACATAGCACGCAGGTAGAATTTCATGCCTCTAACCTTCCTAAGTAAGCTAATATTAACAGTGCTTTAATCTGGTTATGATGCACATGTTTGTTATTTTAGTGCTTGGAAACTTAAGACAAAAAGGATAATAAATGGGAACCTTGCCTAGGCTGAAATGAAAGAAAGAGATATAAGATTTGGGGTGGGGGGGGGAAGGAAAACACATTCACCAAAAGAAATATTTTAGTGTATGTGCTTAACTTCTGGCTACGATAAAAATTACCATACACTTGGAGAGTTGTAGATGACAGAAACTCCTTGTATTTCTTTATTCTGGGAGTCCATGAGCAAAGCCTGATATATAGAGAGGACTTTCTTGATTATGCTCACATTTTAGAAGTAAATAGCTAAATCTTTGCAATTTATTTTCCAGTGGTTGATCCAAATCCCAAAAGTTTGAACTAAAAGCCTTCCCTTCCCCCAAAGCCTTGCTTTTATTTCTCCCTGAGATTTAGAAGTCTATCAACTGAAGGAGGAATACATATAGATTACAGATTCAGTTCATTGGAGAGAATATGCTTACCAGACAGAAATCAATAGGCAACTGTAAAGTGTAGAACAAATGAAAATTAAAATACTTGAACAATCTCACATTGCTAGATGAAGGAGTGTAGGCACACTAATTGGTTTAATTTGTAAGCTTATTAAACATTTGGATTTTGTTGTTGTTGTTCACTTGTGATGATGTTTCATGTAGCCCAGACTGACTTTCAACTCCATATGTAATTGAAGATAACCTTAACTCGTATCCTTCTTCCTTTGTATCTCAAAAACTAAAAGTGTATACCATCACATATGGTGCATTTTAAAATTTAATGATTACCACAAAAAGAACAAAAATGATTGCTTAACTCCCAAACTAACATAGGTAAGCAATAATATTCCCTTCAATAACTGTAGACTTTTTTAACATAGACTATCAGCATAAGAAACTCCCTTTCCATTTGTTGGTTGGGGGAGTCCAAGAGAGTTTCCATTGTGGATGGATTTTTCTGTCCTGCCTTGTCCTATAGCCATTCAGTCACAAATGAACACACAGAGGCTTATATGAATTATAAACTGTTTGGCCAATTCCTCAAGCATATTGCTAATAAACTCTTACAACTTAAATGAACTCATAATTCTTATCTATGATTAGCCATGTGTCTTGTCACCTTTTCTCAGAAAGGCATTCTTACCTTTCTTCCTCTGTGTTTGGCTAGCTGGTGACTTTCTGCCCTTCCTCTTTCTTCTCTTAGTCTGATAGTCCTGCCTATACTTCTGCTCAGCTATTGGTCAATCAGCATTTTATCTAACCAACATGAGTAACAAATCTTTACAGTGTGCAAGCTCATTATCCCACATCACTTCATGAGCAATATAGCTTATTGCTATTGTTCACTGTTGCCGGATTTGAGATGGAGTTAATATGAAGTCCTCTTACCTGATATCTAGTTCTTTTTGTATTGAAAGGTGTTTTGAAAGAAAGCAATCAATAGTTCTCCTCATCTATGATGCCTATGAACCACAACAATGACCAACATACATGGTAAGGCTTCACAGAATCCTACCCCTAAATAGAGAGCTTAGACAATTAAGGGCTGCCCAAAGTAGGAGGATAAGTCTTCCATAGAGATGAGACTTGTAATTGCTTATACAATACTGAATGGTTATCCATAAACGCATATACATCCAGACAATTCTTCAAATTGTTGATCTGTAAGTATGTTGATTATATACATGCTGTATATGCATCAAAAGTAGTTAGAGGAGATAAAAGACTTGTGAAATGGAGAGGCAGGGATTGAACGCAGACGGGGGTTACCTATTACCTATTAAGGAATGAGGAGTGGAAAAATTACATAATTTTATTTTGAATGAAGGGTAAAAAGATGGAAAAACTGAGAATCACGCAACCAAACAAACCAAACTATGCAAAAAGTATGGGATTAAGATATATTTAAGCAAAGTGGATTAAACTAATTTATTTGAAATCACAATCAGAGCAATACAGATTTCCAATTATAGAATAGATTGAAAGAACTTCTTATAGAAGAATATAGGAATTTTAAAAAGAAGTTGAAAATAAAAGAAGAAAAGATGCACAGATTAAATACTAAATAAAATGATTGCAGCTATATTAATACTGAGGAAAATGTATTTGTGGCTTGAAAATATTATTAAATTCTTAAATAACTACTAAATACCTAAGTAATTTATACCTAAAAATACAATTCATTGAAAAACAATAAACAGCCAGTGACTGATACAATTTTACATATGTGTATATATATATATATGTGAGTGTGTGTGTGTGTGTGTGTGTGTATGTGTGTGTGTGTATAGAGACAGAGAGAGAGATGCTCTTAATGACATATATTGAGATACTCAATACTACATATATACCATATATGAAGCAAAAACTAAAATAATTAATAAAGTGACAAATTTGCTATCAATGTTTAGGGCATTTTAATTATTTTCAGTAAATCAAAATTCAATATTAGAATAGGATAAAATTCTGAAAACTTAAAATTCAAGATATCCAATATTGTCCAGTTATTCCCAAAGCTCAATTATAAACTATTACAATTATAAATTATAACCATAAAATGAGCATCCACAAAAATCAAGTAAGTTGTATTGTATAGACAACCTCTATGGTTACAATATAAGTGGTTAACATTTAACTTATCTATAAAAATCTAAGGATCTATATAGTTGAATATAGTCTCTATATCTATACTGAAAAAAATTGCACTCTAACTAAAGAACAAAGCAGATAACTGTGTACACAGTGCAGGTAAAACTATTAAAATAAAAGCACAAGGATGTCCTCAGTGAAATATGTGCTTTAAGTACTTACATATAGAAATTCATATTTATAAATTCAGAAATATGTAGCCAACAAGATATCTCAATAATCAAATATTCTTGCATCCAATCTTGTCTACAATTTGTTCAGCCTCCAAATCACACATGAAGGAACTGTCTCCTGAGCTTGGTGGCACTCATATGCTTATCCAGAGACAAAGACACAAACAAAAAAATAATTACGTGTTTGAAATGTTTAAATTCCCAAACCCTGGTAATTCCAACTTCTTAGAGCATTTTTATAGATTCTGCATCAATTTCATTGTTAGTTTTTGCTTAAGATTTTATGAGATATAATCTATGGGTTTTAATATGAAGTTTTTATTTCCTGAAAAATTGTTAGCAAAAATGGTAGTAATTGCCATTCATTATAGTTTTTAATTGCATGGTTTACACTGATGCAGTCTTTTGTGTATAGATTCAGCCTTCTAGAAATACTGAGACTCTTTTGTCAATTCATATAATTTGCCTTTTTAATATATCATTTTCAAATGCATGGCATTATTCTCTTTAGTCCTTAACTACTAAATTTTGACTCAGTCTTGAGGAGAGGCTGAGACGATGAGCACCCTTTACCTTTCTAAGTTCCACTTTTAATAATACTCACCTACCAAATGACTTGTAGATTTAGCTTTCTAATTTTAAAGAATACTAATGTATAGATATTTTGCTAAGAGTTTTACCAGAAAAGAATGCTGAATTTCACTACTGAACATGTTTCTTCATAAGTTTTTCATCTTTTAAAAATATATAAAAGCACAGTAGTAGCTGAATAGTGATGACCAAAGGAATCAAGATTGGGCTGGCAAACCCACAGAGGCAGCTGACCTAAACAACGGGGAGCACATGTACCCCAGATTGATGACTGAGGGGCCAGCATGGGACTGATCCAGACACCCTCCCACTGAACGTGGGTGACAGAGAGGAGGCCTTGGCAATCTGTGGGACCTGGGAGAGTGGAGCAGAATTTATTCCTGGCATACAGAAGGACTCTGGGAATGCATGCCATGTGGAGGGATGCTCTCTCAGCCTGAACCTGTGCCTTTCCCAGGATGATGTCACAGACCCTGAAAATTCCTCATGAAGGCTCTTGCTCTCCCTGGGGAGTGGAGGGGGGCTGGAATGGGGGTGATGGATTGGGAGGATTGGGGAGTGGGGGAGGAGGGGAGGGAGAAGGAACTGAAAGTGACATGCGTAAAAAGTTAAATCAAAAATATATGGAAAAATAATATTTCTTACTGTGAAAATAATTCAATTATTAGTTATTTATATTTTGACAAAAGCTATCTCTCCATACCATGTATTCTAGCTTTCTCTTCTTAATTGTATTGCTATATTGAGAAATGAAAGTCTCCCCAAGGACAATTCTGAAAGGTAAACCTTACATGATGAAGAAAATATTAATGAAATAGTATATACTACAGTGGCCTTTACTTTTCTCTATGAATGGTTTCCGTTGCTTCTTAAATGACACAATTATGACTTTCTTTTATCTATTCCAACTACAATGTCATACAGTATTTAGAAAATAAGAGTACCAAATCAAAGATAAAGAAGAAAGCCCACTATTTGTGTGGAATGGAGTAAGAAGAAAGTGAGTTAGTGACTACAACCTGTTGGAAAACCAATGGCCTTCTGTCGTTTTTACGTGAATGCGGGCACAAGACAATGGCATGGTAATCAAGCGACAAAGAGACTCAGGTGCCAGAAATGCTTTCAGAAAAATGGTAGGGTATTCATTTTTCATTTTTATTTACTTTCTTTTATTAATTATAGTTATTGTCACTGGATACATATACATATATATTCTTTGACTGGGCACTATTACTGGGCCACTAGGTCACAAGTTTGCCTTGAACTGACTTGTGTTGTTGGGTAATAATCATATATGAGGAAATTTATTTACTAGTAGTTTTGAGCACTTTCTGATTTAGAAACAGGAGAACACGTTAACCTTTATACATTCCCTAGCTTCTTTTCAACCTAAGAAAATATTAAAGTAAAGCCCACAAATCTGCATGTATGTATTTAGATATGAGAGCCAACTATTCTACCTCAGAGATAAGCCTTTCTCCTGTTGTTTGGGACCAGAACTTGGTTGTAACCTAATTTTAATGAAGGCCTGTTTTAATAACTAGGTCCCTGCTCCATATTGAATCTTTGGCAGTGTGATACATTACACTTGCTCTTTCCAGCATCATATTTACTGTTGTCATAATGAAAATTTGCAAAATCCTCTTTTAAGTACTTTATTGAAATGTGTTTTCTTTCATAAAATGTATCCTGATTATCCCTTCTCCTTCCCCAACTCTTGCTATATTCCCACCACTTCACCCACATTCCACACCATGTAATACTATTATAGTCTTCTCTCTGCTCAATAACACAGAACTTTTCACTCCTATCTAACAGTAACTTAGTATCCATTGATTAATCTTTCTACTGTAATTTAGTATCTATTGATTAATGTTTCTGTTTCCTATCCCTCCCCGGTCTCCCTCATATTAATTTCATGGAGTGAATATCTGGGACACTGCCAACATTCACTGCTAGGCACTGAATGAGAAAATTAATGAACGAAAAGTCTTTCAGATAATATGTTCAATAAATAAGGACACTATACACAACGGTTTGATTTTAAGTGTAAAGAATTCTGAGAGCCTTCATCTAGTAGCTGATGAAAGCAGAAGCAGACACCCACAGCTAAACACTGACCAGAACTCCTGAAATCCAGTTGCAGAAAGGGAGGTATTATAAACAAAGGGGTCAAGATCAGGCTGGAGAAACTCATAGAAACCTGAACAAGGGGGAGCTCATGGATCCCAGATTTATACATGGGGAACCAGCATAAGACTGATACAGACCCTGAACGTGGGTGTCAGTTAGGAGGGCAATCTATGAGGCCTCTGGTAGTGGATCAGCATTTACCCTAGCATATGAATGGACTTTGGGAGCCCATTCCACATAGAGGACTATTCTATCAGCCTACAACAAAGAACAAGATAGACTTTGAAGATCCCCTAAGGAAGGCCTCACTCTCCCTGGGGAGCAGAAAGGGGATGGGATAGGGGGCTGGTGGGGGCATGGGAGGATGGAAGAGAGAGGGAACTTGGATTGACATGTAAAATAAGCTTGTTTCTAATTTAAAATTTAAAAAGGTTAAAAAAAAGAATTGTGCAGCTCTAACTGCTTGAAGCTCTGTACTTATTATGCTGATTGTTTCTCATATTTCCATATACGTAATGCTTCTAGTAAGTTGACTAATATCAATACTTTTCACCCAACCTAAAATACTTTATTGTTTATTATGGAGTTGTTGGATATTAGCTTTGTATTTTGCATTAGAACATATCTCCAGTTAATATATTCCCTCTGAATTTAAATTTATCCATATTATTTGAAAATCACCAAAATATAAGGGGGGAAATAAATTCATTAGAACTTGTACATTTGAATGGTTATATGGAAATGATACATAAATAATTATAGAGAAAATACAAAACATTAATTATTAATATATGTACAATATAGTGTTCTGATAAAAACTCATCAGTCAAAATAACTAGCAATGGAGTGACAGCTGAACCTCTATCAACAAATATGAGAAACATTCTGAGAGCTTTGCTTTGGTAGCTTTGTTAGCAATGAAGGCTGCTGTGGAATATTTCTCTTATATACTGTAAAAATTTGCCACTTGAATTAGTTTAATATAACGCTGACTGGCTAGTAGCCAAGCAGGAAGTGTAGGTGGGGCAACCAATCTGTGATGATGAGAAGAAGCATGGAGTCAGGAAATGCTGGCCCAACATGGAAATCGTAAGATGGGCACACCACACTAAGAAAGGTGCCACCACATGGCAGAGAGCAAATAAGGAATGTGGGTTAACGTAAGATGTAAGAGCTAGGTGATAATAAGCCTGAGCTTTTGGTCAGTCATTTATAAGTACTTTTAAGCCTCTGTGTGGTCATTTGGGAAGTGGCTGCCTGGTATTTGGGACCAAGATACTCTGAGACAGGAAACTTCCAAATGTAGAAGGTGAGGCCTGATGATTTGAAAGTATTAGAACTCCTGGTTTCACTTCTAAATATCCCATTGCACTGTTACAACAATGTAACATTCTTTGAAACTTTCAACATTTTAGTTCACAAGTGGATAAATTATTGAAGGTTACTATTTATTAAAATCATGGTGCAGTGCAGCAGTTCTCATCCTGTGGATTATGACGTTTTTGGGAGGTCAAAGGACTTTTTCATGGGGGTTGTCATATATCAGATATCCTGAGTATCAGTTGCTTATGATTCGTAACAGCAGCAAAGTTACAGTTATGAAGTAGCAACAAAATAATTTTGTGGTTTTAAGTTACACATGAGGAACTGTCATAAAGGGTCCCAGCATCAGGAAGGTTGAGAACCACAGGTGTAGAGGATCAAGTTTATAGAAAACCTATAATTGTGTAAAACAAATTGTCTTCCCAATCATGCAGATTCAAACAGTTCAGAGTAACAAGTGTTTTGAGATTATCCAATAAAGATGAAATCATAAATTCACTCAAACTTCAACTTTTCAAATGGGAACAAATGGCTACTGTGTAGCATCATGGCCCTCAGGATGACCTTTTGAAATGTTTTTCTTGAAAGAAATAAAAAAGAAGTGTGCAGAATATGGAGGCATAGCAAATCATGTTACACCTTCTTGGGTATAAAAATAAATCTGTAAAATGGAGCAAAATTTCCAATTCTAGATTAGAAACATGGTCCATGCTCATTCTTTTGCAAACTGATAGTTGTTTCCATGTAAAAGAAGAAATCTGCAACCACATCACAGATTCTGAGAATTGTGATCTGAAATAGCATATGGTAGCAAGTGATATATCTGAGGAGGTAAGGCTAAGTTTAGATGCAACAATACTTGCTAGGTTTCATTTAAAGCTAAATGCAAGGAATATTCTGTCATAATTAGTAGCTAATGGTGTCCTCATGTTTAACTGATATTAAACATAAACTTTGAACTTCTATTTGATCATTTCCCCAATAACATTCATATTTTTGTTAATCTTGATATGTCCACAGTTAGATTAAAATTCAAAAAACATAAAAATGTGCACATATTATACACACACTCAAAAGAATACATAGAGTAACTCCCACCAGGAAAAATAAGACTACTACCACAATTTGTCTGGGTCCACACCTGGGATTTCTAGAGTGTAACATTACATTAGTAAGGGCATTATAGACGCAACACCCACAAAGCTAAGTGCTTCCCCTTAGTCTAATACGGGCAAGGTTACATTTTGACACACTTCCTGCCTATGAATCTCCCATCACATGTTGTCAAGCGTGCATCTTGCACAACTGGGGCAGTCAAGTCTTGTTTATAGAAGAAGCAAAATCACTTGACTTGTTGGGCTTGTTGTCTTGCCATTCCAGGAAGTGATCTGTCTTGGGCAAGTGGGTTAGAGGCACTTTTACACACAATGATAGGTACAAATCCATCAAAAAAACACATAAAAGATTATTTTTTATTCATATAGGAAATAAGTTCACATAAACTTTAAATTTCTGGATTTTTTAGAAGCTGAATGACTCATATAGTATTTACTAATTTATTAGTAGTTCCAGACATAATTGTCAAACATACACTGATAGTCACTGTTAATGAACAAGATTTAACATCTCAATCTCAAGAGAGGTAATAACTATCACTCTAAGCACACACAAAACTATCTGTGGATTCACCAAGACTCCTTTCTTAGGTGAATCTCGGAGGCAGGAAGGAAGGCTGGTTTCCCCTCCCCCCACACCTGAAGAGTCATCACTGTTTAAGTTCTGTATATGGGTTAGTTTTTACCACTGGCTTATAAGAAACCTCTTTCCTAGAACATAAGTCATCTCCCTATCTCCTATTGCAAGAAATGGGAGTTTAGTTAGAACTGCATTTGCATGATGTGTGCTTTCACAGAATCTAAGTTTGAAAATACTAAAGAAATTTCTGGCTTCTGGGATAACTAAATCTCAGGACATTCTTCTTTACTTAAGTTGTGGTGGAACAAATCACCACAAACGAAGCATCTTATCACAATACCCATGCTTTCCCTCAAGCTAAGTACGACAGAATCCATGTGGTCTCCATTGGATGCTCTACTTGAGAGTCCACAATAGCAAATCTTTTGACTCTTCCCTGGAAGACCTGGAAAGATTTTGTTTTCAAGGTTCCTTTTTACTATGGAAAAATCAGCTTTCATATTACTGTAGGCCAGTGTATGTTACCCGTGTCTTGACAGATACTTACTAGTGGCTCAGTATAGCCCTACGTTTTTAGAGACTTCTCTTGGCTTTGCAGATAGTTTTTCCTTCCTCAACTAGTAGTGGTTTATTTAAATTTGACTTCCTTTTCTGCCATCATATTGAAAAAAGTCTGCTTTAAAAGCACTCAGGTAATTAAGTTGCATGCCCTTATAATACCTCCATTTTAAGGGCTACCTGCTAGCATTCTTAATAATATTTGCAAAGGTCCTTTTGCCATGTGTGTCACTTGAATATGCCTGTTCTACATATTCTCAGATACCTGAATGCTCTTCAAGGTTGGTAGAACAATTTGTGATGAGGCCTTTTGAAGAAAGTGTGTTAAGGGGATAAGAATACACTTTCCTACCAGAACTTGACTGAAATTTCTACAAAACAGACTACATACTCTGAAAACAAAGCAAAGCAAAACAAACAAACAAAAACCCCAGGTGTCAATAGATACAAGATAATCATAGTACCCTGCACCCTATTTGATTACCATGGATTAAATCTCAATATCAACAACACATACCTTAGAAAATCAAAGAAACTGAATAACTCACTACTGACTAAAACATAGATAGGTGGAAACAGAAATTAAGCAGGAAATTGAAGATTTTCCAGAATTGAATGAAAGTGAATGAATCCAAAATATGACACAGAATGAAGGCACTTCTAAGAGGCAAGGCCCTAGCACTAGGTGTCTACTTAAAATTAAAAAGAAATAGTCTCTGTTTTCCTTCTGTTTCTTGTGTTTAATTCTGATGTATTAGTTTTTGTTTTATCTTATTATATTATGTTTTATTATTAAAAGTATTACAATCACACTCACAGTGTCATTTTTAAAAAAATAACCAATCTATTTGGAGAGGAACTTAATTTGATGTCCTATTCCCCCCATTTTTTTCTTGTAATGAGAATAGCCATTTAGTGGCAATTCTTTTGATTACTTATTTGTTTTATTCATCAGAAATTATGGAAATACAGAAAACATCTATTTTAAAAGTTGTATCTCATATTTTAGCTTGGGTTATTACTAGGAAACTAATTGCTGTTGGGGTGAGTTGCTTTCCCAGGTTAAGATGCATGACTCAAAAAAACTGCTGGTATGTGGTTATTTTAAAATTTGGACAGATTTGTTCTTAAACATGTACAGATCAATGTAAACTTATACATCTTTGTTTCTCATTAAATAAAACATATAATCTAAATGAATATATGTGCTTGTGCGTTTGTGCATGTTTTATACTCCTGCCCAAAGAAATGAAATTTAGCATTTTTGCACTTTGATTTTTAGACGAAACACTTTGTAGTTTTTCAGTTAGAGCAAAGGAACTTCCTGTGAAAGCACAGGTTGTTCTAGTCTCCAGTTTTACAGAAATACACATATTTTACATTTTGGGAGTAGAGGAACTTGGATTTTATGGTTTTCCTTAAACTTGTTTTCTATATTATTTATTTGCAATCCACTACATGCATTTTAATGTTTCTACCTCAGAAGTCATCATTTCTGTTTGTGTCTTCTAGAATCTCTCCTTATCCTAACATGCTACTTTGAAAATATTAATACAACAATCATGAAGATGTTTCACATACTGGTCCTGTGAATTCTGAGAGCAGGAAGAAACTGTATTGTGAGTAGAGAATGGATAGAAAAATTCCTGATTTTCCATGCAATTAGAGATTTTACCGTGAGGATTCCAACTGACTGTACACATGGTGCAAAGGGTTTCTTTCTCTTAAAAATAACATCAAAATGTAGAAAAGTTTTAAATTTCTTATATATCTCAATACAAATAAATTTACAAAAAAAACAATTTTGTCTCTATTTTACAAGTGAGTATAGAAGAGAGCAGATAAGTACTAACTTAACCTAAATGTCAGATAATTTTTGCATATTTGTGAATCTATGTTGATTGATAAACCACAAACAAAACAAATCAACAGGTATCTATGCTAACTCTATGATCAGCCATAGGGATATGCTACCAGTTTTATACAACAATATGCTATGAGAGAAAGAATGGTCAAGTAAGTATGAATTTTACTTAAGATTTTGTCATTTTCTCTACTTAGTTCAACTTCACTTGGGTCTTTTTTATGTCACAGGACAGAAATTGTGACCATTACTGTAATTCCTTTTTTTCTGCTAGTGAAAATTGCATTACAAAATAGGTAATGCAAGTCTAGTGCCCATGAACAGTAGCATCTCTGAGCATCTCTACATGAAAGCTTATTTTACTATCACTTAAAGAACTCATTACCCTTTTATGAGGCTTGCATGCTGCTTTACAAATATAGCAATCTAGTAACATTGTAGAGCATCATTATTCTTGCTAGTATCATTTTGTTAGAACAAGGATAATCTAGCTTGAAAATAATGTCCTTGGTATTCTTAGTCTTCTGTGCCAGGTGTAGGATACCAGAACTTTTTACTGAATGTTTAGTTTTTCTTTTAAATTGTTCTCAATCTGAAAATTATTAACATATGAGACAGTATATATAATTTTGATTTAATCAGTGAGATAAGAAAATTTAGATCAACTTCATTATAAATGGGGTGAGCATAAACTCCTACACAGAGGCCACTGTAAGTTCAACATTAGCATGGATGGATTTATCTTGGAAATTTTGGTTTCAAATATCAGAGCAGGTTATTTTAAGTACAAAAACATCCAAGTAACTGACATCACAGCTACATTACATCACAGGTTATAGAGAATACTTGATGAATTGGTAACCAGTGTTTGTGGTTAGGGAAAACCAAATCATGATAGTGTGAGACTGACTTGGGCTATATTGAGAGAAAACAATCAAATTTATTTTTATAATATTGAAGTCACTTGGCTGCTTTATTATACTGTTTTCATTGAGGACTGACGAGCGAAAAAATATCTTAAAGAAAATGCTCTGTGCTGGAGGTGAACATTATTTCACTTAGTGTCCGAGAGCAGAAGGAATTGCAAGCATGACCAACTAAGAGTGCACAGTACTCCACTCTCTGAGTCTGAAAAGGATATTTGAATCATACTTGATGAGGTGTTATGAAATGAAAATTATCTGCAAAGTTGAAAATCAATAAGATACTTTTATGAAATATAATTTAGTATATAACATGAGGAAATAAAATGGCTTTTAGAATTTAGAACCTCTTCAGAAAAGAATAATGAATATCAATTCATTCTGTTATGTGAAATCCATAAAGGTTTGAGTCTTCTGGGCATTCTTGCGACAGAAAAAAACTGTTCATAGCCAACAACTGCTTCAAGATATGAATATATTTGAATTCATAAACCTAATGAGTCATCTCTCTTATCAGTGCTTATGTGAATATAAACCTTCTTAAAATAATACTAAAGATTTTTATGCATCATGTTTAGCTTCAGTTTTGTGTGTCTATATGTGCATTATTAGAACCAGGCTAGGTACCAGGACAACATAGACAAGAACATGAAAATTGGATTACTATAAAATGTCAAGCAATTATTAATAATAGTATATACTATTTTGTTTGTATTATGACAATTTCAAATGATATTTGTATTCTAATGATATATTGAGATCTCATTAAAATGTATGAATGGAGATTTAAATTGTTTTTATCAAAGTTTATTCTATTTATGTATATACATGTGTGTTTCTACAATTATATTCTGTATATATGGTTTATGTGAGTGCCTGAGTAGGCCAGAGGTGAATGTCAGATCCCTTGAAACTGGAGTCATGGGGTATTGTCAACCATGTGATATGAATGTTGTTGAACCAAACTTTACTTCTCTGGAAAAGCAGTAAGTGCTCTTTCCATCTGAATCTGCTTTCCATCCCTAGAGATTTCATTAAGAATCTTTTTGAAAGATAGAGACAACACCAAAATGAAACTGTTCAAATATATTATGTCATTGCTTATGCTAACATTTCTAAACATTGTGAGTAGTTTTATAACAAACTTAAAAATTTACTAAGTAGACTCATTTTTTCTTTCAAATCCCAGATGGCACAAGGTATCTACATGTTTGGTTCAACTGACTCTACTTTATAATATGCTAATTCAATTTTATTTTAATTGAATTTCAGGTCATATTTTTAAGCTGTAGACAATTGACCTTGTAATCCTCATGAACAGGTCTCTCATTCTATTTTAAATAAGTAATTATTGGAGAAAATTGATATTCTCTTTTGACAAAATTCTGATTTACAGTTGGCATAGTTTGAATTTGGAATGTCTCTTCCATTAATTTTTCTCATTACAATTTATCCCTCTGTATTTCCATTTTTAATTTATTAGAGGAATCAAACATTCCAATTATACAAAAGAAAACAGAAATGAAGACAACCCTTCAATGTTTTTAACAGCTGCACAGTCGTGTGACCTACCTAATGGCTTATATAGTTATGCTTTAGCCTAGCCAGGAGTTCTTTATAAGCAAAGATATTGTACAAGTTTCCAGCAGAAGATGTAGGTAGCTAAAGGCAGTCTTGGGGTTTAATCCTCAACACTAGAAGAGGGAAAAAGGTGTGGAGAGTAGAGAAAATAGAGGACGGGAAGGGAAAAAAGAAGGAAGGTCACCACTTTAGCAGAGGTCGTGATTAAATGAATTCCCTGATACAGATATGTGTCTCTTCACTGAGATAAATTTGGGCAAGTGTGTTCTGTTTCTAAGTTAATACACATGCTTTTTTATTTGTTGATTTAGTGATTATTATGTATCAATCCATCAAACACTGTTCAAGGCTTCAACAACAAACCAAGGGCCATCAGCCTTGTATACTGAGATATTTTGGAAGCAAATTTAACAAGGCTGAAGCCCAGTTATGTCTTAAAGAGTTCTTTGATGTAGTATCAATCCTGTGGCAAAGAGCATGTGCCACTTCCAATGGATCTGCTATCCTTCTTCCGTCTCTGTGTTCTCTGCATGGCACAAAGTTCATTAAGCTTGGTCTCATTCCCATTGTCCAGGGATCCATACACATCTGATATTCCCATGGGTTGACTTAATTCTTGGTGCTTCACGGTGTCAGGATAGACAGAAAATTGTTCATTACAAACCCTTGAATAAACTTCTGGGACAAACATTCATTGAAAAGTCAGGGGAACAGAGGGATTATTGGAAGAATTATGTATACTCATAAAAGCAAGTGGAATAACATATAAAGGTCACCAGCATCAGAGAAAACGAAGACGTTAGCATTAAACCTTTGTTTTACTTATTTATTGTTTTCATTTTATAAGCCAACACCAGAACCTCCTTCCTCCCCTTCTCCCACCACCAACTTTTCCCACCACCCACCTCCTATCCACTCCTAAAATGGGGTAAGGCTTCCATTAGTGGAGTTAACAAAGTCTGGCATACCAAGTTGAGGCAGGACCAAGCCCCTCCCCACCTGTATCAAGGCTGAACAAGGTATCCCTGCATAGTGAATAGTTAAAACTGTGAAATTGTGAGCTGGGTGAGATGGTGCATACCTTTAATCCCGGCACTCAGAAGGCAGATGCTGGCGAGTCTCTGTGAGTTTGAGGCCAGCCTGGTCTGCAGCGTAAGTTCCAGGACAGCCAAGTCTACAGAGCAACCCTGTCTCAAAATAAAATAAAATAAAATAAAATGTGGCTGCCGAAGTGGCTCAATGAGTAAGGTCTTGGGCAACAAGGGTTAGGACTTAAGTTTGGGTCCCTAGCACCTTTGCACTTATAAAATTTTATCATAACACTGTTCTCTGTAATTCAAGATCTGAGGGCACAGATGGACATCATGGTGTGTGGCTGGCTTGCTGATATAGCCAAAAGTATGAGCTCCACATTTAGTGATAGTGTTAGCTCAAAAAACAACTGGAGTGCAATTAAGATATACATGCTTATATCAACCTCTGTCTGACACAGACCAGAATACAGACAAGTACACCTTTGCACACACGCATAAGCCACGTATTCATTCATACAAGGAGGAATGTAAATGTCAAGATTAATTACATCTGAAAGTAACTTTTGTTTAGGGGATTACATAAGGAAAAAAATAAAAATAGCTTTAAAAGTAACTGATATATCCTGGCACTACATTCCCCTTTCCAGAATAAAGGGAGAAAGATGGTACTTTATTTTCCTTATTTCTCAGTTAAATCTGATAGCAAATTTCAGACTCAGGTTCAAATCATTATGACAGTATTTTGGCAAAAGTAGGAACACAGAGTGATTCAAACATGACACATCCTTGAACTTAGCAAGCACAAGTCAGTAGGTCCAGTTTTAAATGTTTCTTGTTTCTATTTCTGTTTAAGTGCTTTTGCTTTTGCCCCATGTTGTTTTCAGTGCCTATCATCAGTTCCATAACATCATATCTGTATTTCTTCAAAATAAACAATGATTAAGTTATTCAAAATAAGTTGTTTTAGGTTTTGATTAAATAACATGAATTCCCTTTTTCTTACCATAAAAGAAGTATGGTTAAAAAATAAAGAGGTTAGCAGGGGACTGTCTTATCTGAGTGGGTAGCACTGAGAGGCAGAATTTTCCAAATTATGTATATGGAGTGATAATATACAAAAGTAAATTCTGATCATATAGCATTGAAATACATTTGTGGAAATCAGGCAACTCTGTTTCTTTATTATGGGACATTTTCTGAAGTCTCTGAGGAGGTATGTTGCAAAGCCTTAAGGAGATGGATTCTTTCATACCCCGTGTTAGGCAACAATATTCAATAAATATTAGCTAAATTAATAAATATCCTAATGAATGCTGTTGTAACAAGTACCAGGTTCTCAGTATTCATTTCTGCCCAGTGTTTCACCACAGTACCATTCTGTCTCTACTAGCAAACTGTAGTACATAATACATTTTTGAGAAAGCTAATGTTCAATTCCTGGAAGAGAGTGTATTACTGGGAATCTCTTTTTCCAAAACCTTCTCTAGAGCAAATTGAGTTTAAGAAATAATTTTCCTGTTATCAGGAAAATTCAATAAGCCCTGCTGCATGCTGGCAGTTCCGGTTACCATATAGTGCATTGAGAATGCTAAGAATGAAGCCCCTGCTTTGGGCATTCTTTTCACTATGTATTGACATAATCTGAGCTTACCTTGTTTACTGAGCTGTAAACTCCAGCATGCAGGGGATGCTATGCAGACCTAGATAAGAGGATTGGCTCTTGCTGTGTGTGTGAGCATGATTTTAATGATGAGGCCAACAAGAGCAATGACACCAACAATGGGTAAGAGGAAAAAAGGCATGGCAGTAGAATGAATCGCCAGAGTCTGTCTGGGTGAAATGGTGAATTGATCTGCAGAGAGAAGATGATGATGGACATTAGTGGCCAGGAGACTTGAGGCTGAAGGCACACAAGCTCCATATCATAAACGTATTTGAACTTATGACCTAGAGATGTGGCTAAGAGAGTAGTATTTTGTGGGACACTTGTAGGAACTATATGAACACAATTCACACAGCAACAAATGGAAAAAAATGAGGGATGCAGGAAATATCATCTGTTATGCACCTACTGTGTGGCAGCCATGTCATGGCTATTATATAATACAATTTACACAATGGAGTATTACTCAGCAGAAAAAAACAACGGAATCTTGAAATTCTCAGGGAAATGGATAGCACTGGAAGAAACCATCCTGAGTGAGGTAACCCAGTCGCAAAAAGACAAACATGGTATGTACTCACTCATATATGGATTTTAGACATGGATCAGGATAGTGCCAGTCTGCACTTCCACTGATAGAGAGTCTGGGAAACAGGAAAGAACCTAAAAGATACGCATATATGCATAGTACCCAAGAGAAGAGGATTGAGACAAGATCCTCTGAATGGATGGGGAACACGGCAAGAGATGGGGGGGGGAGTGGGACCTGGGAAGAAGAGAGGGGGTGAAGAGGAAGAGAGTTGGTCATGGGGGAACAGGAAGTTGAGTGGGTGGGGGTAGAATAGGGGGGAGAGGGAATCATAGGATCAAATACAGATCAGGCACCAGAGTGACCTCCAGTGATCTAGAGGGATAACACCAATTGGCAAGCTAAGCAATAGTGGAGAGACCACCTCGAATGCCCTTTCCTGATAATGAACTTGATGCCTATAACCATCCGGGAGCCTTCATCCTGTGACTGATGGAAGCAGAGGCAAACACACAATTAATCACTGAACTGAACCCAAGGAACCCAGTGACAGAGAGAGAGGAGTGATGAGCAAATTGGCAAAGAATGGGCTGGCAAAACCAGCAGAGACAGCTGATCTGAACAGGGGAGAGCTCTTGGACCCCAGACCGACAGTGGGGAGGCCAGCATGGGACTGATCTGGACCCCCCAAATGTGAGTGTCAGCAAGAAGGCCTGGGCAACCTATGGGGCCCTGAGCTGTGGATCAGTGTCTATCCCTGATATACAAACAGTCTTCGTGTGCCTATAGCACAAAGAGGGATGCTCTCTCAGCCTGGACTCTTAGGGGAGTGCCTGGACCCTACCCAGAGTAAAATGACAGACTCTAGATATCCCCTATGTGGAAGGATTTGGCAATAGGGTGGGAGGGTGGGGGGGAAGGGGAGTGCGGGAGGAGGGGAGGGAGAGGGAACTGGGATTGACATGTAAAACAAGCTATTTAAAATTAAAATAAAAAATGATTAAAAAAAAAGAGTCCCAAGAATTTAGGAACTGTTATGAAGTACTGGCATGCATAAGAGCAATCCTGCACCGAAATCTGTTGAGGATAAAATTGCGTTTTTGTTCTATACTATTGAGATTACTTTGAATAGTGTACTAGACAGATGCAGAAATATGGATAAAAGCATTGTGGTGGTTTGAATGAAAATGGCCCCAGTAAACCCAGAGGGAGTGGCCTTATTGGAGGTGTGGCCATTTTGGAAGGGATGTGTCCTCAGAGGGTAGGCTTTGAGGTTTCAGATGTTCAAGCTGGGCTCAGTGTCACTCTCCCTGCTTTGATGATCCATATATAAAACTCTCAACTTCTTTTCTAGCCCCCCGTCTGCCTACAAGCTGTTATGTGCCCAACGTAGCTATAATGGACTTAACCTCTGAACTTATAAGCCAGACCCAATTATGTTTTCCTTTATAAGAGTTGCCATGATCATGGCGTCTATCCAGAGCAATAAAATCCTAAGACATGCACCATGTGTCAATGTCCTCATATGAAGAGAAGAATTGTGATTCCAACTACTCTATTGACATGCTCCTACGTTAAATGAAATGATGTATGTGGAACATTTTAAACCATAACTGGCAGATGGTGAGAATCAGGTACTTTCTCATGTCACTAGACAGTATACTTACTGTACTGGCCAAGGCTGTATAGCCCATTTTATAGTAAAGTCAAAATGCCTCTCCATTTATCAGTTCCCAAATCATAGGTGCTTTTCAGTACTTCAAGATAATGTATGATTACTCTCTGAAAACATGGTACAGCAAAAAAATTCCAGGGGAACTCAGACCTGGAAGAATTCATCTCAGTTTGAATAGTCAGAGACATCTTTATTGAAAAATTGGGAGTTGAGGCAAGGGCTGAGAACAAATGAGGTTTTGAGAAGTGGGGAGAAAAGGAGTGTGCATCTTTACTGAGTATATTGGCACAGGCGGACAAGTACTGTTAGAAAGTGCATCGATTGACAAATCCATACTTTTTCTTCTGAGCTTTGGTTAGTCTGTCAAAAGCACAGGCATGTAAAATTAATTTGAAATGAAAATATTGACATGAGAATGTTGCTACTCTGAATGCTTATTATTTATTTTAATGTTTTCTTAAAGTTGTACACAGGTAAATAAGTATGTTGATTTATCTTAGACATTGATCATATGAAAAATCACTATTAAAATATTGGTTAGTCTAGCGCTATTTACATTGCGCCTTCTGTGCAATAGAAGAATCACTAGAGTTGGCGTATGCTAAATTACACAAAGAAACACAAAATACCTATATGTAATTTCGTGTGTGTGTGTGTTTGTGTGTGTGTGTGTGTGTATGTGTGTGTGTATGTGTGTGTGTGTGTAGCTGTAATATAGAACAGGTCTTAATTATTCAGAAACAAAAAGCAACATTGATATATCATAAACTATGTGTAACATTTTATAAATACTTCACATTCATGAAAAATAGCTTTTTATTATGCTTAAATCATTTCATAAGAAAAATTAACTGATTTTATAACTTAATCTGTGTTCCAAAGACTTCCTCCTTATTTTAAATACTGAGGTCAGAATAAAGTTCAGATTTGCTAATTTAGAGATAATAAGAATTGTAAATAATTATATATGGTACTTATGCATTATTTCATATATTTGAAAATATTTTAATAATATTCAAGTTTTATGAGAAGTCAATGATTGGGTGAGTTTTAAATTATGTAATCACCACAAGTATGTCACTGACATGCTCTCAGTGTTAAGCAGGCTGAGGCCCATGGTCTGTCTAAAGCTAGGAATCTAACTCCCACCCCTAGCAATGGCCATGAAGGTAGAAATACTCAGTTAGAACAAAACCAAAGTCATGGGGATGGAATTTTACGTTTGCCAAATGGTAAATGCCTGCTACAGTACTTCAGTTATGTAGTATAAAGGACTTTGGTATTATTCAGGACTATTCTGCTCCTCCCCAAACAAAAAATAGTAGCTTTTTTGCATGAGTAAAACCAAGGCAAAAATGCTAAAATGCTGGCTTCTGTTTGCATTAGACATAGTAAAAGTATATTCCTGAGACTTTGATTGCATACTTTATTTAGTTAGAGGGTTCAAATGAGAAAGAAAAGAATGACATTGCTGTGTACCCACCAAAATCTGTGCATGCATGAAAAATAGCAGTCTGAAAAGCAGTTTTTCAATCCTGGAATCTGAAAGCAGCTGTTGGGTTAGTATAGATACTTCCAGACCAGGAGCAACTAATTGGAAAAAATGATATTTAATTCCTCAGTCCAGGCTTGAACATTGTGTTTGTCTAATCTGTGACTACCTAATTTTTTCTCACATACCAGATAAATACATGCCACAATTTATAAGTATTGTTTTTATTGCCTCTACATTAATTAAGTTTTTGTATCAAAGAGTTGAACTTGATTCTGTATTATAACGGAAAATTATGTTTACAGTATATTTAAAAGATTATGTTTAAAAACATCTTCAATGTTAAGCAAGAGTAAACTCAATTAATAAATGGAGAAATGGAAACTGATTTTTAATGAAGAAATATAGATCATCAATCCTAGCCATCTTCCAAATGTAAAGTAAATACACAATGAGATTTCTTCACATTCCAGGTAGAATGGTTATCAAGGAAGCAAGAAATAAATGTTGGTCAGGGTGTTCATAATTGAACTTATCTACAAGGATGGAATCCATATTAGCACAGCTAACACAAAAGTCAATATAGGAGCTCTTCAAAAAAATTTTTTTAAAAAAAAGCTTCCATATGAGTAAGCAATGATACTTTTTCACTATATGAAACAGAATAACATTTCCTTTGCTGGACCTCCATGCTAATTAAAGCACTGTTCACTAAATTGTGGATTCAGACTAAATATCTATCAACAAACCAACAGCTGAAGAGTGTATAAAATACCTAAAAGTAATGTTTCATGCTGAAGTTTGACTCACAGTCAAAAGCACAAAAATAAATAAACTTATTTTTATATACCATATATAAGTTAAGCATAAAATATAAATAAATTTTATTTATCCATTCTCCATGGTTCATTTACACAATTTACACATTTACTTTTCAGTAGTGTTAAAAAAGCAATGACATTTAAGCACTGAGCCATGCTCCTCTAGTCCAATTGTAGAGAGGGAGGAGGGATTAGCAAGGGACACAAGACCATGCTGGAGACACCCACAGACAGTTGACCTGATAGTGAGAGCACAGAAACTCTAGTTGTAAAGGTGTGGAAACAACTTTGGACCAAACCAGGCCTTCTGGTTGGAGGTGCCAGCTGGGAAACGTGGACAGTCAATGGGACATCTAACAGTGGAGTCAGTGTTTATCCCAGGTGCATGGATGTACTTTGGAAGCCCATTCCCTGTAAAGAGTACTATTGCAGCCCAGATACACTGAAGAGGGCAATGGTCTCTTCCAAATGATGTGACAGATTTTGATGGTGCCCCATGTTCTTGGAGAGTGGGTGTGTGGTGGGTTGAGGAGGGTTGGTGGAAGGCATGGGAGAATGGGGTTTGAGGAAATGGGGGAAGTGATATGTAAAATAAGATTGTTTCTAAACTATTCTTTTTTAAAAAAGCAATGACATATTCAAATTCACAGGCAAATGCATGGAACTAGAAATAAATATACTGAGTGAGGTAACCATGACCCAGAAAGACAAAACCTGTATGTACTCACTCATAAATGCTAATTATACATAAAGCAAAGGATAAACAGCCTATAGTCCACAATCCCATAGAAGGAGAACCCTGAGAGAGATATACATGAATCCCCCTTAGAATGGAGAATAGACGTGATATCGTGAGAAAATTGGTAGTGTAGGGTGGGCAGGGATGACAGAAGTGAAGGGAAGAAGAGATGTGGAGCAGGTAGGAGAACATGAGGGAACAGGATGGTCAAGATGGGGAAAGGACAGAGAGGCAGAACAAGGAAAGAGATATCTGGATTGTGGGGCTAGCAAGAAACCTGGCACTAGGGAAAGTTCCAGGAATCCACAAGAATGAACCCAAATGAGACCCTAAGCATTAGTGCAGAGGGTGTCTGAACTGTCCTTCTCCTGTAATCAGGTGGATGACTCCCTGAATCATCATCATAGATCCTTCATCCAGCAACTGATGGAGGCAGATGCAAAGATCCACAGCTAAGAACTGTGCCTAGATGTCAGAGTCCAGTTGAATGGAGGGAGAAGCGATAATATGAGGAAAGGGTTCAAGACCACTTTGGGGATACCCACAGAGACAGCTGACCTGAGCTATTGGGAGCTGACTTTGAACTGATAGCAGTGGAACCACCACAGGACAAACTAAGCCCTCTGAATATGTGTGACAGTTACATGGCTTAGGCAGTCTGTGGAGCCAATAGCAGTAGAACAAGGATTTATTCCTAGTGCTTGAACTGACCTTTTGGAGCCTATTCTCTTTGGAGGGAAACCTTGCTTAGCCTAGATATAGGGGGGAGGGCCTTGGACCTTCCTCAAATTGATGTGCCAGAAACTGATGACTCCCCACAGGAAGCCTTACCTTCTCTGTGGAGTGAATGGCAGTGGGATGGGGGAGCAGAAGGAGAAGAGGGAGTCGGAACTGGGTTTTGGTATGTAAAATGAGGAAAACTTGCTTTAAAATAGAAATAATAAAAAAGAATATTAAAATAAATACATTTTAGTATAGATTAGGGTCATATTTCATATATATATATATACATTTCTAGTTATCTACCTATTGTTCATGTTTGCATGTATATGTAAGTTTCAGAACACCAAAGGCATATTTCTGTGTGAAATAATTGCTGACATGGGAGAGACCAGGACTGCACTCACTCTAAACTGGGTCACATTATAAATATGTTTTAAAAATGCTCTACTCATCTGTTTTCAAATTTTTGGTATATTTTAAGTTGTCACTTTTTATCAACTAAAGTATAGTTGAAGGAAGCATAAAACAATGTTTATTGAAATAAAGTTTACCTACTGCTTATACTTTGCAGGGAAATTTCTGTGGATTTTGATAACATAAAACTTCCTATTCAGCATTCAACTTAATTTTCTTCATAGCCCCAGAACTTGATAGAGATACAGAGACAAAGATATAGGGAGAGAGACGGAGAGAGATGAGGACAGATAGATAGATGAATAATAGATAGATAAATAGATAGATGTGATAGAAGGAGAGAGAGAGAGAGAGAGAGAGAGAGAGAGAGAGAGAGAGAGAGAGAGAGAGAGAGAGATTGAGAGAGAGAACATATCTTATAACCTGGAGCTCAGCTATACTGGCTAGTTACTGAGCTCCAGGGATCTGCTCATCTCAGTTTTAACTGAAACTCATTTTTTTCTAAAATAACAACAGTCATTTTCCTCCTATGAATTTAACTAGTTCCTTACATTAAAAGGAGTATATTGATCCAAAATTCACTTGTTCAGGAGTCAGGGAGAACATTTCAATTGGATATCTAAGGGGTCTTAGCATAAGAAGAAAATGATTCTCAGAGAGGAGAGGAAGCATTTCAAGGTCTGTTATGGGATAACATGGAAGTTTATCCTACTCAAACACTGGGATGAAATTATTTTATCCATTCATATATTATTTATATATATGTATATATGGTAATTTGGTTTTTATTTGCTGTTTAGAGAGATATGTGCCTCTGTCTCTTGACAATCAAAACAAAGGACCCATACAAAATTTGTCCCTAAAAACATAAACCATCATATTTTACAATACTATAAAGATAAAATTCGTAAATTTAGTCAGATGTGGGTAACCAGTACTTAAAGAATAAAGCATTAGTGCTGACTATACAAGATGTCTCTGGCTATATAAATAAGGTTGCTTTCTGTGCTTCATGATTGTGTTGAGGATTATATTTTCAGTAAGGATTTTCTGTATAAACAGCTCTTTGAACAGGATGGAGATGTATCCTGATGAGCATGAACGATTACCTACTTCAGTTACTTGCAAGGCAAAACAAGCAAACAATCAAAAACCCTTCAAAACATTTTTATTATAAATTTGCACTTATTTTATCAGTTATACAACAACAATTTGTATGTATTTATGATGAGATACTAAGTTATATTGCATTAAGATCAAGTAGGATTGCACTTAAAAGTTAGACCATGTGGGGTTTTTTTCTGAGTCTTGGTTACTTCACTGAACTCAATAAACTCCAGTTCACCCATGTTGTTACAAATAGCAGGAGTCAACGCCTCATTATGTTTTATGAATGGATAGTGTCATGTGTGTGTGTGTGTTTGTGTGTTTATAATGTTCTTTATATAATATATATTATTATAATGTATATCATGTTCTTTAACCATTCATCAGCCAATAGGCATTTGCATTGTCTCTATTTATTATTAATAAGGAAACAGTAAAACAGGAGGAGTACAGACTTCATTGTGAGATACTAATTGGCTTTCTCTTCATCACAGGTAGAAGCAGGATAGCTTAACCATATGGTTGTGTTGTGTTGCTTTCTTGAATAACTCCATACATTCCTCATAAAGATTATCCTGATTTGTGCTCCCTTCATCAGTGTTATTTCTGTATGTCTTTATCAACACTTTAGTCTTCTTGATAGTAATGATTTGTTTTGGTTGTGAGCCTAGCCTTTAATTACTGAGCCATCTCTCTAGCCCTATAGTAATAATTTTTTAAGGAGTAAGACTATACCACACTGTGGTTTTGCCTTGTATTTTGTGATGTTTAGGAATATCAAACCCTTTGGCCTTGGCCACTTGTGCATGGTAAAAATTGAAATGTTTATTTCCTGTCCTAATTTTATTTTGTGTTGCTGTAACAAACATTATGACTAAAATACCTTGCGGGCAGGGTTTAGTCCATCTTGTACTTCATCACTGAGAAGATTTGTGCTGGGAACTCCAAGCAGGAGCCTGAATGTAAATGAACTGAAGCATACACTAGACAGGGAAGTTGCTTGCTCCCAAGCTCAACTGCAGTTACCTTTTATTTTTAATTTGCTTGTTTAGATTTGTATTATTTTTGATAATTTCATGCATGAATATTATATATTCTTTCTCTCTTATCCACCTCAAACTCTTCTTTCCCCCATTACTTCTTTGTAAATTCATAACCGCTTCTTCCTTTACTATTGCTATATTTTCTAAATATGGCAGGGATGTTACATGCAGAGAAATTGAACACTATCATTGTCAAAACAAATTCTACCAAACAATGACACTAGGTGACACCTTAGCTCCTATTTATACAGCTCCAGCCCACCTGCATATGGACAGCACCACTCACATTTAAATGAGACCTCCTACAATAGTGAGAAGTCAAGAAAGTATCTCACATTATGTCCACAAGCCATTCTGATGAAGTAATTGTTCAGTTGAAGTTTCTTCTTCTCATGTGTCAAGTTGACAAACAACACTAGTTATCATAACATCCATTTGTAATTTGGGTTATTTATTGTCATTCATAAGAAAAATTTGCTTTAATCCCAAAACTTCATAAACATTACATAAACATAACAAAATTAAGAGTGTATTAGAAATGATTCATCTTTCATTCAACTGCATAGTTAAGCAAATTTCACAGCTATTAATAGCTGTGTAGTGTACATCTTTTCAATATTTCAAGTTTTTATATTCCTATATACATATACATTTAGTCTTAAAAGTTGTGGTAAGATAGATTTCTTTCAAAACAATTGGCATCATTAAGTTACTTTGTTTCATGATATTAATCATGTTAGAACTGAATAAACTTATATGCTAGAGAGCATTCTGAAAAACTTTATGTTTGATTACTTGTACAAATTTAAAGATAGCCTAATGCATTAGTATTTTAAAACCATTCTAAAAATTAGCAAACTGAGCTCCAGAAAAGATAAATCAACAATTTTTATGGTTGATAATCAATTTCTTGAGAGATAAAATATAGTTCCTACTTTATTACATTATAAAATTATTATTATGTTGATAAACAATCATATTTTTAAAAATTATTTTATTCTATTGTATCTATTTAATTGCAAAAATTATAGTTGACATGAAAATTGTTTTCCTTCCCTTATAGATGGGAATTGATATTTAGAAAAGTAAAATATGCCTTCCATCTCAAATACATTGGTCACTGTGAATATCCCCTTGAGGGGCTCTCTTCTGCTGCACCTCATAAATCATATAGTCACTGCCCAACTTTGTCATGCTAAGTAGCTATACACACATCACTAAGTGACATATGATTTATAGTTGTACTAGGTATTCTCTGAAGGCAAATATCCTTTAATGCCTTTTTACATAGGAGTAATTTCCTTTAGTAGTGACTTCTAGAAATTAAAATGATTAATAAGTTTTAAAACATATAAAAGAATCAGAATATCTTAAATGAAACCAGTGATTCATTTAAGCAACTATGTTGCTTCCCCAGACTCTGCAGTTGAAAAGGGACTATGATCAGTCCTGTAAACAATCTGAAAAAGAAAAAAAAAACAACAGATAATCTCTGCACTGTTTTCTTAGTTCTCACTCATCTGGGTAATATTTCTTCAGCTTACTTCAATGAGGTAGTCATATTCCTGCTTAACTATTAATCCAACAATTAAATATTACAAGTTTACAAGAAATCAGATTGAAGCCGGGCGTTGTTGGCGCACGCCTTTAATCCCAGCACTCAGAAGGCAGAGGCAGGCGGATCTCTGTGAGTTCGAGGCCAGCCTGGTCTACAAAGTGAGTTCCAGGACAGTCTCCAAAACTACAGAGAAACCCTGTCTCGAAAAACCAAAAAAAAAAAAAAGGAAAAGAAATAAGATTGAAGCTTCCTCAGCACAATTATCATTGTATCAAGACTGAATAATGAGCTAGAGGGATGGCTCAGCTGTTAAAAGTTAGGATCACAACCAAAATTATAAGACTAAATAAGAATGTGAAATATACAATAATTTCACTATGGAGACCAAGATTTCAGAATGAAATTTGACTTCCATTTACCCAGTAAAAGCTTATAAGATGAGAACTGAGTGATTCACTTACAAATTGGTATGGTACTGTGCTACTAGTGGAAATTTTATTGCTATGTTCCTTAGCAGAATAATAGTAGAATATTTTCCCCTTATTCCTATGGTCTATCTAATCCTAGGTTCTTGTCCTCATTAATAGTATCAACTGTGGATTCCATTATATGGAGTGAGATTTAAATCCAACATAAGATTAGTGGGCTACAATTACAAGGAGATATAACTCACAGGCATGCCAATATTGTAACTCACGGGCTCAAAGTTCTGTGAGATTGATTACTCCTGTACTCTGGTAGTGAGTGTAGAAACTTCTGGTATTATATTATCCAGTAGTAATAAAGGTTTAGTTGAATGCCAATCAATTTTCACCACATTCTATGACATAAGTATTGCTGTTTTTAGCAATAAGATATTACTTTCAAAATGTGGAGAGTAGCCAATAGCTTGGCAATTGCCTATAATGTTCAACAGGGGTTCCATGTGGCTCCATAGACCAGCAACTCAAAATGGTATAACCCATGCCTTGTATTTAGAGTTTATATTTGACAAAATATAGTGCTTTGTGGTGTATTATTCTAACATTATATGGTAAGTTCATTTAAGCATCATATATATATATATAAATCTTAATAAAAGTACCTAGCATCAGATGGAAATATAAAGTAGTGTTTAGGAAGTTATAGAATGTATTGTGCAGGGATGCTGCATATCAAGATATCTAGGACATTGTTAAAGGTGAAACATTAATAAATATATATTAAACACCTTATAAAAAATAAAAGGACCAAAGTAGCTTATTATAGAAAAAGAAAGAACAAAAAGAAAATGGAAGTTAGAATATACAATTTGTATCCAGAAAAGTAAATTTTAAAAGCAAGCTTAACTAATTATTGAAAAGAAATTGTCAAAAATGATATAACATTAAAAATAGACTGCCATCAAAAAGCTAATCAATAGTCCACAGCTCCAGCACAACAAGCCAGACTTCACTCTTCCACTGGGCTCCATATTCTGACTAATAACCAGGGAAGAAAACTTCAGCTTTACTGGAGGGAAGGTCGTATCTAGGGACTCCCATCTCTGAGCAACCTTAGAAGGGACATCCATTGATCCTGAAGACAAGCTAGTCTCCAGAATGCTTATCCAGTTAGGCCAACAGACCAGACAGGAAAGAAAATTCAAGGAAAAAAAACACAGCACAGTGAAGAAAGATAAATGCAAGAATCAATATCAAGACCTATAGCCTTTTCAAATCTAGATGACTTAGTTACAGTGTAAGAAGACAACGATGACAGAAAGTGCAATAAGACATCACCAGAATTAAGCTATCTTATTACAGCAAAATTTGAACATTCTGACACAGCTAGAGCATAAGAAAATGACCTTATAATGATTTTTGTGAAGATGAAAGAGGTTCTTAAAGAGGACATGAAAGAATCTTTAAAGAGATTGAGAAAAAAAAACATTCACAGACAGATGTTACCTTAGAGTTAAAGGTTGGGAAAATATTTTCCAATCAAATGGCCCTAAAAACAAACTGGTGTAGGTATCCTCATATCGAAAAAATTAACTTCAAACTAAAAGTAAACAAAAAAGATGAAAGTAATTTCTTATTCATGAAAGGAAAAATCCATCAAGATGAAGTCTCAATTCTGAACATCTATGCACCAAATACAAAGGCACCCAAGCTCATAAAAGAAACATTACTAAAATTAAATCACACATTAAACCCCACCGACTTATAATAGGAGACTTCAACACCCCACTCTCATCACTGGATAGGACTACCACATGGAAACTTAACAAAGAAACAAAGGAACTAACAGAAGTTATGATCAAATTGGGTTTAATGAACACCTATATGACATTCCATGTAAACACAAAAGAATATATACATTCTTCTCAGTGCCACATGAAACTGTCTCTATAATTGACCACATATTCAGCAATAAAGCAAATCTCATCAGATACAAAAAAATGGAATAACCCCCTGTGTCTTATCAGACCACCATGGATTAAAATTAGATTTCAGCTACAACACAAAATTCCTGCAGACTCATGGAAATTGAAAAATGCTGGACTGCATCACTCCTGGGCAAAGAAGAAATAAGGAAAATATCAACGTTCTCCTAGGATTCAATGAAAATGAAGGCATAACATGCCCAAACCTATGGGGAAAGAGAAAGCAGTGTTAAGAGGAAGGTTCATAGCACTCTGTGCCCACATGAAGAGACTGGAGCATAACCGCACTAGAGAGTTAACAGAATACCTGGAAGCTCTAGAACAAAGAGAAGCAAACTCAACCAGGAAGAGTAGATGCCAGGAAATAATCAAATTGAGAGGTGAAACAATAAAGTCGAAACAAACAAAAAATTACAAAGAATAAATAAAGTTGGTTATTTGAGAAAATCAACAAGATAGACAAACCTTTTTCAACCTAACCAAAAAAGCAGAGAAAACAAAATTAACAAATTCAGAAGAGGGACATAGCAACAGACACTAGGGAAATCCAGAGTATCATCAGGTTACAATTTCAAAACCTGTACATCATAAAATTCAAAAAGAAAAAGGAAATGGACAATATTGTGGATAGATATCACTTGCCAAAATTAAATCAAGACCAGATAAGCAATGTACATAAATCTATAACCCCTAAGAAAATAGAAGCAGTCATAAAAAGTCTCCCAACAATAAAAAGGCCAGGGACAGATTGTTTCAGTGCAGAATTCTACCAGAAATTCAAAGAAGAGCTAATACCAATATTCCTCAAATTGTTCCACACAATAGAAACAGAAGGGACATTGCTAAACTCGTTTTGTGAGACTACAGTTACCTTGGTACACAAACCACACAAATACACAACTAAGAAAGAGAACTATAGACCATTCTCTCTCATGATCATTGATGTAAAAATACTCAATAAAATCCTGGAAGATAAAATCCAAGAACGCATCAGAATAATCATTCAGCATGATCATATAGGCTTCATTCCAGGTATGCAGGAATGGTTCAAAATATGAAAATCCATCAATGTAAATCACCATATAAAGAATCTGAAAAAGAAAAAAAACACATGATCATCTCACTAGATGCTCAAAAAGGCTTCTACATAGTCCAACACCCATTCGTGATAAAGGTCTTTGAGAGATCAAGGATAAGAGGAATATACCTAAACATATTAAAGGCAATTAAAGACTGAGCAAACCAACAGTCAACATCAAACTGAATGGAGAGTAACTCAATAGGATTCCTCTAAAATAAGGAAGAAGACAAGGTTGTCCACTTTCTCTGCATCTTGTCAATATTGTACTTGAAGTTCTAGCTAGAGCAGTATGATAAGAAAAGGAGAACAAGAGGATACAAATTGGAAAGCAAGAAGTCAAATTTTCACTATTTGAAGATGATATGATAGTTTACATAACTGACCAGAAGAAGTCTACCAGGGAACTCCTACAACTGATAAACACCTTCAGCAATGTGTCAGGATACAAGATTAACTCAAAAAAATCAGAAGCCCTATTATATAGAGAAAATAAAGGGCTGAGAAAGAAATAAGAGCAACATCACATTTTACAATAGCCACAAACAACATAAACTATCTTGGGGTAACTCTAACCAAACAGGTGAAAGACCTTTATGACAACAACTTTGAGTCATTAAAGAAAGAAATTAAAGAAGATACCAGAAAATGGAAAGATCTTCCAGCTCTTGGATAGTAGGATCAACATAGTAAAAATAGCTATCTTACCAAAAGGAATTCAGTGCAATCCCTATCAAAATACCAGAACAGTTCTTCACAGAACTTGAAAGGTCAATACTCAACTTTATATGGAAAAAGAAAAGACACAGCCTAACCAAAACAAACTTGTAAACTAAAGGAACATCCAGAGGCATCACTATCCCTGATTTCAAGATTTATTATAGTGCTGCTGTCCTGTAAACTGATTGGTGTTGGCACAAAAACAGACAGGTAGACCAATAGAATTGAATTGGAGACCCTGATATTAACCCACTCACCTATGTACAACTTATCTTTGACAAAGAACCTAAACCTATACAATGGAAAAGAGAAAGCATCTTCACCTGGATTCTGACATGTAGAAGACTGCAGATAGATACGTATTTATCACCATGCACAAAGCTTAAGTCCAAATGGATCAAAAACCTCAACATAAATCCAATCACACTGAACCTCTTAGAAGAGAAAGTAGGAGGTACCCTTAAAAGAACTGACACAGGAGACTACTTCCTGAACATAGCACCAGTACAACAGACATTGAGAATGACAATTAATAAATGGACCCCCTGAAACTGAGAAGTTTCTGTAAGGCAAAGGATAAAGTCAACAAGACAAAATGGCAGCCCACAGTTTGGGAAACATCTTCAACAACACCACGTCAGATAGAGGACTGATTTCGAAAATATACAAATAACTCAAGAAGCTAGTCACCAAAACACCAAATAATTAAATGAAAAAGTGGGGTATGGTATTAAATAGAGAATTCTCGGGAGAGGAATCTAAAATGGCTGAAAGACACTTTAGAAATTGCTCAACAGCCATCAGGGAAAATGCAAATCATAACAACTCTTACACCTGTCACAGTGACCCAAATCAAAAACACCAATGACAGTTTATGCTGGGGAGGATGTAGAGAAAGGGGAATGCTTCTCCATTGCTAGTAGGAGTGTGAACTTGTACAGCCACTTAGGAAATCAGTATGGTGGTTTCTCTGGAAAATGGAAACCCATCTACCTCAAGATCCAGCAATTCCTCTCTTAGGCATATACCCAAAGGATGCACATTCATACAGAATGACATCTGTACAACTATGTTCATAACATCATTATTTGTAATAGCCAGACCTGGAAGCAACCTAGATGCCCCTCAACCAAACAATGGATGGAGAAAGTGTGGTACATTTACATAATGAAGCACTACTCAGCAGGAAAAAAAATCAATGGAATCTTGAAATTTGTAAGAAAATGGATGGAAGTAGAAGAAACTATCTTGAGTGAGATAATCCAGTCACAGAAAGACAAGCATGGTATGTATCCACTCATATATGGATATCAGACATAGAGAAAATCATTATTAGCCTACAATCCACACCTCCAGATAAGCTCGGAAACAAGGAGCATCGTAAGGAGACTTAAAATGTCCCCCAATGAAACAGAAAGGGACAAGAGACCCTGAACAAATTGTGAGCATGGGGTGAGAGAGAAGGGAAATAGGAGAAAGCAGGGAGAAGAGGAGGAGGAAGGAGACCATGAGGGAGCAGGAATAAAGGAGAGCAAGAAAAGAGACAAATCAATAGAGGGAGCCACTATAAGCTTTAAGAGAATCTGGCACTGGGTAATTGTACAGAGATCCACAAGGATGGCACCAAGTAGGAACCTAAGCAATAGTGGAGAGGATACCTTAAATGCCCTTCCCCAATAATGAGATTGATGCTTACCTTAGATGCCATCCTACAGCTTTCAACCAGGTTTTGATGGAAGCAGAAGCAAAGATCCACAGTTAAGCACTGAACCTAACTTCTGGAATCCAGTTTCAGAGAGGAAGGAGTGAGGAACAAAAGGGTAAGGGCCATTCTGGGAAAACTCACAGAAACAGCTGACCTGAGCAAATGTCAAGTCATGGACCCCAGTCTGACAGCTGCAGTACCAACATAGGCCAAAAACAGGCCCCCTGAAGTTCAGCTAGGAGCACTGGGCATGTTATGGAACTCCTGGCTCTGGAACCAGGATGTATCCCAAGTACCCAAACAGACTTTGGGAGGCCATTTCCCATGGAGGGATACTCTCTTAGATTAGATACACAGGGAGCACCTATGCACTGCCCCAAATCACTTGACAGATTTTGATTATCCCTCATGGAAGGGTTCACCCTCCCTGGGGAGTGGATGGGGGATGACATAGGGTGATCAGAAGTGGGGGGCAAATGAAAATGGGAGGGAAAGTGAACTGGGATTGATATGTAAAGCAAAATTGTCTCTAAAGTAAATAAAATTAATTTAAAAAACAAAAATAATCTTGTAACAAGATTGACACGTAAAAATCTATGCATAGGTAACATTAAAGGAACCATATGTCATTACTCCATTTTGGGAAATAAGCAAATTGTGGCCTGCCATCATCTACATGTAGCCACCTTTGCTAGTGTTGGAGAGTGCAGACGTCATATAAATTCATTGCCATCTTGATTAAAGGTAACCCGCATGGTGTGGCCCAACAAACAAGATAAGACATCTTCAGGATACTTTAGATTAGGACTTTTTATGATAATTACTGTCCTGTCCTGAAAGCAAGATTTAGGATAGATAGGACTTTAAAATAATGTTTATTGGATAAAAATATAGCTGCACCTCCATGCATTCATGCATAAGAATGTGCCTTGTACTAGCAACCAAATTTTGTAACATAAGAGTCACCAAGGCGACATTTATTTTTAAAGAAATAAAGGGATCTTGGGAACAGCAGAAGCTTGCCATTGTGTGGTATGGCTGAACTTCCTAAAGAAAGCCAGTTGTAGTTGGGGACCCGATGAGTTTTGGAGATACCAATGTCATGTAACAGTCACCAGAAACATCAGCTGCAATGAAATGAAATCAACTGGAACCTAGAAGGTAGGCTACATATACTGCTAAAAACGGGACTAGAGAGATGGCCCAAAGGTTTGTCAATAAATCCATGTGCTAAACATTGAATTATTTGCATGTTGGAGCTTCATTTGCCCTGTGTACATTGTACTTCCCATCTTAAAATGTTACTTTGTTTTTGATATTGTAGGAATTGAAAATTTTTAAACATTTTTACGAGGCAGCTTTGAAATTTTATAGAAAAATTAAATTTTAAAAACGATATTTTTAAGGAACAGCTTTTAAATGTAAGTTTATAAATAATTATATTATTAATACATGATCTTGATAGATGTATGGATAGATAGATAGATAGATAGATAGATAGATAGATAGATAGATAGATAGACAGATAGATTATAGATAGAAAACTAATAAGTTAGGGCCATACCTATGAGCACCAAACAATAAATACTAGAAATTGGGATATTCCTATGTTATGGTTCCTATCTTATTCCTGTCTTATGAAGACAATTACCTAAGTAGTCTGGCAAAGAGTTCAGAGCAGCAGTTTTCAACCTATGTGTCATGACCCTTTGAGGAACAAAAGACTCTTTCATGGGTGAAGTTTAGAGCTATCTGCATGTTGAATTTTTTATTGTAACTTACAACAATGGCATAATTGTTGTGAAATAGCAACAAGAGTGATTTTATGGTTGTGGATTGTTGTCACCACAACATGGGAAACTATGTCAAGGGGTCACGGCATTAAGAAGGTTGAAAAAACTAGCATAATGAATGTCTCTCCTTACCTAAGAGTCATTCAGGCTTAAGAATGTTTGTCTAGTTATTTTGTCTTTGCTAACTTTGGTAAGCCTTAGGTATTTTAATAAACTGAGCCATATAAAAAAAGAAGTTGAGAAAAAACAACAAAATATGGAAGAAATCAATAAATGCCTTAAAGAAGTCCAAGAACAAAAACAAAAAGCAAATGAAGGAGACTGTTCAGAACCTGAAAATGGAAACTGAAGCAATAAAGTAAACATAAACCAAGAGAGTCCTGGACATGGAAAATCTGGGTAAGTGAACAGCTCTTACCAATGCAAACATCACCAGTACAATACAATTAATGCAAGAGAGAATCTCAGGCATTGAAGACACTGTAGAGAAAATGGGTACATAAGTCAAAGAAAATGTTGAATCTAAAAATATCCTAACATAAAATATCCAGTAAATCTTGGACAGTATGAACAGAACAAACATAAGAATAGTAAGAATCCATGTTGTATTTTTAATGTGAAATGACCCCATTGCTGATGTATATGTACATTTGTTTCCCTGCTGGTGGTTCTTTTGCGGGAATCTTTCTGAATCTCTAGGAGGTGCTGGAGGAAGTGGCTTACTAGGGTTTATTTACTTCTAACATAAGCCAGAGTAAATAACTTTGGTAAAATAAATCAGGAGTAAAAGAAAAAGAAATCCAGCTCAAAAACTCAAAGAATATATGTAACAAAATCATAGGAGAAAAGTTTTCCAACCTAAATAAATACATACCTATAAAACTAGAAGCAGCTTACAGAATATCAAATAGATTGAATCAGAAAAATAAAATCATTTGGCCACATAAAATCAAAAACTAAACATATAGATCAAAGAATGAATATTAAAGCAGCAAGGGAAAAGTCCAACTAACGTATAAAGGAAGACATTTAGAAACACAATTGACTTCTGAATGGAGATCCTAAAATAAAGCAAGACCTAAGCTGATTGATGCGTTGCAGACTCTAAGAGACCATGGATGCTAACCCAGACTACTTACTCAGCAAAACTGTCAATTATTATGGGAGGAGGAAAAAAGATATTTCATGATGAAGTCAAATATAAACATAATCTACCCACAAACCCAGAGCTACAGAAGGTACTAGAAGGAAAACTACAACCCCAGGAAGGGTTGTAATTCTGCTGTATACAAGAAACAATCCTCAGCACCAAAAACACAGACATTACTTCACAGCACAGGTTTAGAGAAAGACTTTATATGTAATATCCAGACGCTGTAGACAATATAGATGTCTCTCTATCAAGGAATGGATAAAAGAAATGTGGTATAGTTACACAGTGGAGCATTATTCACCCGTTAAAAACAAGAATATCAGGAAATGTGAAGACAAATGGAGGCAAGTAGAAAAAAAATTATCCTGAGTGAGGTAACCAAGAGTGAGAAAGACAGATATGGTATGTACTCACCCACAGCTGGATATCAGCTGGTAAGTAAAGGATAACAATGTTACAATCCATAGTCCCAGAAAGACCAGGTTACAATGAGGGTTCATAAGTCATGACTAGATCTCCCTGGGAAGTAGAAATAGAAGAGCTTTCTTGAGTTGACTGAGTGTGTTTGGGAGTGGGAACATGAGCCATCAAGTTTGGGGCTTATGGCTATTACTGGGGTACAATACTGAAAGAGACTACTGGAAAACTGGGGTACTTAGGGGTAAGCAAAAACCTGGCACAAAGGAATCTCCTAGGAATCTACAAGGATGACCCCAGGTAAGACTCCTAGCAATAGCAGATGCATACCCTGAACTGGCCATTTCCTTTATCCAGTTTGGTGCCTAGTCAATTGTCATCAGAGAGACTTCATCCAGCATCTGATGGAAACAGTATTAGACCTACAGTCAAATATCAGACAGAGTTCAGGGAATCCTTCAGAAGAGAGGAAGAAAGGATTGTAGGAACCAAGAATGGCTAAAGACACCACAAGAAAACGTACAAAATCAGCTAGCCTAGGCTCGCAGGAGCTCACAGTTTCTGAACCAACAACCAGGGAGCCTGCATGGGTCTGACTAAAACACTCTGCATATATGTTACAGTTGAGTAGCTTGGTCCTCTTCTGGGACTCCTAACAGTGGCAACAGGGGTTGTCTCTGATTCTATTACTAGCTTTTGAGACCCTACTCCTCTTATTGGGTCACCTTATCCAGTCTTAATGAATGGGAATGTGCTTGAACTTACTGCAACTTGATAGGCTATGTTTTCTTGATACTCGTAGGAGACCTGCCCTTCTAAACAGAAATGAAGAGGGAGTGGATTGCGGGTAGAACAAAAGGTGTGGTGGGGATGGGGCTGGGATAGGAGGAGGCAGGGACACAAAACAAACAAATTGTTTTTAATTAATCACTAAAAATATAAGGAAGGACAAACTGAAATCTGCACTGCCTAGTGTATTAGGAGAGTAACACATGAGAATTAACCATCAGTATTGATGAACATACAATTAGTCTTTTAATTAAACCTTAACTATTGGTTATTTTACCAAAAAATTCTTTAACAAACATACATTGATCTAGAAGTGTGTGACTCAGTTTTTTTGACACATGCATGACTATCATTCATATTGGTTTTTTATAAGTCTATCACTCAAAGCACAATATTTATTTTTTTCTTTTTTCTCTGGTACCTGTGTTTCTGATATATGTAGAATTGGAGCCACAAAATCAGAAAATGTTCTTATTAAAATTTAATGTGTGGAAGGGCCTAAGTCCTGCCCTGGATGAAATGACAAACTTTAGAGATCCCCCAAGGAGGGCCTCACCCTCCCTGGGGAATGATGTGGGGATTGGATAGGGGGGGTTAGAGGGCTGGTGGAGGGATAAGGGAGGAGGGGTGGGAGAGGGAGCTGGGATTGACATGTGAAGCATTCATGTTTCTAATTTAAATAAATAGATCACAAAATTTAATGAGGAAATATTAAGCTACACAAAATACGGATGCCTTGTGATATTTTATTGACGGAGAAATCACTTATGTGAGAAGCCAAGAAAGCTGAGAAACAAAGGTCCACATGCTGTCTCTAGATCAAACCAGAACTCAGAGAGAGTCTCCTCCCCCTAGCTCTTTTTATCCCCTGTACATTCTACATACCTGTGAACACACCCACATGGATGTGGTCAGTGCTACGGATACATAAAATCTCTCACTACAATTCCCCTTTTAGTGTAAAGAAAAGATTTAGACTTAAAACAACTAAATTGTACCAATATACAACATGTCTCAAACATGTTAAAACATATATGCATAGAAAATGATAAGCAAATTATAATCTACCTATATCCTATCCTAAGGATATCTATCACATCCAAACCCTAAACTTATCTGAAAGAGATGCCCAAGTCTGAAAAGCTCCTTCCAGTCCCAACCCTACATAATTGAAAGCTAAATCTAACAGGTGTAATGTCAACACTAGGGAAAGGGGACATAGTATTTTCAGAATTACTTCCTGCTGAAATGGGACAACGATATCATCCTGGGATCCTGTAGGAAGAAAATGTTAAAGTGTAGTGAAAGTCTCTGTTTGGCAGAAAATGCTGGATTGAAGTTCTTGTCTAAGGCTCAGCCAGAGTGTAAAAGGTACACCATAACAGTTAATTATTACTCTGGAGTTGAGTAGAGCAATATAATCCCAAACAGTTTTCAGGGTGGTATTTGTCAATTCAGACTCATCAAGTCTAATCGATGAAGTGGGACCCCATTTTCTTTTCAAAGTTTTTGAAGATTGCTGTTCAGAAATTCCTTTTTTAAGCTTCTTTTAATTACTATTATTATTTATTTTTAAGTTTAAATTTAGATTAGAAATAAGGTTGCTTCACAAGTCAGTTCAAGGTCCCTCTCCCTTTCCCTCCTGTCCTCCCGTGCCATCCCCCAACCCCCCCATTATCCCCTCATTTCCCCAGGGAGGGTGAGGCCCTCCATGGGGGTGTCCATAGTCTGTCATTTCATCCAGGGCAAGGCCTAGACCCTCCCCCAAGAGTTCAGGGTGAGAGTGCATCTCACGTTGTTGGATGGGAGTCCAAATTCCTTGTGTATACTCGGGATGAGTACTGATCTACAGGCCAAGGCTCAATAGATTACCTAGGCCTCCTCACTGACACCCACATTAAGGGGGTCTTGATCAGTCCCATGCTAGATTCCCAGGCTGATGCCTGGGATTCAAGAGTTAACCTTTATCAGGTCAGCTGTTTCTGGGGGTTAAACCAGCTCAGTCTTAATCCCTTTGGTCATCAGTCTTCCCTCTCTGTCACTGGCTTTCTTGAGTTCAGCTCAGTGCTTAGCCATGGGAGTGTGCCTCTTCTTCCATCAGCCACTGAATGAAGTTTCTGTTTCCCAGACTCTCTGGCCATGGGATTGTAGGCTGGCACTCCCCAGATCTATGTTTAAAATCCATATACGAGAGAGTACATGCCATGTTTCTCTTTTTGTGACTGTGTTACCTCACTCAGGATGGATTCCTCTAGTGTCATCCGTTTGCCTGCAAATCTCAGGATTCCATTGTTTTTTTCTGCTGAATAGTACTCAATTGTGTAAATATACCACATTTTCTCTATCCACTCTTCGGGTGAGGGGCATCTAGGTTGCTTCCAAGTTCTGGCTATTGCAAATAATGCTGCTATGAACATAGTGGAACAGACATCCTTGTTGTATGAATGGGCATCTTTTGGATATATGCCTAAGAGTGGAGTTGCTGGGTCTTGTGGTAGGTTTATTCCCATGTTTCTGAGACATCTCCATACTGATTTCCAAAATGGCTGAACAAGTTGGCACTCCCACCAGCAATGGAGGAGTGTTCACATTTCACCACATCCTCTCCAGCATAAATTGTCCTTGGTGTTTTTGATTGTAGCCATTCTGACAGGAGTGAGATGGTATCTCAGAGTTGTTTTCATTTGCATTTCCCAGATGACTAAGGATGTTGAGCACTTTCTCAAGTGCCTCTCAGCCATTTTAGACTCCTCTATTTAGTTCTGCAGCCCACTTTTTAATTGGATCCTTTGGTGTTTTGGAGATTGCTTCTTGAGTGCTTTGTAAATTTTGGAGATCAACCCTCTGTCAGATGTGGGATTAGTGAATATTTTTCCCATTCTGTGGGCTACCTTTTTGTCTTACTGACTGTGTCCTTTGCTTTACAGAAGCTTCTCAGTTTCAGTAGGTCCCATTTATTAATTATTGATCTCACTGTCTGTGCTAGTGGTTTTTTGTTCAGGAAGCTGTCTCCTGTACCAATTCGCTCAAGCGTACCACCCACTTTCTCTTCTAAAAGGTTCAGTGTGGCTGGTTTTATGTTGAGGTCTTTGATCCATTTGGACTTAAGTGTTGTGCATGGTGATAAACATGGACTGATCCGCATTCTTCTACATACCAGCCTCCAGTTATGCCAGCACCATTTGTTGAAGATGCTTTCTTTATTCCATTGTATATTTTTAGCTTCTTTGTCAAAGATCAGATGTTCATATGTGTGTGGGTTAATATCCGGGTTTTCAATTTGATTCCATTGGTCTACCTGTCTATTTTTGTGCCAATATCAAGCTGTTTTCAGGACTATAGCTCTAAAATAGAGCTTGAGGTCAGGGATGGTGATGTCTCCAGATGTTGCCTTGTTGAACAGGGTTGTTTGGGCTATCCTGGGTCTTTTGCTTTTCCATACAAAATTGATTATTGTTCTTTCAAGGTCTGTGAAGAATTGTGCTGGGATTTTAATGGGGATTGCATTGAATCTATAGATTGCTTTTGGCAGGATTGCCATTTTTACTACATTGATCCTACCTATCCAAGAGCATGGGAGATCTTTCCATTTTCTGAGGGCTTCTTTAATTTCTTTCTTTAAAGATTCAAAGTTCTTGGGATGCAGGTCTTTAGCTTGTTTGGTTAGCGTTACCCCAAGGTATTTTATGTTGTTTGTGGCAATTGTAAAGGGTGATGTTTCTCTGATTTCTTTCTCAGCCCTTTTATCATCTGTATATAGTAGGGTTACTGATTTTCTTGAGTTGATCTTGTAGCCTGCCACTTTGCTGAAGGTGTTAATCAGCTGTTCGGAAATTCCTTTTTCTCTATGGAAAACTCAAATGTTTATATCAACAAAGAAATTTCAACTTTTTATGTATGCATACCAGGAAAGGCAACAATAAGCAAGATAGTAAATATGAGGGAAATTAGACTTTCAGAGAAGAACTTAATATAAACAGATGACAGTCCCTCGATTTTGTTTTTTTCTATCTTACTTCTATTGGCTCCTTAATATATTAGAGAAACTCTTAATTTTATTTTTAACAATGTGCTTGGATTTAGAGAATGAGAGCCAAATCCAACTCCAAAGCCAGCTTTGGTATAAGTGAATTGGGACCAAAAGAGCATTAGGAACTAAAGAGACACAGATATTATAAGGACAAAGTTAAGAGAATTAGATATTGATACCAAATATTAGATTCTTTTTTGTTTGATGTTCCTTCAAACAGCCATCCTCTCTTGTTTAGGTATCCACATGTTCACTATCTTTTTGCTGATGGAGATGGGTTTTTCCTCTGAAGACAAAACCAAAGCACTTTCCTTTTATGAGATCTCCTTATGCATAGTAGAATATGACTTTGTGGATGAGCTGTCATCTTTCCTCCTCCCAAGGTTTCTCCTGTTCAGATGGAATCTTGATCAGTTTTGATGGAATCCAAAGGTTTATGTCACCTGCAGAAACAAAGGCGAAACCCCTTCCCCAACATAACACATATCCTGGTTTCAAAAGTGAGGTCATAACATCTTTGAAATACACATGCTGATTTGGTTCAGAAGTGTTTGTTTCTGTAGTCCAGTGTCTGTCGGCAGCTGTTTGTCCTTTCTCATTAGCATTAAGATAGTTTCTTGTTAATAAAGCATTATATAATCTGTGTTTGGGGGTCTTTGTTACCCCAGGCTGTTTATGGAGCATATCTATTAAAGTTCAGTTAGATCTCTCAAACACTGCTTGTCCTTTGGGATTGTATGGTGTACCAGTTATTTGTTTTATGTTATAATATTTGAAAATCTGCTCCAGCTTGCTGGAGACATATGTTGCAGCATTGTCAGGTGTATGTGCACAAGTGTACCCATAATGGCCATTACCTCTAAGAGGTGTGTGATAACAGGATCAGCCTTTTCAGACCTAATATCTGTAGCCCATTGGAACCCTGAAAACATGTCTATGGTATAGTGCACATATTTTAAACTTCCAAATTCTGGAAAGCGAAATACATCCATTTGCTACATTTCATTTCTGCTAATACCTTTGGTATTATTGCCTGCTGGTAATGGAGTTTGATTATTGAATGAATAGGTGGGCAGTTTCTTATTATTTCCTTGGCTTGTTGGCAAGTGACTGAAAAATTCTTCTTTAAAACTTTGCTATTAACATGGTGTTTTTTATGGAATTCTGAAATTTATAGCAAATTTTCTATTAATAAACAATCAATCTCATCATTACCTTGTGCTAGAGATCTGGCAGACCTGTATGGGATCTGATGTGTGATATATATATATATATATATATATATATATATATATATATATATATCTGATAGTTTCCTGCAATTTTATAAACAATGAAATTAATTCTGTATCATCAGGAATAAATTCAGCAGTCTCAATGTGTAAGATGACTCTCCATATTGAGAGTCAGTAACTATATTGAGAGGCTCTGTAAAATACATAAGTACCATGAGAATGGTGTACAACTCTGCCTTTTGTTACAGAGTTGTAAGGGATTTGAACAACTTTACTTGTATTTCCTGATTTATATTCTGCCTTTCCTGACTTGTGTGCATCAGTGTAGAATGTAAAGACACCAGAGATTGATGTCATTCTTACAATACTGGAAGGATCCAAATTGTTTTCCTTATGAATTTAATTCTCTCTGTTTTAGGATACCTGTTACTAATCATTCCCAAAAAGTTACTGCAAGTCCTTTTCCAACATTTATAATCCTTCCATAAGGAGGAAATTTCTTCATTATTTAAAGGTTCAATAATTTCCAGTTAGTTGACAAAGCCTTAATTTACCTTTTTAAAATCAATTCAGAAAATGTTTTTATATATGTCTTCAGTTTTTTATTCTGTTTATGAGGCAGAGATACCAATTCTAATATGATATCTTCTCTCTGCATCAAAATCCCTGAGATGTATTCTCTGGATGGTAAAATAACCAGAATACAGTCTAGTTTTGGATCCAGATGGTCCACATGTGCTTCTAGTGTTCTCTTTTCTATCTATTCTAATTCTATTTCACACTCAGCTGATAATATTCATTGAATATTTAAGTACTTGTCTTCTTTTAGGGCCCTTGTTAGGTGTTTTAAATAATGCCCTTCTACTCCAATAATTGTCTGTAGTTGAGAAATCTCTCCTGGTAGTTTTTGAAGATCATTAAGACTCTGGTAACGATCTCTTCTTTTCCATACTTTTTTACGGTCTAATCATTTTGTAGATTATTTTGTAACCTAAATGATTGATAGAATCTCTTGCTTATATTTTTCAGGGTGATCTGTAATCCCCAGTGAGATAAAATTTCCTTTACTGCCTTAAACCTATCTACCAATGTTCCTTCTTTCAAATTAGCCAACAGTATGTCATCCATATAAAGATAAATTATGGATTGCAGAAATTGTTTGCAAATTATTTCTAAAGGACTTTTGCACAAAATACTGGCACAAAGTAGGACTGTTAAAAATTACCTGTGGCAATATCTTTTATTGAAACCTCCTAACTGTTTGAGAATTATTATAGGTAGGCATTGGGAAGGCAAATTTTTCCCTAACTTTTTCTAGTAAAGGCATATTGAAGAAGAAATCTTTTAGATCAATTACTATAATTGGCCATCCTGTAGGTATCAGGGAAGGTAATGGCAACCCAGGCTGTAGAGAACACATAGGTTGAATTATTTTATTGATGACTCTCTGATTAGTAAGCATCCTCCATTTACCAGACTTCTTTTGAAAGGAAATACAGGAGAATTCCATGGGCAGGTAGATTCTTCAATATGTCTAGCATTTAGCTGTTCCTGAACCAGCTTTTATAAATCCTCTAGCTTCTCAGAGGTCAAGGCCATTGCCCTACCCAGACAGGTTCATCTGGTAGCCATTTTAAAGGTAGAGCTTTTGGTTCCTCTGTAAGTTTGGCAGTAGTATCCTGTTTGTGTACCACCTGTATGTTTGGCATCTGTTTTCTGTAATGTCTTACAATATTTTTCAATCAATAAGAGCTTGTTTATGATTCATATCTGATACAGTAGGAATGCTAATCTGGGTATTTCATTGTTGCAATAGATCATGACTCCAGAGACTTACAACAATTCCTGCAATATATGGTCTCAGTGTTCCTCTTTGTTCTTCATGTCCTATACAGTCAACCCATCTTTTTCTTTGTTTTTCTTGAGATAGGGTTCCAATACCTAAGAATTGAACATTTACTTCTTGTATAGGCCATTTTGAAGGCCAAGATTCTTGAATTATAATATTGACATTCTCACCTGTTTCCACCAAGCCTATAGCATAAAAATATTTATCTGCACTCTTAATTTTGGTCTTTTATCATTCATAGAAGTCGGCTAAAATATACATTTTTTCTTTCCTCCAGTTATGATTTTTTTTATCCTCAGTAGCTAATCTCTTCCAGAATGCTATTATTCTTTATAATAGGCAGTGGATCTTCTAATTGTACTGGGAGAGATTGTCCTCTACAGTGACTGGGAATGACTGGACCACTTTTGACATGGGGGCCTTTGAGAAGTCCCTCTTGGAGTTTCCCATTGTAAAGGGTTACCTTGCTTGTCTGTGGTCCACCTACATTCATTGGTCCAGTGTTAGCCTTTGACACATCTCCTACATAATCCAAAAGGCTGAGCCCTTCTGTTTGAATCGTTCCTAGGAGGAGCATTATTTCTAGGAATACTTGGCCTATAATTACTACTTAGATGTCATGTTCTACCACAGTTAAAGCATCAGGTATTCAGATGTCTTTTTAAACTTCTGGGGATTGCTTCTCCTACCCAAGTTTCTATCTACTCCCAGTTAAGACATTTGGCATCCTGGTGCCTCTTCAAACCTTTAGAAATTGTCTCTTCTACTCAATCTTCTGTATCTTGATCTTAATATTCAATATTAGCTGTATACTACATCCATTCATCCAATGGTGCTGATCTGATTTTTAATGGCCAAAGTACTTGTTTGCATTGTAAATATGCATTCTGATAAGCTACAGATTTTACATGGATTCACCTAGAATCAGAATCAGTTGCTCGCAATTCAATTGCTCTGGACAATCTTTGAAAGAATTCAGTAAACTTTTTCACTCCTGATTCATGAATCTAATTCAGAGCATTAAGAACTGCTGTATGGCATAAAGACAAGATGTGTTCATCCTATTCAGCCTGAGTCTGTAGGTCCGCATAAGTGCCTTCACCTAGAGTTTTGTCTTGGGGAACTTCTTAACCTTTCTTTAGGCTTTGAAGCTTGAGGGCATTTGCTTCCTCCCTTCTTAAAGCTCTCCATTGTATTTGTATTGTGTCTTGTAAGTTGTTATGTTTAAGTTCCAAGGTATCTACTTGGTTAGACATTTCCCCATTGACCTGAATATTTTGAATTTTTGACTCTAATTTTTCAGTTGTTTGCATGATTTCCAGGTTTTCTGCTCTTTATTAATGCATTTCTTCCATGCTATTATATGTATTATGAAGCTAATCGTTTGTATCAGACATAAATTCATTTGGAGCATGTTGTTTTAGATCTGTATATATTTTAAATTGGATTATTTGTTCTTTTATCTTATTTTACAAATCAATCCCATTTCTCTCTCCCTACCATCCTTCCATGCCCTTGAACAATCCGCCATCTCATTCCCCATCCACTCCCCAGAGAGGGTGAGCCCCTCCATGAGGGATCATCAAAATCTCTCAAGTCATTGGGTCAGGGCCTATGCCATTCCCTGTGTATCTAGGATAAGAGTGTATCCCTCCATGGGAAATTGACTACCAATATTCTTGCACTAGGGATACAGTCTGGTTCCACTGCCAGAGGTGGCATAAACTGTCCAGTACTCCTAACTGAAAACCACATTCAGGGGACCTGGTTTAGTTCTATGTTGGTGCTGACATGGAAAAGATATTTCAACCATCACCACATCTAAAAAATGTCACTATCCAAATATATAAAGATCTCAACAAAATAGACATTTAAAAAACAAATAATCCAATTAAAATGTGTACATATCTAAAAAGAAAATTCAAAATTCTCAATAGATGGATCTCAAATGGGTGAGAAACACTGAGAGAATATTCAACATCCTCAACCACCAGGGAAATGAAATGTGCATCAACACAACTTTGAAATTTCATCTTATACCTGTCAGAATAGCTAAGGCCAACAACACAAGTGACAGCTCACTTGGTGGCAGTGCTGTGGAGCATGGAGAACATTCCTTTATTATTGTAGGAGGGACAAACTTACATAGCAACTTTGGAAATCACAAAGGTGGTTCCACAGAAAAGTGAGAATTGATCTAACTCAAGAACCAGCTGTAAGACTCTTAGGCATATACCCAAAGGATACTCCATCTTACCACAGGACACTTGCTCAACTATGTCCATTGCTTCTTTATTCATATTAGTCAGAAACAGGAAAATCAGATATTCCTCAGCCTAAGAATGGATAAAGAAAATGTAGCATGTTTACATAATGGAGTATTATTCAGCTGTTATAAAAATGGCTACCTAGTATGACTTCTGGGATTAAGGGTATGTTTTACCACTGCCTGACTCTATGGCTTGTATCTATCTTTGCTTTCTGTATCCTTAGACAAGCTTTAATAAATCATAAATGAAATATCACCACAACTTCAAAAAATTACATGAAATTTACAGACAAATGGATTAATCTAGAAAATAAATCATCCTGAGTAAAGTGACCCAGACCCATATAGAAAAATATGCTATGTACTCTGTAACAGAAATAAGTAAATGACCCAGAGGCTGATATTGGAGTTCGAATTTCAAGTTAAATATCAGAAAAGGAAAGGAGCTGGCCACTAACTTCTTAACTCTACCTCAGGTTGAACGTAATGATCCAGTCTCCATGAGCTCTCACCAAGCCTCACCATCGCTGGAGAATTAATGTCCCTATATTCAGTGTTACTGGAGAACAAATGCCTCTATTGACCTTTCTTCTATCTTATATGCTTTGCTAATGATAGGATTAAAGTTGTGAGCTGTAATTCTCTTTCAGACTGAATCACTCTTGTGTAGATCTTGGTGGCCTTGGACTCACAGAGATTTGTCTATCTCTTAATCCTGAGTCCTAGGATTAAAGGTGTGTACCACCACCTCCTAGCTTCTAGCTTCTCTAATTGAAGGTGTGTGCCTGGCTTCTATGGCTTATGGCTGACTTTGATTTCTGAATCCTCACATAAGCTTTAATAATCAATAAATAATATATCATGACAATACTCCATTATAAGTGGATAATAGCTGTAAAGTAAATGGTAATCATAGAGTTTAAGTAAAGAGGAAGGCTATAGAGGTGAAGCAGGGACATTCCTGGAACAGGAAAATAGAACAGGTATTGTAGGTAGACTGGGGTTGGAAGGTGACAAGTATGATTCAATATAGGGTGAGGAAGCCTAATGTAGTGGAAACTTTCTGAGATCTGTGAGGATGACCATAGAGAGCACATCTAGTAATAGAGGACTCAGATTCTGAACTGGTCATCTTTTGTAGTCAGGAAAAGCTTCCAGTGGTGGGACTGAGTTAAATTTAGTTGAGTTGTTGGTTGGGGTGTCCCATGGAGTCCCTAAAAAACCAGGATCATACTTACACAAAAGATTGCTCTGTCAAAACTGATAGGATGAAATTGGAGGGTGAAGGGTGGCATGGCCTAGGACAACATCCACACAGCTCATTGAATGCAAGCAGGTTATGCTGGTGTGGGCATGGAGCTTTCACTCTCATGTTCTAGTATCTCTGGCATGTGGACGTGTTCTGCAGGCTATGGAAAGAAAAATTTTGACACCAACCCAGGCATAAAACCCTCTACCTATACTCTATCTTACCTAGTAGGTGTGCTGTGGCAATGGTAGCACAGAACTTGTGAAAGTGGCCAAGTAGTAACTGTTTGGTTTAGTTAAGTCCCACAACACAAGAGGCAGCCCCTGTCTTACATTGCTTGGATGGCCCCGAGACTGGATAGCTGAAAGACCTAGGGCAGAACCACACATGATTGGCAAACAAACTAAAAAAAAAAAAGAAATGATTTCTAAGGATACTCTGCTATACTCCCAGATTGAAGCCTACTCCAACCATTATCATACAGGCTTTCTCAAGTAGCAGTTGAAATGGGTATAGAGATCCACAGACAGACATTATGAGGGGAATGTCTAGACAGGAAGTTTCCATCTGTGCCCTCCTCTTGGAGTTAGGGAACCCAGTGGAAGAAAGACTGTAGGAGTCACAGAGAATGGAGCACACAAGAAGGACGTGTCCCACTGAATCAACTAATCAGAGCTCATATGGATTCACAAACACTGAAGCAGCAAGCACAGAGCATGCATGGGTATGCACCAGGTCCTCTGTGTGCATGCTACGACTTCTAGCTTGCTGCTCTTGTAGGATTCCTAACAATTCGAGCAGGTATATCTCTTGCTCTTGCCTGATATTGAGATGTTTTTACTCCTATTAGATTGCTTGCACAGCCTGGATATGAGAGCTTTTGCCTTGTCTATTGTACCTTCTATTGTCCTGTTTGGTAGTAATCTCTTAGAGGCCTGATCTTCTCTGAAGAAGAAACAGGAGAAATCCATCTGAGGTGAAGCTAGGAGGATTTGATGACTGGGAAATTGTGGATAGGATGTATTATATAAGTAATGAATCTGTTTTCAATCAAATAAATTAAACATTAATTATACTATACAAAGAGAACATGCATTTATGTGACCTTTGTGATATCACTTATATGGGCCTGATTATAAGGGGCCTGGTTATATCATAAGTAGCATCTCTAGCTATGGCTTTATTCTCAGTTGCATTAGGAGAGTAACAGGATAGTGATAATGCATGCAGTGACTCAAGAGACATAGCGTTGTATCTCTAAATGATGCCTTCACTTGGTAAATTAATAGTGCAGTACATTACAATATACAATGTAGTTTCTACTCAGAGAACAGCAGATGTCCCAAGGGTTGTAAGTGTAGCCATAAGTTAACCCTATCAATAATATAATGGCATCAAAACATTGTTAGCCAACAAAGCTTGGGTATTCTAAATGTGTATGTTATCTTTTCCTCTTAGCATAGATTCTACTAAACTAGAATTGGAGTAGAATCAAACATTCAGTAACAGCTTGTTTTCTTTGTCTCACAAAGAATTCAGTTTTCTCTTAGAATGTTTCACTTTCTCCCAGAATGACCTTTATAAAATAAGCAGTCTGTCTTGTCCTATTACACAGGATCAGACTCTAAACATTTCTAATGATTCCTTGGTGGGATGGTCACTCAATGATCAAACTATAGCTCACTCATCCAGATCTGTGGTAACAACAGTAGGCTGCACTCACTTCTGTTCAAATTTATTGAGTATCCAGGTGGAGTTCATTATTGTGAATCACCCAGCATGGTCCCCTGGCAGTAGATTAAGGAAACAGTCTAAATTAGAGATGGTTCCAATACTAAACTTATTCAGAATGTAAGGACCCCCTGCACATCACCACATACATCTTATCGGTAGCTTCCTTCTACCTAGGGACATCTCTCTTACTACTTGCTGCAGCATTTGTACAATACCTAAAATATTTATGAATCTGAAAGCTGAAAAGTTAGTTCTGCTGCTAATTCATTGCACAGCTGCATGTTCTTGGTTTGCAGATTTATAACTGGTAATTTACTACTAGCAAATTTCAGTGTTTGAACAATTGAATTTATTTCTACAAATAACTGTGTTGCACACAAACACTGTTATTGTGTTCCTGAGACTAGGATGGCTACAATGGTGGTGCAGCCTCTGGAGAGGGTGGGAAGAGGATGGACAGGAGGGTATGATATCAGTCACTGGCAGCCCCTCTGGCTGATTAACTAGCAGGTGTTAATAGGAACCCAAGGGAGACTTCTCCAGTTCCCTTTAGCTAGAATGATAGTGACATGATTCAAGACCTGAAGGGTTTAGGGCCCTTTGAGGCTGGAGGGAGGAAAGTGAACTTGTAAAGTGGAAGATAATGGAGAGGTATGTATTTCAGAAGGCCTGTCTTCAGCATTAAGTGAGCAGGTCTTTTAATTTTTGTTCATAAACATTCCGATACAGATATTCCAGGCATTTATGAAAAGTATAAGGAAATACCTAATCATTAAAATCACTGCTTTTCACCAGTTTGGTTTCCAATAGAGTTTTATTAGAAACAAACTTAAGTCTTCCTTTGCATGACATTTATTACCTAAGTAAGCAAGAAGCACACTTCTCTTAAAATACATAAAACCTCATATTCTGTTTGAAAAATTAATTTATTCTGTATGCTGCCTCAGATGAATCTTTTAATGTGAGAATTTTAAATTTGATATTGTACTTTCCCCAAACAATTTTTTTAAAAATCAGAGATTTTAAGAGCAAAATACAATACACATATCAGTAATACAAGTACTATATAATATATGTACTTGTATCTAATAATCAGAAGTCTTATCAGACCCTTCCAATTAAGTTCCTCATAATATCACTAATTAGTTGCTGCATTTTGCATAAGTGGGAGAATAAATTTTATATTCTTTTCTACATTAGTTATTTTATCTAACATGCTTTTGAGATTTATAGATATTGCCTGATGCTGGTATAAATTTATCCATATTACTTTGAATAATATACAAATGGTTGATTATATATTATGTATTATAAAATTGGTAGTCATTGAGGCTTTACTAAATAGATAAAAGTAAGCATAATGCTAATGTAAACCTTATAATGCATGTGTTTTTGGGAGTCATAAGGACATATTTAAATTTAGAATAGAATAATTAGCTATATACTAGGTAGTAGCTATTCATGTGTTCAATATAAGTTAATGTCAAAGATTTCAGTTCTTATCAACTCTCTAAATTTCTGGTTATGTTTTAGTCTTACCAACATTTCTTCTTTTCTTTAATTTTAAGAATTCTGGAGAGGGTTTAGTGAACTCTTGTGTTTTGTTGTGCTTTTCTTTACTAATGTATGTGATGGATGAATTTTTTTATTTGCATGAATTAGCAGAAAAATACCTCATCCATTTTCTTCAATATTCCCACTTTTCCTTTTATTGATGAAAAGTAATCAATTATATATCCCAGATACATCATTTCTTTCATACATTAAGAATATAGTCTCCAATTCTATTATTTTTCTGAGGTTGAAACTAAAATGCACAGTCTCATGAACGTACATTCCCAATGATTTCATTTCCAATGGAGGGATAATATCTTAGCCTAGATACACAGGGGAGGGCCTAGGTCCTTCCCCAAATGACATGACAGATTTTAATTATTCCTTCATGGAAGGCCTTAACTTCCCTGAGGAATGGATGGGGGATGAGATGTGGGGATCGTTGTGGGATATGAAAGGATGGATGGGAGGAAGAGTGAACTGGGATTGATATGTAAAATAAGATTTTTTAATTTAAATAAATTATATATATATGTAAACAAAATCATCTTCCTAACTATCCACAACTATATGTGCACTCAGTAAATGGAATATATACATGAAATAAACACACAAGCAAGGGGAAAACACCCAAAGCTGTTCTTCTGCAAGAAATGAAGTGGCTCATGAGAGAAATTACAGACAATTATCTACTTCTCAATTGTGGGGCATCTAGGTTGCTTCCAGTATCTAGCCATTACAAATAATGTTGCTATGAACATGGAGGGGGAGAGGGAGCCAGGAAAAAGAGATATCAAAATAGATGGAGTCATTATAGGTTTGAGGACAGAGCTGACACTGTGAGATTTCCAGAGATCTACAAGGATAACACCAACTGGCAAACAAAGAAATAGTGGAGAGACTACATTAATAGCCCCTCCTTGATGATAAGATTGATGACTACCTTATATGCCATCCTAGAACCTTCACCCAGTGAGTGATGGAAGCAGAGATAGATAACCATGTTTACCATGGTGTACGGATGAACTCTGGGAGCCCATTCCACATGGAGGGATGTTCTCCGAGCCTGGACACATGGGCAAGGGCCTAGGTCCTGCCATGGATGAAATGATAGACTCTGGAAATCCCCCAAAGGAGGGCTTTGCCCTCCCTGGGGAATAATGTGGTGAATGGGCTGGGGGCTGGGGGGGGGAGGAAGGACAAGGAAGGAGGGGTAGGAGAGGGAGCTGGGATTGACATATGAAGCATGCATGTTTCTAATTGAAATGAAAACATATATTGAGAAAAAATGGAAATAAGAATTTATTGAATAAACATCTCTAATTTCTTTATTTCATTTGATTTTATATTCATTTCTTGAATTTTTATTTAAAAATTCATTCTTTATTTTATATACCAACTCCAGTTCCCCCTGCTTCCCCTTCTCCCTCGCCCTACCTTCTCCCTTCCTGCCCTCCATCCACTCCTCAGCAAGGTAAGGCATTCCTTGGGGAGTCAACAAAGTCTGGGATACAACGCTGAGGGAGGACCAAACCCCTCCCTTCTGTATCAAGGCTGAATATTGTACTCCATCATAGGAAATGGGCTCTAAGTAGCCACTTCCTGCCCCCAGGACAAGTTATGCTCCCACTGCTAGCCCCCCAACAGAAAGAGCCACTTAACTGTCACTCACATTCAGAGGAACTAGTTCAGTCCTATGCAGGTTCCCCAGCTGTCAGTCCAGATACAATGAGCTCCCATTAGCTTGTGAGCTCTCTCTATGGTTTTCCCCATCATGCTCTTAACTACCTTTCTTCAACTGAACTCCAGAAACTCAATCCAGCGTCTGGTGTGAATCATTGCATCTGCTTCCATCAGTTACTAGATGAAGGTTCTATGAGGACAATGAGGGATCAAGAAGACTAGATTTGGGGGAGGGATGGGAGGGAAGAACAATGAAAGAGACATCTTGATAGAGTTAGCCCTTATGAGGTTAGAGAGAAACCTGGTATTAGAGAAATTTCCAGGAATCCTCAAGGATGATCACAGTTCAGACTCCTAGCATTAGTGGAGAGGGTGTCTGAGGGGTCTTTCCCTTTAATCAGGTTAGTGACCACATCTCTCAGTGTCTAGCCTGTCACAGTGTTTGGTCCATATGGGACAGAATTCCTAAAACTAAAAAAAGGAAGAGACACACTGTGCTACAATTCAGAAGGAGGAATGCAGAACTTCAAGCGTAACTAGAAATGGAGAAACTTTCCAAAAATAAAGAATAAAAAATGAAGGAACACAAGATTACTTTATAAATCTGCATTGGCTATTGCTAGAACTGGTTCCACATTCTGGAGAGTGCAAAGAAACTTCCAGAAGGCAGCTAACCAAAGTCAGACGTTAATGAATGAATATGTGAAGTCAGCCACAAGTAAAGAGAAAAATGTATTTCTAGGTTCATTGCCTCTGTTGGTGTGGCCTATATCTGCTCCCCTCCTACCAACAAAACCTCCATATAAATGAAGTTCATGCAATCTCCTGGTCGAAATGGAACTAAAGACAGGAATAGGCTATTTACTGCAATAGAAACTGCACTTGTAAAATAAGCATGTGAATGTCTGCTCAAAAGAATCAAATGTATAAGTGTCTGTTTATGACTCCTCTGATGATTGGGCTAACAAGAGGTCTTAGGTTGGAGTATTGTAGCTGACCTGATATCCACTAGTTGACATTTCAGCATCTGTGCTGACTGGCAGTTTCTTCAAAACTGCTAGAGAATAGCTCCTCCATAAATAAAACTTTAGATATATGATCCACAGAGTGGAAGGTATTAATTTTTTTAGAAAGAAAAACTCCTCAACTTTCTCATATGAAAACATTTAATTAAACTAAGTAAATGACATGAAAGTAAGAAAACATCCACATCAAAGATAAACACTTTCTAATATTGCTTTTCAAGAGTTTACTTTGCATACCATATAATAAAAATTCTTATATCTCTTAAGCTATTCAAGTAAAGTATCATTGGCATAAAAATTGGACCCACTAACTATGGAGGCTGAATAAGTTCAGTTCTTATGATCTAGTATATTATTTTCTTTTAACAATCTTAACTTTAGTGGTGATTAATACATTAAGTATTCAATAATCTATTTAACCTGGGCACTGAAATAAAATGAAATAAATTGATATTTTCAAAGTGTTAAAACCTCATCCAATTTAATTATTGTTGTGATGTGCTTATATTTTTGTCTTTATTAGATTTAAAATTGTTTACATAAAATTTATTTTGATCCCATTCTTTCATCTGCCCCAACTCCTCCAAGATCATTGTTGCCAACCTATTCCCTGAATTTCATATTCTCTATCTCATTAAAAAAATCAAAAGAATAAGTAAAAGAACCAATGAGCAAACATCTCTAACAAAAAGTACACAAAATTCATGGATTCCAATTTATGTTTGTCAACTACTTCTGGGGCTTTTTCTGGAGGATGCTGACATACCCAATGTCAATCCATTAAAAAATCTAATTTTTTCAAGTAGGTATCAATTGAAAACAGTTGTTTTTGTATTTGTTGTTGTTGTTGTTCCATGTAGACTGTCTGTCCACTTCCTTTTCTCTCTCCTCAGTGCTAGGATTTTTGTCTGGCATAAACTCATACACTCTTACTTCCTGTCACAAGCTCCCTAAGTTCATATATTTATCTGTCCTTCTGTATGTGGTAGATTCTCTTTCCTTGTAGTTATTCACCACCTCTGGGTTTAATAGTCTTTCTGCCTTTTCTTCCATACTAGACCTGTAAGTCATATGGAGAGGGTCTTTATAAATATATCCTATTTGGGCTTGAGTGTTCTAAAGTCTCTCACTTTCTGTGTATTATTCACTTTTGGATCTCTATGTTGGTTAGCATTTGCTACAAAAAGTTTCTCTGATGAAAACAACGTGATATACCAATGTATGGATTTAACAAATTTTACTAGAACTCATTGATTATTAATTCTATTAATAGATAGTATACTAATAAAATCTTATACAGTAAAATGTTTGGACCTTTGGGAAGTAGTTGAACAGGATGCTGTATCTGCTCAGATAATTCTCATTTATTATCCACATCTTAAATTTTGGTTCCTTTGACCACATGATAAGTATGCTCATAGTGAAATGGTATACTGTTATATAGAATTTTATATTATCATAATGCTATTCTTATTTTTCTATTTTTCTTTAACTCTCTCATTTTACTGCTAATTCCTAGTGAAACAAAACAGATTCTCAGGGAATGATAGCTGCTTTTTGTTTATTTGTTGACCAATGACTTAATAAATAAATGCCAATAAATATAAAGTTCTTTGGATTCCAAATATTTAAAAAAGCAGGATAGAATGATATCTCACTTGGTGAAGTTATAGCTGCTCAAATATTAGGATCTGAGTTCGAATTCCAAAATGCATATAAAAACCATCAGACAAGAGTAGCATGCTTGTAACTATTGAGAGGAAGCTAAGTCTTCACACACTAAAGTAAGCTAATTAACAGAATTACATCATAGAAATCATAGGTATACAAATGTTAGTACTTTTGGGAAACAAAGCAGCAGTGAAACAGAGAAAACTTCCATCATATGTAATTTAAAAATAATATTATTGTTATTACTATTAGTGTGTGTGTCTGCTTCTGTATGTGTGTGTGCACACACACATCCACACATGTACACAGAGATCAGAAATTATTTGGGCATCTGTTTGATCCTTCCACTATGGGTTTCAAGGATTGTACTGCATTGTCCTGACTACAGAGTAACACTTTTATCTGATCAACCATTTTGCCCACTGTACATATACCTTCTAATAGTTAGTAGTGCATTGATATTCTCCAAAAGATCTATAACCATTGTAATTTGAGGATAGTGGTAGAGTTAAAGAGACTAAAAATTAGAGAAAATATACACCAGGAGAAAGAATATTGAAAATCCATGCCAATTTGCATATGTCATGTTCTTTTTTTGTAAATGGATACTGTTATCATTGCTATTACAATGGAATAACATTTTATTTATTGTCTGTTAAATTTGAAAATGACTAATCTCACTGCAGTTTCATGTCTTTCCAAATGGTATAACTTGTACCCTAATGAGGCTCTATATTTCTCACAAATTGAAACATTTAATACACTGCTTATTAATGCTCCCTGCACTAGAAAGCTTTCTATAGCTTTTCACAACTTTCTAAAAGAGCAGGTGGCCAAATAATTTCTTTTAAAAGTATGCAGATTGCTGTTTCTCAAAGCCCGTTTCATCAATGATGCTAAATACATAACCATGAAAGATGAGGAAGATATTGAATCAGAAAAATCTTGAAGGACCAAGGCACCAAAATAAATATGTTTTCAACTCTTCTGACATCTGGTACTCAACATGAAACTGGAATATTGAAACATTGTTAAAGGATATTTCCTTCAAAAGATTGATTCAGATAATTGTGTAGCTGCATCTACTACATCCACTAGTATACTAATAAAGAAAAAAACTCATCACTGATGTGATCATTTAAACAAATATATTCTTAAAATAACAATGGAGAACAATACAGTACAATTTAGACATGACTCACTTGGAAATAGCTTACTTCTCCTTACCAAAGAGCAACGATTTCCCCTTCCTTCCCAAGTTGAGTATTGCAGATTATTTAACTATTGTGAAATAAATCATTTCATATTTTTCAAGTCAAACTGTACCTTCACACTATCACTCATAATCATGCTAAAATATATTGAATATATTGGGTCTAATATTTAGAATAAAATATCCCATTATATCACAATTATCATAACTTAAATGTCCCAGGCTACATTTAAATACCTTAATACCACTCTATCACATCTACCACATAAGCATATAAAATTTTTATTTATATACGTATAAAATAATTTAAAACTATACAAATAAAGGTTTATTTTTTCCAAATATTTTATTTAAAAATCATTCATAAAACTCTAGCTCTGTCCTGTGTGTTTCATGCTCTATGTAACCAAATTTCATTTTAGAACATCTGGGGAAAGACTGATAATCATTGCCTTAGTTGGATTTTCTATTGCTGTGAAGGGATACCATGATTACTACAAGTCTTAGAAAGAAAAACATTTAACTGTGGTGGCTCACTACAGTTCATAGGTTTAGTCCATTTTCATCGTGGTGGGAAACAAGGCAGCAGGCAGGAAGACAGTGTTAGAGCAGGAGCTGAAATTTCTTACATATTTGACAAGCAACAACAAGTGGCCACACCATGTCCAATAAACCCACACTTCCCAATAATGTCACACCCTTTGGTGGCTGTTTTAATTCAAACCACCATATTTCCCTCTCTGCTCCCCCAAAGGCTTGTAGCTATATCATGATGCAAAATGTATTAAGTCTAACTTCAGCATTCCTCAGAGTTTGTCAGTCTCATCATTTTTAAAAACCTGAAGTTCATATTCGCTTCTGAGATTCATACCATATCTTTACAGCAATCACCTGTGAAATAAAAATCATAACCAGATCAGATACTTCCAATATATAATGGCACAGGATGTACACCATTACAAGTGTAGGTAAGAGGGCATAATAAGGAAATACTGGACCAAAATAAGATCAAAAGCAAGCTAAGCATTCTCTTAACCCTGAATCTTTATATCTCATGTCAAAACATTCTTCAAATCTCCAACTTCTTTCAGCTTTGTTTAATGAAACATACTTCTTTGCTTTGGGCTGGTACCAAACCCTGCCTGAAGTTTTGTTTGGCGAAGAATCCCATGGCTCTGAAGTCTAGAAAATATTGTGTTCTTCAAGAAAATACAATCTTTTTTTCTCATGTTATTTTTTTCATTTAAATTTGAAACAAGATTGTTTTACATGTCAATCCCAGTTCCCTCTCCCTCCTCTCCTCCCCTGAACCCCCATCGATCTTGTATCACCCCTTTCTGCTCCCCAGGGAGGGTGAGGCCTTCTATGGTGATCTTCAAGGTCTGTCATATCATTTTGATCACGGCCTAGACCCTCCCACATGTGTCTAGGCTGAGAGAGCATCCCTCTATATGGAGTGGGCTTCCAAAGGCCTTGGAATAAATATTGATCTATTACCAGAGGCCCAATGGATTAACCAGACCTCCAAACTCACATCCATGTTCAGGGGATCTGGAATTGTTTGCTGGCTTCCCAGCTCTCACTCTATTGTCTATGAGGTCCCCCGTGTTCAGGTTAGCTGTTTTTGTGGGTTTCTCCATTCTGTTCTTTACCCCTTTGGTCATCTCTCCCCCATCCCTGCAACAGTATTGTAGGAGTTCAGCTCAGTGTTTAGCTGTGGGTATCTGCTTCTGCTTCCATCAGCTGCTGAGTGAAGGCTCTAGGATAGCATATAAGGTAGTCATCCATCTCATCAGGGAAGAGCATTTAAGATAGCCTCTCCACCATTGCTTAGATTGTTAGTTGTGTTCATTCTGGTAGATCTCTGGACATTTCCCTAGTGCCAGATTTCTCTTTAAACCTAAAATGGCTCCCTCTATTATGGTTTCTCTTTTTGTGTTATCCTCTATTCTTCTCCTGACTCAGCCTTCCTGCTCCCTCATGTCCTCTTCTCCCCTTCCTTCTCCTCTCTCCATCTCCCTACCCCCATGCTCCCAATTAGCTCAGGAGATCTTGTCCATTTCCCCTTCTCCATGGGAACACTTATGTCTCTCTTAGCATCCTCCTTGTTTCCTAGGTTCTCTGGTGTTGTGGATTATAGGCTGCTAATCCTTTGCTCTATGTCTAAAATCCATATATGAGTGAGTAAATACCATGTTTGGCTTTTTGTGACTCAGTTACCTCACTTAGGATGGTTTCTTCTAGTTCCATCCATTTTCCTGTGAATTTCAAGATTCCATTGTTTTATTTTCCACTGAGTAGTACTCCATTGTGTAAATGTACCACATTTTCTTTATCCATTCTTCAGTTGAGGGGCATCTAGTTTGCTTGCAGGTTCTGGCTATTGCAAATAATGCTGGAACATAGAGGAACAGATATCCTTGTTGTGTGAATGTGAAGTCTTCAACCTCACAGTTTAATCAGTGGACTCTATAGTTCTCCATTTAGGGACACCCTTGACACATGTCTGGCCTCAGTGGTTAATTTCAGTCTTACAGTAAGTTTACATAATGCCTTTCTTTTATCTTCAACTCTCAAGCCAGGGCCATGTGGCCAAAGTTGCTAAGTTCTGCTGCTTACTTCAGCTGGAACATGGCTGCCTTGTTCAGTTACGTCTTCAGCCGTTTTCTATTTTCCATGGTTTCCTTCACTGCCTAAGACTGGTTGTATGGGACCTCTTTCTGTAGACCAGGCTGTCCTCATACCCACAGATTAACTTACCTAGGCCTCTGGAGTGTTAGGATTAATGGTGTGTAGTGTGGGATATTTGACTATACTGTGAAGTCAATCTTGGATGATGTGGCAGAACCCATAATGAATAGACAAGAACTAGTCATAGGGAGTATGCAGGACCCCAGAATATGGACAGAGAGAAGCACAGGAAGGAATAGGGAAGGACTTAGATATTCACAGTCTTTTTTGGTTTGGTTCAGGTGGAGAGACACTTGTCTTGCTGGATCTCTGGCCATGAAGGTCAGATGTTTACACCTTGGCTTCTTTGATCTAGTATATTTTTATGAGGACATCTGACTCCCAAGTATTTATTGGTAAATGGAATGCTAAAGAGTGAGTTAAATCCTACATTTGGTGACTGCAGCCAAATCTGAGCCAGTGCTGGCAGAACAGAAGTCCCACCAGCTGTTTTCTAGTTGCCAGGTGCTGACAGCAGTTAAAATAGATTCAGGTGTGGCCCTTAAGCTAAAAGAAATGCAAGTTCCAACATGGGACTTAAACAGACATTTGTAGAAGACATGCTAGCTGATACCACTGCAGGCACAAACACACCTCTTGCAAGGCTATACTCCAGGCACAGACAACACTCAGGGTGATTACTTGTGGGAACTCTAGAGGGTGGACTTGCACTCAGGAATTGTGGAGGGGCCCTGAGCTTGCCAATGATGTCACAGCTGCGGACAAATTGAGAAGTCAGCAGATTTAGTGAGATTTGGGAAATTCATAAGGAGACATTTTAACAATATTGAAAAGAAAGAAAAATGTTTCCCATGTTGAGAATGGGAAATATCACAATGCAGGAGTCACAACTCTATATAGTGAGAGCTACAATGGATGGCCTATAAAAGGAAAAACTAAATGAAGTGACAACTAACTTAGATGGTATTGACATAGGCTGACTGAAATTACTGTCAGTTTGGAAATTCATGTTTTATCCTTTAAAGAGTAGTTTTATATTTGCACCAAATACGAAAATTTGATTGATAAAATACAAACTTTACAAAGAAATACTAATGAAAATAAGAAAAATACTTAGACACAGACAGAGGAATTTAGGCAAGAACTTACCACACTACCGCATGATGAAATTGAAGAGCAGTGTGTTGAGTACAGCCTTCCTGACAGCCTGGTTCCAGAGCTGCATCAGTCCCAAATAAACACACATGAGGCTATATTAATTTTAAAGCTGTTGGCCATTTGCTTGGTTTCTTATTGGCTATCTCTGACTTAAGTATTTACCCCATAATTTTTAATCTAAGTATTTCTTTTACCAGAGAAAGGGGTCCGACCTCTTATCCCTATGGCAGCTACATCATGGCTCCCTGTGTTTCTCTTTCCCAGAATCCTCCTCGACTCCTAGTCACATCTATCTTGCTTCCCTATTGGCCAACAGTGCTTTATTTAACGACCAATAAGAGAGAGATTTCAGAATGACATCTCCCATCATGGGTGGATCAAATTTATTAGAAAACCAACCTTAGTTCATCCTGTTATTGTACAAGAATGACCAGTCGACAATAGGTACCCTCAAGGTTATACAGGACTAAAATGGAATGTTATTGAAAATTATATTTGAAAAGATTTAAGGAAGTATTAATTGCATATGATATGCGATCATCCTATGTGAAGCAGATGTTAAATTCATGGGCAACTCAGAATAGAATTATTACCCAAGACTGAAAAAAATTAGCTATAGCTATATTGTAAGTTTGTCTTCAGTTACAATAGAGAAAGAGGATGGTAGGGCCAAATATGGCTAGAGGTATTGATGTTTCCCAAGATCACGTTCTTTTTTGTTTGCTTTTTGAGACATGGTTACTCTGTATTGTTTTGGAGGCTGTCATGGAACTGGCTCTGTAGACCAGGCTGGCCTCAAACTCACAGAGATCTGCCTGCCTCTGCTTCCAAGTTCTGGGATTAAAGGTGTGCATCACCAACACCTGGCACAAGACCAGTTTCTTGATGAAGGCCAATATGCTGATTTGCAAAGACAGTTTGAATTTGATGATCACACCTTCACCCTATGTCATTTAGAAGATTTGAATGCTTAAGGACAAGGTTGAAGAATCAGGAAATAAGTCTGAGTCAAATACTATAATTATACAATACCCAAAAGAAACCTTTACTGATTTTTCGCAAACATTGATTTCATCTCTAAACAGAATAGTATCAAATATAGAAGTTAGACAAATATTAATTAAATCTTTGGCCTTTTAAAATGCTAACTCACAATGCAAATAAGTTATTGGGCCTCTAAATGTAAGATCAGCAGTGATAGATGAATGAATTAGAAGTATGGTTGATGTTGGATCTCATGGTTATAATGCTGCTTCAATAGAAGCATTTACAAGAAACTGTAAGAAATGTTAAAATGTCTGATGTTTTAATTGTGGGAGGTAAGAGAGCATTTGAAAAGGGATTGTAGACAAGGTATTCCTAGAAAAAAATGTATTTTTCAAGAGGTAATCCAATCAGAAGACCCCAGCCTTCTGAATTATACAGAAGGTGTGTAAAAAGTCAGCATTGGAATAGTGAATGCACATCAGCAATAGACAGGCAAGGTAAACCTTTGCCATGAAGAAATGCCCTGAGGGCCTGCTCACAGACCTCAATATCTTGTTTGCTTCAATTGTCCTCTGTCAGTACTGCAGAAACTCATCCACAGAGCAATTAGAAGACATTATCTACTGCTAAAAATTACACTGCTCTAGGTATGATCAAGAACAGGACAATTTTAGTGACATACAAAAATAAATCAGGATGACCAACAAACATTTTGGCAAACTGTTGCCAATAGATACAGACAAAAATTTAATTAACAAATAAATGACATTGAAATCATAGGCCTATTGAACATAGGCACAGATGTACCAATAATTTCACCAAAATATTAGTACCTAGACTTGCCTCTTCAGGAGGTAAGTAGTCAACATCTATGGTTTGGAAATTTATCTCAGATAAAACAGAGTACAAGATGGATTGTGTGTATAGGGCCAGAAGTAGAGATAGGTAAATTAAAGCCATAGGTGTCTGACATAGCAGTGGATGTATAGCGATATGATTTGTTACAGGAATGGAAAGGACAGATTAATATTTCTGAAAACTCAGAAACAAACCAAAAAGTAGAGATTACTTCTGGGAAATGTTACGGTGTATTATCAAGAACAGTCACAGACAGTTGAGGATGTACATAAGCAGGGCACAAAAGCTACTGGTCTTTCAAATATATCATTAGTCTGGCCTTTAAAGTGATTAACTGACAAACCTGCCTGCATGGAGTGGTGGCCATTGATATCAGAAAAAAAGACAGGAACTGGAGCAGCTGGAGAAGAACAGATAAATGCTCAATCTACTGAAGAATTGGCCAGAGAATTCTCCCATATTTATGATTACAAGGAAATCTGAAAAGGAAGAGTGGTAACAGATTTTAGAGCTATTAAAAAGGTGATCAAGCCAATGAGCTTTTTCTTTTTTTTTCTGAGACAGGGTTTTCTGTGACTTTGGAGGCTGTCCTGGAAGTAGCTCTTATAGACCAAGCTGGTCTCGAACTGACAGAGATCCACATGCTTCTGCCTCCCGAGTGCTGGGATTGAAGTTGTGTGCCACCACCACTTGGAGCCAATGGACTTCTTACAGCCTTGAATTCCCTTGCCTTCTTTATTACCTAAAAGTGATCTACATGTTTTCTGAAAAACAGGGGAATATTTTTGGATGTTTTCTGCAGTTTAAAATATGCATCGCAAATTGCATTCAGAACTTGTTTGTGCTATATTACATAATACATGTATTTTATACCTCGGAAACTTCTTTCTTGGTAGGAAGAAAATTAAGAATAGAAATGAAGTTAAAGAAAAATAGTGAATATCATTCCTTAAATTTTTACAATGTATAAATTTATATGTTCACATATTTAAAGTGGTAGTGGGATGGGGGTTCAGGGACCATGGGAATATGGGAGGGAGAGGGAATTGGTAATTGATATGTAAAATAAGATTGTTTCTAATTTAAATAAAAACTAAAAATTGCTGGTAGCAGCATTTTGGAGGAAAGAACTTTTTAAATATTTTTCAGTAGCTAAAATTTAAATATGATTTTATATTTTCATACAAAATATGTGGATAAACTATAAATTCCTAATTGTTTCCTTTAGTTTTAAAATGATAATAATATCACATTACTTTCCCTTCCATTTCCTACTGCCAGTCTCTTGGATTTATTTCTTCTTGTGCCCTTTAAAATTTGCAGATGCTTTTCTCATTGTCATTACATAAATATAACATATACCTATATCTTCCTACACATATAAATGAACCTTGTAGTTTTACACTATTTATGATTTATTAAAGATTTCAAAAGGATTAAGAAACCAAGCCAGTCACTAGCCATAGAAGGCAGGCACATAACTTTAATCCCAGCAGCCAGAAGCTAGGAGGTGATAGTACACCTCTTTAATCTTAGGGCTCATGATTAAGAGATAGACAGATCTCTGTGAATCCAACACCTCCTAGTTTTACTCAAGGTTGATCCAGTCCTAAAGAGACACAGATCGCACAAAGATGATCTCATGCCTTGGGATCACATGCTTTTAATTCCAGCACTAGAGGGGTATAAAAGATAGAAACAGTAGTCAATATCTGGCATTCATTATTCATCCACATTGAGGACCAGAAGACGTTCAGTCTCAGGATTCTCTAGCTATGTGAGGAAAAGCAGCAGGATCAGCCCGTCCTGCCTGAGGTAGTAGTAAGTGCCAGTTTCCTCATGCTTTGCTTTTCTGATAATCAGCTTGAAGATTGAACCCCAAAGTCTGTCTCTAGGTCTTTTATTTTTCATGCTACAATACCCTTCTTGCTACAGTGTTGCTTGTAAGCATTTATTAATATTGTATGCTCTTCCCAGGAGAAAATTACAGCCCCTTTTCAGCATTCATAAGTTAAAGATAGTTCTTTATATATGATGGCTACCTCAATCCCTATGGCATGTTTATTATTGTTGTTCCTTTTAAGCTCATTTTAAATTGGTAATATGGGTAAAATTTTATAGCTGTGTGTTATAACATCCCTAGGAGATATACACAATATCACAGCCACTTCCATAATCCTCTGGCTCTTACAGTCTTTCTGCCTTCCTCTTCAAAAATTTTCCCTGAGTCATGGTTCCTGGAAATATATTCTGCAACCATTGGAGCTAGGATTTGCAACCCTGTATAGTTATCATTTTTGTTTTTCTGTTATGCTACCCATGTGTTGCTATTCCTCTCTTTTTCTCCCTCACCTTGAGATGTTCCCTTTTATTCTTTCATGATTTATCCATTACATTAGAAAACCAGAAATAAATGAGTGAATGAGTGAATATTTAGATTCAGAAAAACCACAAAAATTAAACCAAGAAAAATTCAACAATTTAAACAGATTTTTAACAAATTACACTTAAATAGTGATAAAAATGTTCAACTAAAAATGTCCAGAGCCAGATGACTTCACAGAGGAATTGGACCAAATTGTTGAAGTACATCTATAATCAATCAATAAGGAACTTTAAAAAGCAAAACAAACAAACAAAAGAAGCAGAACTCACAAACTTCTTCTTTACAGCCATTGTTACTCTCACACCCAAAACAGATAAAGATAAAAGTATAAAAGAAAACAATACGTCAACATTCCTCATAATCTTAGACTCAAAAATGTACAATAAAATACTTTCAAACAGATATAAATAAAAAGTTTATATAATATTACTAAGTATGCTTTATCCCTGAAATTTATACTTTGCCATATGCAAGTCAATAAATGTACTAAAAAATAGTCACATGATTTCTTCAATAAATGCATAAATATACTTTGATAAAATTCAACATATTTACATAGTAAATATCCTAGAGAATATAGGACAAGAGGCCACATACTTAAATGTAATGAAAGTTACATACAAGGAATTCCCAGGTAAATGGAGAAAACATTGAAGCAATCCCAGTGAAGTTAGGAATGAGACAGTATTATTCAGTCTCTCTAACCCTTTTCTATATAGTGTTCTAAGAATTAAGTGGACCAATAAGATGATAATGAAGTTAAAAAGATACAAATGGAAAATCAAATCAAAGCACCCCTTTTTGCTGACAACACATTGTATATCAGAAAGCTCAGGTAATTTTCCAGAAAATTTTTAGAAATGATTTTTAAAAAATTGTTAATGTGTCAGAATTCAGAAACACTTACAGAAATCAGTAGGTTATTTTTTAAAGGAAACAAAAACAAATTACAGAAAAAGAGACCATGGACACATGCTCTTTCACTATAGCTTCAAATAAAATAGAATATCCAGTAATAAATGTAATCATGGAATGAAAGTCATGATTACATTTATTACTGAATGAAAGCCATAAACCTCTGAGGAACAAAATTGAGAAAGACACTAGAAAATTGAACACCATCCCAAACTCATGTGTTGGTAGATTTAATACTCTGAAAATGATGATATCACCAAATTTATTTATGGAGTCAATGCAAATTCAATAAAAATTCCCATCTCACACTTCAAAGACACACGAAAAACTATCCTAAAATTCATAGATTGGCATAGGGTATCCTGGAAAACCAAAACAATACTGAGGAAAAAGTATATTAGTAAAATGATTACCAATCCACATTTTCAGATGATTTTATATACCACAGTAATGAACTTGAATATCCCCCTAAGTTACACATTCTCAAACAGTCATTTTAAAGAATAGATGGTCATTGAATTTATTTTTTACTGTAATTGTTTTGAAGAAAGTTTATATAAAATTTTGAAGAAAGTTACTATGGAAACTTTTAGTGCAACCAAATTCAGTTATTAGTTTGATATATGATGCTAAAATTTGTTCTATAATGTACATTAGATAACAAATATTGCTTCAAATACAAGAGTTCCATTTTACACTTAGTTTGACAGGATAATATTTTATACACTTTTTATTATCTTTAAAATAGACGGTGTGTAATAAATTATGATACAGTCCCATACTCCTGTCAAAATCGCCAGGTGACTTTGTCCTTGAACACATCAAGTGGGAGACATGGTCAGAAGTTCTTACTTCTGTTGACAATGACTGATATTTTCCGATATTGTTCTCTATAATTTTGTTCTATTTGATGTCATTGTCATTGTGGTGAACATTTTTTCATAGTATTTCATTATTATATTGTTTACAATTTCAGAGGTTTTGTACATTCTCATAGTGACAGGATCATGACAGCTTGCAGGTAGTCAGGGTACTAGAGATGGAATTGTGAAAGATAGATGTGCCCTGATCTGAAAGCAGCACTAAGAGTCAGGCAAAGAGACAGACAGAAATTATATATATATATATATATATATATATGTATATATATATATATATGCACACACACATGCACAGAGGGGGGGACTGGGTCTGGGGTAGACTTCTGAAACTCAAACATATCTCCAGTGACATCTTTCTTCTAATGAGGTCACACCTCCTCCAATGAGGCTACATCTCCTCTAATGAGACCACAACTCCTAATCCAGTCAATCCTTTGAAAGAGTTCCACTCCCTGGGGACTAATGATTCAAATAAATGAACCCAAGGAGGTTATTCTTCTTTAAACCACCATACCTCCACAAATAATTAATATCTGTAGAAATGAACATTTTCTCTACAGGTACATGCCACAATTTGTTACACATATATTGAAAAGGAAATATAAATTTTATATGTGTAACTTTTCAGAGAACCTAGAAAATCCTTAGACATGAATGTCTATTGAATAGTATATAACTGGAATTCAGAAAGTGCTTGCCTAAGAAATGTAAAATAGAAAAATGTTATGTGAAGTAATCTGTGATACACAATAGAATTTGGATGTCAGTATTTCCTAGTTGTGTATATATGAGCAAGTTATAAAACAATGACTTTAATGTCTTGTTAATTTAAAAAAGGAGTGAAAAATTTTAAGCCCTTAAGAAGTAATTTAATTACATTTCATGTAATATTTTCCTTTGTATGGGAAACTTCCTTATTTGTATCTGTTTCCTCAAAAATATCTTAAAATGAGTGGTAAGTAAACAACAAAAAAGGAAAGTATTTTTTAAAAAAATAAACCATTAATAAATGCTGAATTGCAAGCAGCTGAAAGAATTGTTATCAAAACTTGCATGGAAATAAACACACACACAGATAGACAGAAACAGTCACATCAAAATAACTAGGGGTGTAAATGAAAAATTATCTATACATGTTCTCCATTGTTATAATAATACAAGAAAGGCATTTTATTTAATGCAATTGTTTTTTAAAATATTTGATAATGAAATCTTGAAAAGATTGTCATACTACCAGAGAAAATTACTTCTTTCTGCCATTTTAATGTCATAGAATAATTACTCAGGCTGAACAATGATGATCATTAAAACTGTAACTACTCTCATGTAACTAGTCTTCCATCTCCAATAAATAAAATAAAATTTTGCAGTTTAACTAGGAAAACATTTTATGATGCATGTAACTGATAAATCATATTCAAAATATACTCATTTAATGATCAAAATTTGATAAATGATTTATATACTTTATTTTGCAAAATCTGCAAGCTCTGGATTGAATACATGAAAAATATGCTTACTGTAAGTACTCATTAGAAAGTTTCCAATTGTATTCATGTTAACTTGCCATTACATAGCCACAAAAATGTATGTCCAAATTAAGATGAAAGTAATGCATACAGAGTTGGGACAACAACAACCAGAAATTTCACTTCACTGGTGTAGCTATCAGGTAACTAGGAATTAAGATTTCTACTCTGATTGTACATAACAAATTATGTTCCTTTAACCACTTCAAGATCTGCTGCATATGATGTTTAAAATGATTACATTTTCTTCAACAAATTATGACCATGCCTAATAATTACCTTTTAAATCTCCAAAAGGAGGATGGGGCCCCACTACAACAATTACATCTGGATTGTGGCAATGCCACCAAAATTACAAACACCACCTAAATACTGGCTTTGGACTATAAGCTGCTGAGGGAAATGTGGTCTTATGTTTCTGTCTGCCTGGCCCCATTTTGTTTAGCTCCAAATAAGGACACAAAGAGTTAAACAATTATAAACTGTTTGGCCAATGGCTTAAGCTTCTTACCGGCTAGATCTCTCTCAATTATTAACCCATTTCTATTAAACTATGTATTGTCATGAGGCTGTGGATTATCCATAACTCAGCATGTTACTTCTTCAATAAATCTATGGTATCCACCTCTCAAACTCTCCCCGCATTCTTTCCACAGAATTCTCCTCATCACATAGGCCCACCTATACTTTCTGCCTGGCTACTGGCCATTCAGCGTTTTAATCATCAACTAGTAAGAGAACCATATATATAGAAGGACATCCCCCATCAGAAAAATTTCAAAGTGGCCAATTGAAATGGTCCAGCCTCATAGACTACTCTTTTGAGGACTTGAGATAAGTCCCGTATTTTCTCCCTATACAGAGACTGAACAACAAAGGATATAGCTAGCTTTCTCACATCTTGATAATTACAATTTTGGGGTCCACTAAAATGCAATCATCCCCATACAGCCAAGTAATTTTAAGAACATGATGCCTACATCTTCAAGAGGTGGGGTGGGAAAATATTGGTTGTGCAATGGGTAATGGATGTTTGACATCATTAGGGAGGTTGTTTACAAGTTAGTATTGATAATGGTCAGGGAAAAGGCTGAAAAAAAAGAGAATAGATTCAGGATTCTTGTTTTGAAAAGATAAAGGGATGATTCAGTTATAATTGGATAGATAGGATAGGGTAATTATTGAAATTATTTTAAAACCAAAAAAGTAGCTACTAGTGTTAAGGATTTTACAATGTTATAGATTTTTGTATATTGATACAAATTTAAGGTTATTTTTGGTTAGAAAATGTGCTTATATTTCAACTCTTGTTTAAGATATTATACCTATATAACTCAGGTAAAAATGTAATGTGAGTTTCTAGTGTTTGAAAGTTGTTATTCCAAACTATAAAGAAATGCAGGTTAGCAGTTAGTCACCTATTGCAATCAAACTGGTAGTCATGGTTTGGATGTTTTCAAGGTCAAAAAACAGACATATTTTAGATAGTCAGGTGATCTTTAAACTTTTCAGAGACCTACAGAGTATGATTTTTAATATGTTTTAATAACACAGATTATTTTTTAATGAAAATGAGGCAGTTCTACTACTGGAAGTACCAATATACTACAGAGAAGATGATGGGCGTTGATGAAATTCCAGACTGAGTTTACTTTCTTTGTGTCAAAAGTTAGCCAGTGGGCAAGAAACTGTCCTTGCCTTGACTACTGACATTATGTTTGCCAAATTGGACAAGCAAGACACAAAAGAAGTGGCTACAAAACTTTGCCAAGACAAGGCATGACAGTCCTTCAGAATATCCTGCTTCACAGAAAAGTCTGTCAAATATTCTAGGCTTGTCGGCCAAAGATGAATGTGCCTACATTACAGAGTAACCATATGTGACTGTCCAGAGAGCATGCTGTTTCTGTCATTTTTAACATTTTGCTTGCATTCTTTACTCAGGTAATATTATTTGTGTCTTGGGTCTCTGATGGAGTTGAAGACTAGATAGTTATAGTTTGCGTTGTTAACATATTCAGAGAAAAGTTACAAAGGAAATGTAAAGTATATAAGTTTGAGACACAAAAATATATTTTTGGTTTGGTAATACAATTTAGGACAAAAGGCAAATTAGGAGCAACTCTTTGGAGTCAACAAGACAGGATAGATAATGGAGCATTGTCTCTGAATTTGTCAAATGCAAATGGACTAGACATTGTTAATGTGATTCTTGACTGTAATATTATACATATTATTGCACTTATTGTATATAGTTTTTATAAGTTGCTTAAAACTCTTGATTTTTATTTAGACAAAAAAGGAAATGTGCGATATTTTGTTTGTGTTCTGACAAATAAAGCTTGCATGGAGATCAGAGAGCAAAGCTAGCCACTACTCTACCATAGAGGTCTGGAAGTCTCTTCAGACAGAAAGGAAATGATAAGGCAAGGTATAAACAAGATCTTAGCCCCTGTTGATCACAGGATTCAGAGAGATAAGAAGTAACTCTGACTGCTCCTTTGCTTCTCTGATTTTTCATCATTTACATCAATATCTGATTGTGGGTTTTTATTGATATGACCAATTATGATAGTGCTTCATCATGCTTTCAGAACTGTGAACACTAGTCTGTAGGGGAAACTACTCTACATGGGTAACAGTTAGACTTCTCTGTGGTCAGTTAGATATAGGTGCTGAATTCAGCAATAAGACATTGCCATTAGTTTGTGGAGAACAACCAATCACCTTGGAAATAATCTGAGTTATTTGGGGCTTTCCTTGTGACCCCTTTGACCAATGTCTCTTATGGATATTATCCATTCCTGGTACTGGAGGCTTTATTTGGGAATAAGTGACATCTAATTGTGGGTTTTTCTCACTATTAAATGATAGTACCATTTAGATATCTTTCCTTTGTATAGGCCCATGAGTTTTGTAGCTGGATGTTGAGTTAAATAAATTCTCAGATTTGTGAGAAACTGCTATATTTATTCTCATAATTTCTGTGCATATATGTCTTTCCTTTGGCAATTGATAAGTGTTCCCTTTAGGCTATATTACTAGCATGAGATGTAATTTGTTTTATTGATCTTGGCCATTCTGAATGGTATAAAATGAAATTCCTAGGTAGTTTAATTTGTATTTTTCTGATGGCTAAGATCTTTTTCTTTGCAATTTGCATTTCTTCTTTTGAGAATTCTGTTTAGCTCTGTACACATTTTAAACATTTTAAATGATTTTTTCATGATATCCATTTTTGTGTTCCTTTATATTTTAAATATTATACATCTACTAAGTATATAATTTCACATTCTGTACCCTGCCTTTCTCTTAGAAAGATGGAATCCTTATTTATTTATACAGTAGCTTCTCAGTTTCATGATGTCTCACTTACTAATTATTGTTCCTAATGCCTCTGCTATTGGTTTACTGATCAGAAAACCTTACACTTAGTCAGTGGGTTCGAGTATTCCCCACTTTCTTTTCTATCTGATTTAGAGTATTTGGCCTTATGCTGAGTTCATTGATTCATTTGGAATTGAGTTTTATACAGAGTAATGAATATGGGACTATTTGCATTCTTTTATAGATATTCTTAATATGAATGGCAACAAAGAGGCTCCAGTCATCAAGGTTGGAAAATGTAATATGTGACCATCAGTTCATGGTTTTCTTTTTGAATCTGCACTGACTATTCCTTTTGTTTTTTATTTTGATTACTTTTTTCCATTTCATTAAATTTATTTATATTATTATTTTTCTAAAGAGGATCTGTCTCTGTAGTCCTATACTTATTTTTGTAGAACAAGCTGGCATAAAATTCACAGAGATCCACATACCTCTGACTCATGGTGTGGTTCCTCAACCACAAATGACCCATCAAGGCTGGAGGACATCACACAAGAAGGAACAGAAAGACTCTATGATCTAGACATCAGATACCACAGAAGCAAAACATGCAAAAAAGTGTTATTTTAAACCAGGACCACTATGCTTATGAACTCATATAAGCTATGGCTGCCCACCCAATATGCAGAAGATCAAGCAAAGCAAAATTATAAATATGGATGGAGAAGTGGTTCATCTCTGAACTGGGTAGTTTAATGTCAAATTTGTGTACACTAAAGTCATCTGAGAAGAGTCTATCTCAATTAAGAAAATTCATCCATAAGACCATGCTACCCTATAGAACAATTTCTTAATTAAATGGGTGGGACCAAGCCCAACGTAGGGAATCACTGTGCTGATGATCTATTTTAATTATAAACAGGTTAAGCAAGCCCGAGGGACTGAGCCAGTAAGCAGCACTCCTCCATGGCCTCAGCATTAGCTTTTGCGTCCAGGTTCTTGCCCTGTTCAATTCCTTTCCTGACTTCCTTTTATGATGGGCAATAATGTGGATACCTAAGCCAAATAACTCTTTTTTCTCCAAGTTGCATTTGGACATGATGCTTTATCATGACAAAATTAATGCTAAGACAACCGCCATACTCCATATGAGGGGTTATTGACAAAGTTAGTTGAGTGAGGAGAGAGAGTCAGTTTTCTTTAAATGTGAGGCTTCTGTGAGGTTGACTCTCCCCCAGTGCATGGAAAAACCTTCAGGGCATATAGAGAGCTTAAATTGAACCCTGAGGGCTTTTAACACCAGCAGAAGTTATGACGTATGAAGTTTAGGAGTAGTTAAGTAAGGGCTAGATGACAAATGGGATAAATATGATAAAATATACAGTATATGAAATTGTCAGTGAATTAACAAAATATTTTAAGAGGTTAAAGGAAGCAAAAGGAAAAATTTAAATTTTTTTGAAAAAAACTAAGTATATTAATTTAAAATTAGTATAAATACTAATTTACATGTTGAGACTGGTAATGCAGAAGGTTTATCTTTGATCAAAGAGAAAAATATAAAAAATGAACACAGAATACACATGAAAAAACAAATCCAGAGATACAACCAGAAGAAAAAACAGAAGGAATGCATATGGAAATAGTCATAAGATATTTTCCTTTGGAGAAACAAATGAATCATTGAAAAATTAATTTGCAACATTCCCAAAGTAAAGCACCTTATAAGTAGTTTAAGTCTTATTATAAAATAATAATGAATGATAAAGTGTTGAACTGCAATAAGACTTCCTGGAACCTTGATCTGCAAAGAGAAACTAATATTTATTGATTAAGGATAAAAGATGTTTCAAGGAAAAGTTTGAATAATAAATCAAATTATTTACCTTATAGTAAAAATATTGATTACCAAGAATACAGTGGCTATGTTTTTCTCATCATATTCAATCTTCAAATATATTGTCTGAGTGATAAAGTATATTGGTCACTGAAATAGACATGAAATCTTAATAGGGGTGAAAGAGGAGAAACATATTTCTCAGAAATACTACTTGGGATACCATTTAATGTGGCCTTGCCCTGTTGCCACATATTACTACACAGTGACACTCTGAGACTACCAACAAATTTTGACTTGAATTAGAGGGTGGAGTCAACAGTTGGCTGAATGAAATTATCCATAGAGGTTTTGGAGGATCAAGATAGGGAGGCACAGGGAGTAGGAGGAGGGACTTCAAAAGATGCATGTCTTTTGAATATGAAAGTGTGGAGAGGCAGGGTCAGCTAATGTTTCTCCATCACCCTTTAGATCTGTCAGGTTTTAACCCAATATCTGATTCTCAGGTTTTATTTCATAATTGGACAATATAAGTAATCACTTCATTTCTCCTTTGGTAAGAACTTGTGATGACGCTACATAAAATTTGAAATTGATACAGTGGTACCTAGCTACCCATGACTTTGCTCACACACATCAATAGACCAGGAGAATTGCATGGACAGTTTTAATTTGTCTGAACTGGGTGGAAAAGCAATTTTTCCAGATGCAATTTAAATTTTAATTATTTTGTGTATGTTAGTGTGTGTTCCTCTATGAGAGTACAAGTATGTCATTGCATGTGTGGATGTCAGTGGTCAGTCTCAGGTATCAGCCCTCAACTTTGACCATATTGAAGACAGGGTATATATTCTTTTGAACAATTTTTTAAGATTATAATTATGTCATTTCCAAAGGGGGTCATTAAGGGCATCTAGCTATTTAAACTATAAAATTTTGTAAAGAATAATGTGTTAAACAGAATACCTACTCAAAATCTGTCCTAAAATATGGACTGTTTACAGTGAAAACATCATGATCGCTCCAAAAGAAGTTAAATTAGCTTCACACATTTGAGAAACAAGTAAACTAATAGCATTCTAAAATACATTCTTGGTCCTCTATCTTCATTTTAGCATCATGTATCTAAAAATGAGCACTGATCTAAAATGAAAAGTATGCAAGAAATCTCATGTTTATACTTTCCTTTAGTCAACATTAATATGGTCATTGCCTTGCAAAAACAGATCATGGAGTATTTAGATGTTTTGGAGGTTTTCATTTATTTAATTATTTACCCACTATATCAACAAGGTACATTAAAGTCTGTGTTCAACCATGCTGAAATTGGAAGAAAAGTGAGAACTGATTTCTGATGCAATTGATGTTTACCAGAGAGAAAGGACTCATATGGAAGAAATATTTTAGCATAAAGGATGCAGAGTCAAAATATCATGAAGTTCAATAATAATGTAAGCAAGGAGATGAATGATTATTCTCATAATCAATGACTAAGAATCAGACAAACAGTTTTTCCCCATGTGTGAATGGATGTTTTGGCTGCTGTTATATCTGTACACAACATGCCTGCTTGGGACCCACAGAGATCACAAGAATGTGTCAGATCCCCTGGAACTTAAAGAGCAGATAATTATTAAATGTCATCTTGGTTCTGAGAATAAAATCAATGTTCTGGGAAAACAGCCAGTGCTTGTAACAGTTGACCAATTTCTGCAGTCTTATCAGACTTTTCACTAATATTTTGAACAAAACCATTGCCATCATTGAATCTTCTAGGTAATATTTTGACATTAATGTTATGAAAAATGCTATAATGTTGCCCTTACATTAATAGCTAAATATACACTCTTAAAGTCATTATACTTAATTGTTCATATACAATGAAGTTAATTTTTGTTATTATTAATGTAATATATTTTTGAGTGTTGGAATATAAAGAAATAAGCCATGGTGGTATTTGTATTTAGTCCTAGCATTTTGCACACAGAGAAAGGTGATCTTTGTGAGTTTGAGGCCAACCTCGTCTATACACTGAGATTGAGGACAACTGAGGCTATATAGAAACATAGTTTCTCAAAAATAAAAAACAATAATAAAGCATACCACCCCACCTTTAATAAAATTATTAATGTTAATTAATGCATGCTGCTATTATATCTTGTGAGTTCATATTATATACAAATATTTACATATATATCCTTTCAATAATACTTAATATCATTTTATGCTATGGATTTCATAAATCTAATATTTTTGTAAGTAACATTTGGTTATTTTCCCAAATATTAAACAATACTGCCTTTGCTAACTGGTTCTAACTGTTTGCTACCTAGATTTTATGCCTTTTTAACACAGAAATAAAACTATTGTGAAGGTTTTCGGTGCTTATATTTGCTAAAGTCAATTTTTAAACATATTAAAATTGCTATATCAAAATATGTGACAATTAAAATTTCATTTAAGACATTAGGAGGACTTTATTAAACTGAAATATTCATATATATAAAAATATAGATTATAAACTAGACATGTCACATATTCACCTATAGAAGTTTTATGTCACTAAAATTTTTCAACAAGGTAACAACTGCTCCACACTCTCTCTTCTGTGTTTCCAATCATGATGAGCTATATCTTCTCAAATATGAGCCACAACATAATCTTCTTTCCATAAGTTGCTTTTGTAAAGTATTTTTGAACATTTAAAATAATGTGTTTCTTTCCAAATCATACATTCATTACCATGAAAGACAGAATTAACATGTCTAACTTGAATTTATGTCTTACTTGAGATATGTTTATACAGCACTATTGCTTTCAAGTCTATTTTCAAACTGTATTTCTAACATCATATAGCATGCATGTGAGGGAGTCCCATTCTAGCTGGGAATATAAAATAACTTTATGAAGAAAAAGTCCAGGTGAACAAAGTATTGTCTAGAAATGATTGAAACTTAATATTTATTATGTTATCATTTGTTAAACAATCATTAAAATTCACAGGGATCTTTCAATCCTGAGGGAAAATGATAAGATAATTCTATAAACATATATGCATATATTATATATTTTAAAATATAATAAATACATATGATATATTATAGAATTAGGAAAGGTAAATTTAAAAAGTTATTAATATGATTCTGTCTTTTGTGACTCTTAATAACTGAATATTTTGAAAAAGGGAGTTAAAGTATGGTGTATTCAGGTTCTATTGTAGCATTTTAGATCTATCTAATCTACTTCAAACATATATCTCCAAGAAGTGTTAGAGCCCACAGTATTGACTCTATTTCCATCTTGACTTAAGGTCAGAGAGTTTAAGTTTATTCTTGCTTCTCAAGACTAAATAACATGATGTTTGACCAAAGTTATGGCTACTTGATGTCTTGTTCTTCTAGACTAGATAACAGAATGTTTGACTTAGGGTGTGGTTACTAGATGTTTTAAATAATAAGGAGGTAATTGTGCTTGTTTGTTCATTGTATCATGGCAAGGAAGTCTTCTGCCCTCCACTTTTGTTTTGGGTATAAAAGGGTAATGAGAAACAAATTTGGGGTGTCTAAAATATTCACTGTGAGTCCTTTGGACTCTGTCTTTTGTCTTTTTTCTCTTTTCTTTCTCAATCCTCACTCCCTTTTGCAGGCATGTTTGAACAGGTCAGCTGGTCCCAAAACAGAAAAAGTAAAGGAGTTCTTGTTGTTTGTGAACTTATCCTCCCAGCCTGTAGAGAAAACAGCCATGGGTGCATCAGATCCTATAGGAACTAGAGACAGGAATACAAAGAAAGGTGTTCTCTGCCTTTGGCTTTTTTCCTTTCTCCCTCTTCCTTCTTCTCTTCCTTCTCAATGACCCTTGCTTGTTTGAGTCCCTGGGCCTCCTTTATCCCCTTCCCTAGAAGGCATTGCTCCAGTGGCACTTCCTTGCAGTCAGCTCCTAAATACTCAAAGGAATTATATTCAGAGGCAAAATTATCATTAACTTGTTACTGAATGTCTAGGAAGCTGGTACATTCTGGCTAAACGGACAGTGTATCTAGATGCTTTGAAAGCAAGGCCAATTAAAGGGGTCATCAGAACTTTAATGATAGCAGGCAGATAACAATACTATGACTCAAGACATTTTTTGTTGTAAATTTCCATTACAAATCAACATCTTTATTGACTGAAACTTAGTATGAATTCTGTGCAGGCTGAATGTTAGCATACAGTGTTCAGGAACTTAGAGAAAAACAGTGTGAGGGGGCAGATTTAAGTCTATTTACTGAGCTCCTAAACACAGAATACAGTCACCTTATGTAATGAGGGAAAAGTAAATAATACCTTCCCCTATAATTCCTAGGAAAAGCCAATCTCTGTGTGCCATGGTCATGTAAAAATCACGTTAGAAATATGCATTAGGAAAAAATTAACAAAAAGTGATTTTAACTTGGGGATGGTAAATTTGTAATCTCTTTCACAGACATTTAGCTGTTGTTAAAAACAATTTAGTGCCTTAAATATTTATTTGCCTAAGAAATGTAAATGACTTCAATGAAACTGCAGGCTGCACACCAACACAGTGGGGTGAAATGCATAGTGTGTTATGACACTTTTTTTCTGGGAGATTTTTCTGATAGATAACTTTAATCTAATTTCCTCCCTTTCTATGAATGTTACCATTCATTTAAAACATGATTTCCTGTGTGCTTGTTACTAATAGCATAATTTTCTCTGAGATGCAAATCTTTATAAGTATGAAAACAAAGCTTTAAGAACTCATGATACAGTAGATATATACATAGAAGTTCATATTCAACACAGCTTCATTTTACTTGTTTTAGTCTTAATATTATATTGACTTTTAAATGTTAATTATACACTATTACATGGAATGCATCACTTTTACTTTGTATAGTAAATAAGCAAAAATCTTTCAAATTCTGTTTTTATTGTAATGACCAAAAGTCAAGTTTGCTTTTGATAGTATAATTTGCATTTTGTCATCTTTAGATAAAACCGAGTAGGAGAATATTGACTGAAAATTTATTTCATACTTTTTCCTAAAAACAGAGATGATATTTTTATATCATTTGTGGTTTTTTGTGTTCATATGCATTTACTGTACAATGAATTCTTACTATAAAATGAAATAATCTACAAACAAAAATCTAATGCATATATTAAAAGTAGCCTATCACTATAGAGCAGGTTGAAAGCATTGCAGTTGTGAATTCAAACTTGTACAGAAATTATGTAAAATCAATATGATGGTTCCTGAGACAATTGGGAGTTGATCTACCTCAATCCATAGCTATAGCACTGTTGGGCATATACCCAAAGATGTGCAGTCATTCTACAGGAAAACTTGCTCAGCTATGTTCATTGTGGCTTACTTCATAATAGCCAGAAACTAGAGACAAACTAGATGTCTCTCAATAAAGAAAGGATAAAGAAAATGTGACACTTTTACACAATAGAGTATCACTCAACACTTAAATAATGGAATCATGAATTTTTCAGAAAAATGGATTGACCAGAAAAAAAAATTTCCTGAGTGAGGTGATGTTAGGGCAATGGATTGAGGGGTTGGAGCATTCTTGCCCAGTAGCTAGCAATACTGCAGTCATGGCAGAGTTGTGGTTGTGCCCCACCATCTTTTTGGAGACCTTGTGATCATTTTTAGGAGTCGCAGATCTATCTGTTATAATAAGCTTTTTTTCATTAAACGTTTTAAATTCCATATTTGGGAGATTTTTGACAACTTAGAGGAAAATTATCTATTAAGCACATCTGAGTTAAACAAACCTTGCTTGTATTTAGTAACCTGATTTAGGCTTAATCTTGAAAACATATGAAGGAGGAGGCTAAGTAAGGCTAATTTTTATAATTATTTATGTTGGTGCTTAGTGTAACTACAAGAATATTCTGAACAGGTTAAAGACTTTGATCCTTTCTGAAGTGACCAAGCAAAATACTTGCTTATCTAAATTATCTTTAACAATTTACAGTAAATTAGTAACTTTAATAAAACTAAGATTTTACAGGTTTATCTCATTTAAGTTTGAGCTTAAAAAATAATCATTTCTGAACTGAAGCTGTTTTAGTAACAAAATAAAATGTCTAAATAATGAATATATTCCATAGGGAAACTGGCAACTTTAATTTCTTGGTCCTTACATAGTACAACATTACAGAATACCACAGTCTCTTAAATGACTCAGCTTATCAAAATAGCTAAAGCATAACAATCTTATCAAGAACAATGAGGTCAAGACATTCATTCTTAAATTAGCTTCTGTTAACCTGATTAGACATTAGGTGAGGAGAGATGCTTTGCCAGACTGCTCAAGTCATTGTCATGCTGCACCCTTGGTAGGACCTCTCCAGTTTCTAGTGTTTGGTGATTTCTGCCTATGTTTGTAGCTCTACTTTTTTTAGTTTATTTATTTGTTAATCAAGATCATACATTAATAAAGACATGATAATAAAATATCTTACAAATTTAAAATGCCCCAAAGCCTTATAAATCTAAATATTTTAAAAGATTTTTTTTAAATCGACTTTTCTTTTCTGGTAAATTTTCTATAAAACTCCAAAATTTCCTCTTACAGAAATATAAAATCGCTCAACTGTGTACTCCTGCAATATTAGGAAGAAAGTCCCCTTTTATTTAAAAAGTGAAGATACAGGGCATTATCATAATCTGCACAAAGCAAAATCAAGCTCCAAAACCTTGTATATATTTTGTATATGAATGCATAGAAGCACAGTTTTAATATTTTATTTAAAAGGCATTGTTTTGAACATAGGCCATTGTTGTATGAATGTACATCCTTTGGGTAGACGCATAAGAGTGATATGGCTGGATCTTGAGGTAGACTGAGTCCCATTTTCCTGAGAAACTGCCATACTGATTTGCAAAGTTATTGTATGAGTTGGCACTCCCACCAGCAGTGGAGGAGTTTTACCCTTTCTCCACATCCTCTCCAGCATAAACTGTCTTCGGTGTTTTTGATTTTAGCCATTCTGACAGGATTGAGAGGGCATCTCAGAGGTTTTTTTATTTGCTTTTCCCTGATGGCTAAGGATGTTGAGCACTTTCTTAAGTGTCTTTCAGACATTTTAGATTCCTCTATTGAGAATTTTCTATTTAGTTCTATACCCTATTTTTAGTTGGATTATTTGGTGTTTGGGTGGTTAGCTTCTTGAGTTTATTGTATATTTTGCAAATCACTCCCCTGTCAGATGTAGGGTTAGTGAAGATCTTTTCCCATTCTGTGAGCTGCCATTGTGTCTTGTTGACTGTGTCCTTTGCCTTACAGAAACTTCTCAGTTTAAGGAGGTCCCATTTATTAAATGTGAGTTTCAGTGTCTGTGCTACTGGTGTTACATTCAGCAAGTGGTCTCCTGTGCCAATGCATTCTAAGAGGTTCATTGTGGTTGGATTTATGTTGAGGTTTTTGATCCATTTGAACTTAAGTTTTGTTCCTGGTGATAGATATGGATTTATCTGCAGTCTTCTACATGTCAGTATCCAGTTATGCTAGGACCATTTGTTGAAGATGTTTTTTTTTCATTGTATAGTTTTAGCTTTGTCAAAAATCAGGAGTTCATAAATGTGTGGGTTAATATGAGAATTTTCCATTCAATTCCATTTGTCTATCTGTCTAGTTTTGTGCCAATATCAAGCTGTTTTCAGGACTATAGTTATACGATAGAGCTTGAAATCAGGGAAGGTAATGTTTCCAGAAGTTCCTTCTATTGCAGCGCAGATACACAAAAGAGTGCTGGGCCCTCCCCAAATGCAGTGACAGACTTTTATTTTCCCCAGTGCAAGGCCTCACTATCCTTGGGGAGTGGGTGGGGGATGTGTTATGGTGTTCAATGGAGGGCATGGGAGGATGGGAGCATGAGTGAATGTGGGATTGATATGTAAAATATTTTTCTATAATAAAAACTAAAACAAAAAGGCATTGTTTCTAAGTACTATCTTCAATAAATCGTGTTTTAAGAGCACAAATTATGAAAAAAACCTATCCTAAAATATTTTGCATACCTGTTGTTTCCTTCAAGGTTAGCCCATATTATGTGGCTGCCTTTATTCCATAACTTGGTAAAGTCATAATACATCCTTCCTTTCTGTCACTAGCAAAGGTGGCTGCCTAAAGATGGCAGTGGGTCACAAGGTGTCATACACCAAAATGCAATCATGCTACATGGATCTTTTTACATTGCGTATGCTTGAATTGTTAACTATTAATCTTGTGTTGAGGGTTTGAAGGTAACATTTTTATTACAGATATTATAAATTTTTAACAGTTTATAAGTTGATATTAGCTGTTAAATAAATGATAATCAACTATTTGAGTATCCTTGCTTTGGAATTCTCTGTTTAGGTTTATAACAGTTTGTAAATTGAATTATTTGAGTTTTGGATTTCAAGTTTGTGAGTTTTCTAGATATTTGGGGATATTATTTCTCTGGAAGTAGAGTTGGTAAAATTCTTTTCCCTTTTTGCAGGCTGCCCCTCTGTCCAAATGACAGCAGCCTTTGTAGAAACTTTTAAGTTTTATTAAGTCCCATGTATTAGTTTTTTATCTTAGTGCCTTTGCTATGGGTGTTCTGTTCAGGCTGTTTTCTCCTATGCCAATGAGTTCCAGTCTGTTTACCAGTTTCTCTTCTCTCAGGTTTAATATATCTGCTTTTATGTTGAAGTCTTTGATTTATTTGGTTTTGAACTTTGTGCAGTGTGAGAAGTATGGATCTATTTCCATAACAAATAAAGATACTTTGTCTTTTTCCTTCCCAATTTGTATCCCTTGATCTCCCTCTGTTGTCCTATTGCTTTAAGACTTCAAGTTTTATATTGAATAAATATGGAAAGAATGGTCAGCCTTGTCTTTTCCTGATTTTAGTGGAATTGCTTTGATTTTCTCTCATTTAATTTAATGTTGACTTTCAGATTACTATAAATTACTTTTATTATACTTATATGCCTTTTATGCCTAATTTTTCTAGGACGTTTATAACGAAAGTTTGTTGTATTTTTTCAAAGACCTTTTCTGAATCTAATGGATGATAATGTAGTTTTTCCTTTTCTCAATTTGTTTATATAGTGTATTACATTAATAGATTTTTACACGTTGATCCACACCTGCATCTCTAGGATGAAGCCTTCCTCATCATGGAAGATGACCTTTTGGATATGTTTTTGGATTTGGTTTACAAAATGTTACTTTGCTTCTATGCTCATGAAGGAAATTGGTTCATAATTCTCATCCTTTGTTAGATGTTTATGTGGTTTGACTATGAAGTAGACTGTGGTTTCATAAAATGAATTTAGCAATCTTCCTTCTGTTTCTATTTTGTGGAATAATTTGGAGAGTGTTGGCATTAACTCCTTGAACACCTGGTAGAAAGTGTGTTAAATGCATCCTGTCCTCGGCATTTTTGGGGGAAAGGGGAGAGCGAGACTTTTAATGACTGCTTCTTTAGGGGATAGGTCTACTTAAAGTGCTTATCTGATCTTGATTTAACTTCAGTAAATTATTTATTTTCTTGAGAAAGTCACCTATTTCTTTAGATTTTCCTATTTTGTGAAGTACAGGTTTTTAAGGTATGTCCTCACGATTCTCTGAATTTCCTCAGTGCCTGTTGCTATGCTCCACTTTTTGTTTCTTCGTTTATTACCTTGCATATACTCTCTGCCTTTTAGTTAGTTTGGATAAGGTTTTTGCCAATCTTACTGATTTTTCTAAGAAACCAATGTATTGTTTCACTAATTTTTTATTATTCTTCATTTCTACTGTATGAATTTCATCCCTGAATTTGATCATTACTTGTTATTTACTCCACTTGGGTATGATTTCTTCTTTTTGGTCTAGAGATATCATGTATGCTAGCATGAGATCTCCCCATTTTTTATAAACAAAGTAAGTGCCATTAACTTTCCTATTAGCAACACTTTCATGGTGTGTCCTAAGCTTGGGTATGTTGTACACTCATTTTTATAGAATTTTAGGAAGTCTTTAATTTCTTTCTATTTTTGTTAAAACAAAATTTTTATTCAGTAGAGGGTTGTTCAGTATCCATGAATTTGCAGGCTTTCTGTAGCATGTGTTGTTGACATCCAATTTTAATCCTTGGTGATCTGATAGGATGCAGGTAGTTATTAGAATTTTCTTATAACTGTTGAGACTTGCTCTGTGGCCCAATATGTGGTCTATTTTGTAAAAAGTCCCACCAGTTGCTGAGAAGTTTTATTTTTGTGTGTGTGTGTTTGGGTGAGATGTTCTATAAATATTTATTATGTTCCCTTGGTTTTTAACATATGTTAGGTCCAGCATTTCACATTTTAATTTTTGCCTAGGAAACCTGTGCATTGGTGAGAGTTGGTATGGAAGTCTCCCACTACCAGTGTATAAAAGCCAAAATATTATTTGATTTGTAGTGGTGTTTCTTTTACAAACTTACAAACTTGGGTGCTCTTGTGTTTGGGGTATAGATTTTAAGAATTGAATTATTACCTTGGTAGATATTTTTCTTTGATGGATATCCCTGTCTCTTTTTATTAGTTTGATGTGGAACTCTTTTGTTAGGGATTAGAATGGTACCACCACCAGATTGCTTCTGTAGGTCCATTTACCTGGAATATTTTTGCCAAACTTTTACACTGAGGGAATGTATATCCTTGATGTTGATGTGTGTTTATTGAACACAGCAGAAGTATGAATCCTGATTTCAAATCCATTCTGTTAGTCATTGTATTTTTACTGGGGAATTTCACAATGATATTGAGAGAGATTGATGCCCAATGGTTGTTGATCAATATTATTTCGTTGGTGGTGGTAATATGTACACTAGTGTTTGAGTGTGTATTTTCCTTCTTTTTATTTTCCTGGTGAGATTATGTATTGCTTGTGTTAATTGAGGTTGAATTTGTTCTTCTAGCACTCACTGTAGGACTACATTTCTCTTCATTGTGGAGTATCTTGTTTTCTTCATCTACATTGATTACAAATCATGCTGGGCATACTAGTCTGGGAGGGCATTTGTATTCTCTTATATTCTGCAATAAATCTGTCCAGGATCTTTGAATCTCCATTGAGATATTGGATGTAATTCTAACAGATCTGTCTTTATATGTTACTTAGTCTTTTTCTTTTGAAGTTTTTAGTATTTTTTCTTTGTCCTGTATATATAAGCCTTTGACTGTTATGTCCCAAAAGGACTTAATTTTCTGGTCCCATCTATTAGGTGTTCCGTATGCTTCTTGTACAATTATAAACATTCACTTCTTTAGTTTAGGTAAATTTTCTTCTATCATTATATTGAAATATTTTGGGGACCTTTTAACTAGGTTTTTTTTCTATTTCTTTTAACCTTACTAATTTTAGTTTTGGCCTATTCATAAAGTTTCAGACTTCCTGAATGTTTTATGTCAGGGTTTTGGTTTTTCAGTTTTCTATCCTTTTTTTTCTTTTTGATTTAATCCTTTCTTTGACTATGTATCATTTCTTCTATCATACCTTCAATACCTGAAATTCTCTTTTCCATCTATTCTCTGTTTGTAAAGTTTGCCTCTGTAGTTCCTGCTCAATTTCCTAAATTTGTCTTTTCCAAAATTCCCTCAAGGTTTTGTTTTATTTATTATTTCTATTTCCATTTTCAATTCTTAAAGAGTTTTATCTATTTCTTTCAATTACTTTGTGTTTTCCTGAATTTCTTTAAAAGGTTTATTAATTTCCTCTTTAAGGACCTCTATCATCATAAAGGGGGTTTTAAAGTTTTTTTATGCTTCAAATATGTTGGAATATTCAGGGCCTCCTGTGGTAGGATAGCTGGGCTCTAGTGGAGATTCATCCTGGCTTTTATTAATTGTGTTGTGTGTTCACATCTAGGCATCTAGATTTGGGACAATTATAGGCCTAGAAGCTGATTTCTGGGTAGGTTGGGTGTTTTATTCCTTAGTTTCTATTTCTTCCCTGAATTTTCAGAGAAAGTGATTCTTGTGTGTTATTTGTTTGTCTGTCCCTGCTCAGCTAGTGAGCTCCCAGTGAATGCCTGCTGGTTTTACAAGCTGGGATAGTAAGATGAGTTGGGAGGGAGGGGATGAAGTTAGAAGGAGAATTTTTTTATGCACCATTGGGATTGAATCATGGAGGAAATGAATACTGCAACAGTGTTTCTGCTATAGAACTGGGCATGACATAGGGAATTGGGTGTGGGGAACAGAAGGAAAGGGGATGATTTGTAAGCAGTATACCTGGTTTTCTGGAAGGAATGGTTTGTGTGTTTGGAGGAGTGTCTATTGTGGCTGAGAGTTTGGATAACGCAAGGAGTGGCCAGGTTAGAAGGAGGAGAGATGGCAGTTTCACAGGGATTAAGAACAGTGGCAGGGAAGGTTGCCACAAGTGTTCTGCTGAAAAACCAGGGATGAGACTGAGGGATTGGATTTGGAGGAGAGTAAGGAGTGATGAAGATCTTCACTTGGCATCTTGTTAATAAACTTTTCCCAGTAGTTTCATGAATGCATTAAAACAAACAAACAAACAAACAATACAGATAATCGATTCATTTTGTGAAAAAAAACCTCTTCATATCCACCATTGTTTCTCATTCTTTCGAAACTGTGCTTCTAGTGTATTTATCAGAATACTACCTATTTTATTCAGACTTATTAAAGCTCTTGACTAATTCACTAATGTAATCACATACTGGATGATTATAGACTGAATTTCTGTTCTTGAGTTCATTTGGTATCTGGCCTGTGGATGCAAAAATAAATTAACCATAATGTGATTTTCATGTTTATGACAGATTAACACACATGCCATTTATATTATAGTATATTATTTCCAAAAACTAAATTGATGCAAGACTGGAAAAGTTGAACTTTTGTTTCAAGAGTTTACTATTCTATGTTTAATTCCTTATTCTTAACCCCTAGAATTCCCTTTTTTGATATGCAGTTTTTAAGTTAATGAATGTCCCATGTCAGCATTTGTTATCCTAATACAAGTATAATTCTTTAGGGAAAAACAGCAATCAATAAGAAAAAAATTATAAAACCATTGTAAAGAAGTACAATGGAATAAGATATGTCATTAGGTAAAAATTTGAAGGTTGTTTGTAGAAACATACCTTAATTTCTTTTAATGCTATTTCCTTCTAATAAAATAACATATCACTAGTATAATATTTCAGCAGGATGAAAATTTTACATTTAACAAACACTAAGAAGTTATTATTTGATTTTGTTGACAGTATATAAGACTAGCACCCATCATAAATATCCCTGAAATTTTGATAGGACTTTATCTCAGGTTAGATAAAAAATGAGCATCTTTTTAATATTTTGAATGACAAAGGGCTTTAATATAATGACTTAGGTGACTTTAGGATTCTGTAATCCTAGGGTTTTATATGAAACACTGCAGTCATCAAACACTGATATACTAAGGGGCAAGGAAGTTTTGCAGGTCAGTGTCATTATTTTTAGTATCTGCATACAAATGAAAAGATGTGCTATTTGTTTTCCTCCAGTTGACTTAACCCAGTCACAAGAAGACAAACATGGTATGTACTCACTCATATATAGATTTTAGACATGGGTCAGGAGAGTGCTAGTCTGCACTTCCACTGACAGAGAGTCTGGGAAACCAGAAAGAACCAAAAAGATATGCATGATAACCAAGAGAGGAGAAATGAGGCAAGATCCTCTGAACAGATGGGGAACACAGCATGGGGGGGGGGACCTGGGAAATAGAGAGGGGGAGAAGTGGAAGAGGGAGTAGGTCGTGGAGGAACAGGAAGGTTGACTGGGGGGGGTAGGATATGGGGAAGAGGGAATCATAGGTTAGAAGACAGATCTGGCACCAGTGAGACCTCTAGTCATCTAAAGGGATGACACCAACTGGCAAGCTAAGAAAGAGTGGAGAGACAACCTCGAATGCCCATTTCTGATAGTGAACTTGATGTCTATAACCATCCTGGAGCCTTCATCCAGTGACTGATGGAAGCAGAGGCAAACACCCACAGTTAAACACTGAACTGAACCCAAGGAACCCAGCGACAGAGAGAGAGGAGCGATGAGCAAATTGGCAAAGAATGGGCTGGCAAAACCAGCAGAGATAGCTGATCTGACCAGGGGAGAGCTCTTGGACCCCAGACCGACAGCTGGGAGGCCAGTATGGGACAGATCCAGACCCCCTGAATGTGAGAGTCAGTGAGGAGGCCTGGACTACCTATGGGGTCCTGGGCAGTGGATCAGTGTTTATCCCTCGAATACTAACAGACATCGTGTGTCCATAACACAAAGAGGGTTGCTCTCTCTGCCTGGACTCTTAGGGAAGTGCCTGGACCCTACCCTGAGTGAAATGACAGACTCTAGGTATCCCCTATGTGGAAGGAATTGGCAATAGGGTAGGAGGATGGGGGAGGATGGGGGGGTGTGGGAGGAGGGGAGGGAGAGAGAACTGGGATTGACATGTAAAACAAGCTATTTAAAATTAAAATAAAAAATGCAAAAAATAATATCTAGTATTTAAAGAACACCAGGAAACAAGTGTAGCAGAAAAACCAGTCATAAAATGAGCAAGGGCATGACTATGAGCTGTCTGTTCATGAAGATGAATACACAAATGAGACTTGAACAGTTACACATAGGATCAATATTTCTACCTATGAGGACAATGCAAGTTTGAGCTGTAATGAAACAAAACTACTCACTTTCAGAACAGATAAAATGAAAATAACAGAAACAATATCAAATGATGTCACAGAAAGTATTCAAAGAAGATGAGAAATAATTCAATACTGACTTAGAAATGAATCAACCATTAAACCCATGAACAAGCAAGTGTAGTCCTGATCATTTAACATAAGAGAGTAAAATGTATGTTCACAAAACTCTATGTACTATGCAAAAGTGATTTTAACAGTTTAAAAGTGAAAAGAAAATACATTATGCTCAATGGGTGAATTGATAAGCAGGGAAAAATTCTTATTCTAAGACATTATGAAATTTTAAATTATTGATATATACAGCAGTTTGGAAGGATATCATGGACATCATATTGAGAGAAAATAATATGGTCTCAAATTACACAGTTTATATGATTTTCTTACTGACAGAATGGTAGAAATGGAAAAACATAAACTGTTTTTAAGTGTAATAAATATTTACAGTGTGCATGTGTGTGTGTGTGTCTGTGTGTTTTCAGAAAGATGGCAATGTGAATTCCATCCATGATTGCACAGGTTGCCACAGAATCTTATTGATATGTACATACTTGTTGTTGCTAATGTCAAATACTTATTTTGGATATTGCACTAGAATTACATGAAGTGTAAACAATTGTGAAAGTTACTTTTCTCCCTGTTGCAACACAAAAGTACCTGAAAAGAAGAAATTCAAGCCAGGAAGTGTATATCCTGATTATGAATTGTAACTTACCATGATCAACAATAGCAGAACTCTGGAATCCAGTTGTAGAGAGGGAGGCATGATGAGCAAAGGGGTTAAGATGAGGTTGGAGAAACCCACAGAAACAGCTTACCTGAACAAGGGGGACTCACGGACCCCAGTATGATAGCTGCGAAACTAGCATAGGACTGTTCCAGATCCCCTGAATGAGGATGTCAGTTTGGAGGTCTGGTTAATCTATCGGGCCTCTGGTAGTACATCAGTATTTATTTCTAGTACATGAATGGTTTTGAGAGCCCACACTACATAGAGGGATACTATCCCAGCCTAGAAACATGGCAGAGGGTCTAGGCTCTGCTCCAAATAATATGATAGACTTTGAAGATCCTACATGGAAGGTATCACATTACTTGTGTTGCAGAAATGTGATGTGATAGGGGGTCAGTGGGAGCCAGGGGACAAGGGTAGATGTTGGGGCCTAGGCCCCAGAGGGTCTCTGAGTTGTGGGTCAGCTGACAGCCACTGGTGCATCCTGTTTTCTAGTTTTGGATTACTGCCCCCACATTGCCCCACTGACATCAACATCTAGCACTAGGAAAACATGCTCTCTTCCACCTGGGGTTTTTCCACTTTGTTATAAGCCTATATATAAGACTGCTCCCTCCTAGAAGAGAGAGACCTCTTAGCACTTGCAATAAAGACACACTCACACACTCTCTCCTGGCAATAAAGGCACCAATGCATTCTCTTAATGCAAACAGCTGGCTATCTAGTCTTTCTTTTCCTGATACCCTGGATTTGATTGTGGCATGGGTGCTGCAATTGGAGGTCCAACCAAGATCCAGAGAGACTTGAAAAGACTGGGAAAGACTGGCTAGAAAGAAGACTCAGGAGAGGAGAGACTCGAGAAAGAAAAGATTTGAAAACAGGTACCTCAACTTCTAACAGTAAAATTTAATGGTCAAATCTCCAGGCTTTTGCTTGAGAGATCACCTTCTAAGGAGAAGGCATATTGAATTAATCTCTAGCCTTCGCCCGATCCACTGAGGTTGGGAAAGTAAGGGGAAACTGAGAGATCGCCCTCAGTTGAAGGGTATATTGAATGAATCTGCAGCCTTTCACCTGATCCTCTGAGGTCAGGAAAGTAAAGGGGAACTGAGAGATGACCCTCAAAGGCTGGCCAGCAAGTAAAGCTATGAGGCTGTATTGGAAAGGGGTACCAAGTTAGGGGTACCAGATCAATTCTCCAGGTCTTTGCCCAACACCAAGGTCGGGAAAGAAAGGGTACCTGAGAGATTGCCCTCAGTTGGAGGGTGGATTGAGTAAATTTTCAGGCTTTTGCCTGAGGGATCATCCTCAGTTGGAGGATGGATTGAAAATGGGTAAATTAAAAATTGGTAACAGTATGGGACTGATTAAGATCCCCTGAATGTGGGTGTCAGTGAGGAGGCCTAGGTAATCCATTGGGCCTTTGGTAGTAGATCAGTCTTCATTCCAGGTATACAAATGGACTTTGGGTACCCATCCAACAATGAGAGAAGCACTCTCACACTGGCATCCCAGGGGAGGGTCTAGGTCCTGCCCTGGATGAAATGACAGACTATGCACACCCCCCATGGAGGGCCTCACCCTCCCTGGGGAAACAAGGGGATATTGGAGGGGTTGGTGGGAGGACATGGGAGGAGGGGAGGTAAAGGGAGAGGGGCCTAGAATTGATGTGTGAAGCAACCTGGTTTCTAACTTAAATTTAAATTTAAAAATGAAAATTTAAAAATGGTAACAGTTAGTAAATGAGGTACTGGTATTAAGTAAAAGAAAAGGAAAAGGTAAAAGTATATGGAATGGAAAATACATGGAGAGTCTGAATACTGTGTGCTGTTGTGTTGTCTTTAAACTGTTTAATTGTTAAGAAAGAAACAAAAACAGCTAAAAGATATTTGATTATCAATGCTGCTGAAATAATCCAACTTACAGATTTTGAAAATGCTTTGACTTCTAAACTTAAATATAATGACAGTTTACTTGGGAAAAGAATTTCTGCTTTTGTTTCCACCAGCTGTGGGTTCCAGGTTCCTTCCAAACTAGTATGGTTTGATGAAGCAAGACCACCTGAAGCACTGGCCCAAGTGATCCAACATATAAAACAGCTGAGATGATGCAGCCTTGTAGACCACAAAAACAAGGACTTCAACAGGTTTCTGGGTTTTTTGTTTGTTTTTTGGTCATGATCGCCATGGTATTTCAGCACCCCTTAACAGCATGAAATAGTTTGGAAAGAACGATGCCCACATTCCCAAATATTGTTTATAAATATTTTATTGCATTTATACAGGGTTGGTTATTGATACAAATTTAAGGTCAATTTTGTGAGTCATCTCTAAAAACTTTTTACAAAGAGTGGGTACGGCTATAGCCCCTGAGTGTAGCTCAGAACTTCTCAAATGGAGGGATGATGAGGGGTACACAGGACTTTTTCAACCTTTTGTTTTAATTAAAGGATTGACTAGAGTTGTTCTTTCATAGAGATTTCAATTAAGGAAGTTTCATTTCAACAAACTAATCATGACTTAGGTGTACAGGATGACTGAAAGATGTATGTATGTTCTGAATGTATGGTGTGGCCACACCAGTATGTATGAAATGTGATTGTGAATGCGTGAATGTGAACTGCTTAAATTGCCTTGGATATGAGTAAAAGGATACTCAGGTTTCTTTGGAGATAGTTAAAAAGCTACATAAATTGGTTTGGATATAGCCAAAAGGAGCATTCAGCCAGTCAATGTCTTAAGAGGAAAGGTTGAGGATTTGAGTCCTCAGAGACAGTCAGTGGAAAAATAGCAAAATCCTAAAACAAGGCCTGAGAGCCAAAGAAATCTGTATGGAAGATTCTATAGAGTAGCAAACAGTTCACACAAAATTTCAAAAAATATAAATGCGGGAGATGCTGGGGCCTAGCCCCCACAGGGTCTCTGAGTTGTTTGCCAGCTGATAGCCACAGGTGCATCCTGTTTTCTAGTCCTGGATTACTGCCCCTGCATTGCCCCTCTGACATCAACATCTAGCAGGAGGAAAACATGCTCTCTTCTACCTGGGGTTTTTCCACTGTGCTGTAAGCCTGTATATAAAACTGCTCCCACCTACAAGAGAGAGACCTCTCAGCACTTGCAATAAAGACACACAGACACATTCTCCTGGCAATAAAGGTAACACATGCATTCTTTTAGTACAAGCGGCTGGACGTCTTGTCTTTCTTTTCCTGATACCCTGGACTTGCTTGTATCGAGCACACTGCAGGGAGGTAGAGGGAACTGGGGTTTAACGTATAAAAGAAGCTTGTTTCTAATTTAAATTTAAAAAGGGGGAAAAAGATAAATAGATACCTAAGCAGTTGGCCACTTTTCCTTCCAGTCCAGGACCAGAGATCTAAGCTCACTTTCAGTCCAGGATCCTAAAACATGGAATGGAACTCTTCATTACCTCAGAGTAAAGGGTTAGGATAAGATTTTCCAATCAAATGGGCCCAATAAACAAGCTGTGTAGTCACCCTAGTTTTGAACAAATTAGACATGAAACTAAAATCAATCTAAAGAGATGAAAAATGTCATATCATATTCTTCACAGGAAAAATTCATCAGGAAGAAGGTTCAATTCTGAACATCTATGCCCCAAATACAAAGGTACTCATGTTCATAAAATAAACATCACTAAAACCCAAATCACATATAAGACCTCACACAGTTATAGTGGGAGACTTCAACACCCCATTCTCACCACTAGACAGGATCAATAGAATGAAATTAACAAAGAAACAAAGGAACTAACTGAAGTTATGACCCAACTGGGATTAACAGATATCTATGAAGCATTCCATCCAAACACAAAAGAATATAATTTCTTCTCAGTGCCACATGAGACCTCCTCCAAAATCGACCACATACTTTGCAACATGGCAAACCTCAAGAGGTACAAAAAAATTGGAATAACCTCCTGTATCTTATCAGAACACAATGCTTTAAAGTTAGAATTCAACAGCACAAATTGCAGATACCCTAGAAACTCATGGATATTGGACAATGTGACATTGCACCATTCCTGGGTCAATGAGGAAGTAAAGAAAGAAATTAAGGACTTCTTAGAATACAATTAAAATGAAAGCATAACATACTGAAACTTATGGGATACTTTGAAAGCAATACTATGAGGAAATTGCATAGCACTAACTACTCATATGAAGAAACTGGAGAATAGTCACACTAGAGAATTAACAGCACAACTGAAAGCTCTAAAACAAAAAGAAGCAAACTCATCGCACAGGAGTAGATGCCAAGATACAATCAGATTGAAGACTGAAATAAAAAAAACTGAAATAAGTAAAATAATCCAAAGAATCAATGTAGCAAAGAGTTGGTTCTTCCAGAAAAACAACAAGATAGACAAACCTGTTTCCAAAGTAACCAAAAGACAGAGAGAGAACATGCAAATTAACAAAATCAGAAATGAAAAGGGGAACATAACAATGCACACTGAGAAAATCCAGAGAATCCTCAAGTCATACTTTGAAAACCTGTACTCCACAAATTTTGAAAATTTAAAGGAAATGGACAATTTTCTGGATAGATGTAACTTATCAAAATTAAATCAAGAACAGATAAGCAATTAAAACAGACCTATATCCACTAATGAAAGAGAAGAGTCATCAAAAGTCTCCCAACCAAAAAAGCACAGGCCCAGATGGCTTCAGTGGAGAATTCTACTAGAAATGTAAAAAAGAGCCAATTCCAATACTCCTCAAAGTGTTCCACAAAATGGAAGCAGGAGGTTTGTTGTCAAATTCTTTTCACTAGGCTTAATTACCTTGGTAGCTAAGTAACACAAAGACACAATTAAGAAACACAGCTAAAGATCACTATCACTCATGAATACTGATGTAAAAATACTGAATAAAATTCTAGCAAATTGAATCCCAGAACACATCAGAAAAATCATCCACCATGATCAAGCAGGCTTCATATCAGGGGTGCAGGAAGGGTTCAACATAGGAAAATCTATCAATGTAATCCACCATATAAATAAAATGGAAAGAACAACCCCATGATAATCTCACTTGATGCTGAAAAAGCCTGTGACAAAAGTCAACACCCCTTCATTATAAAGGTTCTGGAGATCATGGATAACAGGAAAATACCTGAACATAATAAAATCAATATAGAGTAAACCAACAGCCAACTTCAAACTAAATGAAGAGAACCTCAATGCAATTCCTATAAAATCAGGAACAAGAGAAGGCTGCCCACTCTCTCCATATCTGTTCAATATTGTACTTGAATTTCTAGGTAGAGCCATAAAACAACAAAAGGAGATCAAGGTGATACAAACTGGAAAGGAAGAGGTCAAACTTTCACTATTTGCAGGTGACTGGATAGTTTGCATAAGTGACCTGAAAAACTCTACATGGGAATTCCTACAGCTTATAAACACCTTCAGCAAAGTGGCAGGATACAAGATTAACTAAAAAAAATCAGTTGCCCAATTATATACAGACGATAAATGGGCTCAGAAAGAAATCAGAGAAACATCACCCTTTACAATAACCACAAACAACATAAAATATCTAACGAAACATGTGAAATAACTGTACAGCAAGAAATCTGAGTCTTTAAAGAAAGAAATTGGGTCAGTCCGTGGTGGCACATGCCTTTAATCCCAGCACTTGGGAGGCAGAAGCGGGCACATCTCTGTGAGTTCGAGACCAGCCTGGTCTACAACAGTTAGTTCCAGGATAGCCTCCAAAGCCACAGAGAAACCCTGTCTTAAAAAGCCATAAAAGAAAAAAAGAGAAAGAAATTAAAGAAGATACCAGAAAATGGAAAGGTCTCCCATGCTCTTGGATAAGTAGGATCAACATGGTAAAAATGGCAATCTTGCCAAAAGCAATCTACAGATTCAATGCAATCCCTATCAATATACTAGAACAATTCTTCACAAACCTTGAAAGAATAATAATCAACATTTTATGGAAAAACAAAAGACCCAGGATAGCCAAAACAACCCTGAACAATAAAGGAACTTCCAGAGGCATCACTATCCTTGACTTCAAGCTATAAAGCTATAGTCCTGAAAACAGCTTGGCATTGGCACAAAAAAATAGACAGGTAGACCAATGGAATAGAATTGAAAACCCCGATACTAACCCACACACCTATGAACACTTGATTTTTAACAAATAAGCTAAAGTTATAGAATGGAAAATAAGAAAGCATCTTCAACAATTGGTGTTGGCATAACTGGGTGCTGAAATGTAAAAATTGCAGTTAGATTCATGTCTATCACTAAACTAAAGTCCAATTGGATCAAATATTTCAACAGACAAGTATGCATGGTACCCTAGAGAATGGGAATGGGACAGGATCTCCTGAGTGGACAGGAGCATGGGGGGCGGGAAGAGGGAGCGGCAAAAAAGTGAGGGGGAGAAAAGAAGGGGACAGGAGGAAAAGGGAGAGCAGAAACTTGAGTCATGGGAAGAATAGAGGAGAGAAGAATGAGAGATACCATAATATATGGAATCATTATAGGTTTGAGGAGAGATCTGGCACTAGTGAGATATCCAGAGATCTACAAAGAGAACACCACCTGGCAATCTAAGCAATAGGCTACCTTAGATTCCCTTCTCTGATATTGAGATTTATGACTACCTTTTATGCTACCCTAGACCCTTCATACAGTGGCTGAAGGAAGCAGAGCCTGACACCCATAGCTAAACACTGAACTGAGCTCCTGGAATCCAGCTGCAGAGAGGGAGGTTTGATGAGCAATGGAGTCAAGCCTGGGCAGGTAAAACCTATAGAATTAGCTGACCTGAACAAGGGAGAACTCATGAACTACAGACTGAAGGCTAAGAGGCCAGAATGCGACTGATGGCTAAGAGGCCAGAATGGAACTGATCCAGACCCCCTGAATGTGGGTGTGAGTGAAGAGGCCTTTGCAATATTTTGGGACCTCGGGTACTAGATCAGTATTTATTCCTAGCATCCAAATTGACTTTGGGAGCCCATTCCACATAGAGGGATGATCTATCAGCCTGGACACATGGTGGCGTGCCTAGGCCCTTCCCCAGATGATATAACAGATTTGGAGATCCTCCAAGAAGGGCCTCACCCTCCCTGGAGAGTGGATTGGGCATTAGGTGGATGGTTGACATATTGGTTGGGGGCAAGGGAAGAGGAGAGGGAGAAGGTGCTGAGATTGATATGTGAAGCAAGCTTGTTTCTAATTTAAATAAAAATATTTGGTAGCTATCATTATTCACTGAAGAATTATCCACTAATATAATATATAGGGGAAGTAGTGGAAACAATTTTAAAATAATGTCGTAGTTTGATACAGATTTATAAATTCCTCAGCAAAAATGATGGATATATTGAAAGACCCCAGGCGGGGGACTTTCACAGGAGGGAGACCCGAACCCAAGGAACAACGAGACCACGAGCTTGGATGCAACAGCAAGAGGCTTTATTTACACACGGGTACCCGGGCGTCTCAGTCTTGGGGGGGCTGAGCGCGCCGAGCTGGGGACTCTTTTATAGCAAAAAGCGCAGTACAGAAGCGAGAAGCCTAGTTACAGGTCCCTGATTGGGCAATTTAAATGAGGCTGGGGCTCAGAACGAGGGCAATTGAGGTTTTGCTTGGAACTCAAGTCTCGGCCTTGGCCCTATCTGAGGAACAATAGGTTTCTGTGTGGCTATGCAGACAGCAGACACCTGTGTCCCTGCCTGGGCAGAGTTCCCTTCTGATAGAAGTGACTACTCAGCCATGAAGACCTTGAGCTGAGCTCCCTTCTGATAAAAAAATGACTATTCAGCTGAGCTGTGGGGGGAAACGGAATTTTCCATAAGCATCAGCTGTCTGTGTATACTGGGCCGGGGTCTTTCAATATTTTTTTCAAAATACATAATTCCTCACAGATATAATGAAATAAATCCTTGAATACTTTGTAATTTCCTATGACTCCTAAGGAAATTTACTTTTTAGATATTATGTCTCTCTATTGTTATAATATGGATATTGTGTTTTATCACTTTTTGAATCATAACTATAAGTTAATTTCTGAATAGCTAGATATAAAACATCAGATTTATACAAAAAGTTCTAAATGCATATTGTATTCAGACTTTTATTTTTTTATTTTAATTTTAAATAGCTTGTTTTACATGTTAATCCAAGTTCCCTCTCCCTCCCCTCCTCCCACACCTCCCCACTCCCCCTAGCCTCCCACCCTATTGCCAATTCCTTCTACATAGGGGATATCCAGAGTCTGTCATTTCACTCAGGGTAGGTTCCAGGCACTCCCCAAAGAGTCCAGGCTGAGAGAGCATCCCTCTTTGTGCTATGGGCACACGATGTCTGTTTGTATTCCAGGGATAAACACTGATCCACTGCCCAGGCCTCCCCACTGACACCCACATTCGGGGGTCTGGATTGTATTCAGAGTTTAAAAGCCATTTAGGCTACCAGCACTTATCTTTTCAAGTAATTTTTGATATATGTACATAGTATGAGAAAAATCAATATATTTGGAATAAATTACTTAACATTTAATTCTTAAATATTAAATTTAGCATTGCCTCTATTGTAAAACTTTTATGATAATATCATTTTAGCATCTTATTTTTAAAGCATGTTTAATATTTTTCTGGTGAATTTGTAAAATTTGGACTGTTTCCCAAGTCCTTGACCATTGCCTTATGCTTCATAGGAGGACAGATTTAAAGAAATGGGGAATGGGGAGTAAGGGGATAGGGAAAGGGATCAGCAAGGAGAGACAGCAGCAAGAGAGGATACAGGAAAAAAGGAAATGTGGTTTAAGCAAAGGGAGGAAGCAAATGTTCATTATCTGTGTGCTTATGGATAGAACATTCGTAAAGAAAAAAAATGAATGGTCTATAATCAGACTTTATTCAACATTTGTTTCAGAATATTAAATTTCTTTTAAACCTAAAACTGGTAAAACATGACTATATTTTTCCAGGCTCATATATCTGTTAAGCTTTCTGTGAGTATTATCTATTCACTCACTAGATTAAGCCACCACATAGGACTAGTCTTCAGGTAAAAAGGACACTATCCCACCAGGCACAAATTACATTTTTTTATGTGTGTTAAATGATAAACCAAATGTCTTACATGAACACCGGTTCTTTGTTGATAATTTCACTTGATATAGAACAGTTGCCTTATATTTACAGTCAAAGTAACAACGTCTTCGGTGGTAACATACTTTCATTTGTTTTGACCCCTAATATACCCTAGCCATTTCACATTTTTAATTCTGAAGCACCAAGGAGTTCCATCTCTTGCAACCTTTCATCACTTTCCACATTTTGTTACCTCTAACTTTAGTTTGATGGGACTGTGTGTTACCCCAGTGTTAGCAGCAATGTCATCACTCCACCACCTACCTCCATCTCAGTGATACTCAAGCCAACTGCCCCTAAGCATGCCAGTCTTTTCCCCAAACCCAAATTGCCTTCCACTATTTTCAGAATGACACATCATGGCACATATCAGTTATGTGTCTCTAAGACATGATTCTATTCCATTTCTTAACCTTTTATCTCACTACCTGCTTTCATTGTAAGGTTTGCCCCTGGGTTGCTGAATAACTCCAGGATAGAATACACTCCAAAAAAATACTTGTTCAATGAAATTTCTGTCTTATTTAATTATTGAGGCTCAAGAGTAATCAATTGAGTAATTAGTAATCTGATGAACAACAAATAATGTGAAAACAATTAGATCTATCTTTAAGTTCCAAAAAATAAATATTGTGTAACAAGACATATTAAACAAAATTCTAGCATTTTTGTATTCAACATATTATGGTCCTTGGTTATTATTAGTATAGTTAGGTAAGCTAGTAACTTGGGTACTGTTATATTGCTCTGAAGAGACACTAGACCAAGATAACACTCAAAGGAAAGAATTTAATTAGGGGCTTGCTTACAGTTTCAAAGAGTTAGTGCACGATAATCATGGCAGGAAGCAAACAGGAATGATGGGGGAGTAGTAACTGGAAGGTTTATATGAAGTCGAAGAAATAATGGGTTCACTAAACCCAAAATAAATGACGAATGGGTGTTTTATTGGGGAACAACTTACACAGATAATAGTAAAAAGTCGCTGTAGCCTTTCTCTGCCCTTCTGATCCAATCTGTGACCCAAGAGAGTGTGAGCCTGACTCGTGCCTCACACTTCTCTCTTTCTAGTCCATCCATACCTGAAGCCACGCCCAAAGGGGTGTGATCACTAACACAAATGCACTGGCAAAGCTAGATGGTGCTATATTTATATTCTGATCTGCAGGTAAGAGAGAGAGAGAGAGAGAGAGAGAGAGAGAGAGAGAGAGAGAGAGAGAGAGAGAGACACAGAGAGAGAAAAGCAGAGAGAGAGAGAGAGAGAGAGAGAGAGAGAGAGAGAGAGAGAGAGAGAGAGAGAGAGAGAGAGAGAGAGAGAGAGATTGGGAGATTGGTATAAACTTTTGAAACCTCAAATCCCATGTTCAGTGGCAAACCTTCAACAATAAGGCCATATATATTCCAATAAGAGAAAACTTTCTACCCTTTTCCAAACTATTCACTAACTGGAGACTAAGCATGCAAATATATGAAGTTATGGTAGCTATTATTCAAGCCACCACTTTTATTTTTTAAAATAACAGAAAGCCATGTACTGCCAGGTTTGATGTCAACTTGACAAAGACTTTAATTATCTGAAAGGAGGGAAACTCAACTGAGAAAATGTCTCCATAAGATCTGGCTATAAGGCATTTCTTATTTAGAGGTTGATGGGGGAGGAACCAGCTCATTGTGGGTAGTTCCATCCCTGGGCTGTTGGTTCTGGGTTTTATAACAAATGAGGCTAAGGAAGCAAGCAAGTAAGCAACACCATTCCATGATGTCTGCATCATCTCTTGCCTCCAGGTTCCTTCCCGGTTTGAGTTCCTGTCCTGATTTCCATTCCCCACCTCCTCAAACATATCAAACCTCTGCAATTTCATGTCCTCTGCCTTTATCTTTAAGCATCCAACTCCAATTTGTGGTACACATGTATTCATGTAGACCTAGTCAAAGTGAGGACATCAACTAGAGCATGTGCCATCTGCCAAGTGGCATGCCTTAGAAAAAAGGTACCAGCATGAATTCTTCAAAACTCCTCAATCAGAGATGTGTGTTTCAAAGACCGAACCCATCTGTTCCTTGATAGGATATTGACTGGCTTGATCTGCTGCAGACATTGTATAGAAAACAAATTGTTGTGATTTGTAATTGCATAGGAGATGATGCTTCCTGTATTCTTGTTGTCTCTGTGATGCAAAGTCAGTGGTTTAATCATGTGAAGAAACCAAAGCCAATGTCCCTAGTAGATGCTGTTCATGTACCAGTGGCAAGGAACACTTTCCTCTGAGCCTTTTCACTAAGTCATAACTCGTTCCTGATTCCTTGGATATTGAACTACTTCTGAGACCTCTCTCATGTCACATGTGTATTCTTTCATAAGAAATAAATGTGCCTTTCCTTTAATTGCTGAGCCATCTCTCCAGCCCATAAGATACAGCTGCTGTCCTGAAGTTCACAGCAGTTAAGTGGCTTGATGGGGTTATGACAGGTAGAGAAGGTCCCACCAAGAGCACAGATATCCACCTAGGGAAATGTGTTGAAGCTTCTGGAGAAGAAAATCGAGCTAAGTATCATAATTTATATCCATGTATATGTAATTCTCAAGAAAATAGAAAATTAAAAATATTATAGGAGCAATGAAAACCAACAAACATTGTTTTAATGTTTTGTTTCTTGGTTCCCCTGCATGGTCTATGGCTGTATAAATAGAAGAATTAAACTTTCACTTTCTTTTTTTTTTTTTTTTGGTTTTTATGAGACAGGGTTTTCTCTGTATTGTTTTGGAGGCTATCGGTCCAGCCTGGCCTCGAACTCACAGAGATCCGCCTGCCTCTGCCTCCCGAGTGCTGGGATTAAAGGCGTGCACCACCACCGCCCGGCAAACTTTCACTTTCTTATAAGAGGTATACTGTTTCCATTAGAGCCCTAGATGAGACACAACATTGCTTCTGTTGCTTCCCTCTTATCATGAAATGTGTTTGGCAATTTACCCTAAAAATATTAGCGAGAGGGCTATCCTTTCATGGATTTTATATCAGTAGTATTCCTAATACACTTATATAAAAAATCAATTTACATTATGAATATAGCTACAAAATGTTCAAGAGGATGGAAATAAATACACTATAGTAAGATAACAAAAGAGAAAACAAGAAAATATATTTATAATTGATAATTGAGGAAGCTTTTATATTTTTACTTTAAAGTAGTTACATATATCTACTTCTTAGTATGAACTCAGTGACACTGTTTTGCAAAGGCATTCCATAATCTACAAGGTATGCAATCACTGCATTGTACTTACGGGGTGTGAATTCAGGGTGACCATCTGCCTTCACAATGCTCCAATATTTCTTCCCGTCCATGATGGACAATACTGTCAAATTCACTAATAGTTTATCTGTCATACTATAACATCAAAATGTGAATCTTCTGGAGAAGAATTGAAGCTTCCAATTTGTCCATAAAGAACTTTAAAGAAAACATAAGCCAGCAACGAATGTAAAATACTACTGATGCTCACAAATACAGACAGCATGTAGAGTGGTCCCAGCAAAGTTCATATTGTCATGTAATATAACCTAAGTAGGGATTTGCATCAGAGACTGTTTCAATCACAGACAACTTATTGCTTGATTACAGGCAACTTATCCATACTGTTTAACTGTTCAATCTGAACATACTCCAATGAATAGTGTAAACACATGGATACGGTTGGTCCTATTTAAATTCATTGTTTGTTTTTAATATAAATGAAAGGGTGTTTGTTAAGGGAGGTGGGATGACAGTATTCTGCTCCTCTATGTGTATGAAATCAGTAAGAATAGTTTAATAAAAGACTGAAAACTTTACTTTTTATTTTAAAAAGTTATGTTTCATTTCTAACCCCTTCTCCCCCATCCCCACATACTACCAACCTACTCCTCCCATCCACTCCTCAGAGAAGTAAGGCCTTCTTTGGGGAGTCAACAAAATCTAACAGACCAAGTTGAGGCATGAAAAAGCATTGCCCCCCATACCATGCCTGAGCAACATATCCCTCCACAGGGAATGGGCTCCAAAAAGCCAGTTCATGAACCTAGGATAGTTCCTGGTGTCACTGCTAGCACCCACCAACAGATCAAGCCAAACAATTGTCCCCCACATTCAGAGGGCCTAGTTATGTCCTATGTAGGTTTTCCAGCTGTCAGACTAGAGTTCATGAGCTCCTACTAGCTCAGTTCATTTGTCTCTGTGGTTTTCCCCATCATGCTAATGACCCCTTTGTTAATATGATCCTTCTCATCAACTGAACTCCAGGAGCTCAGCTCAGTGCTGTCTTACAGAGGGTCACTGTATCCTGCTGCCATCAGTTACTGAAAATAGGTTCTATGATGACAATTAGGGTAGTCACTAATCTGATTAAAGAGGAAGCACCATTCAGGTAACCTCTCCACTATTTCTAGGGGCCTTGTTAGGGTTTATTCTTGTGGATTCCTGAGATCTTCCTAGCATCAGTTTTCTCCTTAACTCTATAATGGCTTCCTCTATTAAGATAACTCTTTCCTTGCTCTCCCCCTCTGTCCCTTCCCCAACATAGTCTTCTTGATCTCTCATGTTCCCACCTTTTACTCCTTCCCTGCCACTATTTTCCCTTCCTGGGGCCATCCATGTGTGTCTCTCTTAGGAGTTTCTATGGAATTGTGGATTATAACCTGTTTATCCTTTGTTTGCATCCTGCCTAATAATGAGTGAATTCATACTGTATATTTCTTTCTTGGTCTGGGTTACCTTACTGAGTACGGTTTTTTTCTAGTTCCATCCACTTGCCTGTAAATTTCAAGATGTCATTGTTTTTCAACACTGGGTAATACTCTATTGTATAAATATATCACATTTTCTTTATATTTTCTTCTGTGGATGGACATCTAGGCTATATTCATGGTCTTGGTACTACAAATAATGATGTTACTAATATAGTTGAACAAATGTTCTTGTGGTATCATTGTACATCCTTTGGGTGTATGTCCACAAGTGGTATTGCTATGTCTTGAGGTAGATTGACTCCCCATTTTCTGGAAAACCATCATACAGATTTCCTAATTGGCTGTATAAGTGTGCATTCCCACCAGAAACGGAGTAATGTTCCCCTTACTCTGCCGCATCCACTTCACAGCCTGTGTCTGAGAATGTGTGGAGGGTGTCGGGGATTGACAACACAGAGACTTGTTCAATGGTGTAAAGAAAACTTTAAGCAGGCCCCAAAAAGGCTCAAGAAAAATTCCCAAGAAAGGCTCCCTCCAGAGAAGCTTCTGCTCTCTCTCTCTACCCCTGGCTGGTTCTGCTCTGACACCAAAAACTGATCTGGTTGTGTCAGAAGAGGAGGTTAGTCTTTGGACAAGGTCAAGGTCAGGGCGGTTCCCGTGGGCCAGCCCTTTTCAGGAACTTATTGCCCCAGGCATTATATTGTTTTTAGTAAACATTGTCTTGTAGCTGCCTACTCCCAGGCTGGTGGGGAAGTGGGTCTCTGAACAAGGTCTGGTGTCCCCACATTATTCAATATCCTCTCAGCATAAGGTGTCATCAGTGTTTTTATCTTAATTATTCTCATAGGTGTAAAATGTTATCTAAGAGTCATTTTGCTTCGCATGTCCCTGATGGCTAAAGATGTTGAACAATTCCTCAGAAACCACATAGAGAATCAGTTAAGAAAGAGAAGTGCAGAGCAATCCCCCTCATGAACACTGAAGCAAACATACTCAATAAAGTATTGGCAAACAGAATCCAAGAACACATAAAAAATCATCTCATGACAGACATGCAGGGTGACAACATACAAAAATCTGTTCATGTAATCTACTATATAAGTAAACTGAAAAAAATGGTCATTTCATTAGATGTGGAAATAGCCTTAAACATAATCTAACACCCTTTCATGATAAAGATTTTGTAGAGATTAGGAATACAAGGACCATACCTAAAAATAACAAAGGCAATACACAGCAAGCCAACAGTCAGCATCAAACTAAGTGAACAGGAACTCATGGTGATCCCACTGAAATCAGGAGGAAGACAAGGCTCTCTACTCTCTCCATATCTATTCAATATACTACTCTAAGTTCTAGCTAGAGCAATAAGACAACAAAAGAAGATCAAAGGGATACAAATTGGAAGGGAAGAACTAGTACTTTCACTATTTGCAGATGATATGATAGTATACAAAAGTGATCCCCAAAATTCTACCAAGGAACATCTTCAGTGATAAACACTTTCTGTAATGTGACGGGATACAAAATTAACTAAAAAAATCAATAGCCCCCATATATATATATATATATATATGTATATATATATACATATATATATAAATGATAAATTGCTGACAACGAAATAAGAGAATCACCACCTTTACAATAGCCACAAATATCATAAAATATCTGGGGGGGGAAGTAACTCTAACTAAGCAAGTGGAAGTCTTGTATGATAAGAATAATACTCACATTCACATGGAAAACCAAAAGACTCAGGATAGCCAAAACAATCCTGTACACAAAAGAACAACCAGAAGCATCATCATCCCTATATCAAACTCTACTAAAGAGCAACATTAGTAAGATACAACTTGGTACTGGCACAAAAATGGACATGTTTGATCAATGGATATAATTGAGGACACTGATACTAATCCATAGACTTATGAACACCTGATTTCTGACAAGCCAAAATTTTAAAATGTAAAATAGAATGTATCTTCAACAAATGGTACTGTCAAAGCTCAAGGTTGACATGCAGATTTCAAATAGAGCCAAATCTATCCCCATGCACAACACTCAAGTCCCAGTGGATCAAAGACCTCAACGTGAATCCAGTTACACTAATCCTGATAGTAGAGAAAGTGGGAAGCAGCCTTGAGTGCAGAGGCACAAGAGACCACTTCCCACACATAACACGAGTATCACAGACTCTTGAGAACAACAATCAGTAAATATAACTTCATAAAACTGAGAAACTTCTGTAAGGCAAAGGACACAGTCAATAAGATAAAATGGTGGTTTAAAAATAGGAAAAGATCTTTGGCAAACCCACATCTGACAGAAGGCTGAACTCCACAATATATAAAGAACTCAAGAAACTAGACAGCAAAATACCAAATTATCCAATTTAAAAATTTTCTTTTAAACAGCATACTTAGAAGGAAACAATAAGTTTCCCATGACCAATTAAAACAGAATATGGTAGCTGCTTCCAAAGTGACCCAAATTATTATCTATAGTATTTATAAACTCATAGAGTACCCCATTTTGAGTCAGACTAAACTGTATAACCAAACAAGTGTGTAATTCCCAAAACAAAGTGTTTGAAGGATATTTAAATGTTTATCTTTCTCATAAGCTCATTCTGAGGGGAGCCAAATGTCCTCTCAGAAGGACACCGAACCAGTGTTGTGAACTATTGGTCTCTTCAGTAGCAAACTCTGGAAATAGAATTCTATTATGTTTTCAGATGCCTACAACACCTAACTTACCAAAGAATTATGAGACATGCTATTATTCTTAATATTGTCAATGTGTCTGAATCTAGAATTGCCTTCATGAAAATTTTCCATGAATGTGAGGTAGTTTCTAGACTAGGTAAATTATGGTTAAACAACTCACTTAAGTAGATGGAATAAAAATAATGCAAACTCAGTACACATCATTCTGCTACCTAAATGGACAAGGTGTACCCAGCTAGATTTCTTCACTTGTGGCTGTACCATTACCTCCAAATAATGTACTCTGTCCTCAAGTCCCTTCTTCCTTCAAAAAGATCCCCTTTGTTTGTTAGTGTGACAAAGATGGTGAATTATAAGAGTAGTGTTGCCAGTGTTTTATTATGCATTATGTCCTTGATTACTTTTCTTTGTTGAATCTAGTGTTTTGAAATATCTGCCTATCAACCTATATTGGGTAACTATTTTTCTATTTATAAAACTAAATATATCACCACCAAAACATTTGCTATAAAGTATAATAATGGTAAAAAGTTGATATAATATCAATTTAAGTCAAAAATGCCAGCACTTTAGTTTACTATGTTGTTTTATGCTGAATTTCCATTAAATGAATTTAAATATTTGTAAGAATTTAGAGACCTTGATAAATAGGTTTTTCACATATAACCATCCTTGTAGGACAAACAGTGTCAGTTGGTATGGATACATGAATGAAGTTTGATGATTTTTCTGTTTTTATAATACATCCTCTCCTAGAAAATATTTTTTCTATATGTTTTCTTTTAAATTAAAGTTATATTGTAAGAACTTGTTCATTTCATTTACTAAAATATCTAAGTTTGTAAATCTTTTGCTTTGGTACTTTTGATATCTCTGAATTCAAATTAATGTGGTTTAACTACATAGTTCTAAATAGACAGCAACTCCAGGATAAACACAGATACAAAGCATTTTACCTCCTCAGTCAGGCCTATGGATCATCTAACAGAACATGCTTGGTCCCTGGTGTGACACAATAACACTCCACTTCATTGTTGCCTTAAAAGAAACACTTCTCTACAAATTGCTCATGTGGCACTTTGATCATTCACAATGGAAGGGTTACTTCAAACCATGGTAATGCACCCTAGAGAGTCATGGTTTCTACCCAAACTTCACAATAGGATTTTATAGTCATTTCAGGCACCAGAGGGAAAAACTTCTTCCCAGAGAATGTTTCAAAATGAAGTAACATGCTCCAGATGTCAGTGATGCTCTGTGAAATATTTCAATACCTCACAAAATAAAATACTTTATACATGGGCTTAAATAATTCTGTAATAAATATATTACAACATTGAAGTAGAACATCTAGCTCTTATGAAAAGAAAATTATAGCATAAACAAGGAATAAAAGGCTAGGTCTACTTTCATAATTGTGTGACATTCTTAAATTGGGTCAAAGAAGCATGAGGAACTACAGTTTCTGCTTTTTGAAATGAGTCTCCACCCATAAAAGTTCACAGCAAAATGTATAATGGGAATGTTTCTGGGAGAAGACTTGAAATCATGTGTTAGATATATTTTTATATGGAAATGGAAAGACAGAAGACAAACCAAAAGTATAGTTAAAATGAACCTGAGGTTATTCCTGAACCATATCAAATAATCAAGATTTATTTAGGAATTTACTGACTAGAGGGCAACATATGTTCCTGTGATCACAGGAAATTCTGCAGTCAACCATTCTAATATAACAACCAAACCTTTCCATTAGTCAGTATTCAACAGCCTCTATAAGTTTTTATTTAGGCTTAGTAGATAAGTGTGCCATGACTGCATACAATTCACATGCTTGACTGTCATTTTCCCTTCTCCAGAATGCAAATTTCCATCAATAGCACACCACACACTAATTGTACAGTTACATCTATAAATTTTTACAACTTTGATTTTAAAATCTTAAACACCTTAAAGAAGCCCATCTTGTAGTCAATAGCATTTACAATCAGTATACATGTTTCTTTCTCACTGAAACATTTTTCTGTGGTGATAAGTATAATCTTACAGTGAATGACTAAAACAGATAGAACAAGTTGATAAGAAAAAGTTTGTAAACATAGTTACATATTATTATAGTCTCTTTTGCAATGCATAAATTTTCTATTAAGAAAATGTATTGAAAGAAGATCTCTTTCAAACTAATAACTAATAATTACCTTTTTCAAAATTTTTGAGATTATAATATAATTATAATTGATATAATTTTTTTCTTTTCCTTTTCTCCCTCCAAACCCTTCCATGTACCTGTAATTGACAGCATTTTAAATTCATGACCTCTTTTTATATTGTTATTAGTGCATATATACATATATATTATAATGTGCTCAATCTGGATAATGTTACTTGTGTATACATTTTTATAAGTGATCATTTGGTAATGGAATACCAATTGGTATGTTGTTTCCTTGTGAAGAAGTCATAAGTAATATATTGTAAATTACTATCTAAGAAAACTATAGCCGGGCGGTGGTGGCACACACCTTTAATCCCAGCACTGGGGAGGCAGAGGCAGGCAGATCTCTGTGAGTTCGAGGCTGGGCTGGACCGACAGCCTCCAAAACAATACAGAGAAACCCTGTCTCGTAAAACCAAAAAAAGAAAAAAAGGAAAAAGAAAAAAAGAAAGAAAACTATAATACACACAATTTTGTGACTAAATATTCTCAACTGTGCTGAAGTTACTACTTCCGGGAGCTAAAGGGCACCTCCCTAAGATCCCAATTGCTGTGAAGTGACACCATGACCAAAGCTACTCTTATAAACGAAAGCAATAAATAGGGGCAGGCTTGCAGTTCAGAGGTTTATTCCATTGTTATCACAGCAGGAAACATGGCAGCATGCAGGAAGATGTGGTACTGGAGAACGAGTTAAGAGTTCAACAACTTGATCTGCAGGCAAGAACAAATGAACTGTATGACACTCCGAGTGTAGCTTGAGCATAGGAGACCTCAAAGCCCACTCCCACAGTGAAATGCTTCTTCCAACAAGGCCATACCTAATCCAACAAGGTCAAATCTCCTAATAGTACCCCTCCCTTGGGAGCCATTTCCTTTTAAACAATCACAGCACCCAACAGGGCATGAGAAGCCCTGTTTTGTGTTGTTGATCATAGCTTTCCTAAGGATTCCCAAAATATTACAACCTGTTAATTTCAATTGTTTGACCCTCAGTGGTAGAAGGTAAGTTCCTTTCTATTATTGGAAATGCCATGCACTTTGGAAATAGAGACCAGTCTCTATTGAGGTGGAAATTACTTGAAAGTCCCCTTCCTGAGAGTAGCTTGCATGGTACCAGAAGGCATTATGCAAATGTCCAAAGGAAGAAAAAAAACAACAGACTATTTAACAATGTTGCCTATGGTTCTCATCATCTGCCATGATGGCTCAAAAACCCTAAGGGTACAGTAGTGATGCACAAATCTCTGAGGTAACAAATGGCTCTCTAAATGCATTCAGTAATTACCTTTGAAAGCAGTTGAAATACTGTGGGAATCTACTGAAATGTACAGAAAACTCAGTACTTTGAAAAATCCTTTTAATGCTTTTCAGCACTTCAACTAAGACAGAATAGGAAAGCAGGTTCACATGCTAGGATTTATTATAAATTTATTCATCATTGATTCTCTTTCTTCATTATTTGAAGTACAGGGTTGCTCTATCTGCATGTATACCTGCATACCAGAACAAGACAACCAATGCCACTATAGATGGCTGTGGAACACCATGTGGTTGCTGCGACTTGAACTCAGGACCTCTAGAAGAGCAGCTGGTGCTCTTAAACAGTGAGCAGTCTCTCTAGCCTCATCTATTTTTTTCATACAACTTAAGTTTGTGTTCTTTTTATTTATTTATTATCATTTTTTATTTTAATTTTAAATAGCTTGTTTTACATGTCAATCCCAGTTCCCTCTCCCTCCCCTCCTCCCGCACTCCCCTTCCACCCTCCCTCCCACCCTATTGCCAAATCCTTCCACATAGGGGATATCTAGAGTCTGTCATTTCACTCTGGGTAGGGTCCAGGCACTCCCCTAAGAGTCCAGGCTGAGAGAGCATCCCTCTTTGTGCTATGGGCACATGATGACTGTTTGTATTCCAGGGATAGAAACTGATCCACTGCTCAAGGCCCCATAGGTTGCCCAGGCCTTCTCACTGACACTCACATTAGGGGGGGTCCAGACCAGGCCCATGTTAGCCTCCCCGCTGTCGGTCAGGGGTCCAAGAGCTCTCCCCTGTTCAGATCAGCTGTCTCTGCTGGTTTTGCCAGCCCATTCTTTGCCAATTTGCTCATCACTCCTCTCTCTCTGCCACTGGGTTCCTTGGGTTCAGTTCAGTGCTTAATTGTGTGTTTGCCTCTGCTTCCATCAGTCACTGGATGAAGGCTTCCAGATGGTTATAGACATCAAGTTCATTATCAGGAATGGGCATTCGAGGTGGTCTCTCCACTATTGCTTAGCTTGCCAATTGGTGTTATCCCTTTAGATCACTAGAGGTCACTCTGGTGCCTAATCTGTCTTCTAACCTCTGATTCCCTCTTCTGCCTATTCTACCCCCACCCACTCAACTTCCTGTTCCCCCATGACCTACTCTCTCTTTCCCTTCTCCCCCTCTCTTCTTCCCAGCTCCCACTCCCCCCCACCCCTCACCGTGTTCCTCATCCATTCAGAGGATCTTGTCTCAATCCTCTTCTCTTGGGTACTATGCGTATATGCATATCTTTTAGGTTCTTTCCTGTTTCCCAGACTCTCTATCAGTGGAAGTGCAGACTGGCACTATTCTGGTCCATGACTAGAAACCATATATGAGTGAGTATATACCATGTTTGCCTTTTTGTGACTGGGTTACCTCAAACAGGATGGCTTCCTCCAGTGCCATCCATTTACCTGCGAATTTCAAGATTCCATTGTTTTTTTCTGCTGAGTAATACTCCATTGTGTAAATGTGCCAGATTTTCTCCACCCACTCTTCACTTGAGGGGCATCTAGGTTGCTTCCAGGTTCTGGCTATTACAAATAATGCTGCTATGAACATAGTGGAGCAGATGCCCTTGTTGTATGAATTTGTCTCATTTGGATATATGCCCAAGAGTGGAATTGCTGAGTCTTGCGGTAGATTAATTCCCATTTTCCTGAGAAATCTCTACACTGATTTCCAAAGAGGCTGTACGAGTTGGCACTCCCACCAGCAGTGGAGTAGAGTTCCCCTCTCTCCACATCCTCTCCAACATAAATTGTCTTTGGTGTTTTTGATTTTAGCCAGTCTGACAGGAGTAAGATGGTATCTCAGAGTTGTTTTGATTTGCATTACCCTGATGGCTAAGGATGTTGAGCACTTTCTTAAGTGTCTCTTGGCGATTTTAGCCTCCTCTATTGAGAATTCTCTATTTAGATCTGTACCCCACCTTTTAATTGGATCCTTTGGTGTTTTGGAGACTTGTTTCTTGAATTCTTTGTAAATTTTGGAGATTAGCCCTTTGTCAGATGTGGGATTAGTGAATATCTTTTCCCATTCTGTGGACTGCCTTTTTGTCTTGTTGACTGTGTCCTTTGCCTTACAGAAGCTTTTTAGTTTCAGAAGGTCCCATTTGTTAATTGTTGATCTCAGTGTTTGCACCACTGGTGTTATGTTTAGGAAGTGGTCTCCTGTACCAATTCGTTGAAGAGTATCTCCTACTTTCTCTTCTAAAAGTTTCAGTGTGGCTGGATTTATGTTGAGATCTTTGATCCATTTGGACTTAAGTCATGTACAAGGCGATAAACATGGATCTATCTGCAGTCTTCTGCATACCACTACCCAGTTATGCCAGAACCATTTGTTGAAGATGCTTTTTTTTCCATTGTACAGTTTTAGCTCCTTTGTCAAAATTCAAGTGTTCATAGGTGTGTGGGTTAAAATTAGGGTTTTCAATTCAGTTCCATTGGTCTACCTGCCTATTTTTGTACCAATACCAAGCTGTTTTCAGGACTATAGCTCTATAATAGAGCTTGAAGTCAGGTATGGTGATGCCTCCTGAAGTTCCTTTATTGTATAGGGTTGTTTTGGCTATCCTGGGCCTTTTATTTTTCCATATAAAGTTGATTAATGTTCTTTCCAGGTCCTTGAAGAATTGTGATGGAATTTTGATAGGGATTGCTTTTGGCAAGATTGCCATTTTTATTATGTTGATCCTACCAATCCAAGAGCATGGGAGATATTTCCTTTTTCTGGTATCCTCTTTGATTTCTTTCTTTAAAGACACAAAGTTCTTGATATACAGGTCTTTCACTTCCTTGGTTAACATTATCCCCAGATATTTGATGCTGTTTTTGGCTATTGTAAAGGGTGATGTTATTCTGATTTCTTTCTCAGTCACTTCATCATCTGTATATAATAGGGCCACTGATTTTTTTGAGTTTACCTTGTATCCTGCCACATTGCTGAAGGTGTTTATCAGCTCTAGGAGTTCCCTTGTGGAGTTTTTTGGGTCACTTATGTAAACAATCATATCATCTGCAAATAGTGAGAGTTTGACTTCATCTTTTCCTATTTGTATCCCCTTTATCTCCTTTTGTTGTCTTATTGCTGTAGCTAGAACTTCAAGTACAATATTGAAGAGATATGGAGAGAGTGAACAGCTTTGTCTTGTTCCTGATTTTAGAGGAATTGCTTTGAGTTTCTCTCCATTTAGTTTGATGTTAGCTGTTGGTTTACTGTATATTGCTTTTATTATATTCAGGTATGTTCCTGTTATCCCTGGTCTCTCTAGGACCTTTATCATGAAGGGGTGCTGGATTTTGTCACAGGCTCTTTCAGCATCTAGTGAGATGATCATGTGGTTTTTCTTTCGCAATTTGTTTATATGGTGGATTACATTGATAGATTTGCTAATGTTGAACCATCCCTGCATTCCTGGGATGAAGCTTACTTGATCATGGTGGATGATTTTTCTGATGTATTCTTGAATCCGGTTTGCGAGTATTTTATTGAGTATTTTTGCATCGATGGTCATGAGGGAAATTGGTCTATAATTCTCTTTCTTAGTTGTGTCTTTGTGTGGCTTGGGTATCAAGGTAATTGTAGCCTCGTAAAAAGAGTTTGGCAGTGAGCCTCCGGCTTCTATTGTGTGGAATACTTTGAGGAGTATTGGAATGAGCTCTTCTTTGAATTTCTGGTAGAATTCTGCACTGAAGCCATCTGGGCCTGGGCTTTTTTTGTTTGGGAGACTTTTGATGACTGCTTCTATTTCATTAGGGGTTATAGGTCTGTTTAGATTGTTTATCTGCTCTTGATTTAGTTTTGGCAAGTGATATCTATCCAGGAAATTGTCCATTTCCTTTAAATTTTCAAATTTTGTGGAGTACAGATTTTCAAAGTATGCCCTGATGATTCTCTGGATCTCCTCAGAGTCCGTTGTTATGTCCCCTTTTTCATTCCTGATTTTGTTAATCAGCATGCTCTCTCTCTGTCTTTTGGTTAGTTTGGACAGAGGTTTGTCTATTTTGTTGATTTTCTCAAAGAACCAACTCTTTGTTTCATTGATTCTTCTCAGTGTTTTCCTGGTTTCTACTTGATTGATTTCTGCCCTCAATTTGATTATTTCCTGGCGTCTGCTCCTCCTGGGTGAGTTTGCTTCTTTTTGTTCTAGAACATTCAGCTGTGCTATTAATTCTCTAGCATGAGTGTTCTCCAGTTTTTTCATGTGGGCACTTAGTGCTATAAACTTTCCTCTCAGCAGTGCTTTCAAAGTGTCCCATAAGTTTGTGTATGTTGTGTCTTCATTCTCATTGAAATCGAGGAAGTCTTTAATTTCTTTTTTTATTTGTTCCTTTACCCAGGGATGGTTCAATTGTGCATTGTTCAATCTCCATGAGTTTGTAGAGTTTCTGCGATTTGTGTTATTGTTGAATTCTAATTTTAATGCATGGTGGTCTGATAAGATACAGGGAGTTATTCCATTTTTTTTGTATCTGTGGAGATTTGCAATATTTCCTATTATGTGGTCAATTTTAGAGAAGGTTCCATGTGGTGCCGAGAAGAAGGTATATCCCTTTGTATTTGGGTGGAATGTTCTATAGATGTCTGTTAAACCCAGTTGGGTCATAACTTCTATTAGTTCTTTGGTTTCCTTGTTAAGTTTCTGTTTGGAGGTCGTGTCTAGCGGTGATAGCAGAGTGTTGAAGTCTCCTACTATTAGTGTGTGAGATTTTATGTGCATTTTGAGCTTTAGTAGTGTTTCTTTCACAAATGTAGGTGCCTTTGTATTTGGGGCATAGATGTTTAAAATTGAGACTTCATCTTGATGTACTTTTCCTTGATGAATATGAAGTGTCCTTCTTCATCTCTGTTGATTGATTTTAATTTGAAGTCTAGTTTGTTAGATATTAGGATTTTGCTACACCCGCTTGTTTCTTGGGATTGTTTGATTGGAAGATCTTTTCCCAACCCTTTACTCTGAGATAACGTCTGTCTTTAATGTTGAGATGTGTTGCTTGTATGCAGCAGAATGAAGGGTTCTGTCTTCGTATCCATTCTGCTAGTCTGTGTTTTTTTATAGGCAAGTTGAAGCCATTGACATTGAGGGATATTAATGACCATTGATTGATGATTCGTGTTTGTGCTTGATTTATTGTTAGTGAAGTTATTTTGTGTACTTTCTCCTCCCTTTTTCTTTTGGTGTTTTGTAAAGTGGGATTATATCTTGCCTGTGTCTTTGTGTTCTTAAAGTAAATTTCCTTGTGACACAAAGTATTTTTTTTATTTTGGAAAATATAAATGATGTTCACTTGGAAATCTTTGCATGATCCATAATTGATATTATTGAAAATGAAATCCAAAGCAGAAACTTATAATATCAAAATACACATATAATTAAGACAAAATTAAAAATATAACAATCAATACCTGTGATACTTTATCTGTCATAACTCCCTAACAATATTTTATACTAGTAACTACTCATGTACATAAATGAACAATAAACGTATGTTCTTTTCTCTTTATATGAAAAAACTTACCTCCAGGTATAGAGATTTAATTAATTAAATATAATCCATTCATATGATTGAAAGTATTGATTGTGTCAGAAATGATATTAGTAACACAAACAAAACCTACCAATGAACATTGGAACTGCCAATTGCTATGTAACCGTTGTCAGTTTTTTGACAGTAATATTTGTAGAAACGCAGGTCTTGATTTTGCTGCATTATGAAATGCCATTCAAGTTTTCTTCCAGATGCATTTCTTCATATAAGTAATGATAGCAAAAATTTGACATGGTGATTTGCACATTAGTACATGCTTAACTATTTTAATTTTTTTTTTATTTTTCAAGACTGGGTTTCTCTATGTAGCTTTGTTGACCAGGCTAGCCTTGAACTTACAAAGATCTTCCTGCCTCTGCCTCCCAAATGATATAATTAAAGGCATGTGCCACCACAGCCCAGCTGCTTAACAATTTTCATTGTGGTTCATTTATTTTTGATGTTAAAGCTTCCAATAAAAACAAGATTAAATTAAAAATAGCTCTAAAAAACACACTGTGTACATTTTGGAGTTTTCCCTGATGAGCATGCTTATTTTGCTGTTATTATATAATAAGAAAAGCTTAAGTTGGGAAATAGAATATAGTGAATAGAACGTAATACTGAGAGCACCTACCAGATATGAATAATAATTAAAGACACATTGATACTCTTATGCATAATATCTATTAGCATATGTAAGGAAAAATAAGCTTGTCATTAGTGGATGATTGACCATTTAATTTTAAGCAGCAAAGGGGTGTTGAAACCAGTGCATGGACTGAGTAAAAGTTTTTATATATAGGTGTTTCTTGTACAACATGTATGCCTTCTGCATTTCCTTTGTCCCCTCACCATGGTTTCAAGTCCTCATGATTGATGCTCATATTGAAAAACACACACTAAAGAATTAGGATCATCTTGTACTGGTGACACTTGCCCTGGCAGCTCTGACCTGACCTGAGAGCAGGGCTTTTTTTTCAAATCTTTGATGTGTTGTCAGGATATCATCTAAGTACTGAGTACCTAAGAATTAGATTTTGATTTGCTCTCTGAAAAATAAATTACATACCCAGAATTAGGAGATAGTACTTATCTATAACAAATCTTGTGAAGTAGTTAGAGGCAATATTTAAGTTGAATGTCAAAGAAAATCATTGTAATCATTGTCAGGTTCATTATTTGTCTAGTAATCTCTCTTATTCATATTAAGTTTTTGAGATATTTCTGATTGGATATTAAACTCACTGAACCTCTGACAATGTAGTTAGTTGCTATGAGTACTTTGGTAGCTCACTGGTTAACAACATATGGAAACAGTTTCTTCTGTGTTTGTATGAATATTTATCAGCCATACAATTTCAGAAATTATTAGAAATCAAAGTATTGAGACCCAAACAAACAGATACAAGTTTTTAAGAGTGTTCAAGTATAAAGGCATTTTTCTATGTATGTTTGTTGTGTGTGTGTGTGTGTGTGTGTGTGTGTGTATAGTTTTTTATTGCCATGATATTTTAAAGAAATGGGAAACCTTGGAAGTTGTAAGTCAAAGTGGATTTATCCAGAACAGCAGCGTAAAACTCTGTGTTAGGAAAAATTAAGAGCATATGTTTCAGGAGTCAGGTCTAATTTGCAATGAATTGCCTCAGTAAAACCACTTGTATCAGTATTGTTAATCTTAATGGTTACAAGTGACCCATGCTTTAATAATCCAGACCATCAGTTGAGGACAAATCTCTTTTTCTAATTAAGAATGTCTGACCACAAGAGGGAGTTCCTTGCCAACTGTTTACTTACACTTAACAGATATCACAGACCAGAATTTACAAAGAAAATACCTTCAAATACATTTAGTGCCATAAATGACTTGATGCTGAGAAAATGATGACAATTTACTTCACAAGGTTCCAGAGGGAAGCATAATTTCTTATGAAATTCTATTTCTAACAGTGTAAGAGATGTTCAAGAATAAAACTCTGTTTTAATGTAGTTCCCAGATTATAGTTGTAAAATTACATCCTACCATTTTTGAGTGGTCAGATTCAAAGCTAACACACAATGAATTGATGTCAAAGACTGTGAAATTATATACCAATTTATGGAAGTGGAATGAATAAAGGTACCTCGTTAATAAATTTATGAGCATATTTATTGAATTTTTCATCACTGATAAGAAAAGTTGAATGTGACTTTGATAGAACAAACTAAATCAGAATTTTTTAAGAAATCAAAAAGCAAATATTCCAACAAATAGACTTTGTAGAATAAAAATTAAGTTTATTTTTCCTGTGAATATATGCATATTATAAGCAATAACTCAAGTATGCATTAAGATACTAAACATATTTTATTCCATTAAAGTTATGTATAACTTAAAGCATTACAATGAAGTGTGCACTGACCACAGCTTCAAAATTATCAGCATAATTGAGAAACGATTTTGTCATACACTATTTCTCAGTGCTTGTTTTCAGATTCAAAGAAACTTTACATGTAAAACTTGTAACTTTTTGTATTATTTCTCCTGGTTTTATTCCCAAAAAAGTTTCCATCTCTGAATCCAAACTACTCAACAGCACTCTTCTTCATCTTACAATTGCATCAAGAACTGCCTCCATGGAAATGTGTGAAATTTACAGGTAGGCACTTGGGAAGTACATGTTGAGAAAATTAACAAGTGTAACTGTAGTAAATGTAGTAATTTTAGGAAAACTTATTTGGAGAAAATGTATCTCACACATGTTCCTGGTGTGTCTTGATGGCACTGACTATAAATATGGGATACTGGAGAAGAAAATACCAGTAATTCTTTTGGCTGTTCCCTCCCACCCCCTATGGTTCTTAGGATTGTACTATTTTACACCATTTTTGACATATTTTGCTGCATAAAGTCATGCATTTTTAAGAGATTTTCTGTCACAGTAACTGGAAATGACAACCAAAGAAAGCAGAATTATTTGGTAAGCCAAGTGATGCCAAGTTCAGGAAAAGGACTTTTACTATCTATCTCCAATGCGCGCGCACACAGAGAGAGAGAGAGAGAGAGAGAGAGAGAGAGAGAGAGAGAGGAGGGGGAGAGAACAATGTGTGCCCACATGTATTTAAGAATAGGACATTAAATAGTGGGAATTATACATTCAAAGATACAAGACACTAAAAATATGCATACACTGAACAATAAACAAAAGCAGGTTTGAAATGACCACTTTGGTTTTTTTTTTAAGATTTTTTATTATGTATTTATATATACAGTGTTCTTTCTGTATGTAGGCCTGCATGCCAGAAGAGGATACCAGGCCTCATTATAGATGGTTATAAGCCACCATATGGTTGCTGGGAATTGAACTTAGGACCACTGGGAGAGCAGTCAGTGCTCTTAACCTTTGAGCTATCTCTCCAGCCCTGTTTCTAAGTTTGTTTGTTTTTTTTCTTTTTTTGTGTATTTTTTATTTTAATTTTAAATAGCTTGTTTTACATGTCAATCCCAGTTCCCTCTCCCTCCCCTCCTCCCGCACTCCCCTTCCACCCTCCCTCCCACCCTATTGCCAAATCCTTCCACATAGGGGATGTCTAGAGTCTATCATTTTACTCTTGGTAGGGTCAAGGTACTCCCCTAAGAGTCCAGGCTGAGAGAGCATCTCTCTTTGTGCTATAGGCACATGAAGACAGATTGTATACCAGGGATAGACACTGATCCACAGCTCAGGGCCCCATAGGTTGTCCAGGCCTTCTCACTGACACTCACATTTGGGGGGTCCAGATCAGTCCCATTCTGGCCTCCCCACTGTCGGTCTGGGGTCCAAGAGCACTCCCCTGTTCAGATCAGCTGTCTCTGCTGGTTTTGCCAGCCCATTCTTTGCCAATTTGCTCATCATTCCTCTCTCTCTGTCACTGGGTTCCTTGGGTTCAGTTCAGTGCTTAGCTGTGTGTTTGCCTCTGCTTCCATCAGTCCCAGGATGAAGGCTCCTGGATAGTTATAGACATCAAGTTCATTATCAGGAATGGGCATTCGAGGTGGTCCCTCCACTATTGCTTAGCTTGCCAATTGATGTTATACCTTTAGATCACTCGAGGTCACTCTGGTGCCTGATCTGTCTTCGATCCTATGATTCCCTCTTCCCCCTATTCTACCCCCACCCCCTCAACTTCCTGTTCCCCCATGACCAACTCCCTTCCTCTTTACCCCCTCTATTCTTCCCAGGTCCCACTAACCCCCCCCCCTCGCCCTGTTCCCCATCCATTCAGAGGATCTTGTCTCCATCCTCTTCTCTTGGGTACTATGCATATATGCATATATTTTAGGTTCTTTCCTGTTTCCCAGACTCTCTATCTGTGGGAGTGCAGACTGGCACTATCCTGATCCATATCTAAAATCCATATATGAGTGAGTACATACCATGTTTGTCTTTTTGCGACTGGGTTACCTCACTCAGGATAGTTTCTTCCAGTGCTATCCATTTCCCTGCGAATTTCAAGATTCCATTGTTTTTTTCTGCTGAGTAATACTCCATTGTGTAAATGTACCACATTTTCTCTATCCACTCTTCAGTTGAGGGGCATCTAGGTTGCTTCCAGATTCTGGCTATTACAAACAATGCTGCTATGAACATAGTGGAGCAGATGCCCTTGTTGTATGAACCTGCCTCATTTGGATAAATGCCTAAGAGTGGAATTGCTGGGTCTAGTGGTAGATTAATTCCCATTTTCCTGAGGAATCTCCATACTGATTTCCAAAGAGGCTGTATGAGTCGGCATTCCCACCAGCAGTGGAGGAGTGTTCCTCTCTCTCCACATCCCCTCCAGCATAAATTGTCTTCGGTGTTTTTGATTCTAGCCATTCTGACAGGAGTAAGATGGTATCTCAGAGTTGTTTTGATTTGCATTTCCCTGATGGCTAAGGATGTTGAGCACTTTCTTAAGTGTCTCTTGGCCATTTTAGCCTCCTCTACTGAGAATTCTCTATTTAGCTCTGTACCCCACCTTTCAAGTGGATCCTTTGGTGTTTTGGAGACTTGTTTCTTGAGTTCTTTGTAAACTTTGGAGATTAGCCCTCTGTCAGATGTAGGGTTAGTGAATATCTTTTCCCATTCTGTGGCCTGCCTTTTTGTCTTTTTGATTGTGTCCTTTGCCTTACAGAAGCTTTTTAGTTTCAGAAGGTCCCATTTGTTAAATGTTGATCTCAGTGCCTGTGCCACTGGTGTTATGTTTAGGAAGTGGTCTCCTGTACCAACTCGTTGAAGAGTATCTCCCACTTTCTCTTCTAAAAGTTTCAGTGTGGCTGGATGTATGTTGAGATCTTTGATCCATTTGGACTTAAGTTTTGTACAAGGCGATAAACATGGATCTATCTGCAGTCTTCTGCATACCACTACCCAGTTATGCCAGCACCATTTGTTGAAGATGCTTTCTTTTTTCCACTGTACAGTTTTAGCTTCTTTGTCAAAAATCAGGTGTTCATAGGTGTGTGGGTTAAAATTAGGGCTTTCGATTCGGTTCCATTGGTCTACCTGCCTATTTTTGTGCCAATACCAAGCTGTTTTCAGGACTATAGCTCTATAATAGAGCTTGAAGTCAGGTATGGTGATGCCTCCTGAAGTTCCTTTATTGTATAGGGATGTTTTGGCTATCCTGGGCCTTTTGTTTTTCCATATAAAGTTGATTAATGTTCTTTCCAGGTCCTTGAAGAATTGTGATGGAATTTTGATAGGGATTGCATTGAATCTATAGACTGCTTTTGGCAAGATTGCCATTTTTATTATGTTGATCCTACCAATCCAAGAGCATGGGAGATCTTTCCATTTTCTGGTATCTTCTTTGATTTCTTTCTTCAAAGACACAAAGTTCTTGATATACAGGTCTTTCACTTCCTTGGTTAACATTATCCCCAGATATTTGATGCTGTTTTTGGCTATTGTAAAAGGTGATGTTTCTCTGATTTCTTTCTCAGTCACTTCATCATCTGTATATACTAGGGCCACTGATTTTTTTGAGTTTACCTTGCATCCTGCCACATTGCTGAAGGTGTTTATCAGCTCTAGGAGTAACCTTGCGGAGTTTTTTGGGTCACTTATGTAAACTATCATATCATCTGCAAATAATGAAAGTTTGACTTCTTCTTTTCCTATTTGTATCCACTTTATCTCCTTTTGTTGTCTTATTGCTGTAGCTAGAACTTCAAGTACAATATTGAAGAGATATGGAGAGAGTGGACAGCCTTGTCTTGTTCCTGATTTTAGAGGAATTGCTTTGAGTTTCTCTCCATTTAGTTTGATGTTAGCTGTTGGTTTACTGTATATTGCTTTTATTATATTCAGGTACGTTCCTGTTATCCCTGATCTCTCTAGGACCTTTATCATGAAGGGGTGCTGGATTTTGTCAAAGGCTTTTTCAGCATCTAGTGAGATGATCATGTGGTTTTTCTTTCGCAGATTGTTAATATGGTGGATTACATTGATAGATTTTCTAATGTTGAACCATCCCTGCATTCCTGGAATGAAGCCTACTTGATCATGGTGGATGATTTTTCTGATGTGTTCTTGAATCCGGTTTGCAAGTATTTTATTGAGTATTTTTGCATCAATGTTCATGAGGGAAATTGGTCTATAGTTCTCTTTCTTAGTTGTGTCTTTGTGTGGCTTGGGTATCAAGGTAATTGTAGCCTCGTAGAAAGAGTTTGGCAGTGAGCCTCCTGCTTCTATAGTGTGGAATACTTTGACGAGTATTGGAATGAGCTCTTCTTTGAATTTCTGGTAGAATTCTGCACTGAAGCCATCTGGGCCTGGGCTTTTTTTGTTTGGGAGACTTTTGATGACTGCTTCTATTTCATTAGGGGTTATAGGTCTGTTTAGATTATTTATCTGTTCTTGATTTAGTTTTGGCAAGTGATATCTATCCAGGAAATTGTCCATTTCCTTTAAATTTTCAAATTTTGTGGAGTACAGATTTTCAAAGTATGCCCTGATGATTCTCTTGATTTCCTCAGAGTCCGTTGTTATGTCCCCTTTCTCATCCCTGATTTTGTTAATTAGCATGTTCTCTCTCTGTCTTTTGGTTAGTTTGGACAGAGGTTTGTCTATTTTGTTGATTTTCTCAAAGAACCAACTCTTTGTTTCATTGATTCTTCTCAATGTTTTCCTGGTTTCTACTTGATTGATTTCAGCCCTCAATTTGATTATTTCCTGGCGTCTGCTCCTCCTGGGGGAGTTTGCTTCTTTTTGTTCTAGAACATTCAGCTGTGCTATTAATTCTCTAGTATGAGTGTTCTCCAGTTTTTTCATGTGGGCACTTAGTGCTATAAACTTTCCTCTCAGCACTGCTTTCAAAGTGTCCCATAAGTTTGTGTATGTTGTGTCTTCATTCTCATTGAAATCGAGGAAGTCTTTAATTTCTTTTTTTATTTGTTCCTTTACCCAGGGATGGTGCAATTGTGCATTGTTCAATCTCCATGAGTTTGTAGGGTTTCTGCGATTTGTGTTATTGTTGAATTCTAATGTTAATGCATGGTGGTCTGATAAGATGCAGGGGGTTATTCCAATTTTTTTGTATCTGTGGAGATTTGCTATGTTTCCTATTATGTGGTCAATTTTAGAGAAGGTTCCATGTGGTGCCGAGAAGAAGGTATATCCCTTTGTATTTGGGTGGAATGTTCTATAGATGTCTGTTAAACCCAGTTGGGTCATAACTTCTATTAATTCTTTTGTTTCTTTGTTAAGTTTCTGTCTGGAGGTCCTATCTAGCGGTGAGAGCGGAGTGTTGAAGTCTCCTACTATTAGTGTGTGAGATTTTATGTGCATTTTGAGCTTTAGTAATGTTTCTTTCACGAATGTAGGTGCCTTTGTATTTGGGGCGTAGATATTTAAAATCGAGACTTCGTCTTGATATATTTTTCCTTTGATGTATATGAAGTGCCCTTCTTCATCTCTTTTGATTGATTTTAATTTGAAGCCTAATTTGTTAGATATTAGTATTGCTACGCCCGCTTGTTTCTTGGGGCCGTTTGATTGGAAGATCTTTTCCCAGCCCTTTACTCTGAGATAACGTCTGTCTTTGGTGTTGAGATGTGTTTCTTGTATGCAGCAGAAGGAAGGGTTCTGTCTTCGTATCCATTCTGCTAGTCTGTGTCTTTTTATAGGTAAGTTGAGGCCATTGACATTGAGGGATATTAATGACCATTGATTGGTGATCCTTGTTTGCGCTTGATTTATTGTTAGTGAAGTTATTTTGTGTAGTTTCTCCTCCCTTTTTCTTTTGGTGTTTTGTAAAGTATGATTCTATATTGCCTGTGTCTTTGTGAATGTAGTTATCTTCCTTGGCTCTAGGTTTTCCTTCTAGCATTTTCTGTAGAGCTGGATTCATGGATACGTATTGTTTAAATCTGGCTTTGTCATGGAATATTTTGTTTTCTCCATCTATGGTAATTGAGAGCTTTGGTGGATATAGTAGTCTGGGCTGGCATCCTTGTTCCCTTAGCGTTTGTAGGACATCTGACCAGGATCTTCTGGCTTTCATCGTTTCCATTGAGAAGTCAGGTGTAATTCGGATAGATCTGCCTTTATATGTTACTTGGCCTTTTTCTTTAGCTGCTCTTAATATTTTCTCTTTGCTCTGTAGGTTTGATGTTTTGATTATTATATGGCGAGGTGACTTCTTTTTCTGGTCAAGCCTATTTGGTGTTCTGTAAGATTCTTGTACTTTCATAGGCATATCTTTCTTTAGGTTAGGGAAGTTTTCTTCTATGATTTTGTTGAATATGTTTTCTGTACCTTTAAGTTGAAGTTCTTCACCTTCTTCTATACCTATTATTCTCAGGTTTGGCTTCTTCACGGTGTCCCATATTTCCTGAATATTTTGTGTTAAGGATTTGTTGGTTTTGAGATTTTCTTTGGTTGACGATGCTATGTCCTCTAATGAGTCTTCAACACCTGAGATTCTCTCTTCTATTTCTTGTATTCTATTGGTGATGCTTGCATCTGTAATTCCAGACCGTTTACTGAGCTTTTCTATTTCCAGCATCCCTTCATTCTGTGTTTTCTTTATCGTTTCTATTTCAGCTTTCAATCCTTCAACTGTTTGAGCTGTTTCCTTAATTTTCCTGGTTATTTTTTCTTGGTGCTCTTTAGATTCTTTGAGAGATTTGTTTATTTCTTGAATTTTTTCCCCCATTTCATGGATTTTTTTGTTTGTTTTTTCTTCTATTTCTTTAAGGGATTTCCTCGTTTCTTCTTTGAGGCTCTCCATCATCTTCATGAAATAATTTTTAAGGTCTGTCTCCTCTTCTTCATCTATGTAGTGCTTTTCAGGTCTTGCTGGTGTTGGATCCCTGGATTCTGGTGGGGCCATGTTGGTGTTTCTATTGCTGAGTGATCTCTTATTCTGTCTTCTTCCCATCTCTTCTTCCAGTGGGTGCTGGTGGGGGCTTTCTGTCTCCACTGGTCTCCTTCCTTACTGCAGCTGAAGCTGAAGCTGGCCTCGCTGGGGTTGGGGTCTTGGAGGGGCTGATCTCTTTCCTGAAGCTGGGCTCGCTGGGTTGGGGTCTTGGAGGGGCTGATCTCTTTCCTGTGTGGGCGGCTCTTCTGAAGCTGGGCTCGCTGGGTTGGGGTCTTGGAGGGGCTGATCTCTTTCCTGTGTGGGCAGCTCTTCTGGAAGCCGGGAGCGGCCCCGAAGATGGAGGGGGATGGGTGATGGGCGGGTGGTCCCAGCCGGGGACCCAATCTCACCTGAAGCTGGGCTCGCTGGGTTGGGGTCTTGGAGGGGCCTGTGTGGGCGGTTCTTCTGGAAGCCGGGAGCGGCCCCGAAGATGGAGGGGGATGGGTGATGGGCGGGTGGTCCCAGCCAGAGACCAAATCTCACCTGAAGCTGGGCTCGCTGGGTTGGGGTCTTGGAGGGGCTGATCTCTTTCCTGTGTGGGCGGCTCTTCTGGAAGCCGGGAGCGGCCCCGAAGATGGAGGGGGATGGGTGATGGGCGGGTGGTCCCAGCCAGAGACCCAATCTCACCTGAAGCTGGGCTCGCTGGGTTGGGGTCTTGGAGGGGCCTGTGTGGGCGGTTCTTCTGGAAGCCTGGAGTGGCCCCGAAGATGGAGGGGGATGGGTGATGGGCGGGTGGTCCCAGCCAGAGACCCAATCTCACCTGAAGCTGGGCTCGCTGGGTTGGGGTCTTGGAGGGGCCTGTGTGGGCGGTTCTTCTGGAAGCCGGGAGTGGCCCCGAAGATGGAGGGGGATGGGTGATGGGCAGGTGGTCCCAGCCAGAGACCCAATCTCACCTGAAGCTGGGCTCGCTGGGTTGGGGTCTTGGAGGGGCTGATCTCTTTCCTGTGTGGGCGGCTCTTCTGGAAGCCGGGAGCGGCCCCGAAGATGGAGGGGATGGGTGATGGGCGGGTGGTCCCAGCCGGGGACCCAATCTCACCTGAAGCTGGGCTCGCTGGGTTGGGGTCTTGGAGGGGCTGATCTCTTTCCTGTGTGGGCGGCTCTTCTGGAAGCCGGGAGTGGCCCCGAAGATGGAGGGGGATGGGTGATGGGCGGGTGGTCCCAGCCGGGGACCCAATCTCACCTGAAGCTGGGCTCGCTGGGTTGGGGTCTTGGAGGGGCCTGTGTGGGCGGTTCTTCTGGAAGCCGGGAGCGGCCCCGAAGATGGAGGGGGATGGGTGATGGCCGGGTGGTCCCAGCCAGAGACCCAATCTCACCTGAAGCTGGGCTCACTGGGTTGGGGTCTTGGAGGGGCCTGTGTGGGCGGTTCTTCTGGAAGCCGGGAGCGGCCCCGAAGATGGAGGGGGATGGGTGATGGGCGGGTGGTCCCAGCCAGAGACCCAATCTCACCTGAAGCTGGGCTCGCTGGGTTGGGGTCTTGGAGGGGCTGATCTCTTTCCTGTGTGGGTGGCTCTTCTGGAAGCCGGGAGTGGCCCCGAAGATGGAGGGGGATGGGTGATGGGCGGGTGGTCCCAGCCGGGGACCCAATGAAATGACCACTTTGTGCAAAGGCATTTATTGATACATCATTCCTATAAATCAAAGACCAAAGATAGGGTGAAAGTATCCAGAAAAAATGGAAATTTTATCTTAATTTCTTCAACAAATGGTTGAGGGATACTCTGTATTATATTCTATGTCAATTAAAATGGTCCATTTTCTTCGACATACTTCACTCCCTCCTGTCTCTTTCCTCCTCGCTCTGCACATGTTTTCTTAAGGTTTCTCTTTCTCTGTCTCTGTCTCTCTCTGTCTCTGTGTCTCTGTCTCTCTCTCTCTCTGTCTCTGTCTCCTCCATCAACTCTCTTTTCTCTCTCCAACACATGCAAATATGTTCACACAAATACTTAAAAATAAAAAGCCATAGTTCCCTTTTTGGGGTTAATAGCATTGGTATTCACAAGGGATGTCTTGAAAATATGTCTTACAATAAAACGTAGTGAAAACATCTGAGTGTTTTGGTCCCTCTCATGTAAATGATCCAGATGTTTGAAACTATGCCTGCTAACTGACATATGTAAGTGTGAGCATGTGTGTGCAGATGTATATGTACAGTGTATATAACATTGTACATACATATGCATCTGGTGTTTATAACCATTTGTTTCAGTTCCTAAGGTTATTCACATAAGGCCTTCATCTTTACATGTTTCCATTTTGAAATATAACAAGTTTTGTTTTTGCTTTTTGTCTTTTCCAGATAGGGTTTCTCTGTAGCTTTGCCGCCTCTCCTGGCTTTCACTCTAGAGACCAGGCTGGCCTCAAGCTCACAGAGATCTACTTGCCTCTTCCTCTGGAGTGCTGGGATTAAAGGTGTGTGCCACCACTCCCTGGCAAACTATAACAACTTTTAAAAGCTCAGTTTTAAAGTTATAGCACATTTACATTTTCAGTATTTTATTCTTGAATCCACCTCGTGCTATTGACATAGATTATTCAAAACTGAGTTAAAAAGTATACCAATTGTTTGGAAGAATCATGGGACCTTTTTCTAAAACAAATCGGGGTTATCAGCAGAAAAGCAGAGAACTGAATGACATGTTCATAGTGTCATTTTCTCAGCTCTTTCAAAGCCAGGCCAAAGCTCATTCTAAATTTTTATATCCAAGAAAGACGTTGTGTGTCATAGTAATTATAAATATGAGACGTAAAAGTTAAAATGAATTTATCTGGAAAGATTATAAGAAATTCAAGTCTGTATATATATTTTAAAAAGGATTGTGTTTATAATGTTATTTTAATAATGTCTTAGTTTGCTTTTGCTTACAAGTTTTGAATTATGCTAGGCCTACTAATATCTTTGTCATTATTATTATGACATTAATAATTTCTAACTCTTTAAAACCAATTTACACAGAGGCATAAAAATTGTTTCCTTAATCAATATGAATCCCCAAACAATAAAACATACAGCTCCTATAAGTGTCTGAAGCCTATTATGATGAATGATTTTATATCAAAAGTATCTTAAATAAATTGCAGCCTGTTCATCCAACAATGTCGCTTAAAATACACCAGATATCCACATGCTGCCACTGGACTGAGGGCTTCAGTTAATACTGCAAAAACCTATCTTTAATAGCTATTGGTTGCTCAGCAGGACAAGCAAGCCTGGGATTAGAGATAATGATACTTGTTGGAACTGCAGGGAGGCAGAGGAGAAAGCGATCGGCCTCCTCTGGTTTGGTAAAAGCATATTGGAAAAAACTTACATTCAGCAGAACATGATACTACATGGTGATACACCTGAACATTTAAATGTCTCTTTTTTCTTTCATGTTGATCTGAGAACACAATCTGAATTTAAATGCAATATTGAAATTCTCAAAAGTCAGAATTCAGATTGGAAATCTCTTTCATTTTGTGCCTCTTTTCTATTTAATGTGTCTCCATTCTATTTAAATCCTCATCATAATAGTGAATATCAGTGCAATCATTCTGCTTCCAATGATATTGTCCCACCCCAAGTGCCTTTGAAAATCAGTCCAAAATAATTACAGAAGACATCCAACCTCTCTAATCAGCTGCTGTGGTTTGATTATCCCTTAATTCTGAGACTTGCAGAGCATCCTGTCACATTCAATAAAAACAAGTTCATTTTAAAGATACCTTTATCTCATTCCTGAAGATATCAGCTTAACTGATATTTTCACGTAGACTCTTCCTATAAGAAGCAATCCTTAATTGTCTTTTCCACTAACAAGGAGCATGTATTGAGGCTATAGTAATGCCATTTATTTCATGGTCTAGGTGGCTTTCTTTCCTACATTATAAGTGCATCTCTTAGTGTTTGTCTTTTTATTTGAGTTAATTCAGAGCTCTGATAAAGCTATCCAGTCTATATTAAGTATATTTATTCACTGAAATATGAAAGACTGCCTGTGTGCTCTATAGCAAGCTCTGTTGGACTATTTGTGAAATGAAGAAGTGATCAAAGTCTCAGATTAGAACACATAGCTATATGTTGGTATATGTTTCAAACAATTTCAGAAAGGCTAAGTTTGTTGTCATTTTTTGTCCTCCAGAAACACAGAGGGCTATAGGAGCAGGTGATTGCCCCACCCTCCTGCTTGTTTATCTGTGATGAGCTCTTAGGAAGGTCACTTCTTTTGAGAAAAGGTCCTTTCAGAGGAGCTTCTGCTAGGCATTTTCTCAACGTTTCAATGGCTCTCTTCTTCTTGCCCTTTGGTTCTAGGCAGTGTATAAGCCCCTCTGTTACTAACCTGAGAGACTTCTCGACTTCTCATAGCCCCTCTCCAAACAACTCATGCCAGAAAAACAAAAACTACAATAACAAAACAGCAAACATTGCCTGTTTGGTAATATTTTCTGCTTCTACCAGATCCTATAAAAACATCTACAAATTTGTGAATTTGGGATACATATTGTATAAATACAGAATGCCATCAGAATTACTTAAATAATTATCATTTTTCCGGAGGTATAATTGTTTAGTTATGAAATGACCCCTCAAAACCCATGTATTGAAGTCTTCATTTCTAGCTTATGGCACTATGAGGAGGTAACTGTGTCATTAGTCGCGAGGTTGTTAACCTCATCACTTGGCTGAATCATTGGTAATCTGATTGCTGAATGAGAAGGTAGGTCATTGAGAATGGCCTTTGCAAGGTCTTCCTCATCCCTGGTCTTCGTCCTGTTTTCTGGTTCTCTGGTGAGTGGCAATCTCTTTCATGTCTTTCTGCTATACTATTCTGAATTGCCACAGAACTAGAAACAATGGCTGGACATGTGATGACACAGTGAATGCTCTGAAACTATACACAAAAATAAAGGCACAACCTTTATGCCTCAGTATTAATGGAAAGCTAGGGCACATAGGTACAACAAAACTCTTAATTATCATAATCACCAATTATTAGACTGATTATCCTAGTTTCTGTTCTTAGTCATCAATGTATGACAGATTAGATATAAATGTGTGTGTGTTAAATATATATCACACACATGAACACAATGAACTTCTTGTATACATGCACCCAGTGACCTTCTTTTATAATATGAAGTTTTTATATTTTACTGAAAGCTTTTAATATGTGTACACAGTCAGCTCTCCTTAATAACCAGTGCCTAGTTCACCACTGCTATTTATAACTCCGTCTTTGATTATAAGCATTTGGCTAAAATCCTTGTTGCTTGCCAAGCTTTCCTAGTTCTGAAGTGATATGTCATTCATGTATGCATAGAAAACATTGATTTTAGTCTTTCTCCAATGTCTATATATTACCTGTCTCCTGTAGAGTTTAATAATACTCAAAATTAACACATAGTATAAAATTTCTCAAGAATTCATGTGATTAAACCTCTTAAAAGATATTTATTTTGAGTAAGTTTATGAAGTTTTTCAAAAACTAAAATCAACAATTTTTATAGTATTAGTCTCATACAGAAATTTAACAAAAATACTAAAATAATGAGAATTTTCTACATCAAACAGCATACTCTACTCCACACATTGAGGCTAAGATATTAGATTTTGGAAGAAAACAATATTTCTGTGTTCTTACACAGTTTTCCCTATCTGAAATGTAGCTGCACCAATATGAATCCAATTTTGTAATTAAAAATTGCCCCCCCTCTGTGAACTCGTAGTAATGCTTCATCAAAAAGCAGATTATTACAACCAAATTATAAACTCCTAAAAAAGAAGGGGGGCATTATAAATGGAAACACCCACCCAACCTTAAGTACAATATAGCAGCGAAAACAGCATCACGCTAATGACAGTAATCCCACTTGCCTTTGCTGCATTCATGCAAATGACAATTTAGTACAGATGTGGCACACATTTGCATGGTTAATGGCACCATTTTTTTGTCCTTTTCTTCTCCTCTATAGTATGATCAGCTGTTGTGCTTAACATTACAAATTCTATGGGCTGTTCCTAACATTAGTGAAAGCATAAGGCTGATAGTTTCCTTGTCAGTGATTTAACTAAAACATGCATATGCACAGAAAACCAGGAGGTGTGGGAGGAGGTGGCAGTGGGCAGAGATGCCTGCTGCCTGGCTGCCTTCTTCTTATTAGAAACACCCTTTCAATTTCACTTTCCAGTCCAGCCAAGTTTTACTATCTGGTAATTCTCAATGCTTTCCCTGCTTCAACTGCCCACAAAGCATATTTGACTTACAGGACCTGGGTGATGGGATTCAGTGTTAGGGTGTATGCCTCACACGGAGAAGGCATTCCTTGACTCCCCCAACACTGAGCAATAAATACGAACAGAACATTCCATATGCAACTTCAGCTCACACAAGAGTTGCAAGCTCGATTCGTGTGTGTATCTCTCTGGATCCCACTCTCTACATTGCTTCTGAAGTTGTGGAAGTGATATTTTGAAGACCTTGTATTAGCAAATGTGTGGAATGGCCACATTAAGGAGCAGATACATTTCTGGCCTAGACAAGGATTACATAATCTGTAGGATGTTACAAAGAATGCAATTTCTGTCAAATGAACAAGACAGAAAGAAAGTCATGAAGAGTTAAATTTTAGTCAGTGGTAAGGAATATAAGGTGACTTTTTAAAAATACGAAACAGTAATTTAATTTATTGATTTTAAAGGATTAAAGGAGACTTCTGTTTTACTTCATGAAAACTTAAATGGAACCTTTCAAATGGTATATTCTTAGCACTGTACTAACTTTCAGAATTTCATCAATTATTGAACCTACACCACAATAAATGAACTAAGTGTTCTAATTTTTACATTTTCATGCTATTTTTCTTCCTTTCTGTTCCTTCCTGTGATATATAATCCCTCCAATGTATACTCTTTCCTCACTGCTCAAAAACAGCCTTTCCTTCCAAGCGTGATGCTTCTCATAACACTATCTTCTATGAGCTGTACAGTTTCTAATACATCCTGTGATGTTGGGAAATTTTAACAACTTCTTAATGATTTATCTATATTTATCTGTTCATTCATTATATGTATCTGAATTCATATCATTCTTAGGAAATCTATTCAGTCCCTAAAAAGTTAGATTTCTTGTCTAGTTATTCATATAAATCAGTTTCCTTTATTGTGCTCAGATGAAACATGATGTATTAAAACCATCATGCTCATAAACTTCAAACAACCTTACTCAAATGCAAACACCACACATACACTTTAAGTACATTCCAATGTGGCAGCTCTCATTCCTTTATGAAAAGGTTTTTACTGTATCCTACTGATAACTATAAATAAGAGAGTGACAATGAAGTCAGTGAAGGAGGAGAAACCACAGGATTATGAATTGGGATACAGAATTGTAATGCCACAGGCAAGGTTCACAAAACTCAACTATTAATACAAGCCAGCAGGGATGAGGAGCATAGTTATGGCAATTTCTGTACAAATGAAGTTAAAGAATGGAGTTTTAAAAATATTTATTTCTAATTTGTTATTAACTGACCCATAAAATACATAATAAGAAAGCACATTAATGGGATATAATACAATATTTTGATGAGTGTTTACATTATATTATAGAATGTTTATGTCAGTTTAACCATTTATCTCACTTAAAATTCCTTTATGATGAAAACTATTAAAAAATAATTCAATGTGAGCCCTGCCCATTTCTGAGCTAATAAGGAGAAGGGGCAGATTGGGGGGGGGGCAAAGGGTAGAAAGTGGGAGAGAGGAGGTTGGGGTCAGGATGTAAAAATAAATTAATCTAAAAAATAAATAAAAAATAAATCCTTCAGTACTTTAAATATATAGTAATTTACTGTTATCTGTAGGCATCCTAAAATATCACTGTGGAATAACTTAGAAGGATTATTTGATTATACGTGTTTATATAAGTGGGTGTTTTGTCTTTGTGTATGTCCTTTCACCACATGTATTCAGTTCCCATAGAGTCCAGAAGAGGAATAACAGACACTTGGAGCCACCATGGAGAGCAGGGATTCAACGTTTGGCCGTCTGGCAAAACAGTCAGTGGTCTTGCCTGCTAAATCATCTCTCACACCCACATGGGGGACCTTGGTAACTTAGAACCTAGTGGTCAACTTCCCACACTACTCACTCTCTATTATGCTCTTTGGCCGGTCTTTGGTATCTCCCATTCTGTTTTCAACTTCTGAGACAGTTGAAGTAAAAGATCAGTGTAATGATAGTTACAAGAAAGTAATGACGGATGTAATATGTGATGTGAAGACCTGTTTATTACTAGATAATTGGAATTTCTAACTCAAGTTGGGGCATAATAACAAGCAAATGGAAGGTGAGAAAGGAAAAGCAAGCAAGTATATGTACCAGAGCAAAAAAATGAGCAGTAACTTAAAACTTTGGGCACTAGGCCAGACATGGTGGTACATACCTTTAACCAATGTGCTATTGAGGCAAAGACAGGAAATCCAGTGAGCTCCTAAACAGTCAGGACTACATGCATACACCATGTCCCAAAAACAAACAACAAGCAACAAACAAAAATCTGGAGACACTGGCACCAACAAGAAGGAAGGTTTAGTCAAAAAGACTAAACAAAATTTATTTGATTTTTACTTATGTATTTACTGAAATTAAGAAGAGACTATGAAGCTAAAAAGGGACAGAAATATCAATTAAGCCAAATGCAGAACAAAAAATACAAAATAAGAATTTTGGGTGAAAGAAATTTAAAAATGTCAGGTGGCCAAGATAACCAGTGATGATAAGCAGAGAAAGCCTGCTATGGTAGTCTAACATCTCTTCCTATTGCTGCTATTTTCCTTAAGCATCAAACACACTTCTTTCAGACATTACCTATATGTCTTCATACTCTGAAAGGGAGCTTGGGAGTTCCTGTAGGGGTTTCATATATTTGATAAGTATTAAAGGAATACCTACACGTATATGTTGACAAATAAGCGCCATGCTTTACAAAAACGTCTTCATAGATGCTCACAGCAGCTGCATTACTGCAATCTGGGTTAGTTTAGAAAAACAAAATAGTTTTGATACATTCAACAACTTATATTTGTTTGCCAAGAGTTATGCTTTCATGAAAGGATGTATTTCAACATTATAGAATGTGTGATTTAATTTGAAATTTTTTAAAGCCTGAAGTTCCTGATCAATGTTTAATATGGGTTAAATGCTATATACAGATACTCTTATTATAAAGAGATAAAATGAAGATCACCAATTATAGGAGATGATGCTAATGAGAATAATGAATATATTAAAATAAAAAGATTAAATTTAAAGTAATATCTAAAAATAGCCAAAAAGTACATGAAAGAGACATTGGGATGTAATTTTAGTAAACTGCTTATGTTTGCTTAAATTTGTTTGTTCAGTTGAACTATGTAGTGTCTGTGATATTTTCTCCTTTTTCAAAAGCATCATAGAATTAAGCATTCTAACACAATTTTATTTTTATGGTGTGTTCACTACAGTAATAAACCAAACAGTATTATATATCAGCTAATTTGTCTTAATATTTTATTTCATCTTTATGAATGTGAGGTGTGTGTGTGTGTGTGTGTGCGCGTGTGTAGGGGGGTGCATATTTCCATATGTACCCATGTGAAGAGACCTCCTGGTAGCCAGCAATCCTCCGTGAGTCCCTTTTCTCCCCCTGCCACCACCATACACACAGTATGGGATGCAGGAAGTTTGCATCATCCAGCAATGCTATGTAATGGAAACTTGACTGAAGTGATTCACAGATGAAGAAATGACAGATACTGAAGTAATGACAAACACATGTACACAAAATCTGATCTTCGTTCAGCTGTGCAACCTCTGATTAAGGGTACCTACAACATCACCTGGAAATTCAATAGGTTTATTATGTATCAGACAAGGAGAAAGAGTTAGCTCTTCTCAGCAGGAGGTCTCTATAGGGGATCAATCTCATGCTATAAACATCCAGAATGCTGGGAGGAAGCTACCATCTCTGCTTTTAGTATGGTCTGTCCCCATTCAACTTCACCAAGGGAAGGCTTTGACATTTTCCTGAGACTGACCCCTGGAAGGCTTAGCAATTACCAGGGGTCTTAATCACTGTGTGTCCTTGTTCAAGCAACACCAATTCACTCAGGAATTCATTTCCTTCCCACAGCACTTGCATTTTGCCTCCTCAAGACACTTTGCCTCCATGATATTCTATGAAACTCAGATAATACACAGACAGCCATATTTTACAAGGGATTCTACAGAACTCTGTTTAGCACAGTCATATTTTAGACAAACATCATCTATATACCACCACAGTTTTTTGTTCAAAAGGCTTCAACACTATTAAAAGATTCTCTGCCAAGAGGACCCACTGATGCAAACTGGGCTAATGTACTTACCAATGCCATATGGGCTGACTTCTGATTGCAGTCATCCAATTCACACTGAACTTGTGAAGGCAGGGCTGTTCAAGTGGCCTTGCAGTTCACTGATGGCTCCAACTTCAACTGGACCATCACTGTACAAGATTGAATACACAACCAAAAAAAAGGACAAATCTAAAGACAATTGACTTACTTAACTGACCTACCAGTTCTTTTCAATCCATTCTCAGGAGATTGGCAATTTGACAAGTACATTTACTGACACATTTCTATTGAAAATTATGAAGCCAAATGAACAGTTGACTCCACTAATTATCAGTTATACACTGGAATCCACCTTTAAACCAAAAAAATCTACTAATTAAAGACTTTTTAGAGCTGTGATACATTCCATGACAATTAAATGACAGACTTCTTAATTCCTCTGTATATACATCACACGCATGTTTCCTCATAGAATGTGTAACATTGGTTCCCAGTCTGAAAAACCTCCAATATGGAGTTTTATATCAGCTACAGCATTGATTACATCATCCCTAGAGTGGATACAATAGAATTTGCAACCACAGGAAATCCTAGAACCTAGGATTCCTTTGTGCCAAGGTACTAAAAAAAATACAGACTATAGAAACTTACAATGGTACAAAACTGCAGGTATGGATCTTTCCAAACTGGAACCCTGGAAACATACATACCCAGGACTCCCTTATCATTTCTACATGATTCTTCCACTACCACAGCTCAAGTAATGAGACATGGAACACTTTGAGGGCCATAAGCCCATCATCAATATATTACATGCAAATTAGTGCTAGGGAATTTCCCAGAAATCCCCAGCTAAGACTTCTACAAATAATGGAGAAGGTGCCTGAAAAGGCCTTCCCCTTTAATCTGATTAGTGATTACCCTAATTGTAATCATAGAATCTATATCCAGTAAGTGACAGAAGCAGATACAGTTACCCACAGCCAAGCACTGGGTTGAGCTCCTGGAGTTCAGTTGCAGAGAGGGAGGAGGTATAGTATGAACAAAGGGGATCAAGACCATGATGGCAAAAACTACAGAGACAGATAATTCAACCTAATGGGAGCTCATTGACTATGGACTAATAGCTGAGGAACCTGCATGGGACTGAACAAGGCCTTCTGAATGTGGGTGACAGTTGTGTGGCTTGATATATTTGTGTGTGGGGGTTGGGAGCATGGCAATGGGACAAGGACCTATCCCAGGTGCATGAACTGGCTTTTTGGAGGCCATTCCCTACGGTGGAATACCTTGCTCAGTCTTGATATTGTGGGGAGCAGTTTGATCTTGTCTCAACTTGGTATGCCAGACTTCGTTGACTCCCCGATGTAGGGGGGGATGGGTGGTGGGAAGTGGAGGAGGTGAGCAAGAAAGGAGAAGGGGAGGGAGAACTAGGGTTGGTATGTAAAATGAAAAATAATTAAGACATATATATTATACAGAGGAACAATGCTCAAAGGATCCCAATTTGATGAGGTACATGTTTTCCCTATAATGGAAATCCTCTGTAATCAAAGAATTCAACCTAATACCATGCATCACTAATAGAGGAAGACAACAAATTCTTCAAAGCCCCATACAAGGCATCATTTTTCCACCCCCTAATGGTTACAGGAGAACCCTTGGTGATGCTTGATCTTAGCCTACGTGCAAGACATATAATAAAATCGAGCAGCCAGAAGATATCACTTACATCCAACCTCAAATGTGACTCACATCTGAAGAACTCTATTCTAAGATTGAATTTAGAGGAATAGCAGTCTTTTCCTACTCCTCAGGAAATAGGTTTGCTGAAAGAAAATCTTTACAATTTATACTTGTTGTAGCTATGTTGGTTGGCTCCTTAGTTGGAGTTGGCAGAGAGTCTTCCATCAATGCGAATTTAGTAGACATCAGAAATCTTACTGAACAACAAACATTAGCTATTATCACTTTGTTTGATGGACTAGTTACTACTCACAAACTGATTACAGGCCTTCAATAATAATTGGCAAATACTAACAAATACAATGCTAAAAATTTGAGACTAGGTAAGTCCAACCAGATCTCTCAAAATTGTCTGCTACAACTTATTTCAAAGGAACAAAGAGAAGAATGTATCCATGCAAAAGCAGTAGAGACAGAGTGTTGCAGATCTTTTCCACAGGATTTGGAGCAGAAACAGTGGCCTACAATACTCTATTAGACTCAAAGCATACCTCTTTGCATGAGCATTAATTCTGCAAAATAAATTTACTCTTAGTCTATATGGACAATGCAGTATCAGTTGAGGACACAAACCCATTGCCTATGGATCTTGGGTACGGATTTGTTATAGTCATAGATTCTTTCCTATATACTAATTGGATTAATACAGAGGATGTCTAGTACCCAGAGGAACATACCAACTCACTTGAACCAACATCTGTGTGGCTACCTTCCTGGCCAATGAGCTACAATTATTAGAACTGACTCCTTCAGTTTTTGCAAATCAGTTCACAGATCATGGCAATGCAGTCTTTACTGCATGATCTGTGAAGGCCTCAGTTTCACAGGTGGCATCTAAAACATCATCATGGACACCTTGGACCCCAATTGTTATTTTGCAGAACATGTTGCTTGGTGATATGCAATGCTAGTAGAGTTACATCTCATTTCTCAGTACAGGAAAAAATGCCCAAGAACTCTACTCTAACTTTTGAGCAGAGACATGTTTTTGATTCAGGTCCCCTATATAAAAATGAACATGACAGTGACTTGCTAGGAAAGCAATTGATGACCTCTCCATTGCTCCTTCTTTTAACATTCCACAATTACTATCAATGGATTATGAGATTATTAGGGATGTTAAGACATTCGGAGTATAGATTTCCATAGTTCAACATTTATCAACTATACTTAAAACAGATACTATTGCCTATACCTATAAAGTCAGCAGCCTTAAAAATGTATGTTGCTGTGATTTTTTAGGATATTTATTTAGATTTCACTGTACTTGCTTCCCCATATTTAACTTACTTTAGTAAATAAATGGAACTTTTGGCTTGTTAGACCCCTTTATGCATGTAAATTTCTTATGATTATTTTTGAGCTTGTGTAATAAACTCATTTTAGGAAGAATTATGACAGTGAGCTACAGAGACTATCACACCAGGAAGGACAAACATCTATGTATGATCCCAATAGACACATATGTGCAAACACTGATCAGAAAATGTCTTTAGTTTTTCCATCTCCATGGTGACACTTCAGGTCAGGAATGATGTATTCTGGTTTCTTGGTTATAACCCCAAGTAACTGGCACTATTTGCCAAAAGATATGATCTTTATACCTTGGTCTAAGACTACAGATGGATGCCTATGTAGACTCAGTAAAGTTCCTGATGTTTTATAGTCGTCATTTGCTTTTTCATAATATTAACATATACAAAACTGAGAAAAAACATTGGAAGCTAATTAGGAAAGTCACTGGGCATTTTTTTTATTAAATACTTTTTTTTGTTTTAGAAGCATTCTTATTTACATATCAGTCCCCCCATTCCCTCACCCTCCCATCCCTCCCAAACTCCTCTCCAACCCACCAACCCACACCCTACACATTCCCCAGAAATAGTGAGACCCTGCACGGGAGACCATCAAAGTTTATCACATCATTTGGGGGAGGCACAGGCCCTCCTTCCAGTATCTGGGCTGCAATAATATTCCTTCAAAGGGAATGGGCTCCATAATTCTATTTGTGCTCTAGGGATAAACACTGGCTCTGCAGTTATAGGTTCCATAGACTGCCCTGGCCACTTAGGTGGGGTCATCCTTGTGGGTCCCCTAACATTTCCTCTGGGCCAGACCTCTCTCCAACCTATACTGGCATCTCCTTTCTTGCCCTCCCTTATTCCTCCTCTGCCTCAGTACTCCTGTTTTCCTCCAGGTCCCCTTCTCTTCCTCTCCAATTCACAGATCCCTCCTCTCTCTCCCCATGCTCGAAACTTGCTCAGAGGTTATTGTCCCCTTCCCCTTCTTTGGGGGATCAAGTTTTCTTTTTTTTTTTTTGATGTCCTCCTTTTTTCCTAGTTTCTCTGGTGGTATAGATTATAAGGTGGTAATCCTTTGTTCTTTGTCTAATATCTATATATAAGTGAGTACATACTCTGTTTGTCTTTCTGTAATTGGGTAACCTCACTCCCAATGTTTTCTTTCAGTTCCATTCATTTGCCTGTGAATTTCAAGATTTCATTATTTTTTCCACTGAGTCATACTCCATTGTGTAAATGTAGTAATACTCCATTGTGTAAATGTAGACATTTTCTCCATCCATTCCTCAGTTGAGGGGTATCTAGGTTGCTTCCAGGTTCTGGCCATTACAAAAAATCTGCTATGAACATAGTTAAACATATGTCCTTGCTATATGAATGTGCATTCTTTGGTTATATGCTCAATAAAGTAATTGCTGTATCTTGAGGTAGACTGATTCCACTTTTCCTAAGGAACCACCATATTTCCAAAGTGGCTGTACAAGTTTGCATTCCCACCAGCAGGGGAGGAGTTTTCCTCTTTCTCCACATCCTATCCAGCATACACTGCCATGGTGTTTTTGAGTTTAGCCATTCTGTATGGTGTAAGATGCTATCTCAGAATTGGTTTAAGTTGCATTTCCCTGATGGCTAAGGATGTTGAGAACTTTCTCAAGTGTCTCTCTGTCATTTTAGATTCCTCTATTGAGAATTCTCTATTTAGTTCTGCACCCCACTTTTTTTTGTTTTTACGAGACAGGGTTTCTCTGTATTGTTTTAGAGGCTATCGGTCCAGCCTGGCCTCGAACTCACAGAGATCTGCCTGCCTCTGCCTCCCGAGTGCTGGGATTAAAGGCGTGCACCACCACCGCCCGGCTTTGCACCCCACTTTTTAATTGGATCATTTTGTGTTTTGGTGGCTAGATTCTTGAGTTCATTGTATATTTTGGAAATCAGCCCTCTGTCCAATGTGGAGTTGGTGAATATCTTTCACCATTCTGAGGACTGGGGGTGGCCCTTTTGTCTTGCTGACTGTGTCCTTTGCCTTCCAGAAACTTCTTAGTTTTAGGAGGTCCCACTTATTTATTGTTTATCTCAGTGTCTCTGCTACTGGTGTTATGTTCATGAAGAGGTCTCCTGTACCAATTCATTCAATGGTACCTCCCACTTTCTCTTCTAAGAAGTTCAGTGTAGCTAGATTTATGTTGAGGTCTTTGATCCATTTGGATTTAAGTTTTGTGCATGGAGATAAATATGGATCTATCTACAATCTTCTACATGTCCACATCCAATTATGGAAGTTTCAGCAAGGCAAAGGACACAGTCAGCAAGACAAAATGGTAGTCCACAAAATGGAAAAAGATCTTTACCAACCCCACATCTGACAGAGGGCTGATTTCTAAAATCAAAAACAACAATTACAGTCCATACTGGAGAGGATGTAGAGAAAGAGGATAGAGAAATTATGGCACATTTACACAATGGAGTACTACTCAGAGGGAAAAAACAATGGAATCTTGAAATTTGCAGGCAAATGGATAGAACTAGAAGAAACCATCCTGAGCAAGGTAATCCAGTCACAGAAAGCAAGCATGATATGTACTCACTCATATATGGATTTTAGACATAGAGTAAATGATTGCCAGCCTCCAATCCACACCACCTGAGGAGCCAGGATACTAGGTGGATGCCAAGAAAAAAAACTCATGGTCCCCCTAAGAAAGGGAGGGGATCAAGAACCCCGGAGCAAATTAGAAGCACAGGGGGGAGAGAGGAGGGAAATGGAAAGGGGAGAGGGGAAGAACTGGGGGGGGGTAGAGAACAGGAGGACTGAGACAGGGAAGGAAGAAGGGATGGCAATAAAGGCAATGCCTTGATAAAGAGAGTCAGTACAAGTTTGGAGAGAGGTCTGGCACAGAGGAAATGGTAGGGGAGCCACAGGAATAACCCCAACTAAGAATCTAGGTAGTCGTAGAGAGGTTGTCTTTGACGGCCTTCCTCTATAATGAGATTGATGACTAATCTTGGTTACCATTCCTTGATCATTGACCCAGTATCTGATCAAAGCAGAAACACACACCCACAGCAAAACATTGAGCCCTACATCCAGATTCCCATTGTGGAGAGGGAGAAAAGATGAGCAAATGAACCAAGACGGAACTGGAGATACTCACAGAAACAGTTGACCTGACCTAGTGCGAGCATGGAGACTCTGGTCATAAAGCAGATGATCCAGTTTTGAAGTAACCAAGCCCCCTGAATGTGGGTGCAGGCTAGGAGGCCAAGGAAATCTATGGAACCTCTAACAGTGGAACCAGTGTTTATTCCTAGGTCACAAATGGACTTTCAAAGCCCATTCCCTTTGGAGGGATACTAGTACAGCCCAAATACAGGAAGGAGGACCTGGGTCCTCCCAGAAATGATGGGATGGACTTTGATGGTCCCCCATGCAGAGTCACTATCCATGGGGAATGGGTAGGAGGAAGGATGGTGGGAAGCATGGGAGGGTGAGAAAATGGGGGCATGAATATGTAAATAAGTTTGTTTCTAAAATTTTAAAAAGGAAAACATAAACCTTAATAAAAAGTAAATAAATAAATAAAATAGTTTGATGTTGACTGTTGATTTGTTGTATATTGATTTTATTATGTTTTGCTATGTTCCTCTTATTCTTTATCTCTCCAAGACCTTTATCACGAAGGCATGTTGGACTGTGTCAGAGGCTTTTTCAGCATCTAGTGGGATATTGTTCTGTAGTTCTCTTTATTAGTTGTGCCTTTGTGTGGCTTGGGTACCAAGGTAATTGTAGCCTCATAAAAAGAATTTGGCAATGCCCCTTCTGCTTCTATTGTGTGGAATAAATTGAGGAGTACTGGTATTAGCTCTTCTTTGATTTTGTGGTAGAATTCTGCACTGAAGCCATCTGGCCCTGGACTTTTTTGATTAGGAGACTTTTGGTGAATGCTTCTGTTTCATTATGTGTCTGTTTAAATTGCTTATCTGCTCTTGATTTAATTTTGGAAAGTGATATCTATCTAGACATTCCTTCATTGAATTTTAGTAATGTTTCTTTTATGAATGTGGGTGCCTTTGTATTTGGAGTATAGATGTTCAGATTTGAGACTTCATCTTGATGGACTTTTCCTGTGATGAATATGAAATGACTTTCTTCATCTCTGTTGATTGATTTTAGTTTGAAGTCTAATTTGTAGATACTAAGATAGCTACACCAGTTTGTTCCTTGGGTCAATTTGATTGGAAATCTTTTCCCAATCCTTTAGTCTGAGGTAATGTCTGTCTTTGACATTGTGATGTGTTTCTTGTATGGAACAGAAGGATGGATTCTGTCTTGGTACCCATTCTGTTAGCCTGTGTCTTTTTATAGGCAAGGTAAGTCCACTGATATTGAGGGATATTAATGACCATTGATTGTTGATTCTTGCTTGGTTTGTATTTGTTGTTGGTGGTGCTATTGTGTGTGGATTTCTCCCCCTTTTTTTCTTTTGGTGTTTAGTAATATGGAATTATCTATTGTCTATTTTTTGTGAGTGTAATTTCTTCATTGGGTCAGAGTTTTGCTTCCAGTACTTTCTGTCAGCCTGGATTAGTGGACACATACTATTTTGTCATGGAATATCTTGTTTTCTCCATCTATGGTGACTGAAAACTTTGCTGGCTACAGTAGTCTGTGCTGGCATCCATGTTACCTTAGCAGCAGTCCCAGGAAGTTCCAAGAAGGGGTTTTTGGCAGGAATTTCAGCCTGAACCGAGTCTACACTCAACTCAAGCAGAAGGTGGTCACTGGGCTTTGAATTGCTCTTTTCATTTATAAGAAGCACATGGCTCATGGTCATTACCCACATGCTCCTACTGATCAGGTTAGCTTGATGATGTACTATGATTTGCTTAGCTCAGAGTCCTATAGCTCCAAACCTGATGCCACCATTTACAGTATTTTTGTAAAAGTGATTGCATTTTCTTTTGTTTCTCTATGTACTTTCAACTTGGTGCATAGAACATCCAGATAAAATATAAACTTGTGTAAATACTTATATGCTTAGGGATCATAGCAATATCCTGGGATCTACATTGTTTGGAATACTTTTTAATAATTACATGTTTTAGTGTCTGAGATTTACTTTTTGTATTTATTTGTCCATTAGATTTCTGCATACTTATTATTTGCTTTCTCCTCTGAGTAAATGTTGACTTATTTGCTGCAGGTGTGTCCTTGTAAATGGTCTTCACAGGTCATGTGAATATAACTTATTAAATAGTGATGAGTAGCCTTAACCTTGCGGGCAGTTACTGGTATAGCTCTCACTTTCATTGAGGCATCTGGCTGGGTTCTTAGCATGTGCCTTCAAGTCATCTCTGAATGAGTTGTTTCTCCATCTTTCTGCCAAGTTGCCATCTAGCTGTTTGCCCTCCATTCTATTGTAGTCAATGCCTTTAATTATTTTCCATAAGAATCCAGGCACTTCTGAGAGGTCTGGTTTCCCTAGCAAGGACTCAAGGATCACTGAGATAGACAATAGAATATCTACCTTAGGTTCCTTCTTGAGCCTAAATTACTTTCGTTGTACCAAAGGTCATGTTCTTTCCTGAGTACCCTCAGGACCACTTTTGTCCTTTAAGTTCATTTTCTAATTCTTATTATTAGTTTCTACTTTTTGTCAGTTTGCCAAATAATAGAGGAATTTGACTTTTAGATTGCTGATCGAGTAGGCCTGATTTACCAACTTTTCAAATTTTAGATCTTCCCTTCTTATTACTCTCTTGGCTCTCCAGTCTCTCATATAACACTTAGAGAACTGCTCCTGCTTCCTGGTCTTAAGGTAGAAACCTATGCCTTCCTGGAGGGAAGTCTGCAGTCAGAAATTCACCATTCTCCTTGGAATGAGTCTGGGATGCCCTTGGAAAAAAAACCCACTTAAGTTTCATCTTTTCTGAGAATCATCTAAGATTCTGTTAACTACACCAACTGCTGTGAACAAGATGCAAGATACATATAGTAAGTATAATAGAAGTTTTATTATGCTGAGGGACAACGCAAGCTTCACAATCTAAATTACTAACTATGGTCCTAAATTTATCTCTCCAAGGCTCCTTAACTGGGGAACATATCTTATTTGATAGTTAGGTCCAATCTTTAAAAGAAGTCTCTGATTCAAGGGTGAAGATCCTGGGAAGACATTCTAGCCACAGGGTAGATCAAGATGGCATCTTTCCAGATATGCAGAACAGATCATTGCTCTGTCTCTGCTTTTAAACTGTCCAGTGGGAATCATTGGATCTCGGATTATGTCTTGTTATCTCGAGCCAGGGATTTCATTGGGTTATGATTATCAAGTACAGCCTTTGGTGTAGTGGGGATCCTGACTTTGCTACTTTTACAAGTCTAACAAACATTTTTACTGTGCTTGTTACACGTGTGCCCCTGGTTTATAGAAGGGTTCTAAGGATTCAAACCAGGGTTCTAGTGATTTTGCAGCAAACAGTTTACTTCTTCAGTAAATGTTCATTGTTGTTTTTCCTCCTATAGGCTATCTCATTGAATGGAAAGGAAAAATATAAAATTGTCAGTATGAATATTTTTTCTTTCGTTTGGATACCTATTTCACGTATACATTTGGAAATGTATTTTATTTATCAAAACCTCTGGGGCTTTTTGTTTCCTTTTTCTCTGTTTTTCATTGTCTGTTCACTGAGGATAGACAGAGGGTTTCATAACACTGATAGATCTGTCGGGAAACAGGTCTAAGTCCATCTTCTTAGCATTACATCATTAAGTATTTCTACTGTGGGAATAACATCACCATAGACTGGGAACTGAGTGCAGGAACTGCCATACATGACCATCTTTCAAGTTTCTGATTGCAAGATTATTATTCTCCTAGTCTATTATTTATCTACTGCTTCTTGGTTTGATTGGGATACTCATTTTCCACACAGATGGTTTATGCTTTGGGTTCTCTTATATGTGAAATCTCAACATCTACATTGTCCTCTCATTGTTCGATATCCAAGCACCACTCAGCTTTTGCTGAATCCTCACATAATACCCTGGTACAGTTGTCTACAAAGAACTCATTCTAACTCTCAACAGACCTTCCATATAGAGTTCAATATCATGAAGTGGAGGGGCATTTGTTATAATTCATGTCAAACATGATTCACGAAGTACTTTAGAAAATGAAGGTTTTGTCTTCCTTTTATGGTATTTTGCTTACATTCACTTTTTGGATATGGTCACCCCTAAAGAAATATCTCCTACAATAATTGCAAATATAAACTGTGATAATGACTAGCATCAAAATTCGATCATCTTATCCATATGTATATATTCAGACCAACAACAGATAAAATAGTTCAAAATGTGCTTTTCATTGTGAAAGGCATTTGTTATTTATATTAGGCTCTCCAGAATCTTGCTTTTCAGTACACATTGACCTCAAATTCTTTGTCTTCTTCCCCCAGACTCCTACATAGTGGGATTAAATTATGTACTATTAAGGAAGTTATCATCATTTCTTTAAACATGTCTCTATTTTATTTCATCTAGAAGATGTATCACTGGTAGTAGACACTGTATTTCTCTCATCAGTTTATTATTCTTACTATGAATTTGTTTATTGTATTTCTTATTACGTTTCATGATGGGGGATATCCTTTTGTATACTGGGAATATAACTTACTCTTATTGGTTTGTGAATAAATGCTGATTGGCCAGTAGCAAGGCAGGAAGTATAGGTGGGGCTACCAGACTACAAATGCTGGGAAGATGAATACAGAGAGGGAGCTACCAGAGAGACACCATGTAGCCACCAAAAGAGTAACATACTGGAGCATTATGGATAAGCCACATCCTCATGGCAAAACATTGTAAAATAGAAATGGGCAATACTTAAGAGAGAGGTAGTTAATAAAAATCTGACCCACTGGCCAAAATGTTTATAATTACTATCAGTTTCTGTGTGTTCATTTGGAACTAAATGGCTGCAGGACCAGGCAGGATAGGAACTTCATCTTCAGTTTAAGAAGTAAGTTAATTCAGTATCTAATCTTCAGAAACAAGTGTTTAGATTTAAACATTAAAATGTTTGTTTGATTGCCAAAAGTGTCTATTTCCATTTCTTTGTATTAGATATTATCAACTTATCCAGCCTGAAAAAAAAACAAGCCTAAAAAAAAACTGAACTGAACAATGGGGAGCTCTTGGACCCCAGACTGATGGCTGGAAGGCCAGCATGGGACTGATCCAGATCCCCTGAATGTGAGTGTCAGTGAGGAGGCCTAGTTAATCTATGGGGCCTTGGGTAGTAGATCAGTATTTATCCCTGTCATACATTGTGGGACTTTGGGTGCCCATCCCACAATGAGGGATGATCTCTCAGCCTGGACTCTTGGGGAAGGCCCTAGGCCCTGCCCTGAATGAAATGACAGATGCTGTATATCCCCCAGGGAGGGTCTCACCCTCCCTGGGAATTGGAGTGGGCATTAGGTGGGGGCTGGGGGACCTGGGGAATGGGGGAGGGAGGGGAGAGATGGAACTGGGATTGACATGTAATGCAAGCTTGTTTCTAATTTAAATAAAAAAAATAATAAAAAAAATTTAAAAATTCCAACATGGTAGTTTTAGGTTTTGGTTAAAACTACTATTTTTTAAACACATATTATTCTTCCAAATCATACTACAGGAGTTATTCTCCAAAGCCACACTACCTGAGCATCCCTTTATTAAAAAAACTTTCTGATATCAAGCAATCATGAAATATATTTGTCAGGGTTCTCTAGAGCAACAGATATTATAAAATGAATGTCTTCATATGAAAAGGAGATCTATTAGAATGACTTATAGGCTGTGGCCCTGATAATCCAATAATGACTGCCTATTAATTGGAAGGGCTAAGAGTCTTGTGGCGTCACTCTACAAGGGTGATTTCTCAGCGAGTCTTCAGTGTATGCTGAAAACCCAAAGATGTAATCTCTAACATTGTAGAAGTAATGAATTTTCAAGGACAAACAGCAAAAGCTTCATTCTTCCATGTCCATATGTAGACTTCCAACATAAGGTATGGTCCAGATTAAAGATAGATCTTCCCATGTCAAAAGATCAGGAATAAAGTTATGCATCCCCTCCTCAAGAAATCCTCAAAAAAGTCCCCAAATGGTGTGCCCAGCCATTTTCAGGTTTTAATCAATTCCAAAGGTAGTCAAATTGACAGCCAAGAATAGCCACCACACATAATGCAATGCACACTGACAGTGGCTGTAAGAGACTGTGATAGTTTGAGTTGTATGTTCTCAGCTTCTGTAATACAGAAATATACAATAAAAAGAACCTGAAATGATACTGAATAAGCTAATTTATAGTTCCATTACATAGAACATTAAAGTCAGTGCATTCTACAGAGTCATTTCAATACATTTAAAATGACTTATCTGTTATCTTTTTATTGTTGTTATTATTAAAAATATTATTTATTCTGCACTATTAATATTTCAAATCTTTCCTCATACTGTGACAGATAAATGGCTTAAATTCCCAAACGAGAAGATTTTGTTCACTAAATAGGAAAGAAGAACACATTAATATATGTCCAATTCCAATTTGCTGTTGTACAATAATGATTCTCTCCATCTCAAACATGGAGTCTGGTATGTTCTCAGGCTTGCTTCAGTTTCCTCTGTCTAAGCAACCCTCTATCATCCACTTGAGCAGGTGGAATTATGAACACATAGTACATTATAAGGGGATTTTCAAGAAACAAGACATATTCACTGTTTTCTCAAATTTACAATATGTGAAATATGAAACATTCAAAGACATTTAGCTATATTTCATATTTTAAGGAGGCACTCAAAATGTCTTTGATAATAGACAAATGATTATTTTGTCATTAGTTTTCAGTAAATGATAAATTATATTTAATAAATAATCAATGATATTTCTTCCTTTGTACATTCTTTAATTTAGTGTATTCCCATCTACTTTTTCATATTTTATTTCCTACTCTATTTCTATAACATATTTTATTCTTTTCTTAATCGTTACTCCATTATTCTCTTATGTCCTGCTTCTCAATTCTGCATTTATATTTCATAGACATTTGTAAAGGATCTTTTTATTTGATAGCATTACCTCATGGGTAGTTAAATGGACTTGAAATATTTAATTACAGGTCTGTATTAAATAGCATACCAAGAACTAATGCAATAACCAACATTTTATGGAGACTGAACTCTTAGTATAATTCTACCTTTAGTAATCACATAATTAAATTTCTATCAAACAGCATCTAATCAGTTAATAAGCAAGAAGACATATTTCCTTCTTGCTTGAATGACTCTTACCTATCACTAATACCTATTTGTGCACAATATGTAAATCCTCTACAAATTATTTTTAAAAGTAGATAATTCCTACTCATTATGATTTGGCACTTATTTTTGACATCATCTCCTAGTACTTTGAAGAAAATATCTGAGGAAAATTTGGAATTAATAGCATAATCAAAACTAGGTAGTAAATGCATTAAAATACAGTAGGATATTAAAGAACCAACCCAAATCAAAGGACCACATTAACCGTTTGCAAATAAGAATAATTTTGCCTCATGTGATTAACAGATGGGACAGACATCATTGTAAAGACTTTCAAGGTAAAAAATTATGTTGATTTTCCCCATGGCAAATTATTGTATGGACTACAGGTGACACAAGTATGAATGTAAAAGTTTATCACCAGGATACAACATAAAGTTTAGTGGTATTTTTTTCTGCCTATCAGTTATGAGAATAACTTTTCTAGAGAACAATTATTTAAAATAGTGAACTGTACCATTTTTTCTGCCTTGATAGACAAATTCCATTTATGAAATACATATTGATGTATTTCCTGGTTTCATTTTAAAACATTTCATTTAAAATACTTTGTCTATACTTAATATATATAAATTTACTCTATAATGACTATGACTTTTGATCTTGATTGTTTACTTGACTCATTTTGCCTAACCTACAAATCTCTTCTAATCTAAAATTCTAATTCCACCTGAATTAGAAAGATTCATCCTAAATGTGGGTGGCACTATTCCAGGAGCTGTAACAGTGACCGTAAAAGATGATGAAAATTGGATAAGAACAACATTCATCTCATTCATCTCCCTCTGTTTCCTGACTGGCAATGTAATATGATTGCATGCTTCAAGCTTCTCCCATGTGATTTCTTCACCATGAAAGAGTTCACCCTTGAACTATGAGCCCAAATAAACTCCCCTTCAAGTTACTTTTTCAGATAGTTTGTCACAACAAGCAAAGTAGCCAGTACAGAACTAGAGACATTGCTGTAATATATCTGACCACATAGTTCTTAGTAAGGTTTTCGACAAAATTTGTAGGAGGAATGTGGAAGATACTTTAAAACACTGCATTATCAAGCACTTCTAGGACTATTCTGGTAAGAGTTTGGAGGAACAGAATAAGATAAATGTTTATAATTGAGTCCTGTATCATAAAGTTTCAGAAGAGAAGACAGACTCTATTATGAATTGGGTTAGAAGTCCTTTAGTTCACTGTGGTAGTTTGAAAGAAATGTTCCCCATAACCTTAGTGAGTGACACATTAGGAGGTGTAGCCTTTTTGGAGTAGGTCTGGCATTGTTGGAAGAAGTGTGTCTCAGTTCTCTTCCTGTTGGAAGCAGATCAAGATATAGAACTGTCACCTACTTCACCAAAACCATGTTTGCCTACATGCTATCATTTCCCACCATACTGATAATGGACTAAACTTCTGAAACTGTAAGTCATCCCCAATTAAATGTTTTCCTTTTAAGATTTGCTGTGATCATGGTATACCTTAACAGCAATAAAACCCTAACTAAGATACCAAGGATAGGGTATTACGTGACAAGCCTGACAATGTTTTTGTTTTCTGAAATATTGACTTTGGGGCTATGGATTAGAAAAGCAGTTGAACACTTTAAGTGGAGCTTCATAGTGGTAATGAGCATGATTTGAGCAGTGGGTACCTGGTTTAAGAGGTTTCAGAGGAGAAGAATGCTAGCATGTGCCCTATAAAGGTCTGCGATAGTTTGATCAAGACTGTGGCTGCTTTTAACCCTTATCTGAAAAGTCAGACTGAGGCTAAGTTGAAAAGTTTTGTATTAATTGCATTGGTAAAGAAAGTCTAAAGGTAGCTAGTATAGATTGCATTGTGCTTCCTAGTGTTGACTCTTACGAAGGTTTTTAATAAAAATGAACAAGATGAGCAAGTAAAACTACAAAATACATACACTGGGGAGAAAGGAAGACCAAGAGTAGAATGTTATTAAATGTTATGTTCAAGGAGATAAAGATACTAGTCAATGGAATAAAGGTAGTGTTTACCTCAAGGCAATACTCCACCTAGCTAACTTTCTAACTTGTGAAAAAAATTAAACAACAGTTTAGGTCCCAGTGTGATGGTACATACCTTTCATCCCAACACTTTGGAGACATTGATAACCAGAACTCTAAATTCAAGGTCAGTCTGGTCTACAGAGTCAAAGTAAGTTTACATCCAACATTAGGGAGTGAAGGAAACCACAGAAGGAGTAGGTCATATCCTACCCCCGTAAAACTGTAGAAGTTGGCAGGTCCAGTCACATGGTTCTGGCTGTAGAACCAATCATAGTAGAAAGGGGCTATGGACTATCTTTCTGCAGTTAAGCATAACTACTAAAGCCAGGTGTATGGCTGAGATGTCCCTGAAGAGAGGCCTAAAGAGGCCTTTCTTTGTATGAAGTGCCAAGTTTGAAGCCTGGATTCCTACGGTGACCCAAAAGGTTGGAGATGCTACATCCTTAGGATACATGCCGAGGAGAGATGCTTGCAAGCCATGGAGCAAACCCAAGAGAAAGAAGTGTGCTGTAGGCCACGAAGTTGAAAGGAGTTGGAGATTTGAAGAGTATTTTGACATCAGACATGGAGATGCACAGTATGGAGTTTGCCCAGCTGGTTTTGGATTTTTTTTGGGTCTACTATTTCTTCACTATGAAGCCTTCCCTTCATTTTGGAATGGTAATGTAAATCCTGTAAGATTGTTAGAAATATGGTATCTGCTTTTTTATTTTGATTTTACAGGGGATTACAGTTAAGAGACTGAATGAATCTCAGAAAAGGCAATGAAAGACTTTAGGGACTTTTGAAGGTGGGCTGGATGAACTTTTGCATTATGTTTTGCCAAAATCCTATCGGTTCAGGGAAAGGAATTGGTGATTTGAACAGAAATGACCCCCGTAGACTCGGGAGTGGTGTATGAGAATGTGTGGCCTTGTTGAATCACATGTGGTATCATTGGAAGAAGAGTGTCTTGGTTCACTTTCTGTAGCCTTCAGATCAAGATGTTGAACTTTCAGCTCCTCTGCATTACCATGTCTTCTTGTATACAGCTATGTTTCTCATGCTATGTGGATAATGGACTAAATCTCTGAAAGTGTAAGCCAGCACCAATTAATTGTTTTTTGTATCTAAATTGCTGTGGTCATGGCTATGGTCATCTTCACAGAAATAAAACCCTAACTAATACAGTTATATTCTGCCAAACAACTTGGCTGTGTTCTACCCATATCCTAAGAAGATGAGTGAGGTTAAATTCAAAAGAAGTAGACCAAAATTTTTTGACAGCAAAACATTTAAGAAGTGTCATAATTACTGCTAACTGTTGTCATCTGGATCTTTAGCAAGAAAGAAAAAAGAGAGGAGAAATTAAGCAAAATTACCTTTTTTCAAGGAAAGCAATATGAACAAATTTAATGTTACAGAAAACTATGTTTGAAAACAGAAGTTATAAATTGTTAAAGAGATTAGTATCATTAAAGAGAAACCTAATATTTTATGCAGTAGAAAAGTTGCCCTGAAAACAATAGCCCTCCTGGGAAAGGGTCCGCACATTGAAAGAAAAGCTTCACTGAAAATGCTACTAAAGGTGTACATTGCTTCAAACCACCACACAGGGAAGGATTCTCCCAGAGTAAGCAGATGGAGGCAAAGACATCTAGGGTACCAGAGATGACAGACTCCACCCATAGGTAGCAGCAGAACTCAGCAGTGTCTGTCACATGCTGCTTCTTTTGCAGTCATGGATGATGCATGATTGAGGGAGGAGAGATTATTGTGTCATAGTCCTGAAGATCTGGTGAGACTAGGCAGTATGTGCCAGCATCATGGACATTACAAGTGTTCCCTGAGCACATTCTGAATTGGAATAAGTGAAGTCTAAGTCACAATGGAGATCACAAAATTTTGAAGATGATTTTTAAAGTGGGAAAGCTGTATTATATGGTATTTCTATTTATTTTGTGTATTTGAGGAAATACCACATGATTTTTCATAATTGCAAATCATGTAATTACTAGCAACAAACACCGATTCTTTCACAGCACCCCTATAAAATAGTAGCTATTGTATGAATTTTTAACGAATAACTTTGTAATATACGTGAGTATTAATTTCATAAAATACTAAAGTTGGTCACACTTAAGTTTTTTTATTAAGGAGTTTCTTGGTTCACATTTGTTCTCTACTATTAGCACCTGTCATTAATAGCTATAAAATCTTGACCACTAACTTAGTTGGTATATGCCTCAATTTCCTCATTTATATATGTTAGATAGGATAGCACTAATTTGAAGTTTCTATTAACCTTGACATGAAGGTTCATGTAAAGTACTTAGGAAACATTTTACAGGATAATTACCCAATAAGCTTTATTATTAACGTAAGTGGGAAATGTTTAAGGAGAATTCAAAGTTTTTTGTATTGGTTTTAACATTTTAAAATTATTTTCATTTCATGGTTATGAGTGTTTGCCAGAACACAATGGTGGTGCGTCATATGTGTGCATTGACCATAGAGCCAGAAGAGGATGTTGGATCACCTGTGAGAGGACACAATGAGACCACTGGGAATTGACCTAGAATCTTAAGAAAACCAACAAGTGCTCTTGCTGCAAAGCCATCTCAAAGGTTCATTTTTAGTTTTCTTACAAATGCCAAGTTTTTTTATTATACAAGCTATTCATCATTTTAAATTCCTTTTGAAGTATCTGAAGCAGGTAAGCATGAAAATGCTGACAAATTGGTAAATGTCATTTACACTAAGGCCAAAGAAAATAAGTCACTAATATTTGTCAAATTATTTTACTAAAGTGGCAAAAGTTCTAGTAGCATCTTTTCCAGAGGGTATATATTTTCCCACTCCAGCTAATTAAGTGAATGGATTTTTGTCTTTTATTGAAGTATAATGTTTTGTGTGTACATAAGCTTCTTTACCTCAGCAATCATAAAGGTGAGGTTTTACTGCAGAAGGGAAGAAAGAACTGCTAGGAAAGTTCAAGCATGTTCAATTAAAAGACTAACCTGATAGTTTTCTGCATTGCAAACTTAATGAGCTGGCTCAAGTTTCAAAGAAGTGCTCTTTTATCATCTGAAATGGCTCATGGATCTCATATGAATATAGATATGGCTTCTGCAGCTTACCCCCTCACAGTTATAATCATACCATGTTAAACAACTTAATAAATGAAAAGTTGCTTCCTCTTTGCTTTGTGATTATGTAGCTATATACCAGGCCATTTACAGTGCTCGATTCCTTAGGTCTGGGATCATAGGAATGATTCCAAATTGCATCATCAGGTAAAGCATAGAGAAGGGGAAAGGTGACATGTTCATGAATGACTGGCAGTCTTGGTTTCTGAATGCTCAAGCACCAGACCTATGCAAAATACTGCTTTAGAACAAACAATAGACAAATGAGCAATTGAGGAAATGTAATGTACATAGACCAACTGCATTGCCTTGTGTGGTGTAGTTTTTGTAAGGTAAAGAGAGACTTACAAGAGTGGGAACGCACGTCAGGTAAACTGAATGGCTTTATGTGTTGTGTATACTAACAAAAAGTATATTCAATTGAGATAAATGGCAAAGATTATGAAAAATTGAAGTTGAAGACTATATACTTTACAATGTTATTCCATTACTAAGTCCTCTGGCATGATTGTCCCTGTTATTGACATAAACTAAGTAGAACAACATGACCAAAAAGCAAGTTGGGTAGGAAAGGGTCTTTGCCTTTTCACATTCCTGCTCGTCACCAAAAAAGTCAGGGTGGGAACTCAAGAAGGGCAGGACCCCTCTGATCACTACCTAAGAAAATGCCTTGTAGCTGGATGGTATGGAGGCGTTTTCTCAAGTGAGGCTGCTTATTCACTGATGATTTTAGCTTGTGTCAAGTTGTCATAAAAACAACCATTGCAGAAGATGATAAAAAATATGTCCTGATTGGCTTACAGCATAATAAAAAGGAAAGCACCAAATGACTGTTGTGTTAGTTAATTTTCCTATTACTTAAAAAAAACTTAAACAATCATATCTTAAAACAGGTTCATTCTAGCTCGGAGTTTTACTGTATGGTACTTCATGGAAGGGAAGATCTGTCATCAGGAGTTTGTGACAGTTGTTTGTGGTGTATACATAATGAAGTGGCATAGAATAATGATGATTTCTACTCAGCTGGATTTTTCCTGTTTAGTCAATCCAGGACCCTAGCCCAGATAGTGACTCTATTAATTAAGGTGGGTCTCCCTATCTTGGTTAATACAATCAAAGCAATTCCCTGTGTTTATACCCTGAGCCTTGGCTCTGATGAGTACTGATCCTAACAATTTGAAAGTCTATATGAAGCATCACAAGTCTGGCCCTTATCAAGTGAACACCGCAAAATATCAGTTTCACACCATATCCTTCCACACTTGTCTAAGATTCAGGCTCATCCCATAGTATAAAATGCATTAAGTACAATTTCAAAAGTTCATGTACTCTTTAATAGTTCCAACACTGCTTACAAAGTATAAACATAGAGTCTCTCTGGAGACCCAGGCAAACTTATAACTTAATACTCACATACAATTAAAACCAAGGTATATCATTCCAATACACAATATCTCAGAACAGACATTTTCATTTCAAATGACAGGGCTGAAAGAACAGAAAGAAAAGATTGGAGAAAAGCAAAACCAGAAGCCAAGACTAAAAATCCATGAATCTTCCTTTTACCTCTTTCTATGGCAGTGATTTCTTCTTTCATTGCAGATATGGACAAGAATAATGAGTATTAACCATGCCAAAGACTGAATGCTCACTTGCCTTGGACTTTTCTTCCTTCAATCCAAAACCAATTATCTCACTACTATTAAATTCAGGCTCACACAAGTTTTCAGAAAAAGAGCATAAAATATCTAAAAATCTTTGTCAAAATAGTGAACTAATTGCCTCTAGTTCCCCATAGAGCCATTTTTCCTGTCTAGTACTCCATGAGCCCAACTTCCATGGTTCATATTTCTTTTGACATTCTGGTCTTCCAAACTCCAAAAGGTATGGCCCAGTAAGCCTCTGATTACAAGAATTGGGGATTTCTATTGCTTAAATTTCTAATTCCTTTGACAATCTTTTCATAAGTCAGTTTAAAAAGATGGAGTTTTGTGGTCAGGTTTATTGTAGACAGGACCACACTAAAATGAGTGGCCTCAACCAGACATCAAATTTTTTTCCTTAGTTACAAAATATTGTACCTAAAACAAAACATTGTAACTGAAACAAAACATTGAGGAAAGGAGATCTAACTAGTGGAATGAACAGGTAGTTTTGTTGACAGCTTGAGAGGAAAGTCCACTAGGCAGGGAAGTCACAGCAACAGGAAGAGCAGACAACTGGTCACAGTGCATACATAGTTAGAAAGCAAGAACAGTGAATGAATACGCTCATATATAGGGCTCCATTTTATTCAGTGCAAGACTCCATTCTACATTCTGTGATCCGTGTTTAGGAGGTCTCTCCATCTCAATTTACTAACTCATAGGTGTACTGAGAGTATGGTATCTTTGGAGATTCTAGGCCCTGTCAATTCTATTTTTGTGCTGTAGTTACAGATTAAAAGTTACCAAGATAATCGTAACCTGATACATTATCAGATATTTTTATTGAACCAGGTATGGTTACAACAGTTTATAATCTTAACACTAGAGATGCGTAGGCAGAAAGATATGACTTTGGAGTTGGTTCTCAGTTACATTGCTTGACTTATTGCTTCATGTGACCTTTCCTCAAAAAATAATATTAAAAGCATTTTAGGGATGAAAGGAAGCAAACATGCATGGAGTTCAATATCTCTGGGTCCTAGTTAAGAAAATGAGACATTCTCAAATTAACAAAAATTTATGATCCTGACTCCTAACCCAAAGCTTCTTGCATGTTCCTTGTTACTTTTTTGTAAATACATAAACAAAACCAAATTAAAAACTGTGGGCATCTATTACCCAAAGCTCAATATATTACCTAGGCCTCCTCACTGACACCCAGATTCAGGGGGTCTTGATCAGTCCCATGCTGGATTCCCAGGCATCAGTCTGGGATTCAAGAGCTAATCTTGTCAGGTCAGCTGTTTCTGGGGGTTAAACCAGCCCAGTCTTAATCGCTTTTGCTCATCAGTCCTCCCTCTCTGTCACTGCATTTCCTGAGTTCAGCTCAGTAGATCAGTATTTATCCCGGGTATACAAATGGACTTTGGGTGCCCATCCAACAATGAGAGATGTTCTCTCAGCCTGGACTCTTGGGGGAGGGTCTAGGCCCTGCCCTGGATGAAATGACAGACTATAGACACCCTCATGGAAGGCCTCACCTAACCTGGGGAAATGAAGGGATATTCGGGGGGTTAGTGGGAGGGTGCAGGAAGAGGGGAAAGTGAGAAGGACCTGGAATTGACATGGGAAGCAACCTTGTTTCTAATTTAAATTTAGAAATAAAAAAAATAAAATATAAAAAAGAAACGTTGGGGAATTTGAGAGTTGCAAAAACAAGTCCAATTAACCTAACTTATATTCACTTATTCTTACAATTAAATATGAACAAATATTACATTTGAAATAGGATTTGCAGAAGGTTTCTTTCGATAGTCATTTGCTATTTGAGGTTAATGACTTATTTGTAATATAGTCAAACTAATTGCACATTTATTACATAATAAATATGTTATATTCCTTATATAAATTATACAATAATTATATAATGATCAAACATCATCTTATATTTATAGTGCTTGATTATGTAATTATATAGTGATACAATTATATAACTGAAAATGTAATTCATGTTTATTATGTAATAGACATGTTCATAACTATCTTTGCAACACCTGAGTGATTTCTGTTCAGAGTGACTCTCAGTTTTCTAGTGGGTAGATAATGCAGAAAGAAAGTTTTATTAATTCCTGGGTGTGATGTGACAATATGACTGTACTCAACCAGTATGGCACATAATAAAATCTACTCCGGTCTTTACTTCTGAGCAAGGACAGAGGCTAAAGTCTTGAATAATATAACCCAGGTTATGTTGGAGGAAGAACATAGGAAAGGATGTTCTGGCATTGTTTGATTATATAATAAAACTAGAGAAAATATTTAAATAGTTTTTATTGTAATATCTATGTGCGTTTTGAAATCTGACTGCTGTAAATATGTGATATAGTTTGTGGTATCCTTGTACAAATTGTCTCCCAAAATCTTTTCGTCATGTTTTTGATATCTATAATATTCAACAGATTTTAAATATCATTGAAAATAAACTACTCTGGGTAATATGCTCCCTCTTTTCCATGTTGTATATATGTCACTAAGTGTTGGCTACTGAATTAAACACTTAACAGAAATTTGTTGAATGCATACATGAAAATTTTCATTGTAGGAATTATTTTAATATATCAAAAAATATTATTCCATTTACTGGTCTTTAAATATTTTATTAGAGGAATAGATTCTTCCTGGGAATTTTAGTAATTGCAGCTTTATTATCTCCTGTTTATTATGTGTTATACAGTAAGCATACACCAGGATATTGGTTACTCAGCAGATAGAGCTGCCATGGATTTTTTGTTTGTATAATGAGTTAATCAAAGAAATTTATAGGAAATATCAAGAATTGCTTGGATAAATCAGCAAGTCATACATCCTAAGTAAGACTCAGATTCTTGTAATTCAAACAGGAAAATATGTGCTATGAAATTCAGAAGTACAAAATCTATTAGCTGCAAACTGACTTCCTTCTAATATTAGCTATGCCTTCTAATTACCTTTATTTAGTTGCAATAACCAAGGAATCATTACCTGTGGATATTATGTTTGCAGAAAGTTTATGGCACCATCAATGTAATAGGATTATATAAATAAAACACAAGAGAATGCTGGCTACTGACAATGGCTATAATTTTGTAAATCAAATGAATTTTGCATAAGATATTAGAAATATTCTACTTTTGTAGGTGTGGTCCTTTTTAACGTTATTATTTTATGAGCCTTTGCATATAGGTAAGCAGTATTTAGGATGCTCTGTTGAAGGAGAAATTTTATCAGATTGCTCACATTTGCTTGGACACTCTTTGTTAACTATGCTCATGGAACAACAGTGAAGCCTCAGGCCACATTTGAACGGTAATTGATTGACTTGAGTTTTGGTAGTGCATTGTATGAATTAAGGAATAATTTTCCATACTATGCTTATTGATTCAATGAAAGCTATTAATGTCATTTAAAAAAATAATTAATCACAAAGAAAATAAAATATCATGGTTGACTTGTGTTCTGTTCTTCTGCATACAACTATCACAGCTGGGGGGTCATTTCATTCCCTCTTTCATTTATTCAATAAATATTTATTGAGTCCCATTTAAGTGTTAAACTTCTAACTTGACTCACAACTACCAAAAAATGATAGGATTGTTCTTTCAGCTTCATACTACTTAGTTGGGAAAATTAAATTTAATATTGAATTTATTTTAATTTTGAATACAGACACCTCCCTCTTGTCTTTACAGGTCTGAGTCAATGCCTTGCTTTCTAGCTTGATATTTTCATTTGTTTGGAGAACCATTTTGTATATGTTATCTTTCAAGTATTCCCAAGATACGTGGGAGAGGAGCACACTTCCTCTAACATTTAAGTCTTTGATTTACTATCCCAATCTCCACATCAGTGTAGCATCATTGTTTATTAAAATCTAAAATATATTGGCATATTTTTGCACTGTTTATATTTCTATTTTTGGAGCATGGCACTGTTGTACTACTAAAACGTGCAATTTTGAGTGTGGATCTCCTTCAGATATAGTTGTTTCTATAGGTTGTATGGTTGTACTACCTGGTGCATAGTTTCAAGGCAACTTAAACTTTGATGATACATTCATCAGAACACATTTATTCTCAAAGATTTTCTCTATGCATATCCAGTTTTCCAAAATTAAAAAACAAAGAGTGCGGTTTAACACTTAATTTTAGGAAATAAATAAAATATGTTGTTAACATGCATATTTAAACCATCATATTCTTGACATTTTTATTAATTTTGAATGTTATTACCAATATAGAATAGTGCTTATATTACTATTTACATTAACAACTATCAATTAGAGAATTTTTCAAGCAATTCCAAATTGTGACATCTTAAAATTAAAAATTAAAGTCCTTATTAAGAATAAATATAAGAAATTTATGGATATCTGCACCATATTGTGTCTCAATATTTGGGGAAAATATTCACTTTTCTGATTCTCTTCTTGTCTTGTAAAATAACAATGTTGCAGCTTTGGGAAATAAAAGACATAATCATAGAGAATATGGGAGTTTCTTTAAACAATTACTTCAATTATATATATATATATATATATATACTTGAATACAATATTCATATGCCAGTAAGTACTTTTGAAAAAATGCAAAAAGAGTTGAATTTTTAGTGGATAAAAGCAATGGAATCTTGAAAATTGCAGGCAAATGGATAACACCAGAAGAAACCATCCTAAGTGAGGGAACCCAGTCACAAAAAAACAAGCATGATATTTAATCACAAATATATGGATTTTAGACATGAAAGAGTGGAGTGCCAGCCTACAATCCCACTGTCAGAGAGTCTGGTAAACAGGGAGAACCCTAAGAGAGACATGCATGGTACCACAGAGAAGAGAAATGGGACAGGATCTCCTGAGGGGAATGGGAGCATGGCGAAAAGTGAGGGGGAGAAGAAAAGGGGGAGGAGAACATGGGGGAGCAAGAAGGTTGCATCTGGGTAAGAATAGAGGAGACCAGGATGAGAAATACTATAAAAATAGAGAGAGCCACTATAGGTTTGAGGAGAAATATGGCACTAGTGAGATTTCCAGAGATCTACAAGCTGGCAATTTAACCAATAGTGGAGAGGCTACCTAAAATGCCCTTCCTGGATAATGTGACTGATGACTACCTTGTATGGCATTCTAGAGCCTCTGTCCAGCAGCTGATGGAAGCAGACAGAGGCAGACACACACAGCTAAACACTGAACTGAACTCCTGGAAACCAGTTGCAGAGAGGTAGGAGTGATGAGCAAAGGGGTGAAGATCGGCTGGTGAAACCCACAGAAACAGCTGACCTGAATAACGGGGAACTCATGAACCCCAGACTGATAGCTGAGAGGCCAGCATTGGACTGATCCAGTCTCCCCGAATGTGGGCGTCAGTGAGGATATCTCGGCCTTCTTTGTGGCCATAGGCAGAGCAATGGATGAGCATTTATCCCTGGTGTACAAATGGACTTTGGGAACCCATACCACATGGAGGAATGCTCTCTCAGCCTGGACACATGGGAAAGGGCCTAGCTCCTGCCCTGGGATGATATGACAGACTTTGGAGATTCCCCGATGAAGGGCTTCACCATCCCTGGAGAGTGGATTTAGGATTGGGTGGGGAGTGGTGGGATTGGAGGGGCCGGGGAAAAAGGGAGTGAGAGACAAAATAAGTTCCCAGGTAGTGATGTTGCTTCCATGCCTACTGATCTCCAGGAAGTGCTCCACATTAACCTGCTTCCTGCTATGAGGATATTCATTCAAGGATTACTACTTCATAACGTTTAGAAAAATATGGATCAAGGATTCTAATTCTTGCCTTACGAGGCTTGCTGGCCTCTCCCCACATTCTACTTTTGCTTTATGAAGCTCAGGTGCTGTCTTGAACCAGACACTTTTGAAGAGGCTTGTGGTGGGCACTGGCACCACTACAGTGAGACTGTTGCCAATACAAAGATTAATGCAACTGCTTCAAGATGCCATTGTGGAGGACAAGCTAGGTGTAGACCTGGAGGCTTGGGAAAGCAAGGAGCAGAAGCAAATCTGGGATCACAGAATTGTGTGGGTCATCAGTCCCTAATTTCACATGGTTCTTCCCTGTCTGCCATGATAAAGACTCCTAGAACGTCATGAAAGCTACCAGGCAGAGCAGAGATAACACTCCCACCTGGCAAGAAAGTGCTTTAAGAGAGAACTGATGTGAATGTCGATAAACTGAAAATGCTTGCTTCTTAATGGGAGTGGCTGGTGTGCCGTTTTACAGGCACTATAACAAGTGTCAAGATAAAGCTCCAGATCACAAAAATAATGAATGGGAAAGATTCCATGGAGATTCACAAATTGAGTCAATAAAGAAGAGTATTTTTGGCCCTGGAGATGATTTACCTGTCTCAGATATGAGCACAGGAGAAAAAGAAGATATCTTGGAAAGATGAAACCTATACCAGCAGCATTGGCACTGTGAAATTAAAATATATAAGCCCTTGAGCTCAGAAGGTAATGAAGGCATCCCTGTCTGTGTTATTGTACATGGATTTCAAATTTCATTAATAATTCTTTTTAAATGATCATATTAGGAATAATACAGTTTTGGTAATAAGACATTTTTTGTTCAAGGGTTTGGCAGCATGGCTCTATAAGTTATTGCTTTGTTTAGGTGTTAAAAGTATGGGTCTTGATTAATCTTATGGGAGTTGTATTAATTCTTTTTCTGTGAATAAATGTGATAACTACTACAATTCTTAAAAAAGAAAACATTTGACTGAGCCCTGATTACAGTTTCAAAGTTTTAGACCATTGTCATCATAGTAGGAGGTCAGCAAGATGTAGGCACACATGATGATACAGAAGGTAGGGTTGTGACAGACTTGACCATGCCATTTTGGAGAGGATTGGGGAATACTTTGGAATTTTAGGATATAAAAGATATTGAATGTTGAGATCTTAGTGAGCTGTTGTGTAGGAGTTTAAATGATAAGAATTTTGAGAGCAGTATAGATATTTGATGCCTGACTTGTGACAATTCAAAGGGAAACAAATACTCTACCAGGCTTTTTATGTGACACATTTATGTTGTCTGCTTATTGGAGTATTCCAAGAGGTGTGTGTGTGTGTGTGTGTGAGTGCGTGTGTACATTTATGTTCATTATCCATATGTATGTGTTCCTAAATACATCAGAACAACTTGTGCAGATATTGAGGTAAATGATGAAAGATCAGAGAAGCAAATGAGCAGTCACAGAATACTCTTGGGACATTCAAAGCAATATTTCCCAGCTCGTATCTGTGCCCCACCTTATGACTTCCTGCTTCTTCTCCATATTGTCACTTCCTGTCTCTGCTTTGTACAGACCTCCAGACCTCTATGGCTAGGTAGTGTCAGGTTCTGTCCTCTGATCTCCCAGCCAAACTTTATTTATCTGAAGACAACCAAAATATCATAACATTTCCCCTTTAAATATAAAATAAACAGTGAAGGTGATAACTAACATGGAAAAGTTATATACAATAAGTACAATAACTATATACAAACATATAGAGGCATTAAGTTCATCAGAGACACGAGAAGCAAATAATATTACCTGAGTAAACTGTAAGTCCAAGCAAATGATTTCCAAAAAATGTGAGAAATAACAGAAGCAGCTGGCTGCCTGGGAAATCACCCAAGTATCCTCTATAATGTTGGGTCATCCATCTTTGGTCTACAGGTATAAGATATCTGAGAGACTGTTCTGTGGCACATGATATTGTGAAGGACTCTCCTACCTTGTCTTGGAAAAGTTTGGCAGTCTTTACTTTTGTGTACTTCTCATCCAATATGGACAGAACACTGTTAGCAGTTGAGGCAAGGGGAATTTCTTGCCAGGGGGTCAACTTTTTTCACAAAGAAAGTAAATTCCATCTGTAGTTTCACCAATGCCCATCATACTCTCTGAAGTAGATTTATGCTGCCAGGAGCACACATGTCTCATATCATAACAAAAAATAACAGTGTTATTAAAACATCCTAAATGCTATATTCTGCAGATTTCTGAATATATGTCCTTCTGATCTTTTAAACATACCTAACATGACTAAAAAACTGTATTGTAATAGGTGACTAATTATTTGCCTGCATTATTTCATTGTCCTTACTAGCTTTCAAGGACTAAAAATTTGCATAATGAGCTATATATGTATGATACTTTGAACAAAAGCAAAAATATATGTGTGATATGTTCTAGCACATATAACCTTAATTTTGTATCAATATGCAAAATTCCATATCAATACAAAATAAGGATGGCAGTTGCATTTTTCTTTAAAATTAGATTGAATAATCTATCCTTTTATCCAATTTATATACCCTACTCCTACTTTTTCTTTTCAGAAGATCACTGAATCTAAGCTTTTATATTCAGTAGTTTTGATGACAAATTGATCTACCAAAAATGCCTGCCCCACTTGTTGGGAATGTTGGCATTATGTTCTTAAAATTGCTTACTGCTGTTTTGAGGTGATGGCATCTTTAGGGTACCCTGAAAATGCAATTATTATCAATTCCTGGGAAAGCTAGCTATATGATAATTTATTGTCCAAACTCTCTGTAATGGGAAAATGGAGAAATTATTTAAAGTTCTCATTAGAGTGTCTGTGTAGGTAGGCTGTTTCAACTAACCATCATGAAATTGTCCTGAGCAATTTGTAATCCAAAGCTGATCATTAAACAGTGATTTTCAGTGTGATTACATTAAAGTATTCCCAGTGGATTATTATTGTGGATCCCCCAGACTCCTTTTGGAGATTTCAAAGGTGGCTGTTAGGCACAGACATGGTTCTTTGCAGAAAAACTTAAGCATTTTAAATGCTATATGCAGCAGATCTCAAAGAGGCAAAAGGATAAATAATTTTAATGTACATCCCAAGTACAAAAACTTAATTCCTAGTTATCCAATAGAGACTCAAACCTGAAATCATGTCCATGAAGCTAGATGAAGCCTTTTTAAAGAACTAGCTAATACTCTATATGAATGTTAATATCATGACAAGAAGTTTAATATATATATGTACATTATAGTGTTATAATTTTTGATATAATATGTATTCCTTAAGACAGTTTGTAAATTGTCAAAATAAAAGTACTTTGAGATTAGTGGCAATAGAATAATCCCTTAATTTCTCTTTTTCTTCTGTTTCATATCAGGTGGCTCTTCTGACATGAGACAGAGATTGGATTTTACTTTAATATGCATGCTTGGGTTTGGAGAAGGAGAGAGACACACTCAAACTCCAAAGCCAGCTTTAGTCTGCAATTGGACTGCTACTACAAAGAAACCATTTGCACTATTTGTCTGTACAGAACAGCAATGTAGAGAAAACCATTGGCAAATATTTATTGAATTTTATCCTGTTGCAGACATGATATATCAACAGGTCAATTTACTCCTTTTCTTGGGAAATTTTCTCTTGATCATTTATCCTTCTTAAAATGTCTCATTTGCTCATTTGTCATCAGATTCCTTAGCTGGATGCCTTCATTCTCCTGAAAAGAAAAAAAAAAGAAATAGGGAAGTCCATGTTAGCAAATTTTGTTTGATCAAATTTAAAGCATTTGTTAGTTGTATAAGTTAGTTTAGGTTGAACAGCCATATTGCTTGATGAACTATGACTGCTTGATGGGCCTCTTGTTCAAATGTAACTTTATTAATTTTGATGGTATCCATAGGTTTTCTTATTACATGGGAACCTTACCAAAATATAATGTGTATCCTAATTTCCTTTCCGACATCTTTAAAATATACAGACAAATTTTATATAGTAGTGTTTTTTTCTATTGTCCAAAAGACTCTCTGCTGTTGATATTCTTTACTCATTATCATTTAGAAAATTTAAAGTTAATAAAGCCTATGCAATATGTTTCTGGAGGTCTTTATTGGTCCTTTCTGTTTATAAAGAATATCATTTTAGTTCAATTTGATCTTTCTATACTGCTTTCCCTGTAGGATTTTGTGGATTATCTGTAAAATGATTTATATTGTAATATGCAAAAGATTGTTTCATTTTATTAGAAACCTATGGTGGAACATTGTCAGTTGTAATTTGTACAGGTACAACCATAATGGTCATAACTATTAACAAATGTGTAATTACAGAATCAGCCTTTTCTGAACTCAAAGTAGTTTCCCATTGAAATACTGAATATATATTTATGTTATGATGCACATAATTTAATTTTCAAAATTCTGCAAAATGAATCACATTCATCTGATAAATTTCATTCCTTTGAGTGTCCTTTGAGCTACTTCCTGCTGATAGTGGAGTTTGGTTTTATAAAGAACAAGTAGGACATTTCCTTATAAATTCTTGGCATTGTTGCCAAATCATGGAAAATCTGTTTTGCAAATCTTTGCTATTCATGTGGCATTTTTATGAAATGATGTGACTTATAGCAAATTTTCTACAAATAGTTGACAAATTTCATCATTACTTTTTGCAAGAGTGTCTGGTAGATCAGAATGAGATCTAATATGTATTATATATAAGAACTCATTTCTATTTCTGATTAATTATTGTAAGTGGATAAAAAATAAAGTCAATTCTATGTCATCTTGCATAAATTCAGCAGTTTCATTTTGTAAAACAACTCTTTTTGCATATTGAGAGTCAGTTACTATATTAAGTGATTCTGGGAAATGCAATAACACCACAAGAATAGCATATAAAATTTCCACATCATAAGGGCTTTATGACACTTTATTTAAATTTCCTGATTTATAACCTCCCTTTCCTACTTAGTTGCATCACTATAGAATATAGGGGCTCCTGAAATTGTTCACTGTAAAATGTGAGAAACAATCCAGTCAGTTCTGTTTATAAACTAAATTCTCTTATTGAAGACATTTGTTATTAATCTCTTCCACCCCCCAAAAAAACTGCAAGCTCTTTGCCAATGTTAATTTTCTGTCTATAAAGGGGAAATTTCAGCGTTAGTTAAAGGTACTACAATATCTGCTGGTTTTGTTGCTACTAACTATGAAAGTCTCAATTTTCCTTTTAGAATCATGTCAGAATCATAGGTCTTTAAGTTTTTTTTCTCTATTTGTGGGGAAAATGGCCATTATATAATGCTATCTTCTCTCTGCAATAAAGTTACTGTAGGAGAATTCATAGAATAAAGTTACTGTAGGAAAATTATAGAAACTAAAATAATCAGCTCAGGATGCAAATGATTCACATGCCCATTCTGTAATTGTACCAAAGGCAATTCTCACTCAGGTAATTTTCTTAGATTATTTAAATCTTTATCAACTTTTGAGGTTTGAAATAAATTTCTATTTTCTTGAGTTGTTTATCCAGGCAATATCTCCCAGCAATTTTTGAAAGTCATTAAAATTCTGCAATAATCTCTCTTGATTTGTACCAAATCAGTTACTATAATAGACCACCCTTTAGGTGATAAGAAGACAAAGGAATTCCAGGTTGAATTACTTTATTTAAGGCTCTCTAATCTGTTAGTATTCTCCATTTTCCAGATTTCCTTTTAATATCAAATACAGGATATTTCCAAGGACTGGGTGATTCTTCAATATACTGAGCGTTTAGCTGCCTCTGTACCAGCTGTTCTAATGCCTCTATTTTCTCTGATGACAAAGGTTATTTCTAAACCCATACAGGTTTGTATGTTAACCTTTTTTGTTGTTGTTGTTGTTTCTATTTTTTTAATTTAAATTAGAAACAAGGTTGCTCTACCTTTCCCTCCCTGACTTCCATGCCCTTCCAACAATCCCTACACCCAATACCCCTCCTTTCCCCACTTTTTTAAAGGTAGGACTGTTGGTAGTTTTGGAAGATGCCCTGTTCTTGTACAACTGGAATGGGCAATGACTTCTTTTTATAAAACACTTTAATGTCTTTATCAGAAACATGTTAGTTTTCGGCTTGTTTTTGAGATTGAAAGAATATTAATCTGGATATTCCACTGATGTACCATAAAGTCATTGCTGTGTTAGCCCCATAGAACTTTAATTTTTGCCTTTATACTTCTGGCCATATATATTCAAACCATCCTTTGCTTTGTTTCACTTGAGCAAAAGTTTAAATCCCTAAACATTGAACAAGTACTTACTGAAGAAGCCAATTTTGATGCAAAGCTTCTAGTGTTATTATTGCTACCTCTGCCTCTGTGTCTACTGAACTTTCAATTATGTCATTTATTCAGATTTTGAAATTGGTCATTGATCATTTATAGAAATTTGCCAAAATATTTGCTTGATGATTTCTCCTGAAATTTTTATCTTTTAAAACTGTCCTAACATTCAGATAAATATTGGTTTTGTTTGTTTTATAATAATCATTAGGCTCTTTAATTGCTCCTGGAATGAGTTCCTCTATTGTGACAGAGAATGACTGTATCAAATTTGATATGGGGACCTGGGAGAGGCCCCCCAAGGCATTTCTTGATGTCAAAACGTTACCTTGTCTGTCCCTTGTTGAGCTACATTCATTAGGCTAAGAATATCTCTTTTCTTTTTTTGGAATTACATATTACATTTTTTAAATTTAAGTTAAAAACAAGCTTGTTTCACATGCCAATCCCAGCTCCCTCTCCCTCCACTTCTCCCCTTCTCTCCCCCATCAGGTACCCCCATTCCCCCACCCAATCTCCTCTTCAATCCAGAGGTAAGGTGAGGCCCTCCACAGTGGATCTCCAGAGTCTGTCATTTCATCCAGGGTAGGGCCTAGGCCCTCCCACAAGAGTCCTGGCTGAGAGAGCATCTCATATTTTGGCATGGGCACTCAAAGTCTATTTGTACGTCAAGGATGAATACTACCCAAGGCCCCATAGATTACCTAGGCCTCCTCACTGACACCCACCTTCAGGGGGTCTGGGTCAGCCCCATGCTTTCCACACAGTCATCAATCTGGGGTCCAAGAGCTCCCACTTGTTCAGGTTAACTGTTTCTGTGGGTTAAGCCAGCCCAGTCTTAACTCTTTTGTCTGTCAGTTCTCTCTTTCTGACACTGGATTCCAGGAGTTCAGTTCAATGTTTAGCTGTGAGTATCTACCTCTGCTTTCATCAGTCACTGGATGAAGGTTCTGTTCCCCAGACTCTCTGGCAGTGGGGTTGTATGCTAGCATTCTCCAATATGCTATACCTTCTGCATGCTCCAGAAATAGGGGCAGCTTCCTGGTCTCTCATGTCCTCCTCTCCCTTCCTCTTCTACCCTTCTCTTTCTGCTAACTCACTCTCATGCCCCATGCTTGCAATTAGCCCAGGAGATATTTACCTTTCCCCTTCTCTAGGGAACCATGTATGTCTCTTTTACTGTCCTTCTTATTTCCTAGATTCTCTGTTGGTGTGAGTTGTAGACTGGTACTCCTTTGCTCTATGTCTAAATTCCATATAAGAGTGAGTACATAGTAGGTCTTTTTGTGACTGAGTTACCTGATTGCTTCCAGGTTCTCTTTCGGGGAACTTAGGGGATAAAAAGGAAAACCTTACTGGGACGGTGGTAACTCCAGCTACTTGCAGATCTGGCCCACCCTGGTGACTGTAATCAAATGCTTTCTTCATGAATTCATGCCCCAAAAGGTGGACACCAGATGAAACATGATGTTAATTGGTCTTACAAATGGAAAACCTGGAGATATTCAGGTAAATGCTGACAGATCAAAGCAGCAAAGGAACAGCCATAGTCACTTTTTATCTCTCTGAATTCTCAGACAGAAATGGCTGGGAGCCTATCTTCCCCTTATCACTTCCTGTCTCTGCTCTGTTTTTATCATATTACCTGTCTCTTATCTATACAGATATACAGACCTAGCTAGTGATCTCCATAAAAACTTTGTCAAAACACAAACAAGATTTCACAGCATTCCAAACTCCATATTTTGATAGCTTGAGGTTTTCTGTAGTTGGCTCCATCTCTCCATAGAAAAGCTTTATGAGGGGTGAGAACCATACTTATCTGTGGGTATAAAGACATATATTAGATTCCCTATCTATAGTTAGGAATTATGTGGGTTTATTAAAGTGGTAGTTGTAGGTTCTCCTTCAAGATCCATGATAGTACTAGCCCTTAGTATTAGTAGATATCTAGGTTTCTAGTACCAGATGTGATATACCTCTTGTTGAATGAGTCTTAAGTGCAATTAGAGAACTGTTGATTACGGTGATACTATACATGTCACTATTGAACCCTCAGGGTTACTGTTCCATGCTGAGAACTTTTAAGGTTTATAGGCTTCATAGCTGGGCAGTACTGTAGCTTACTTCCCTCCTCTCATAGCTTTCATATCACCCTATCATCCTGTGACAGCTAGTCCTCAGAGCAGAAGCATCAAGGTAAGTTCTACTTCAGGGGTCTCTAAGTCCTATGTTTGAAGTACACGGCTCCTTAGTGGCTTACATTCCACCATTAGGGAACAAGATGAGATAGCCATGACCACATAACATTTTGGTAGTATCTTGGACAATCCTAATCAACACAAAAGGGAGTTCATCATACTTGGTTTGGGGGTTTCTGCTAGATGATTATTTGCTCTTTGAGGGAACATTGTAAGCTCAGATGAGAAAATTTTAATTTAACCTACAGGTACAAAGACATGTATTGCATTTATCTTTATATATAAAGTTAATAGTATGATATCTTATAATTATTGGATATTCTTCATGTTATTATATACTGCTCTCTCCTCCTGTATTATTACCCTAGTGTTTTCATAATTAGAGCTGCCCCCCATTTTTTCCAATAAGATAACTTGAGCCATGCTATTCCTCCACACACCACCCCAACAATGACCCCTTTTTATTTTCCTCATTTCTGTAGAAATCCGATGATGCATACTCCCAACTGAAGTTTCCTTCAACACCCTTTACACCTGCAACTTTTGCAGATGTATCCCAATTTTAAATGTAATAACACAAATCTTGACTCATTATTTATTAGTCAATGGGTCCTTTTCTCAACAAACTATTCTTTACATGTCCCTTAAGAGGAAAAATATTATGTTCAAAGATCATGTACAAGTTGGTAAGTGTAATATATAAATCATGTATACCAGAGTCATTTAGGAGTTTTGGCTTTATCTAAGGAGTGACTGACATTTGACAGCTGCTAGAAGATGGAGCATAAGTTCCCTTCCCTCTCATGAGAGTGATATATTGATGATACTCCACAACTTGCCCCATATCCCAGGATATTCCTGGAATACAAATTGTTATTAAGTGTTTTTAAAAACATCAAAAAACCCCCAACAGGCAGGACTCATGATTGAGTTCTGTCATGGGTGCTTCGCGAAGGGGGGAATTTAGTGACCAGTTCCCCATCTTAGTAGCCATTACAGGCTACCATGTGCTTGCATGACGTTATTGCTCCTGTCCTGGTCACTAGAAGGTCAGATGCCCTCCTCCTGGCAAGGAGCCAATTAGAAGTTAACTGGCAGGACCACATTTTATGGCTCTGGGCATGCTCTACGGACAGTACACAACAATGACTTACAGAGCATAGCAACCACCCTGGGAGGGCCTATGGGCCATAACAACCAGCTGACCAATCAGCACAGGGCAGGTTATACAAACTTGGAAGTATACCAATCCTGAGATTATTTCATACGCCTAGACACTCCCCTTATGCTGCCTTTAAGATCCCTGCCTCGAGGCTGCTCAGTGTCTTTCTCCAGCCATCAGCCATTGTGGCTGGATGAAGGGCCTGAGCTAATGGGTTTAGCTTGCTAAATTACTTCAATAAAAGACTATTTCCTTTTGCATCGAAAAAAAATTAAAAAAGGAAAGAATAAGCTGTTGAGTTTTGTGAGAAGGTAGATTTTGGTAGAGTTGAAGAAGGAGATGAATTAAAAATATTTTTAAAATATTAAGTCTAATACTGTAACTATTTTTAAATTAATATTTATTTAATTTTTGAAAACTTCTTATATATATGAAATATATTGTCAACTTATTTGCCCCATTACCCTCTTTTATCCCTCTGCAATTACTATCACTGTCATTCTTTCATAAGTCCTTCCGTTGTTTGAAGAACTCGTACATGATGACCCAATTGTTACTTCACATGTGTAACTTGTCTCTTGCAACCAGGCAGTCTTTTTTCCTTGAAAGGATTCAACAACTCATACCCTTAACGACCTCCTTATGTTAATTTAATGTCTTATGTTACATAGGTAGGTCTTATGAATGTTTAGTTTTATCAGATATGAACACAGCATGAGTGATATAATCTTGAACAAATAGCAGCTGTCACACATCCAAAAAAATTTCATAGTACTTCTCCACATCCTCCAGGTCAAGATAATGAGTGTCCTTCTGTATGTTGTGAATATATATTTTTCTTATTGGTTGTTGATTGGCCAATGGACACACAGGATTTAGCCAGGTGAAAAATCCAAATAGGGATAAAGAAAAGTAGTAGGCAAAGTTGAGGCAATAGTATGTATGACTGGGCAGAATGAAACTTCCATATACAAGATCATGCAATCTTTTTCCTTGTTCCTTTTTCCTTGATATTCTTTTGGCCTTTAACACTCCACAGTTGACTAGCTATGATTTCCTTTTTTAGTAATCAGTCATTGAGAAATAAACAAAATTATTTGTCCAGGGTAGATAGAAGCATGGACAGTCTAAGACAGTCTAATTGCAGAAATGTAAGTTTTTATAAAGAAGTTTGGCTGGATATCCCCATTTAGCTTAATATTAGCAGTGAGTTCTATACTACGGCTTGTCATGACCTCAGCCATAAGTTTCTGCCCATGTTCATAGTACAAGGTATATATTTCTTTCCACAGTATGAACCTTGAAATCAATAATAAAATCATTGCTTGCATCCAAAACAATCATTCCACTATTGCACCAGTGACAAAGTTTGAAGGGCAATGTTTTAATATGCAGGATCCAAGTCAGAAAACATTATTGATTCCTTTTATCCACAGGCAGAAACCCACATCACACCTTCCAGGACAATGGGTACTATGTCAAGTGATGGTGGCTTCTAGTATCTTTCTAATTTGACTTATCTTTGTGCTGAACCCCAACAAGTGGTATACTCAGGTTAGACTTATATTACCTACTTCTGATGAGTGACAATGGCCAGTGAGAGAAGGAATTTGAGGTCACTAAGCCAGAGCTACAAAATATACTGATAGAAATACTGCAAACTGAAAAGAGGCATAAGCACATCCAAAGGTAATAGAAAATATAACAAAATTACAGGAATTAAAATGTCTTTTAATATAAACTATAAAGGCTAATAGTTTGAGATGACCAATTAAATTATGCACATTAATAGATTGGAATATAAAATAGAACCCCTAACCTTCTGTTTCGATGAAACGTATTTTCCTACCAAAGACAAACATGATCTTGGTATAAAATGGTAGGTGAAGATAGTCTAATTAAATGAAACCAGAAAAACAACCATTACTCATTGTCAGAGTATTGGAAAGACTGTCTGAAAATGAATAAAACATTTTGCTTTCAACACCCAAATAATGAAAACCTATTATCAACAACTCTGTTCTTAGATTCTAGTATGAGCTCACACTACCTAAAATATAGTACACATTAAGTTTTGATATTTCATGAATATATTTTTTTTATTTCCCACAACTATTGATTGCCTCAGTTTCCTTTAAACTATGTCATAAGTTGCTGCTTTTCAAATTTATTTGGTTGAATTAGTAATTATCTTTGGTTTTTAAAATAACTTGCCATAAATCGAAACATCAGAACAGGGAGAACCATGTGAAGACTTATCTGATTCTCTTGACTGATGTGGGAAAATCCATCCTATCAGGTAAAAAGGAAATGTCTGAAAGAAGATCAACTTTCTCCTTTTTTTCTTGATATTCTCTCAAGTATGGCATCTTGCATCAGTCACAAACGATATTCTATTTCCTGTATTATTCTTAACCAGTCACATTTCCTGGAATGTACATATATATTAATTTCATCATTCCCAAAATAGTTATTATCAATGTAGAAAATTTTCATTTGAGACATATTTATTATAAATCAAAATGAGAAGTTATTTAAGCTTTCAATTGCATTTTGTTTGTTGCTATAATGTGTTTCAGCTATTGGTATCACTTGTTTTTTTTTCTTTTTCTTTCTCATCCTTTTTTTAAACTTTAAGTTAGAAACAAGCTTGTTTCACATGTCAATCACATCTCCTTCTCCCTCTCCTACTCCCCATCCCTACCCACTAGACCCACCAGTCCCTCACCAATCTCCACTCTGATCCCCAGAGTGGATGAGGTCCTTCAGGGTGGATCTCCAGAGTCTGTCATTTCATCCAGGGCAGGGTCTTGGCCCTCCCTCAAGAGTCCTTGCTGAGAGAGCCTCCCTCATTGTGTGATGGGCACTCAAATTCTATTTGTACACCAGGGACAAATACTACCCAAGGCCCCATCGATTACCTAGGCCTTCTCACTGACACCCACACTCAGGGCGTCTGGGTCAGTCCCATGCTTTCCACACAGTCATCATTCTGGGGTCCAAGTGCTCCCCCTTGTTCACATCAACTGTTTCTGTGGGTATCACTTGATTTAAGAGAGCAATTAAAACCTTATGTAGTTTTGAAAATTTTCTATTTAAGGCACTATAATGATAACTTCCAAAAAACATGTCAATTTAAATAAAATCATCTAGGCTGCCAATTAAACTGTTCTTGGTCAATATGTTATTACTAATAAGTAACTGAAATAATAAAGCTATCAAATTTATTACATATTTAAAGTTGGAATTGACTATGTTATCTTATTTTATTTGTTCTTGTTACCCAAGTTCTGAAACTTATACTACCAACACAACAACATCAGCTTCTTGTATAACTTTTAACTAAGCATATTTTGAGGTTTACCAAAGAACTAAAAGAAACAGAATGGGTATCATAAAAAGAGCCCCAGGGAATTTTCATACACATTGAAGTTTGAAAAGAATGTCATGATTCATGTGCTGGGAATTCAGAGATTAAACACACACACACACACACACAAACACACACAGGCATGCACACAAAATTTTACCTAAATTTTCTGAAGCTTATAGTCTGTTCAATGTGACAGAACTGAATAAATATACTAATGATTACACATATAACTAAAATATGATTAGGAAAACAAAATTAAATGAGAGCATAGTACAAAATAGCTGAGTTGAACAATAATCTGCTGTCTTGAACCCTTAAGTAAGTTGAGCAGAGGCTAAATGTTTGCGAGAAGACCAAATCCATATTCACAGTCCAATCCCAGAAGTGTACACTAGGGAGACCTGACCAAAAAAAATGAACAAACAAACACAAAGAAAAACAAACATGGCAGCCATCTTCTTGTGTAAGTAAATTCTCCATAAATAAATTAGATTTAATATTTGTACCTAGTTCCATGAATCCTTATCTGTGTCTCCACAAGAGTCAGGAGGGCATCTAGTGAATACCAGTCCCAAATTTATTTCTCAAAGCTCTTATCTACCCCAATCAAAAGAGGGGAAGGCAAACAACTTCCTTACCAGAATACAAGGAACAAACAAATTTAATTACCTCCTTAACCCCCCAAACACCAAGTAACCATACCCTAACCAAATAACCTGTTTGTTAAGGTAGGGCTTCCATTAGCGACACCTTAGGTGTTGTCTATTCAAAACATACATTAGCCACACCTTAGGTCAAATACACTACCATTTAATCTTGCAAGGAGCAATATCAGGTTCAAACTCTCTCTGACCTTTTGTTAAGATGGAATGGAGTCACTTTTAAACAATTATTGAAAGGAAAGCAAATAAGTTCCTATGATTTTTTTGATCTTGTAATGTTTTCTTAGATCTAATGATTAATTGTCTTGGTGTTAATTATTCCTGTTATGTCTTTGGTGTTCATATTCCTTTCTTGAGAACACAGTACTCCTCACAGTATCTTCTGTGTAAGTGGTTCATTGACCATAAATTATTTTCATCTGTTTTAATCATTTAACATTTAACAGAATACAATAGTCACAGGTTGTGATTTCTGTTCATTCCGACCTCAAGACACATCTTTTTAAGCCTTCTCGCTTTAAATATTTCTGTTAAAGAAACAGATGTTATTCTTATGGAGTCACTTTTATGGTTCACTTGACATCTTTCTTTTGCATTTTTCAATACGTTCCTTGTGTCTATTTTTAAGTACTTTAATTATGATGTTTTGTGGGGATTTTATTTTCTTGTCCTGCCTATTTGGTCTATCTTAAGTTTCTTGATTACTGACTGGTTCTTTTTCCTTTTAATTTGAGAAATTTTGTTTTATGATTTTGTTGAAAATATTTTCTAAGTCAAGTGGTGGTATTATACACCTTTAATACCAGAATTCAGGAGAAAGAGGAAAGCAGATCTCAGGATTTGAGGTCAACTTGGTCTACGGAGTAAGTTCCAGGACAGCCAGAGCTACACAATGAAACCATGTCTAAAAACCAAGAAAAAAATTAAATTTCAGAAAATAAGAAACCTTATTTATTTTATTTTGTCTCAGAGCCTCCCAGTGTTCTACTTACATTCTCACTATTCCATAAGTGAGGGTTAACATTGAGTTTTCATTTGGATAATTATGTTTTTTGTTTTCAGAATCATTTTTGTTTCGTTTGTTTTCAGCATTTCAATCTCTTTTGTTAATTTAATTTTCATGCCTCAAATTAATTTTTTATTACATTCAGCTCCTTGTTTTACTCTCTTGGGGTGCATTTATGTCTTCTTTAAGTTTTTTGAACAAAGTCATATTTATCCTTTAAATTCTTGTTACTTGAGTTATGCAGAATCTTTTCTAATATGGTACAAACTGACTTGTGTATTTTGCTTTATTTTTATATTCATTGAATAGCTCATTAAAAAATAACTGTAGAGACTAAAATCAATGAACTCTTTCACTATACTATTATCATTTTAGAGTTTTCAGTATTGTCTTTAAATCTTTGGCAAATTTTAGCTCATTTTAAAAATATAATAAAAGATAAAAGTCCAATTTTATCTTCTTTTCCAAGCAAACACACAGTTTTCCCATTATCATTTAGTGAAAAGTATTGTCCTTTCTTATTGAGAATTTTTGACATCCTCATCAAAAATTGTTTAATTGTGTACATATTTGTCTCTGGGATATCTGTTATGCTTCACAGTAGATATATGCCTCTCTTTATTATAGTATTATGTAATTTGGTTACTAAAGCTTTTTGACGTATTTTGAAGTAAGTGTGAGTCCCAAAGATTTGTGTGTGTGTGTGTGTGTGTGTGTATGTGTGTTTGTCTGTTCTTAAATATATGAAAACAACCCTCTTAGTACATACAATTGTACTCACATGTATGTTTTCAGGGATGACCATTTGGTATTTGAGTAACTATTTTTCTCACTTTGAATATTCTGTAGTTTCTTTAGGGTTTGAGGTATTGTAGGTTTTCTCTCCTTATGCATTAGCATATGTATTGGTGTCATTCTCTTCAGGGCATGTTAACTCACACAATACATTGGTGTGGGGAGAGCTACTGATAGTGTTGGAAGTAGCCTGGGTGGTGTGGAGGTTCCCATGAGGTACACTTGGCAAACAACTTAATTAGATCTAACCAATTCCCAGTACCAGAGACTTCATTTGTTGAGATATGTCCAGTGGAGCTGTCTGTCTGGTTATTTTGGCCATTTCCTTTATTTTGCCTTCATGTGTGTATATATTATAGGATGCTTCTACTTGATTGGGTTTCCATAACACACGTGCAATTGCCCTTACTTTTAGCTGTCTCTTATTAAATTCCCTCTCTTCCCTGCCTCTCTTCATTTGATGGTCCCATCCATCTCCCCCATCTTTGACCCTCATCCATCCATAACTACTTATTTTAATTTTCATTCCTAGGGAGATCTATCCCTTAACCCAGCCCCTTACTCCCCACCTTATCCCTATGGTTCTAGGAACTGTAGTTTTGTTATCATTGAGTAACACCTGTATATATCTGAATACATGCCATATTTGTCATTCTGGGTCTGAGGTACCACACTTATAAGGTTTTCTAACCCTTCATCCTGAGGTAATGCCTAGTCTTGATGGTTTTTTTTTTTTTTGGATGCAGCAGGATGGATCCTCTTTTTGTATGCATTTTGTTAGTCTGTGTCTTTTCATGGAGGAATTGAGACCACTGATAGTAAGAGCTTCAATAGACAGTGTTTGTCCATTCTTGTTATTTTGTTGAGATTGTGTGGTTTTTCATTTTTTTATTTTCTGGTATGATATTATTTGTTATCTATATTTTCTTGGGTATGGTTAAGTGTTTCAGTTTGAAGTTTTCTTTCTAGAACCTTTTGTGTGTCGAGATTTATAGATAGTGCTCACATTTGGTTTTATCGCGGAATGTCTTTCTTCATCTATTATGACTGAAAGTTTGCTAGCATCTTTCTGTCTGGCATCCACAGTCATTTTGAGTGTGTAGAAAAACTTTCCAGGACCTTCTGGATTTTAGAATCTCCTTTGAAAGTAAGTTGTTATTTTAAAAATTCTGCCTTTATATATTATTTAGACATTTTCTCTTGCAGTTTTTAATCTGTACATTTAATATTTTTTATTAAGTAATGTAAGAAATTTCTTTTTTCTTCTCCAGTCTATGTGATGTTCTGTATGGTTTTTGTACCTTGATAGGCACTGCTTTTTATTGTTGAGGAAATTTTCACTTAAAATATTTTCTGTGTGTTCCAGTTTCCTAAATGGTTTGATCTTGGTTCTTCTTAAATGTAAGATTTCCTTTACCAAATATATCTATTTATTCTATCTCTTCTTCAGCATCTTAGACTCTTTCTTCCATATGCAAGCATTCTGTTGATGAGGCTGGCCTCTGAGATTCCCATTCAAGATCCTACAGTTTTCATTTCCAACTTTCCCTCTATTTTTTTGTTTTCGTTTTTGAGTGTATTTTCACTTGCAAGTTTTGAACTGCTTTCTTCATTTCATTCCTCTGGTTTTTTGTGTTTCATAGATTTCTTAAATACATTTATTCATTTCCTCTTTAAGGGCCCCTCCCACATTCATAAGTGATATTTATGAATGCTTCAGCAATGTTGCATTTCTGAGAGCCTGGTATAGTGAGCTCCTGGGTTTTGGTAGAGACATAGGTCCTGGCTGTTATCGGTGAATGTTTCACACTAGCATCTCCGCATCTGGGTTTGGGAAGATAGTAATTCCAGGTGCTTGTTTCTGGTTTTCTTCTTGTTTCTCTTTGTTTGCTGGTATTCAGTTTCCTGTTTTCTCTTGCCTCCCTGCTTCTTAGTAATGTTCACAGCTGTGGTTTGCCCAGTAGGGTGTGCTTCTGAGATCCTGCCAGGTGAGGTCACTGGAAGTTCCAATTAGAATGCTTTTCCAGGTATTAGGAGCTAACATTTATGGAGACAGATGGGGGCCTGCTGAGGGGGAAAAGGAAGGGATGCCACCAGGGCCTACTTAGTAATCCCCTTTGAATGGGGCAGCCCAGCATGGTCCACAGCAGGGACTCCACCGCATGGCTGGGAGGAAAGTAGGGATTTGATTTGAAGGAGAGAGAGTGAAGTTCCAAGTGCCACCTACCTGCTTTCTTGATGGATTGCCTCAGGGAGAGATCTTACTGTACCTGTAGTGCTGACAGTCGCATAAAATCTCAAGATCTCTCGCTAGAGATTGCGCATTGCTTTGAAACTTTTCTCTTTATCTCAGGAGGACTTTTAGCACTTTATTGAGAAACTGTAATTAGAATTCTTACTTAGAAGAAAATCTTTAATTGACTAACAATTGAAAAGAATGGTATTAATTCTTTAAATATTTACAGAATTGATCAATGAAGTCATCTTTTTTTAATTTTTTCTTTTTTTTTTTTTTTTTTTTTGGTTTTTCGAGACAGGGTTTTGAAGGCAGTCCTGGAACTTGCTCTGTAGACCAGGCTGGCTTCAAACTCAGGAAGATACACCTGCCTCTTCCTCCTGAGTGCTGGGATTAAAGGAGGTGCCACCTATGCCCGGCTTGATCAATGAAGTCATCTTGTGCAGAGATTTGGCTTAGGAAAATTTTTGACAGCTGATTCAATCTCCAAACTAGCTATAATCTGCTCAATTTTTAAAAAAAATTCCTTTTATTCTGTAGCATCGTGTATTTGGAGGAATTTATATGTTCTCTAGGTTGTGGATTCACTTTTGTGTAATTAGTCTCAGGTGTTACAATTTTTTGATACTTTTTTAGATTTATTTATTTTATTTTGTGTATATGAGTTCCTTTCCTTCACGTATGTATGTACATCATGTATATTTCCAGTACCCAGGCAGCCAAATGAAGGGAGTATATTGTTTAGAAAGCACCTGGTGGTTTGGGGACAACATGTACGTGTTGGAAAATGAATCCTGGTCTCCTGCCAAAGTAAAAAATGTCATTGTTGTTTAGAAATAATTTTAGTTGTTTTTTAATAATTCCTATTTCATTATTGAGTCTATTTGTTTAAGTAACTACTCATTTTAATCAGTTTGACAAAAGAAATCTAAAATTTGCTGTTCTTAAAATAATTTAATTTTTTTAAGTTTGTATCCTTTCTTTAAGATCTCTTTATTATAGTCTACCTTCTACTAATTTTGAATTTGGTTTTTCTTTTTCTCACTTTTTTGGATAGAAGTATTTTTTGATGTTACCATTCACTAAATTATGTATACTATTTCATTCCTGTTTGTCAGAAAATGTCTTCTGATTTTCCCCTTTGATTCTTTGAAATGACATGTTTGCTTTCTTTTAGCAATTTATTTAATTTTTAATAAATTTTATATCTTTCCTGTTCTTCCTAAAGTTAATGAAATAAAACCATGAATCAAGAGTCTTTAATCTTATTTGTTATGAGTTGTGTTGTGACTAACACATGATCTATCCTGAAGAATGTTATATAAGTGCTTAAGAAGAAATTTTAGAGTTGTGAATATACCATACCACTATAGTTCATGAACAAAGCCCTAGGTCCCACCTATAGCAACATAAAATGAAAGTATTTAGCAGGTGCTTAATTAAATTATGCGTGTGTGTGTGTGTGTGTGTGTGTGTGCGTTGTTTGTTAGTTTTAGTGAGTCCATGTTATTTTCCAAGTCCTAGGTTTCCTTTTGTTTTATTCACTTTAGAAAGTAGTGTTGGGTTCTGCACTAGTATTGAATGGCTGTCCATTTCTTTATTTCTTCAGTGTTGTGACTGTTCGCTTCATATACTCAGGTGGTTTGAATGTGCAAATATGTTTATTATTGTCATCTACTCTTGACCCCTTGACTCAAATAATTTCATGTTTGCTTTGTCTAATCAAAACTTTTTGACTTACAGATTATTTTAGTACAAAAATGATCACTTTTGTTCAATTTGTGTTCTTGTTGTAAGCACAGATTTTTTTTTTATTTTCCAGTTTAAATTTAGATAAGAAACAAGGTTGCTTCACAAGTCAGTTCCAGGTCCCTCTCCCTTTCCCTCCCCTCCTCCTGTGCCCTCCCCCCACCCCCACCCCCGTTATCCCCTCATTCCCCCAGGGCGGGTGAGGCCCTCCATGGGGGTGTCCATAGTCTGTCATTTCATAAAGGGCAGGGCCTAGACCCTTCCCCAAGAGTTCAGGGTGAGAGTGCACCTCACATTGTTCTATGGGAGTCCAAAGTCCATGTGTATACTTGGGATGGGTACTGATCTGCTGCCCAAGGCTCAATAGATTACCTAGGCCTCCTCACTGACACCCAGATTCAGGGGGTCTTGATCAGTCCCATGCTGGATTCCCAGGCTGATGCCTGGGATTCAAGAGTTAACCTTTGTCTGGTCAGCTGTTTCTGGGGGTTAAACCAGCCCAGTCTTAATCCCTTTGGTCATCAGTCCTCCCTCTCTGTTACTGGCTTTCTTGAGTTCAGCTCAGTACTTAACCAAGGGAGTCTGCCTCTTCTTTGATCAGCCACTAAATGAAGTTTCTGTTTCCCAGACTCTCTGGCCATAGGATTGTAGGCTGGCACTCCCCAGATCTATGTCTAAAATCCATATATGAGAAAGTACATGCCATGTTTCTCTTTTTGTGACTGGGTTACCTCACTCGGGATGGTTTCTTCTAGTGTCATCCATTTGCCTGCGAATCTCATGATTCCATTACTTTTTTCTGCTGAATAGTACTCCATTGTGTAGATGTACCACATTTTCTCTATCCACTCTTCGGTTGAGGGACATCTAGGTTGCTTCCAAGTTCTGGCTATTACAAATAAAGCTGCTATGAACATAGTAGAACAGACATCTTTGTTGTATGAATGGGCATCTTTTGGATATATGCCTAAGAGTGGAGTTGCTGGGTCTTGTGGTAGGTTTATTCCCATTTTTCTGAGGAATCTCCATACTGATTTCCAAAGTGGCTGAACCAGTTGGTACTCCCACCAGCAATGGAGGAGTGTCCCCCTTTCACCACATCCTCTCCAGCATAAATTGTCATTGGTGTTTTTGATTTTAGCCATTCTTACAGGAGTGAGATGGTATCTCAGAGTTGTTTTGATTTGCATTTCCCGGATTGCTAAGGATGTTGAGCACTTTCTAAAGTGCCTCTCAGCCATTTTAGACTCCTCTATTGAAAACTCTCTATTTAGTTCTGCAGCCCACTTTTTAATTGGGTCCTTTGATGTTTTGGAGACTTGCTTCTTGAGTTCTTTGTAAATTTTGGAGATCAACCCTCTGTCAGATGTGGGATTAGTGAATATTTTTTCCCATTCTGTGGGCTGCCTTTTTGTCTTGCTGACTGTGTCCTTTGCCTTACAGAAGCTTCTCAGTTTCAGGAGGTCCCATTTATTAATTGTTGATCTCACTGTCTGTGCTACTGGTGTTATGTTCAGGAAGCTGTCTCCTGTACCAATTCGTTCAAGGGTACCACTCACTTTCTCTTCTAAGAGGTTCAGTGTGGCTGGATTTATGTTGAGGTCTTTGATCCATTTGGACTTAAGTTTTGTGCATGGCGATAAACATGGATCGATCGGCATTCTTCTGCATGCGAGTCTCCAGTTACGCCAGCACCATTTGTTGAAGATGCTTTCTTCATTCCATTGTATATTTTTAGCTTCTTTGTCAAAGATCAGATGTTCGTACGTGTGTGGGTTAATATCCGGGTTTTCAATTCGATTCCATTGGTCTACCTGTCTATTTTTGTGCCAATACCAAGCTGTTTTCAGGACTATAGCTCCATAATAGAGCTTGAGGTCAGGGATGGTGATGCCTCCGGACATTTCCTTGTTGAACAGGGTTGTTTTGGCTATCCTGGGTCTTTTGTTTTTCCATACAAAATTGATTATTGTTCTTTCAAGGTCTGTGAAGAATTGTGCTGGGATTTTAATGGGGATTGCATTGAATCTGTAGATTGCTTTTGGCAGGATTGCCATTTTTACTACATTGATCCTACCTATCCAAGAGCATGGGAGATCTTTCCATTTTCTGAGGGCTTCTTTAATTTCTTTCTTTAAAGATTCAAAGTTCTTGCGATACAGGTCTTTCACTTGTTTGGTTAGCGTTACCCCAAGGTATTTTATGTTGTTTGTGGCAATTGTAAAGGGTGATGTTTCTCTGATTTCTTTTTCAGCCCTTTTATCATCTGTATATAGTAGGGCTACTGATTTTCTCGAGTTGATCTTGTAGCCTGCCACTTTGCTGAAGGTGTTAATCAGCTGTAAGAGTTCCCTGGTAGAGTTCTTTGGGTCATTGATGTAAACTATCATATCGTCTGCAAACAGTGAAAGTTTGACCTCTTCCTTCCCAATTTACATCCCCTTTAATATTCAACAAAAATGTTTTTCTTTTGCAGACATACACTAGTCCCTTGAAGAAGATTGTCCTCAAATCAAACATGACAGGAATGGTGCCATTTATTTTTGCATTTTCTTAAGTGTTGAAAGTTGTCTGCTGATCGTAGGAGGCTGGAATGAAGAAAAGAACATGATGAGACTGCTTCATGAACTTTACTGTCTACACAAGTGAATAAAAATCCAGTTTATTTAACACTCAGTAGCTGCGTACTTACTTTGGGTGTCCTAACATAAGGAACTGCCCAAGGTGTAGTCAGTGAATAAGAATGTCTCCTTACCTTAACATCTTGTTGAGACCAACCTGTAATAAAGAATTTGAAGGAATATTTTGAGATGATATAGTCCCACATATAATTATTTTCTTATTGAATATCAAAATATTTGTGATTTCTGGACTGTAGGAATGCATACATCAACAAAATGGAAAAGAAGTTAATGCCACATCTGACATAAAAGTATATTATGGAGGCTAAAGATATGGCTTAGTAGCTAAGAACATAGAGAGCAATTACACAAAATTTCATTTTTTAGCACATACCTTATATGTTGCACAGCCACCTATATCCATAGCTCAGGAAACACAAAATAAATTGGTAACTTCCACACTTTAAATTGACATATGGAAAACATCTTTCCTGACAAATTTAAATAGTTGCACGAAGGATATAATATCAAGAAAATTTAAAATAATAACATTTCAATAAAAGTTGCTATATTCTGACATTACCTATCAGGGCATTCTAACAAAATCCACCTAATATTGTATTTTTATCTGAAAATTTCTATCCAAATATACTGAATAGTTTATATTAATATTATTGTGTCTGTGGAAAAATTGATACTGACTCATGTTGTTCCTTTTAAATATTTACCTTTTTTTAAATTTCTATACCTTACTTTATGTATTTTGCCTACATGTATATACTTGCAACATAGGATACCTGGTGCCAACCTAGGCTAGGCTAGAAGAGCATATTGGATCCATTGGGAGTAGAGTAACTGCTGGTTCTGGAACACGCTGTGGATGCTGGGAACCAACTAAGCCGCTGTCTTCCTTAGGAGCAGCCAGAGCTCTTAAGTGCTGAGCCACTTTCATAGCATCATGTTTCTTATTTAGTTTTATATCAGCAGATGACTAAAGATTTTCTCTTCTTGGTCATGTTTTCATTATTATTATCATTATTACTGTATACTTTATCAAAAAGTTATGTTTATAATACATTAGTCCCTTTGAATTTTCCTTGTATGTTTGATTATTAAAAATAAAAAAGATTGGTAATGCTTAAAAAGTGGAAAAGGATATTTTATCATTTGTTTAATTTAAATTTTATTCATACATATTTAATCATTTACTTAAATTAATACATATTTTAATTGATATTAAAATCCCACATACTTTATCATTTGTTTAATCTGATTGTTTCATACTTAAATATCATTATTCATTAGTATTTATATTTTTACTAAATGTAAGCATTACGTAAATGTTTCAACAAGAACTACATTTGATTTCCAGAAGTTGTTTTGTCAGTTCTTCTATTTCTGTCTATTTCTCTCCCTTGCATAGTACACTTGATCAACATTATCTTTATTTTCATTTGCTTACAACCTCTAGGGTATTTATGAATTACTATGCATTTGGCATAGATAGTTATAGAAATAAAAGCTTTGCTGAAAATAATTTATAAGAAAATTTCACTTAAAAATCCTTTATATACCCTTTGGTATATAATTTCATATACAATTCTTTGTATTGTCTTGTGATTTGTTAAGAGGTTTAAGCAAGCTTAAATACTAATGAGGTATTAATTAAGTTTTACATGAATAATTAAATACTAAGCCAAATTTTTAATACGACAGGACACAGAGAATATTCAGTCCTTTTGCACTCTGATTTTTTTATCAATGCTAAGAACACAACTTCACATAAATATGTAGTAAAAGGTAGGATACATTTGTTTTTGAACCTATGATCATTTTCTTTTATTGCCCGCTTGACATAGCCCAGAATTACTAAGCAAGTGAGTCTCAATGAGCCATTGCCTACTCTAGGTTGGTCTCTGAGCATATGTTTAGGGGATCGTCTTTATTAAATTAATCAATGTGGGAAGACACAGCCCACTCTGGGTGGCATCATTTTCTAGGCAAGGGTACCTAAGCAATATGAAAGTAGATAAAGTGACCCATTTTTGTGCATGTTAGTATTCATTTCTTCCTACTCTTGACTATAAATATGACTAGCTATTTGAAGTTCTTGCTTTAGCATCTCAATAATTATGAACTATAGCCTAGAAATATGAGCTGAAATAAGCATCCTTTTCCTCTAAGTTGTTTTTTTCCTCAATATATGTTTTTATTTAAATTAGAAACATGAATGCTTCACATGTCAATCCCAGCTCCCTCTACCACCCCTCCTCCCTTGTCCTTCCACCAGCCCCTTCCAGCCAATCTCCATTTCATTTCCCAGGGAGGGTGAGGTCCTCCTTTGGGGGACCTCCAGAGTCTATCATTTCACCCAAGGCAGGACCTAGGACCTTCCTCATGTGTCCAGGCTGAGAGAGCATCCTGGGATTGGCATATGAAGCATTCATGTTTCTAATTTAAAGAAAAACATATACTGAGGAAAAAAAGCTGTTTACTTTTTTAAATCTTGGTTTTTTATCACAAGAACAGAAATGAAACTGTGATAGAACCATTTCTGAAATTGTTGCAAGTTGTGAATTAATCCCATGTGAAAACTGACTTAATAACTTTTCCTGAATTTAAAGTCTACATTTCAAATTACGACTTTTAAAATCAAACATTTTAACACAATGTTACCCAAAGGCATACTATTTGATACTGTTTGTTGAGGAATAACAATAGGAAAATGTGAAAAACTTTCCAGTTTTAAACTGTTATGAACAATTTGCATAGTCAATGAAAACACTGTACTTGATAGCTTACCATATTCTGGAAACGGAGTAGATTTGCCTCAGGGAGTGTCTCTTGGTGTTTCATGGTGGGGCAGCTGTTAGAGTTAACTGTGTTTGTCATATTCTGGGAATCAAGACTATAATGCGTACATGTGAAAGCACTTCCAGAAAAGACTAGGATAGGTTACGATTGAGAAATTGAATTTTAATTGACTTTTTGTCATGGGATGGTGAAAAATCTTTTCATTTGCCAATATTTCAATCTACACAATAAATTTCAGGGTCACAAATGGGTTTCAAACTAGAGAAGCCATGGATTAGCCCAATATAGTAAGACAAGTTGTGAGAAAGAGGCTCTTTCTTATAAAAAAACTGAATAAATAAAAAGATGTACATATTTTTAAAAAGAGAAAATGGGAAAGTAGAGCATATTCAACTGGCCATTACCAGATAAGATACAGTATCTACATACAACATAAGTCTGCCTTTGCCTAGAAATTAAAAGAAAGAAAATGTGTAATTTTGTGGTGTTTTTACTAGTGTTGATTATATTTTTTAAATATCTGAATAACTTTTTTGACTTAAGTCAGAACATTTCTAGCAAAATGTCTGTTTAATAATCAGCACTGAAAAATAATTTGCATCTTGGTGAGGGGAACAGACAATAGAAAACCAAAGATATATATGACATAGTGGTAGGTCCTGGTTAGTGAATTGAGGGAAAAGATAAAACTATAAACATGAAGATTAAAGGAAGGTGATAGATAGATACATCATGAAGAAATGACAGTATAAGGATAGTGCCAAACTTTATAAATAAGAAACTATAGTAATGAAAAATAATTTATTTGCAGACCTTGAACTTTATTCCCTAAGCATTTCTATTAATATTTATACATTAACAGCATCTTCTCCAAGTAGACCATCTATCCCTTTGAAATACTATTCTCTTAAGAACACATAAAACCGTTGAGGTTTTTCTTAATAAATTGTCATCATATTTCACACTTATGTGCAATATTACACTTACATATACTTTATTATTTTCTGTTTTCTTGCAAATTTGTGGTCCCATTTTATTTGTTTCTAATTGTTTTTAAGAGAGTTGGTCATAACATATTTCATGCCTTTGTACTTTGTTGTTAACATAAACCAGGAGTACTGCTGAAGAAAGGCTGGAGAGACTGTATGAGCCAGTAGTGTTGAGGTCATGCCAGAGTAACCCATAGAGACAGCTGACTTGATCTCTTAGGAGGTCGTGAACTCTGGACCTACCGCTAAAGAGCCTAGATGAGACCAACCTAAGCTCAGGAGATTCAGGAGTAAAGAAAAAGTACCCCATTTCAGGAAACAGAAACTTGAAAAATTTCCAGCCCCTGGGTGGTTCTGCTTTCTGATGTTTGGTGATCGTAGGGAGGGATGTGTGTGTGCGTGCATGCGTGTGTGTCTGTCTGTGTATCATTGAGTGTGTATGTGTGTGTCTCTGTGTCTCAATGTTTCTGTGACTGTGTTTGTGACTGTGTTGCATCTCCTCAAGACACTGGGAAGTTGAGAAGTCAAGGCAAATTTAACAGAGGTGGAGTGAATTGTCCTGCATGCAACGTTTGAAAGAATGTTCATAACCTATTACAATGGGATATTGTTAAGTGAAGCTTTTCCTTGCTAGCCGCTTTGGTTTATCCCCCACCAGCCGCCTGGGCTCTGCCGCGCGAGCCTGTTTCTAGATCCACATGAGTCCCAAATAAACACACAGGAGGCTATATTAATTATGAAGCTGTTGGCCTTGCTTGTCTCTTACTGGCTAGCTCTGCTTTAAGTAATTACCCCATAATTGTTAATCTAAGTATGTCTCTTACCGGAGAATAGTTCCGGGGTCCTACCTCATTGCGTTACATCTCGACTCTCTTGTGTTTCCCCTTCTCAGAATCCTCCTCGACTCCTAGTCCCTCCTATCTAGGTTTTCTATTGGCCAGACAGTACTTTATTGACAAATGCACAGGCAAATAACAGGACTTCCCCAACAGGATATAAATGTTAAACATCAAAGAAAGAAAGGATAGCTAGTCTTACCTATAATACCCTGTAGATGAAGAAGGTTCCAGCTAGGCCTCTTCTACTCTGCCTTTGGTCTGGTGTAACCACCCATTTGTTACTCCATCCGTGCTTTCATACTTAAACAGGATTTAGCAGGGGTTGTGAGAATTCTAAACTCAATTCTTTAGATGTAGAAATACCTCAAGAAAAATAATAGTTTACATTAGCTTTATTATCTCAAGTGTGATGTTTAGATAGGCTATTGCAATTTTATTGTTGTTGCTTAAAATTTAATAATGTCATTAAAACAAACAGAGAAAGAGATTTGTAAAGAAATCGATGCTAATGTAAGTGACATGGATTTACTTAGTAATCTTAAAATGAAGCACTCACTCTTTACAATGAACATGTAGGCTTCAAAATTTGTCATCTGAAGGTTAATACATTTTGTAATCCCTAGTTTTCACAGAGGACAATTTTTAATAGTACTACTTTTTAAATTTTGTTTTCACATAGGTAATGAAGGTCATACAGATTTTACTTCTCCATGACCATTTCAATACCTTCTATTGGTTAAATTTTTCATACTAGGATAAAAGCAGATTTCCTTACCTGGAAAAGCCTTTGCTTGGATGTAAAGTATTATTCTGTTATCTAAAATGTTCTCAACTATTTTGGTATTTAGATTCATGAAACATATTTTTACTGTTTTCCTTTTTACAATATCTCTTATTGGCATTGGTATAGAGATAATGTAGCATATTTAACTGTTAAAGTTTATGGAGCCAATACATTTTGCAGTACACCACAGGATAGACTTCTCTAAGCTTTCTTAATATCCTATCAAGGCTTACAGTTATTGAGATTCTTGGTTATATAACCTTTTGATTTTTTAATACTGATAATTGGTCTTCCCTTTCTATCTTGCTAAATCTCAATAGAAATTTCTAAGTTTTGGGTATCTTCCCAAAGAACCCAGTGTAATAATTGCACTAATCTTCTCCATTGTTTGATTTTTATTTTTGTCTTTATTGTGTCACATTTTATTGTTGTATTTAATTTTCCCTTCATTTTCTTCTTCTTTTTTCCCATTCTCCCCTTTCTACCTCTGTGCCTTTGTCTCTCTATTTCTTAAAGTGGAAGCAGATAACTTAAGGGTTCCCTTAAAATTTCATGTCAAACATTATAATATTTATTCTAATGGATATTTGATTGTAATATTTAATTTTCATATATGTATTTAACAGAGTTTCTCTTCTCTCTCAAAAGCACATGTCCCATAATTATCTGTTTTAATAGCTTTGCTTACTAATTTTATCATCTATGCCATTTCTGGGTATAATTCTATTGATTAATTTCTCTCTTCATTCTTTCAAGTATTGTCTGCTTCCCTTTCTTTGCCCAGTAAATTTGTTTTATTTGCCATGCATTATTAAGAATGGTGTCACTCCCTTCCTGCAGTTTTTATTTCAATAAATATTGCTGAACAGTTTTTCTTCTTGATTATAATCTACTTGGAAATAACTTCATCCTTTGGGAAACCTGCTTCTCAGTGTTGTTTTCTCAGATTAGAGCACTCTATGTGCAATTTCCTATCATTAAGGCAATAATTTTCTATGTTCTACACATGATGCTCCAAGGCAGCCAGTGGTTTGTTTCTTTTTTTTTCTTTTTCTTTTTTTGGGGGGTTTTTTATGAGACAGGGTTTCTCTGTATTGTTTTGGAGGCTGTTGGTACAGCCTTGAACTCACAGAGATGTGCCTGCCTCTGCCTCCCGAGTGCTGGCATTAAAGGAGTGCGCCACCACCGCCAGGCTCAGTGGTTTGTTTCTTTAGAAGACACTGTTGTGACATGGCTAGTCTAACAGTCATGGTTCTCTAGAGAGTATGCCAGAGAAGACTTGTGGTAGACTCTGCCTCCCTGCCTCTTACCTCTCTCTCCTCAAGATCCCCAGGGTTCTCTCTATTTACTCCCTTCAAAGATGATGGAATTTACAAGTAGTCAATAGGCTGTCTTGTGTCATGCGTTTCTTTTACTTTGTCAAGTATTTCAATTATTTTAGATGAAGTAAAATTCTTTAAATTTTACTGTTAATTCATTCTATCTTAATGAATTATCTTGTTTCCATGAGACCTCTTTATTTTTACCAGGTATTTTAAACATCAATATTAATTAATTTTTAAAAATCTGCTTCTAAACAATTTTTAATTTATAGATAAGCTTAGGGAGAAAGAAAACAGTTTGCACTGCTATTTCAAAATAATATCTCAATTAATTATTTCAATAGTGAATAAAATAACAAATTATATACACATATATCTCTAGGCTACAAAGCCTGTAAACAATGGATTAAAGGGCAAAATTCAAATAAAGAATTTGGAGGCCAGTTACTTTCTGATGCTTTGTTGAATAACTGCCTCAAGGATGAAGTGCTCTTTTAACAGGCATCTTAATTGGACTGTAGATTTGCTTTGTTTTTCCTTAGTAGCACCCCTGCTATTTACGAAACTGTTATCAGGATGCCCCTGAAGAAAGTCAAACTAAACAAGCCACTAAATGTATTTCTGCTGCTATTTTTGATGTTCTTAATTAAAATCTTACAGTTGAAAATCTACAGAAAATTCTCCACAGACTTCCCCAAATCTCTCATAAATAATCTACCACAAATCACTAAAAATAATTAAATTTTCGGCACAATATTTGTGGTGTTAGTGAAATATTTTAGAAAGATTAAAATCTGTTTGTTTTAATAACATGCTTAACATACATAATTCACTACTACTATTTCATAAACATCAGATATACAGAGTCATAAATATCTTTTCCATTGAATGTCAATGACATCTGTTGAAAGTTGTCAGTTGCATGAAACAGTTGGATATCAGTAAGTATCTCTGTAGTATAAATTTTATAGAACACTGTTTTTCATGAACCTTCTTCAACTTTAGCATACTGATATAGCTGAAGTACAATTTTTGGTAGCAATTTTTCTTAAATATGAGCTACTCAGCCTATTTAAAGAAATACCATCAGCGTCACAATGTTTCTAAAAATTAGGGATCATATACAGTATTCAAAAAATAAATACAAATTTCAGCATTGCTTTGCTTTAATGGCACATGAATTAAAACTGCATTATAATGAAATTGCTGCTGAACATTCCCATTAGTATCAAGTGAATTCATTAAGACCAGCACAGTTACAATGAATACTAAATGAATTAATAATAATGAACCATTTAAATTGTTGCCTAATTGTTTTATTTCATTTTTATGTATATTTTGGTCCTATTTTAACTGCTAGGTTAATAGATAATGACATTAAATATTTCATTTTCTTGCCTAGTAGTGGATAATGTGCTCACACTCTTGTGGAGATTTTTTTCTCTCTTTACCCTTTCGTCTATTGCGTCAGTCTTTCTATCTTTTGCCTCCTTTAATAATGCTACAGACACTCAGTTAACAAATGCAGATTTTAACTGATAATTCAGAGAAAACAAGAAGAAAGGGAGCATTATGCTAAAGACACTGTGACTGCACTTTCACAAGTACCAAAGTGTGGGGCATAGTCAAACTTAGACTTTTAAATAGGCACTATTGAGGTTACAAAAACACAGATAAAATTTATCCTCCTTTGTTTAATTCTACCTCTTGTTCAATCAATTAAGTGAGACTATTATTTGAATAAAAGTTATTTGTATTTCAATCAAAACAATCCAGTCAATCATTATTATTACAACATTTTAACTTTTGAATAATCATTTACTTCTGTGTGCCTTTGTGCTGTGGTACATGTGTTACACTATATGTGTATGGGATTGGCACTTGCATGTGTGTGTACATATATAAAATTCCTAAGGGTGATACCTGGTCTTACCTCAAATGACTCTCTGTGTTTGATTTTTGAGAAACGCTCTTTCATTGAATGTGGATCTCGTGAATTCAACTTAGCAAGGTATCTGATGATACCTGTGCATCTGCCTGTCTCCATTCCCATGCTGTGTTTCCAGGCATGCAACACCATGCCATGTTTTCCATGGATTATTTGGATCCAAACAGATCCCCAAGATTACATGACATGCATACTTAACTAACTAAGCTATTCCTTAGCTTTAAGCACTCTCTTTCAAATTCTTCAGAGAGCTGTGGTACTGAAATATTAAAGTATCTGTCATAAAAGAATGGGAGTACTTAGTTTACTTGTGATTTCAGAATTTGGAGGTCTAGAAAGACATGGTGGAGAATTAAAGCTCATATTTAGGTGACCTGGAATCAGAAAAAGACAGAAATGGGCCAGGGTAGTATATGCCCATCAGAGGCAGTGCTCACCAACTTACTTCTGCCAGCCAGGTGACCACTCTGCAGTTCCTACCACCTCTTGGTATGCTATCCAAATTTTAACCCATGGGTGGATGTTGCTGGAGTTTCTTTCCCGCCAGGTCCCACAGTTGCTTTCAGCCCCAAATAAACACACAAAGACTCATACTAACTATTAAAATTTTGTCTGATAGTTAGGAATCTTATTGTCTGTCTCTGTCTTAATTATTAACCCATTTCTAATAAGCTCTCTATATGGTCTAGGCTTCCCTGAACCTGTTACTCTATTTTGGTCTACATGACATCTCCTCAAGGTGCCTCTCTCTCCAGCATCTTCCTCAACTCCTAGCCCTGCCTATCTTCCTGCCTCTAATGTCCAAATAGTGGTTTTTCATCAACCAATAAGAGAAACACCTATACAGAAGGACATCCCCATTGCTGTTGTTTTTCTTGTCCCTCCACATCTCACTGTTCTTTTCAGCCCCAAATAAGCACACAGAGACATATTTTAGTTATTACAGTTTTGCCAATAGCTAGGACTTCCTATTGGGTAGCTCTCTCTTAATTATTAACCTGCTTCTATTAACCTAAGTATTTCTATGTGGTCTTGTCTTACCAGAGAAGGGTCTGAATCTGTTTCTCCTTTGGCAGCTACATGGTGTCTCTTTGTGGTACCTCACTGCCTACCCTTCCCAGAATTCTCCTAATCTCCTTGTTCCACCTACCTTCCTGTCTCTATTCGACAAACAGTGTTTTATTCATCGACCAATAAGAGAAACATAAATACCTAAGGACATCCCCTATTAGTTAATTGGATCGGAGCTCTGATGAACTAATCATTTCTGTAAATGCCTAGAGATGAGCTCTTATTAAGCCCCTAGGTTTACTTCAGTCCATCCAACTGATAATGAACCTTAACTATCAAGGCTGTTAAATTCTTTGAATATTGCCAGATTCTTTGTTGCTGAGTTTATTGTTTATAAACTAAGCCTAGTTTCCTTAAGAGTTGATCCTAGAAACACTTCTTTATATAAATCATTCAATCTTTCTTCCTACATTCCAATATTCAGAACCTTACTTTTTTCAGAAATGTCTTCTATATTGGCATCTTCTACAAACAAATTATGGTCATAGACTGTATTTATCTTCAGGTAAATTTTGATCAAATGCACATAAGCATTTCCTAAAAAGTTAATGAAAACTGGAAAATTCACTTAAGGATCTGAAATCCTAAGATCTTTTGATCAACAGAAACGTCTCTTAACACTTTTTCTATAATTGTATGATGTAGTTATCAGGCTCCCTGCATGCTCCAAATCCATGGATTCAAGAAGTCATGGATTTAAAATATTAAAAACATGATTTAAATAACTGTGTAGATTTTGTGTTTGCCTCACAATTCTCTAACAAATAAAGTGCGGCACCTAGCCATGTATAATCTATATTAAAAAATATTAGTAACTCAAGATAAGATTTTAATTATATGGGAAGTATTTATAACTTTCACATGAATTCTAACCCACTTTTCATAAGGAACTTGAGTGTATGAGGGCCATATTATCTGCACAACCTTGCAAACTGAATCCTCCTCCTCAGACATTAGAAAGCAGCTGTGAGTATATATTGATGTCTCCATGTCTCTCACCATGTTCCACAGTATTCAAAATTCCTTTAGTTAGGTAATGCCTATGTGCCTGTGAGAGAAGAAAAATTTCCATTATTTAATAAGGAAGATGAACTGAGTCAGAGAGGTCTTTCACACAGCTGTCTTTAAATTCATATGCTCTGAAAAAGATAGCAACTAAGCTGGTGCTTTTGGGTAAAGATTTGAGAGAGGTTTTCATAAAAGGCCACAGACACATTATAAAGACTGGGTTGGACCTGATGGTGGTATGACAGAAAGAAATACTGCTTCAGGGTTTGACTCAGGGGTAGCATGTTGGTAGAGAATAGAAGGGTATCTCAGCTGAGAATATTTTGATGAAATTGACTGTTAAAGCAGACTATCACTTACATTAAAATATCATATGTCCCTGTTCAACTATGTTCATAACAGCGTTGTTTGTAATAGCCAGAACCTGGAAGCAACCTAGAAGCCCCTCAACTGAAGAATGGATAGAAAAAAATGTAGTACATTTTTACAGTGGAGTATCACTTGTGGTAAAAACAATTAAATCTTGAAATTCTCAGGCAAATGGATGGCACTAGAAGAAACCATACTGAGTGAGGTAACCCAATCACAGAAAGACAAACATGGTATGTACTCACTCATATATGGATATTAAACATAGAGCAAGGGACTACCAGCCTGCAATCCATACCACCAGAGAAACCAGAAAACAAGCGGGTGGAGGAGAGGGGAAGGAGGTAGGAAAAGGACAAGGGGAGAAGAGGAGGTATAAGATGAACACAAGAGATCAGGAAGGTTGAGACAGGGGAGGAATACCAGAGAGAAAGAAAAGAGATACCTTAATAGAGGGAGCCAGTATAGGTTTAAAGAGAAATCTGGTGCTAGGGAAATGTTCAGAGATCCACAAAGACAACCCCAACTAAGAATCTTGGCAGTGATGGAGAGATTGCCTTTGATGCCATTCCCCTATATTGAGATTGATGACTACCTTAATTGACATCCTAGAGCCCTCATCCAGTAGCTGATGGAGGCAGAAGCAGGCACCCACAGCTAAGCACTGAGATGAACTCCTGGAATCTAGTAGTAGAGAGGGAGGATGGATGAGCAAAGGAGTTAATGACCGTGCTGGAGAAAACTAGAGAACCAGCTGACCTGACCTAGTGAGAGCACATAGATCCAGTTGTAATTCTGGGAAACCAGCACTGGACTGAATCAAACCCTCTGAATATGGGTGCCAGTTAGGAGTCCCAGGCAGTCTGTAAGACCTCTAACAGTAGAACCAGTATTTACCCCTAGTGCACAAATGGACTTCCGGAGCCCATTCCCTATGGGGGATACTATTTCAACCCAGATACACTAAGGAGGTCATAGATCCTCCTCCAAATGACGTGACAGGCTTCGAAGATTCCCCATGGAAGGGCTCCCTGACTTTGGGTAGCAAGGATGTGGGGCTGGTGGGTTGGTAGGGAACAAGGGGCGATGGGAAAGAGAGGGAATGGGAGGGTTGATATGTAAAATGGTTGTTTCTAAATAAAAAGAAAAAATCATATGTCCTAGCGTTCCACTGAAGAGTTCAATTCAGTTTTAAAAATCTTTCCTTACAGAAGAGATCTCTGTTTTGTGCACTTATCTTAGAAAGTCACAAATGCATCATACCTCTGAGAAACAATGAATTTCAATGGGCTTTTTAATTGGTAAAACATTTTGTTTGTTTGTTTGTTGTCTGTTAGTGGAAGGGTCCTGCATTTCGTGGCACAAATGTGTCAATTGTGGTACGGCTTGAGGTAATTAGTTTTTTCCTACAATATGATGCCAGACTACACAGTTCATCAGCCTCAAATGCAAACACCTTTAGTGGGTGAGACACACCTTGCTTGTGTCTTAAGAGTCTTCTACAGTTGAGAATGAATCAATTATCACATCAATTAGCTCATATGACTTTTTGTATGAATTGCTTAAATTATAAAATTACTACATTGTAGGTCCGATTTTTTCATTGCAATGACAATTTGCTAAAAAATGTATACTGAGATACACTATTTTTTGGATGTTGACTCTTCCTTGGAAAGTGAATATATGTCTTCTTCCATGTCATGAATAAGAACTTCTGCTTCTAATCTCTCAATGGTATTAGGTGGACTGCTGCTGGGGTTCTTTAATCTCACCTACTAAGGAAACTGTGGCAGGAGCATCCCAAGTCATTGGCCTATTTGAGCTACAGCATGCCTTAAAGGTCAGCTTCAGCAACTGAGAGAGACCTTGTCTCAAAGCCAAAAGCCCCAAGAGGTTGTGGGTGTAGCTCAATGGCGGGTTGCTTTTCCACCATAAGAAGACTCTGGGATCAGCCTGCCATCTGAAAAGAATATGAAACAGTTCATGAGGATATGGGGACTTTTATACCCTGAGAATCACAGAGAGCTACGACTGCACAGTTCTGTGGTTAGACCCCAGGAAGGAGGGTGGTACTCCGTCTCTCACTTCCCACACGTTGGAGGGATAATCTGATCACATTGACTAAAACAGTAGTCATTTTCATATTTATTTTGTTAGAAACCTATCTGAAACATGGGAAGATGGCCCCAGGCCAGGGCTATACCCTCCTTCCATTTCACCCTCCACAGAAAGAATGTCAGTTGATCTCATTTATCCCCTGAATCCTTTTCTTTTTGGATAGCTTCATCTTTTTTAACATTCTTCTTAAATAAACTTTCTCAACCTGTCTTTTTCCTTAACCTAAATGGGGGAAGAGAATTAAAAAAAAGCAAAAACAAAACAAAACCAAAAACCTTTCATCAAAGTGATGGCTGCCCACTCCCCAAGTATTCCATCTCAAAACTTTTAATCATGGAGGCTCTTATAATGTTTGGCACCATCTGTGCCTCGATTTTCCTTTCTTCTGATTTTTTTCTCTTTCTTTTTTTCTAGTTTTTTTTTCTGAGCTGAGGTGCCAGCCGTACCAGCCTGTGCTTCCTTTTTTCTGCCAAAAAGACAAAAAGAAAGAGAGAGAGAGAGAAATGCCATGAATACTAAAATAAAAATTTTCAATGTTTCTGCTATAAGTAGTGTACATTTCTACAGAGTTTTCTCTAAGAATCTGTTTTTACCATCCTTTACAATAGAATATGTGCAGGGAAACTTGTGGTCCATTAGCAGAAAACAGAGGCCCTGGCAGGCTCCAGAGCAGTACACTCCTACAGTTGGGGAGGCTGGGCACAAACCCAAGTTTGTCCACGCCTTAGAACAACACTGTCTGTGAAAATTACAGTTTTCCCTTTTCACAAACCTCAAAGTTGTGAAACTTTACTAACTTTAAGAAAAGAACAGTTGGCCATACAAAAGATACACTTCCAAATCCATGAAGCAACTTACTTATACTTGCAAATGAACTGCTCTGAGTGAGTCTTAAAATGCATTTGTTCCAATTATTCTGCTAAGGTAGCAAGCGGAAAGGAATCGTGTTCTGTTCCTAGGATGAAGAGACTCCAAATGTTGCTTCCAAAGAAAGAATTTGACCAATACTTTAAGTGGATACATAAAAATGGATGCTGTAGAAATGATACCCATAATTTAAATAGCAAAACTTTTTATTCATCCTTTATATGATCAGAATGATATAATAAAATTAAATAAAAGGAACTACTTTTAAAACGTTTATCCTACAAGGCACTATTTTTTACAAAGAAAAAACTGCTAATTAAGCTTTGCCGTGTCTCATCAAGTCAGGTATATGTGATTAAATTAAAGAATTATGCAGGGCAAGGTAATATGATACTCCATCTGTAAATTGAGTTAGCATTGCAGCAAGCTTGTAACAGCCTTGAGCTAATTATGAAATATTTTTGTTAGAGTTCAGTCAGGTGATAAATACTAACTTTTGGAGCAGGATAAAATTCAACATTAAATTATTAGCTGGTGAAATTGTTATGGGAAGAAGGATACCAGGAGGTCAGGATGTAGTAGAAAGAATACAAAATCATGTTAAGATTGGCAAGAGAAAAAGAAAATCTAGAATAGATGCCTCAAGCATAACACTAAGTTCTGGTTGAAATGGAAATGGGACACCTAGGAGAGGCACACCTTGCAGGGCTGCACAGCACGGATAGATTAGAGGCCCTGGGATCAGTCAGAGAAGCACAGTGGCCATCATACATGTGGATAAGATAGATAGGAGGCAGGCCAGCATCTAGCTGTGGCATGCCAGTGCCAACTCCTGTGTCCTCATGCTACATGATGATAACCGAGATTCTGACTGGGAAAGAACTCTTCTTGCCTGGCTTCCCTACTGGGTTAACACGGGCTAGAGTGAAAGGTTATTCTTGCTTTCAATACAAGCAGCAAGGTGTTTTCTTTTTTTATTATTATTTTTTAATCAACAAAAGATGACACTGTTGCTTTGATAACAAACAAAATCTTTATTATGAATAATTCAGAGACTAACTCCAGAATTTGTTTTGATGGAAATTTGCAATGTGTTATCAGAAATGTAGTCCACAAAATTCTATTCATGTGAATCATGCCCTCCCCATGAATTGTAAAACTCTTACTATTTTAAATTACTATTAAAGATGATTTCAGAGTTCCAGTTGCCATTTTGCAGCCTCAATTTTCTTTACTATCCAAGAATATATTATTACAAAGAATTAATCTTCAAAATTCTTACACAGAAATATTTATTGAAAAAAATGCTCTAGTTGTGGTCTAAAGATCTTAAAAATAATATTTTATAAATTATATTGCTACAAATGCCATAGAGTATACTGTAATATACATTTCTCTGTAGTTAAACATCTTATTCTATGACCCTTTTATTTTTAATAAAATTAACAAAACTACATTTCAGTACAACTATATAATTTATTTAATAAGTAAAATTTGAATGAATATTGATGCAAAATTTCTGTGAGTCAAAGGAAGATTAATATTTTGTAAATAGTGAATTTTGATAAATACCAATGTCAATAAATACATACACACATATGCATGCTATCAACATTTATAAATACACATTATATATGTATATATAAACACATATAAAATAGAACAGGCTTTTGAATCTTATTTTTGATCATGTTGTCTAATGAAAGTGTGGCATCCCACCTGTGTGGTTCCCAGGCATTAAGTCCTTTTAAAATTTTGTATTTGGTAAGGAATCAGACTCTACTGAACTTTGTTGATTATTGTTACTCCTTTGTTAAAAGTTGTACCCTACCTAGGTACCAAAACTAATTAACAAGTCATCTATCTACTGTAGCCACGGAAGTGTTTACATTTCATATATCATTGAGTCTTCTAAAGTAAGTTGCTAATGAGACATTCATATATCATTTGTATTTTCCATTTTGAAAACTGTAATAGAAAAAGAATGGTCAGACTTTTCTATTTTGAGAAGCTGTCTACCTACAAACTAAAGTTAGTCAGATAAACCAGCTCTATCAAACAGATTCCTAACAAATCCAAAAACTTTATAAGAATTGAGAATTTAATCCTATTTACCTTTTACTACATTTTTGTCAGAAAGGAACAAATAAGTTTGTTTCTCTGTTCCAAATTTTTACTTGGCAAACTTTTCATCTACTAGCTTTTCTATTTTCATATATGTAGAAGAGTTAGTTCACTTTACAATTAAGCATAAGAAAAGTAGTTCAAGTAAAACGAAAAATATGCTACCTGTATTTTATATTTTCAATTTTTCACTTTCTTTTATGTGTCAGTTTTGCAAAATAAATGTGAGGTGGTACAAAGAATAAATGGCACAGTCCTCAACATTAGAGGGGAATTTGTATTAGCTCACCTTTCACAGCATTTCCATTCTGCAATAGAATCTACATCGAATAGCGACACTAATCTTGCCATAAAGCTTGGTTATTTTGAAGGTACTATTGGATTATGTCTGCTTATTTATTTAATCGCATCATGGTAAATTTGACAGATGTTTACTTAACATCCCAACTGTGTTTAGAACACTAGGCCAAGGGACATATGAATGATGCAAACAAAGATCCTGATGCTGGGGAGGTCATGCTTGGAAATTGCATGCCATCACAATGAATCTACCTGCTTAGACAGTGCTGATGTCTAAGAGCTAGGAAAGTTTCAAAGGGAATCACGAAATCTTGTGAGAAAATCCTAAGAGGCTGAAAGTTGCATGAGTTTTGTTTTAAGTTCAAAAGGGTGATAGAATTGGGGTAAAGGGTTAAGTTGAGCAGATTAAGCAGGGATTGGGTTGTACGGAAGTATCATCACAGAATCCCAGTGTGGCTTCATGATATATTAAATTGTTCCTTTATGGCCACACTGTTTTCTAGATAATATCTTAGATTTTCTACTACTGCGTTAAACAATCATGATCAAAAACAACTTGGGGAGGAAAGTGTTTATTTGGCTTATATATTCTGAATTATAGCTCACTGAGGGGGGCCAAGACAGGAACTCAAACCTGGCAGGAACCTAAAGAAAGGATGTTGATGCAGAGGCCTTGGAGGAGTGCTGCTTAAATACTGGCTTGATCTTCACAGTTTACTCGACCTGATTTCTTATATTTTTGGTTGTGAGCCTAGCCTTTAATGGCTGAGCTATCTATCCCTCTAGCCCAGTCGACCTGATTTCTAATAGAACCCAGGACCACTAGTGCAAATGCTTCCCCAACCACAATCAGCTGTGCCTTCCCCAATGCATCATTAATTAACAAAGTTTTGTATAGGCTTGTCTGTTATAGCTTGATCTTCTGGAGGCACTTTCTCAATTGAGATTTTCTCCTCTGGGATTACTAAAAATCTAGTCAGCACAGAGAGTATCTCTTATATTCAGCTTTCTTTACACAGGAAACCTGTTCTTGAGATTCATTCATGGACCCTCTCTATAAATGCATATATATGTGTGTTTGCGTATATCATTAGTGTGCTTATTTATAAATTCCAGGGATATTCCATGCATAGTTGTAATATTTGTTAATCCAGTGAATACTTCATAGATGTTTTGGTTGTTTCTTCTCTCTCTCTCTCTCTCTCTCTCTCTCTCTCTCTCTCTCTCTCTCTCTCTCTCTCTCTCTCTGTCTCTCCTTCCTTCCTTCTTTTTTCCTATTAGGCATTATTTTATTCACTTTTTCTTCCCCAAGTATCATTTGGTTTCATCCTAGGTGTCTGGGTCATCTGGTATCTGCTCTCTGGTTCTTGATCAAACAAGCAGAGTAGGCGTGGGTTCTGTCTTGTGGAGTAGGGCCTTAAGTAAATCAGACATTGGTTGTTTACTTCCACAACTTCTGTGCCACATTTTTTTAGCATATCCTTCAGACAGGACAGATTTTAAGTCAAAAGTATTTGGCTAGGATGGTGTTGATATTTCTCTTTTGGTTGCCTGCAGAGTATGCCCCTACAGCAAAGACGCTGTGGGGTGAAGCCTCCATGTTGACCCCAGTTCAATGTGTCCATATTCAGTGAGTTGTGCACGTGATGTCCTCTGCAATGGGACCCCATTACCAGTTTTAGGGGAGGAACTTATTGCCTTAGAAATAGCCTGGGTTGTTATGGATTTCCATGGGACCCTCTTGGCCAACAGCTATATTGAATGTAATGCAGGGCAAGTCTCCTTTGGGAACAGAGATGGCCAGTGGGGATTTTGATTCAGCCATTATTGGAGACCTCATTAGGATCACCTTCACATGTTTTAGGAAGATTCCACTGTGCTATATTTCTATATTATCCTTCAAATGCCCCTGAATTCTAGATGTTTCTTCCTGAGTATCCTCCTCTTCACCGCATGATCCTCCTCTTCCTGTCTCCAACTGTCATTAGTACAGTCATAAAATCTATTCTGTATCCCCTCCCATGAAATGCCACATGTCCTCACTTCTCTCTTTCTTTATAGGTAATCTCTCTGGGTCTACAGATTGTAGCTTGATTATCACTTATTTAATGGTTAGTATCTACCTACATACAAGTGAAAATATATATTATCTTCCTGGGTCTGTGTTATCTCATTAAGGATGGTCTTTTCCAGTTCCATAAATGCCTGGAAATTTTTTGTTTTATGTTTTTTAATTTTAAATAGCTTGTTTTACATGTCAATCCCAGTTCCCTCTCCCTCCCCTCCTCCCACACTCCCCTTCACCCCCACCCTCCCACCCTATTGCCAAATCCTTCCACATAGGGGATATCTAGAGTCTTTCATTTCACTCTGGGTAGGGTCCAGGCACTCCCCTAAGAGTCCAGGCTGAGAGAGCATCCCTCTTTGTGTAATGGACACACGATGACTGTTTGTATTCCAGGGGTAGACACTGATCCACAGCTCAGGGCCCCATAGGTTGCCCAGGCCTTCTCGCTGACACTCATTTTGGGGGGGGTCAAGATCAGTCCCATGCTGGCCTCTCCACTGTCGCTCTGGGGTCCAAGAGCTCTCCCCTGTTCAGATCAGCTGTCTCTGCTGGTTTTGCCAGCCCATTCTTTGCCAATTTGCTCATCACTCCCTCTCTCTCTGTCACTGGGTTCCTTGGGTTCAGTTCAGTGATTAATTATGTGTTTGCCTCTGCTTCCATCAGTCACAGGATGAAGGATACCGGATGGTTATAGACATCAAGTTCAATATCAGGAATGGGCACTCGAGGTGGTCTCTCCACTATTGCTTAGCTTGCCAATTGGTGTTATCCCTTTAGATCACTCGAGGACACTCTGGTGCCTGATCTGTCTTCGATCCTATGATTCCCTCTTCCCCCTATTCTACCCCCACCCCCTCAACTTCCTATTCCCCCATGACCAACTCTCTTCCTCTTCACCCCCTCACTTCTTCCCAGGTCCCACCCCCCCTCGCCGTGTTCCCCATCCATTCAGAGGATCTTGTCTCAAACCTCTTCTCTTGGTTACTATGCATATATGCATATCTTTTAGGTTCTTTCCTGTTTCCCAGACTATCAGTTGAATTACAGACTGGCACTACCATGTCTAAAATCCATATATGAGTGAGTACATACCATGTTTGTCTTTTTGCGACTGGGTTACCTCACTCAGGATGGTTTCTTCCAGTGCTATTCATTTACCTTCGAATTTCAAGATTCCATTGTTTTTTTCTGCTGAGTAATACTCCATTGTGTAAATGTGCCACATTTTCTCCACCCACTCTTCAGTTGAGGGGCATCTAGGTTGCTTCCAGGTTCTGGCTATTACAAATAATGCTGCTATGAACATAGTGGAGCAGATGCCCTTGTTGTATGAATTTGCCTCATTTGGATATATGCCCAAGAGTGGAATTGCTGAGTCTTGCGGTAGATTAATTCCCATTTTCCTGAGAAATCTCTACACTGATTTCCAAAGAGGCTGTACGAGTTAGCACTCCCACCAGCAGTGGAGTAGAGTTCCCCTCTCTCCACATTCTCTCCAACATAAATTGTCTTTGGTGTTTTTGATTTTAGCCAGTCTGACAGGAGTAATATGGTATCTCAGAGTTGTTTTGATTTGCATTTCCCTGATGGCTAAGGATGTTGAGCACTTTCTTAAGTGTCTCTTGGCCATTTTCGCCTCCTCTATTGAGAATTCTCTATTTAGCTCTGTACCCCACCTTTTAATTGGATCCTTTGGTGTTTTGGAGACTTGTTTCTTGAGTCCTTTGTAAATTTTGGAGATTAGCCCTCTGTCAGATGTAGGGTTAGTGAATATCTTTTCCCATTCTGTGGCCTGCCTTTTTGTCTTTTTGACTGTGTCCTTTGCCTTACAGAAGCTTTTTAGTTTCAGAAGGTCCCATTTGTTAATTGTTGATCTCAGTGCCTGTGCCACTGGTGTTATGTTTAGGAAGTGGTCTCCTGTACCAACTCATTGAAGAGTATCTCCCACTTTCTCTTCTAAAAGTTTCAGTGTGGCTGAATTTATGTTGAGATCTTTGATCCATTTGGACTTAAGTTTTGTACAAGGCGATAAACATGGATCTATCTGCAGTCTTCTGCATACCAGTACCCAGTTATGCCAGCACCATTTGTTGAAGATGCTTTCTTTTTTCCATTGTACAGTTTTAGCTTCTTTGTCAAAAATCAAGTGTTCATAGGTGTGTGGGTTAAAATTAGGGCTTTCAATTCGGTTCCATTGGTCTACCTGCCTATTTTTGTGCCAATACCAAGCTGTTTTCAGGACTATAGCTCTATAATAGAGCTTGAAGTCAGGTATGGTGATACCTCCTGTAGTTCCTTTATTGTATAGCGTTGTTTTGGCTATTCTGGGCCTTTTGTTTTTCCATATAAAGTTGATTAATGTTCTTTCCAGGTCCTTGAAGAATTGTGATGGGGATTGCATTGAATCTGTAGACTGCTTTTGGCAAGATTGCCATTTTTATTATGTTGATCCTACCAATCCAAGAGCATGGGAGATCTTTCCATTTTCTGGTATCCTCTTTGATTTCTTTCTTTAAAGACACAAAGTTCTTGATATACAGGTCTTTCACTTCCTTGGTTAACAATATCCCCAGATATTTGATGCTGTTTTTGGCTATTGTAAAGGGTGATGTTATTCTGATTTCTTTCTCAGTCACTTCATCATCTGTATATAATTGGGCCACTGATTTTTTTGAGTTTACCTTGTATCCTGCCACATTGCTGAAGGTGTTTATCAGCTCTAGGAGTAACCTTGCAGAGTTTTTTGGGTCACTTATATAAACTATATTATCATCTGCAAATAGTGAAAGTTTGACTTCTTCTTTTCCTATTTGTATCCCCTTTATCTCCTTTTGTTGTCTTATTGCTGTAGCTAGAACTTCAAGTACAATATTGAAGAGATATGGAGAGAGTGAACAGCTTTGTCTTGTTCCTGATTTTAGAGGAATTGCTTTGAGTTTCTCTCCATTTAGTTTGATGTTAGCTGTTGGTTTACTGATATTGCGTTTATTATATTCAGGTACGTTTCTGTTATCGCTGATCTCTCTAGGACCTTTATCATGAAGGAGTGCTGGATTTTGTCAAAGGCTTTTTCAGCACCTAGTGAGATGATCATGTGGTTTTTCTTTCGCAGATTGTTAATATGGTGGATTACATTGATAGATTTTCTAATGTTGAACCATCCCTGCATTCCTGGGATGATGCCTACTTGATCATAGTGGATGATTTTTCTGATGTGTTCTTGAATCCGATTTGCAAATATTTTATTGAGTATTTTTGCATCGATGTTCATGAGGGAAATTGGTCTATAGTTCTCTTTCTTAGTTGTGTCTTTGTGTGGCTTGGGTATCAAGGTAATTGTAGCCTCGTACAAAGAGTTTGGCAGTGAGCCTCCTGCTTCTATTGTGTGGAATACTTTGAGGAGTATTGGAATGAGCTCTTCTTTGAATTTCTGGTAGAATTCTGCACTGAAGCCATCTGGGCCTGGGCTTTTTTTGTTTGGGAGACTTTTGATGACGGCTTCTATTTCATTAGGGGTTATAGGTCTGTTTAGATTGTTTATCTGCTCTTGATTTAGTTTTGGCAAGTGATATCTATCCAGGAAATTGTCCATTTCCTTTAAATTTTCAAATTTTGTGGAGTACAGATTTTCAAAGTATGCCCTGATGATTCTCTGGATCTCCTCAGAGTCCGTTGTTATGTCCCCTTTTTCATCCCTGATTTTGTTAATTAGCATGCTCTCTCTCTCTGTCTTTTGGTTAGTTTGGACAGAGGTTTGTCTATTTTGTTGATTTTCTCAAAGAACCAACTCTTTGTTTCATTGATTCTTCTCAGTGTTTTCCTGGTTTCTACTTGATTGATTTCATCCCTCAAATTGATTATTTCCTGGCATCTGCTCCTCCTGGGGGAGTTTGCTTCTTTTTGTTCTAGAACATTCAGCTGTGCCATTAATTGTCTAGTATGACTGTTCTCCAGTTTTTTCATGTGGGCACTTAGTGCTATAAACTTTCCTCTCAGCACTGCTTTCAAAGTGTCCCATAAGTTTGTGTATGTTGTGTCTTCATTCTCATTGAAATCGAGGAAGTCTTTAATTTCATTTTTTATTTGTTCCTTTACCCAGGGATGGTGCAATTTTGCATTGTTCAATCTCCATGAGTTTGTAGGGTTTCTGCGATTTGTGTTATTGTTGAATTCTAATGTTAATGCATGGTGGTCTGATAAGATGCAGGTAGTTATTCCAATTTTTTTGTATCTGTGGAGATTTGCTATGTTTCCTATTATGTGGTCAATTTTAGAGAAGGTTTCATGTGGTGCCGAGAAGAAGGTATATCCCTTTGTATTTGGGTGGAATGTTCTATGACCCAGTTGTGTCATAACTTCTATTAGTTCTTTTGTTTCTTTGTTAAGTTTCTGTCTGGAGGTCATGTCTAGCGGTGAGAGCGGAGTGTTGAAGTCTCCTACTATTAGTGTGTGAGATTTTATGTGCATTATGAGCTTTAGTAATGTTTCTTTCATGAATGTAGGTGCCTTTGTATTTGGGGTGTAGATGTTTAAAATTGAGACTTCGTCTTGATGTACTTTTCCTTTGATGAATATGAAGTGTCCTTCTTCATCTCTTTTTATTGATTTTAATTTGAAGTCTAATTTGTTAGATATGAGGATTGCTACACCCGCCTGTTTCTTTGGACCGTTTGATTGGAAGATCTTTTCCCAAGCCTTTACTCTGAGATAACGTCTGTCTTTGATGTTGAGATGTGTTTCTTGTATGCAGCAGAAGGAAGGGTTCTGTCTTCGTATCCATTCTGCTAGTCTGTGTCTTTTTATAGGCAAGTTGAGGCCGTTGACATTGAGGGATATTAATGACCATTGATTGGTGATCCTTGTGTGTGCTTGATTTATTGTTAGTGAAGTTATTTTGTGTAGTTTCTCCTCCCTTTTTCTTTTGGTGTTTTGTAAAGTGTGATTATATATTGCCTGTGTCTTTGTGAATGTAGTTATCTTTCTTGGCTCTATGTTTTCCTTCTAGTATTTTCTGTAGAGCTGGATTCATGGATACGCATTGTTTAAATCTGGCTTTGTCGTGGAATATTTTGTTTTCTCCATCTATGGTAATTGAGAGCTTTGCTGGATATAGTAGTCTTGGCTGGCATCCTTGTTCCCTTAGTGTTTGTAGGACATCTGTCCAGGATCTTCTGGCTTTCATCGTTTCCATTGAGAAGTCAGGTGTAATTCGGATAGGTCTGCCTTTGTATGTTACTTGTCCTTTTTCTTTAGCTGCTCTTAATATTTTCTCTTTACTCTGTAGGCTTGATGTTTTGATTATTATATGGCGAGGTGACTTCTTTTTCTGGTCCAGCCTATTTGGTGTTCTGTAAGATTCTTGTATTTTCATAGAAATATCTTTCTTTAGGTTAGGGAAGTTTTCTTCTATGATTTTGTTGAATATGTTTTCTGTACCTTTGAGTTGTATTTCTTTGCCATCTTCTATACCTATTATTCTTAGGTTTGGCTTCTTCACGGTGTCCCATATTTCCTGGATATTTTGTGTTAAGGATTTGTTGGTTTTGAGATTTTCTTTGGTTGATGATTCTATATCCTCTAATGAGTCTTCAACACCTGAGATTCTCTCTTCTATCTCTTGTATTCTATTGGTGATACTTGCATCTGTAGTTCCTGATCATTTACCCAGATTTTCTATTTCCAGCATCCCTTCATTCTGTGTTTTCTTTATCGTTTCTATTTCAGCTTTCAATCCTTCAACTCTTTGAGTTGTTTCCTTAATTTTTTTGGTTGTTTTTTCTTAGTGCTCTTTAGATTCTATGAGAGATTTGTTTATTTCTTGAATTTTTCCCCCCATTTCATGGATTTTTTGTTTGTTTTTCTTCTATTTCTTTAAGGGATTTCCTTGTTTCTTCTTTGAGGGTCTCCATCATCTTCATGAAATAATTTTTAAGGTCTGTCTCCTCTTCTTCGTCTATGTAGTGCTTTTCGGGTCTTGCTGGTGTTGCATCCCTAGATTCTGCTGGGGTCATGTTGGTGTTTCTATTGTTGAGTGAGCTCTTATTCTGTCTTCTTCCCATCTCTTCTTCCAGTGGGTGCTGGTGGGGTCTTTCCATCTCCACTGGTCTCCTTCCTTCCTGCAGCTGAAGCTGGGGATGCTGACATGTAGTTTGGGTCCTGGTAGGGCTGATGTCTTTCCTGAAGCTGGACTCGCTGGGTTTGGGGTCTTGGAAGGACTGATGTCTTTCCTGTGTAGGCGGGCCTTCTGGATGCCAGGAGCAGCCCGGAAGATCAAGGGGATGGGTGATGGGCGGGTGGTCCCCACCGGAGACCCAATCTCACCTGAAGCTGGACTCGCTGGGGTTGGGGTCTTGGAAGGCATGCCTGGAAATTTAACGATGTCATTCTTTTAAGAGCTGAGTAATACATCATTTTGTAAATGTACCACATTTTATTTTTCCATTCTTGTGTTGGGGCACATCTAGGTTGGTTCCAGTTTCAAGGAAGTGCCTTTGTGGTAGTTTGAAGCATCCTTTGAATATATATCCAAGAGTACTACAACTGGGTATTGATGTAGATATATTTCCAACTTTTTGAGGAAACTACATATGAATTTCCTAAGTGGTTATAAAAGTTCTCCCTCCCATCAACAATGGATGAATGCTCCCCTTATTGCACAGCTACATCAGCATGAGCTGTCATGTTTGTTACTCATCTTAGCCATTCTGACAGGCATAAAATGTGAATCTCAAAGTAATTCACCTCACATTTTCCTCATGGCTAAAGATGTTGAACATTATTTACTCCTCAGCCAGTTGAGTTTCCTCTATTGAGAATTCATCGTTTAGATCTGTACCCCACTTTTAAATTGTAATATTTGGTTTTGGGCTATCCAGTTTGTGAGTACTTTATTTATTCTGATATTGTCATCTCGCTGAGTTGGTGAAAATATTTTCCAATTCTGTAGGCTGTAGCGTTGTCTGAATATCAGTGTCCTTTGACTTACAGATGCTTGTCACCTTCATGAGGTCTAATAAATTAATTGTTATCTTAGTGTCTAGGCTATTGGTGTAATGTTCAGAAATTCTTTTCCTATGCCTGTATGTTCAAGGCTATTCTCCACTTTCTTTTCTATGAGAGTTTAGTGTGCCTGCTTTGATGCTGAACTCTGATTAATTTGGAGGCAAGTTTTGTTCAGGGTGCTAAATATATACCTATTGAAATACTTGTACAAGCAGATGTCCCATTTTACTAACATCATTTGTGGAAGATTCTTGGATTCTTGATCAAGAATCATGTGTTGTTATGTTTTGGATTCATGTCTAGGTCTTCATTGGATTCCCTTGGTCACTGTGCCTTTTTTATGTCAATACCATGCAATTTATATTAGTATAGCTCTGTAGTATAATTTGAAACCAAGAATGGAGAGACTCCCAACAGTTCTGTGTGGCACTGTGTTGGAATTTTGATGGGATTTTTATTGAATCTGTAGATATCTTAGGTAGAATGGCACTTTTTCCCATGTTAATATTACTGATCCATGAATATGGGAGAACTTTCCATTTTCTACTATCTTCTAAATTTTTCCTCATGATTTTATTTATATATATTAATAATACTATATATATACATATATATAATACTACTGATCCATGAATATGGGAGACCTTTCCATCTTCCAGTATCTTCTAAATTTTTCCCCAAATTTTTATTTATATATATTATAAATAATGCTACATATATACACACATATATATATACATATATATAGTGTTATTTTCCTGATTTCTTTATACGAAAGAGTTAGTGATTCTTTTAGTTACTCTTATATACAGCTACTTTGCTGAAAGTGTTTATCAGTAGTAGGAGGTACAGGGTGGAATTTTTAGGGACAATTATAAATACTATCCTATTATCTTTCCAATTCTTTCTGATTTGTATTCCATTCATCTCCTTTAGTTGACTTATTGCTCTAGCTAAGTACTCAGAAGCTACATGGCTTCTCCCTGACTCCCCCCCCTTTACCTTTCTCTATCTCTGTTTGGATTTCCCTCCTGGCTAAATCCTTCCTATCCATTGGCCAAAACAACTTTATTCATCAACCAATTAGAAAAACTACATTCACAGCATACAGAAAGACTTCCTCTGTCATGGAAATGCAAATAATATATCTCTTCCAGGGTATAGTGATTATTTTCCCATCACTGAAACAGGTTAGTCCTTTCGTCCTTCATCATTATATTACTCTATCAACCTAATAATGCCCATTGCACCTAACAAAATCAGCTTCAATATCCCGTGAAGTCTTGGTATATTACATATTAGTAGATTATCAGCACATCTCTCTTTTTTTTTTTTTTTTTTGGTTTTTATGTGACAGGGTTTCTCTGTATTGTTTTGGAGGCTATCAGTCCAGGCCAGCCTTGAACTCACAGAGATCCACCTGCCTCTGCCTCCCGACTGCTGGGATTAAAGGCGTGCGCCACCACCGCCCGGCCTATCAGCACATCTCTAATTCAACATGAGGCATTCCGTTGTCATTAATGGTCCTCACAGACATTGACCATCTGTCATAGAAATGGCTAGGGTGATTCACAACTCAGGAGACTTCCTTTCACCATAGCAGTGACTGCTTTGCAGTGGAAATTTTATTGTCTGCCTCTATTGTGAAGTTTCATAGAGGATTTAAATTTTTATAAAAATTCAAATGCACAGTATTTGTCTTTCCATCATTTTTTCCACTTAGGAACTCTGACTCCACATAAATCTTGACACGTTTACTTTTGAGAATCTGGGAAAGGCTCTTTGTTCACTTTTTCTTCTCCCACACTCCTGTTTATTTTGGAACATCATGAACATTTTATGGAACATTTTATATTTACTGATAAATATAAATCATTTAGACTAATTTTAGGTATTGCATTGGATTATCTTGTTCATAAACTATTTTCAATGCATTCATAGTTCCTACTGTGGATGCATTAAGGAACAGTTTCTATTATTAATTAAGGAATGGTGCTGCTGCATGCCATGTTTAAAAAAGACAGTCACCCATAGGATTAGTCACATAAATATTCTGTCCCCACATGGCTCACCTGAGTTGCATGTCACATCACTAAACAGGAGCCACAGAATGTCCACTATAAGAAAGATGTGCATCATCCCATTCCATCATGTGAAAGTTATCACTGTTGAGGTGACTCTTGGCCATATGTCACTGTCAGATATCCCAGACTCAGTTTTATGTCTTATCAAACACAGGAGTGGTCATTAAATGTTCCTTCCAAATTCACCATTAGTTTAGTTACAAAGAGGAATGTGTAATGTTTTCTGGGAGAGTATGAGCAGATGTGTATTCTCCCCAGAATCAAAGAAGTAACACCATTCATGTCTCTCTTGGTGAACCAATGGGTTTATTTGATCACTTATAGGGATGAAGTTGGCACAAGGTATTTACATTCCAAAAATCTCACCCCAACATGAGTGATGTTTTGCCAAACATGTATCACTGGAATTCCCTGAATAACTTGCAGGTAATTTCATCATTAATGAGCATTTTCTCCATTAGCATTTAAGAGCCTACATGAGGATTCTGGCCATGTCCCTGGAAAGTTCTTGTGACTATTGCATGCCTTCCCTTTGTCTTTACAGGGAAAACTTTCATTTCAGAGCAAACAGATACACAGCATGTGTAATGGAATGATACTTAACTGTAGGATGTAATAAAATCTTGCCATTGGGTTAAATGAGGCAGACAGAGAATGACAGGTGTTGCCTGATGTCATTCACATGTGAGATCTAAAAATGGTCTCTATGAAGTAGAGAGGGAAATAGTGGTTAGCAGAGTCTGAGCAGAATAGATAGGAGACATGGATGTCAGGAAAAGTCAATCCATGAAAAAAATAGCTCTTTTAGTAAAGATCAGAAAATTCTGACATCAGTTGTGTGACTTTGGAGAACAGCAATGAATCCCAAGGTTCAAATGTTCAAAGGAAATTTTCTTAAGACAAATGTGTTTAGCTTGATTTAAACATGTTGAGCATACATGTATTGTATCATTTTAAAATAAACAATTAAAATATAAGGCAAAAGGAATGTTGGATTACAAGATGCATGGAAACTGCACTCCTTAAGGTTCTATCACAGCAATCATAGTAACTAAGAGTTCATTATTTCTTACTATATCTAAATTATTAAAGCAGCTACTTCATCTAATTTAACTATTAATAAATTTAACTATTAACAAACATTTCAATTCATTATTTAATTTTATTTTCTCATATTGTAAAGATGCATACAAATGTCTGTATCAACTTTAGATTTTCTGTTAAGTGATAAGCAGAATATAATACATTTAATAGCTTAAGAATACAGATAAGTAGAGAATGAAACAAAGCACTATATGTAAAAATTGTGTAGCCTTTATTATTTTAATCTATCAGATTAACCATTTTAAGGAAATTCTTTTATTCACTTCTGGCAGGGTTCTACTTTTTGAGAACACTTTTTTTTAGTAAAAATTCAATGCTTGTATCCATTTAATTCAGTAAGATAGACATCTGACCTATGAGCCTGATTGTTTTGTCTTATTATTTAAACACTTCAGTCTCAGGTTTTATTTCTGTTTCCTAAGCCAATATAGTATTATGTCAATTGTAAAAATCATTGAGAATTGTTTGTTGTAAGAGTTAAGTGCCGAGGCTTTCCAGGATACTTCTTTCCTGGTGCTGTATTTGGCAGTCATTTTTACCCAATAAAAAATCATCCGAATTTACACTACATATGGTTTTTAAAATTGTGTTTTACATTTTAGATCTGTGACTTTCTGTGTGAAATTTTTGTAGCACCATCTTGATCATTGTCATTGTGGCGTGGTTCAGCATTGCCACTGAGATTGCTGGGAGAAGCCATCAGCTTCGTCTGGATTATCAGGTCTCCAAGAAGAACCTAAAGCTCTGCTTTTGGAATATGGATGTGAAAACAGAAACAGGGCTGTTTCTGATTCCAGGATTTCCCCTTTTCCCAGGTGAGTGAAGGGTTCTGTATACAGGTACTGTGAAATAATTATGGGGATTTATGTAAAATACAACAGATATAACTGTAGCATCAGAGACAGAATACATGATTTCTTTCTAATTATGTCTTTTCCTCATCAGATTATAAAAGTATAAGTTAATATCCATAGATTATTTTATAACTATTTAGAAGTACTTGCCATTTATTTTAATTGTTATTTATGTTAAGTATAGATTCCAGAAACAGTACTCAAAAACCATTGTAGAGAAATATTTTTTCTTTAAATATAAAAAGGGTGCAAAAGATACGTTGTACATTTAACTTGTGTAGAGTGAGGATAGGTGCATTCTGGGTAAAGAATGATTTCCCCCCACCCCACCCATGTCCCTCCAACCACAGCCAAATTACCATCTTGATTTATAAAAGAAAAAGGATGCCCTTTGACTATTTTTCATCATCTCTTTGCAAGGAAATCACTCTTTAGTAACTCACTTTGTTTTCTCATGGTCAGGTTGGCTGCATCTCCAAATTCTAGCAGGGCTGCATGTACCGACATACCCTGAAGTCATGCATTAGCACCTTCTCACACAGCAAAGGGTGAGAACAGACATCTTTTGGCAGTTGACAGCAGGGGGCATGTAGAAGAGGGGGAAGCAAGTTGGAGGACAAGGACACTGGTAGCCTAGTGGGTAGCAGGACAAGTGCACCAGCAGTGAATAGCCCCCTTTCCCCTCCCACCTACCCAGCAGATGTCTCTCTGTCACTGTCATGTCCTCAAGCTATTCCAGTAAATGATTTGTGCATCACAACTGAGTCACCAATGTGGCAATTGAACCTCTTCACAGCTCAAAATTGTTGATGTGTGCACGGAAGCCTGTAGTTGTACTGCATGCATGTAGGAACAGGGATGGACTTGGGAGGGGGCTGAGGGGGAGGAACTGAGGAAAAGAATGAGAAAGGGAAGCTAGAGCCAGAGAGGCTAGGGAAATGTCAAGGTTACCTAGCTTGCCTGGGGAATTAAAAGGAATTGCACATTAAGGATGCCTCTATTTGGTCTTTTGGCTCTCTTAAGATGATGCAGGTTTTTACTGCTCTGGTAGATAGACATATCACTTTGAAAGATTAAAAAATGAAGAATGCAGTGATCTGTACTGTATATATGCTTTATTCTGTGGAAAGAATGTTAATAAATATACTGGGAGCCTGCAAAGTTTGCCAATATAAATAATGTGGCATTTCAAAGTCTGTCAGTATATGTAATTGAATTTTTCAATGTAAAAATATAGTTTAGTTATAAATTGGAGTCATGCTTGACATTAGTTGGGCATTAGAAGATATTAATTAGATACTGTTCACTTCTCGCTGATTTCTTTGCATTAAATGAATTATCAGGAAAGGGAAAATTGCAAGCATGAAATTTAGATATCTTTTTTCTCAAAACAAGCTGCCTAGTAATATTTAGTAGAGGAATAAATGCTTTTCTCTTCTCAAAACCCTTGTCAGTAAGCTGTCTAAAATATGTCCTTCCCAATATGAACACAATATGGAAACGCTAATCCATTTTAATACTTTGTAATGATAATAAGCTACAGTGAACAAGTAGCCTAGGGAAAAGACAGTAGTAGACATCTTTATACAGGAAAAGAATAGCAAGTAATTGTACATTTTTACACTAGGTTGATGACAATGTTTCCTATGACTTTGAACTTACTTTGGCTGCCACCATTCTGGCATACATTTTGCATATCAATCAGAAAGTCTTATTTCTTTTGTGGAATTTTCATCAAAACACAGAGATTTACTTATGTGGCATTTATATGTAGTGAGATTGCTCCTATGCAATTAAGATGCTCCTTTGTTTTACAGATGCTGGACTTAACTAGGAAGTATTAAGGCAATTTAAACTTCAACACCACATTACTTTTAACTGTGTTGATATTATTGCTAAATCAGTTCTTCATTTTTCTTTGTATGTATTTCTCTTAGGTTGAGTGAATGTGTATGTGCATGGGTATGTTTGAGTGTGTTTGTGTGTACACAGGTGCATGTACTTTTGTGTTCATGTAATGTGGGTGTGCATTTGTATGTGTGCATGGATGAATGTGTGCATATGTAATTGTGTGTGCACTTACATGTGTGCAAGTGTGATTCCATGTGTGTGTGTGTGAGTATGTGTGTGTGCATATGTGTGCATGTGTGCTTGTATCCTACGGCTAATTAGTTGAAGTGTGAATCCAGAAATACATATTTGTTTATATTACTTTTTAAGATACGTTGATTTATTTGTTTTGTGTTGATAAAATATTGTGATGTATCACAAATAGAAGCAGTGTAAGCAGACACTAACTACAATTACATGATTTTAGATTTTACTCAGTATGCTGAGTGGGGTATTCCACATTACCTCAGATTGCTGAGAAAATATTATTTAAATCAAGTATTTGAACTTTTCAATTACAATTTTCTTTGTATCCAGGAGCTATGTATTTTAACATATAAAAAGTCTTCAATAGTACATATACACATGAATTTTACTAACAACAACTCTATAAGTATAAATATTGAGCATGGGGGAAGAATTTCTATATATTTTCTCAGTTGTGGCTCTCTCTCTGCTCAGGTAAATCTATCTTTGTCAAGTTAGCACAAAACCAAGCAGGTAGTTATCCATGTATTGGCAAGCTTAAAGATCATTGAGAATGGAGTCCTCCTTCATATGGACTAGTTTGTAAAGGCAGAAACTGTAAAGACAAGATGTTTGTAAAAGGATGGGATCTGAGTATGTCTCTGCCCCTGTGTGGACATATGAGAATCTATCTGGAAGATAATAAGATCACTGCACAGCTGGGGGCTTTCTAGTAAAGATATATGACTTATCATTGACATTGTATTTAATGTGAATTCCATAAAACAGCCCTGGAAAACCCATGGTCAGGAAAACACTTTGTAGAGAAAGTTTGTTGTACTAGACTTTAGGAAAAGTATAAAACCTACCTAGAATTTAGACTGTCACAAAAGACCTTTTGGCCATTATCCATCCTTACTCTTTGAGTATAGGAGTGAGCCCAAAATACTGTCCATGCCCAAAAGAGGCGTGGACAAGGGTACATAGAACAGGGAAGACATTTAAGGAGAGAAAAATTAAACCACTCTCTCTTGGAAGCTAGCAACATTCCCAGAGTTTCTATTCCTGTTTATCTTATAAGTATGCTTAATAAATATATTAGACCTACTTTTCAGATAGCATTATTTCTATCTTCGTCTGGTTTCAGAAGCTTTTACCTGGATCCCAAAACTTGGGTTTCGGGAGGCTAGCCCCTGGGCAACACCACGGCTGCCTGTCTGGCAGGCTGCCAGCCCGTGGGACATGATGTGCTATCCCCAACTCCCATTGCTGGCAGGATGGGAATTCACAGTCTGTGAAGAGCCACCGTTTCTTGGACAAACTTGCTTTGTGCCGCCTTCCCCTTCACTCATCCATCCACGAGTTGAATGCTGACCAGGCAACTCTCAGCTGACCATTGGCAGCTTCCCTTTTCCCTGGAGACCTCACTCAGGGTCTCCCAAAACCTGTTCACCTCTGTTGTTGTGCATACCTTGTCCACAGCCCGTGGCAACGAGGCCACCTCATCTGCCAGAGGAGGACCAACGTGCACCCTGCAAAAAGACGAGCTACCTTCTCTCACCCGCGACCAAGTGCACATTTACCACGGAGCACCAATTCCCAGCCTGTGCCAAGAGAGCTACCACCCCTTGGCTCTTTGGCCTGCCGCAATCAGGTCGGCCACCTAGCCACCACTGCTTCTGCTAAACGCTTTGAATAAGCTTCATGAACCTGGAGAAAACTTTGAGTCATATTCAAAAGTGGCACAGGGTCCTAGAGAATGGTTCCCTGAATTCTTACAAAGATTATCCAGAGCAGTAGACTTACAGGTAGCTGATTCAAATACTAGGTGACTTCTTATAGAATCTTTAGCTAACGAGAATGTTAATCCACAATGCAAACAAGGACTTTGGCCTTTAAATATCAGATCAACTCCATGGGACAAATGGATCTTGTATACAGCTACTATTGAGTATGACAGTCAAGAGACAGGAACCTGAGTAGCAGAGGCCATTTCTAAAGTGTTACGAGAAGCTTTATCTTTGCTAGCCGCTTTGGTTTATCTCCCGCCAGTTGTCTGGGCTCTGCCGCTTTGTAGTCCCCAAATAAACACACAAGACGCTGTATTAATTATGAAGCTGTTGGCCTTGCTTGTTTCTTCCTGGCTAGCTCTGACTTAAGTAATTACCCCATAATTGTTAATCTAAGTATTTCTCTTACCGGAGAATTTTCCGAGCTTCCTACCCCAATGGCGTTACATCTCGACTCTCTGTGTTTCTCCTTCCCAGAATCCTCCTGGACTCCTAGCCCCACCTATCTAGATTCCTATAGGCTCAACAGTACTTTATTGACAAATAACAGGCAAATAACAGGACTTCCCCAACATCTCCTCTTTTCTGTTTAAACAAAAAGAAGGTCTTAACTTTAGCACAGTCAAATTGTGTATAACAGAACAGTTATGAAATAAGAACATAGTTACAATATTTTAGCAAGATTTAAAGAAAATATCATCCATCCCATCCTTGTGAGTCCAAAGTTCTATATGTAGCTTATCTTTTATCATAACTAAGGAAAACTATAATTATAGCTATCTGTCTTCAACTCTATCAAAGACCACAGAAGGATAATATATAAACACTAGGATTGACAGAGATATCTGTCTGGACAGTCACCCGAAGTTCCTCTGTAACGTTGGGGCATCCATCTTCAGCCCATAGGCCACAATGTATCCAGAAGATTTCTCAGCCAAGCAGGAAATTTCAAATCTGTCCATCTGCATCAGCAGTCTGTCAGTCATTTTTCTGTGTCCTGTAGAAAGTCTCTTAGACTCTTTCATGAAGCAGGAACCCTGTAAGACTGAGTTCAGCAGTCACTTTGCTGTGGGTCCTGCATGTCCAGTTTATACAGCAACAGTCAAGCAGTACAGGCAAGAGCAGTTTCTTGCCCAAATGGCTAACCTTGTCATGTTGAAAGCAAACTCCATAACAAGTTTCTTCGATGCCCATCTTCCTCTCAGATGTAATTGGTGCTGCCAGGAACAGACATTTCTCATTGTCAAGAAAAACTCTAAACCATTTTAAATACCATTTTCTGAAGGTATTTGAGAGATTTGAAGACTGTTTATCTATCCCAAATATATTTCTGTATATCTAGAAAACCTAACTTACCTAACTATAAATTCCATTATAAGTAACTATCTATAGTCTGCATTCAATCATGCATTACATTTCAAAGGATCTGTATAAGCACAATACTTAATCAAGAGGAGAAACATACACATCACAAAATTGACCTTGATTTTGTTTCAATAAATGAAAAACAATACCCATACCATAATTTCCCTTTTTACCATTAAAAAAGAGATCGGCTGTTATCATTAGCCAATTATAAACATGCCCATTTAAATGAAAACAAAGATTTATAAACAAGATTGGAATCAGGACGTTGCTCATTCCAAACTGCTTCCTGCTGGAAGGGGTCGCTGTTCACACCATGGGGATCATGACAAAACTCAGAAACCTGTATAAGTCCGTATTTTCAGGGTCTGTAAAGCTCCATCATCTTAGCTGTCTCAATTGTTGGAACACCTGGTCCACTGCTTCTGGGGGTCTTGGTTCATCAAACCACAGAAGCCTGGAAGGAATCCTCAGCTTTTCATTTTCTGTGGAAACATAAGTAAAATCTCCTTTCCCAAGTAACATATCATTATACTTAAATTTTGAAGTCAAGGCATTTTCAAAAGATAGAAGTTGAATTAATTCAGCAGCATTTATAATCAAGTGTACTTTAGCAGCTGTTCCTTCCTTAGCAATCAAAAAACTGAAAAACACAATAGCTCTCTGTGTATATTCCATCTTTACATGGCTTATTTATTTATCTATTATTATTTTATTTATTTTACTTTTATTTATTTTTCTTTGAGACAGGGTTTCTCTTTGGAAATCTGCCTGCCTCTGCCTCTGAAGTAAATCCTACCGGCGTGCGCCACCACAATGCCGGGCTTTTCTATTTACCACTTTGCCGTTTCATTTTCTCTCTCAATCTCACGTATATTTTTAAACACACTGTAAACCTTTAGAGGTTTGTTCATCCAAGTCTGACTTTACTGTAAATCTTTACGTTTTTCTGGCCACGTGTCTTATCTGTTAAAACCGCGGCTGTTTTAAACTGCCGGTTTTTCGTCAAGATGGCGGGCATAAGCGTGATTCCAGCTTACCGCCTCAGTCCATGCTGACATCCAGCAAAAGCTGCCACTTCCAGCTCTACGTACACACCTTTCAATCATTAGCAGAGTCTCTTAAAACAACCTTGTTGGCTGTTTTTTTTTTTTTTATGCGGAGTCAAGAAGACTCAGGGAGGCGAGCCATGAGAATCTCGGCTCGTCGCTAGCAAAACAGAGCACACCTGAGAAAAATGCTGCTACCAAAAATCTGTGCTTCTCTCTGTTCTTCTGTTTCTAAAATTCCTTTAAAGCTTTTGTTATTTTGCGTGGAAATTCATGATCCCACTCCTGATCACCATTTTGTTACGAGAAGCTTTATCTTTGCTTAAGTAATTACCCCATAATTGTTAATCTAAGTTTTTCCTCTTACCGGAGAATTTTCCGGGCTTCCTACCCCAATGGCGTTACATCTCGACTCTCTGTGTTTCTCCTTCCCAGAATCCTTCTGGACTCCTAGCCCCACCTATCTAGATTCCTATAGGCTCAACAGTACTTTGAGGCAAATAACAGGACTTCCCCAACACTAAAGGCTTAAAGAGGCATAAAGATGATAAATGGCCTAACCATGAGGAGATATAGACCTGGGTTGGGGAAGCAATCTCCAGAAGTTTCAAAAGACATCACAACACTAGATGTTTTAACTGTGGTAGAATAGGACATCTGAATAGGAACTGTAGACAAAACAGTCATAGAAATAACGCTTCTCCTAGGAATGCTTCAAACAGAAGGCCTCAGCCTTCTGGTTTGTGTAGGAAATGTGGGGCAGACACTGGACCAATGAAAACTAGGTCAACCACAGACCAAAAAGGTAACACTCTACATCAGGAAACTTCTCAAGGGACCTCTCAAAGGCCCCCATATCAAAAGTGGTCCAAACATTCCCAATCACTGTAGAGGAAGATTCCTTTCAGGACGATTAGAAGAGCCACTGACTATTGTAAAGACTAATGGCACTATGGATGACCAATTAGTTATTAAGAAGGAACCAGTTGATAAAGGAGGAAACGAAAAACGTATATTTTTGCAAACTTTTACACAAGATCACAGACACAAATTACCAATTAAAATGAATAGTAAGGTATTTTTCACGATTTTGGACACTGATTCTGATATCACCATCATAACTCAAAAAAATTGACATAAAGTTGGCCCTTAAAAGAAATAAATGAGCCAGGCATCGGTGGCATATGCCTTTAATCCCAGCACTTGGGAGGCAGAGGCAGGCAGATCTCTGTGAGTTAGAGGCCAGCCTGGTCTACAGAGCGTGTTCCAGGACAGCCTCCAAAACAATACAGAGACAAAAAAAAAAAAAGAAGCAAATGTTCAATTTTTAGGGATCAATTCTGGTGAAACAAAGTACGAGATGATTAGAATGTATTGGGCAGAAGGACAGAGAGGAAGATTGAGGCCACCTGTCATAGATATTGCTATAAATGTCTGGGGTCATGATTTATTACAGCAATGGAATACACAGATTTACATTCCTCCTGTTTCAGATGAACCAAATGCACTACCCTTAAAATGGCTAACAGATGAACTTGTCTGGGCAGGGCAATGGCACACAACCTCAGAGAAGTTAGAGGCATATATAGAAAAGATCTCTGATTTGATATAAAAAGTAAGTTAAGGCTTTGTCAACGAAAAGGAAAGGACCCAGCAGAGACTGTTGTACCCTTAACAAATGAGGAAATTTCCACCTTATGGAAGGATAGTAAATACTGGCAAAGGGCTTGCAGTGACTTTTTTGGGAACAATCAAAAAACTATTATCCCAAAACAGAGGGAATCAAGTCCATAAAGAAAACAATTTGGATTCTTCCGCATATTGTAAAAAAAAAAAAAAGCACCTATTTCTGGAGTTCCTGCATTCTACAATGATGCAAACAAGTTAGGTAAGTCAGGTTACAAATCAGAAAATACAAGTAAAGTAGTTCAAAGCAAAAGGCAGAGTTTTATGCCATTCTCATGGTACTTAAAGCCTCTCAATACAGTTACAAATTCTCAGTATGCAAAGAGAGTCGTCTTACACATTGAGACTGTAGAATTTGTTCCCGATGATACACAATTAACCTCATTGTTTTTACAATTACAGGAAACCATCAGAAATAGAACTCATCATATATATCACACATCAGATCCTGTAAATGTATGCCAGGTCCTCTAGCACAAGGCAATGATGAGATTGATTGTTTATTAATAGGAAGTATGTTGGAAGCTTCAGAATTTCCTAAGAAACATCATGTCAACAGCAAAGTCTTAATAAAGGACTTTTCTATCACTTGACAATAAGCCAAGGAAACAGTAAGAAATTGTCCCACCTGTTCATTCTATAATCAAACTCCATTACCAGCAGGCAGTAACCCCAAAGATATTCATAGAAATAAAATTTGGCAACTGGATGTATTTCACTTTCTAGAATTCAGTAGTTTGAAATATGTACACCATACCATAGACACATTCTCAGGCTCCCAATGGGCTACTGCCCTCAGCTCTGAAAAGGCTGATTCTGTTACCACATACCTCTTAGAGGTGATGGTTGTTAAGGTTTTACCTGCACAAATAAAAACTGACAATGCTCCAGCATATGTCTCCAGCAAATTGGAACAGTTTTTCAAATATTATAACATAAAAAATATAACTGGTATACCTCCCAATCCTACAGGACAAGCAGTGGTTGAGAGATCTAACCACACCTTAAAAGAAATGCTTCATAAACAACCAGTGGTAACAATGACCCCCAAACAGAGATTACATAATGCTTTACTAACATTGAACTTTCTTAATGCTAATGAAAAAGGACAAACAGTTGCAGAAAGACACTGGACTACAGAAAAAAAAAATTTCTGAACTAAACCAAATGGCATATTTCAAGGATGTTATGGCCTCAGTCTGGAAACCAGGATATGTGTTACATTGGGGAAGGGGTTTTGCCTTTGTTTCCACAGGAGAAGAAAAACTTTGGATTCCATCTAAATTAATCAAGATTCGATCCAAACGGAAGAAGCCTCAGGAGGAGAAAAGATGACAGCTCATCTACAAGGTCATATTCTACTATGTGTAAGAGACCTCACAAAGGGAAAGAGAAGTGTTTTGTTTTTGTCTTCACAGGAAAACTCAGCTCCAAACAGTGAAAAATACTGCATGTATGAATATCTGAAGAAGAATGGATAGCTACCCTGAGGACCATCAAACAAACAATAATTCACTGTGTGGTATCAATGTCAAAATCTCTCTGTCTTGTTCTTATAATATCCATTTCTCTTTGCATATTAATGTGCTTTAGTCACAATTCATTTAACTGAAGCTGGCATTGGTGTCAGATTGACTCTCCTACTCTAAATCCAAGCATATTGTTAAAAAGAAATTCAGAATTTTTGTATTATATCAAAGAGCCATTGATATAAGACAGAAGAAAACAAAATTAGGGACTCTCATCTGTGTATACTCGGTTCCTTTTCTGAAAGTCTAATCTCCATCTTTACTATCTTCCTTATTGTTGCCTTTCCCAGCATGCATACATATAAATTTGAAAATTTCGCTGTTAACATTAATGTTTGAGTTTTCCAGAGAACAAGGAATTTCCTAACAGCAATATTTAAACACTTTGGAAAGAAGATAGGGCCCCACTTCAGTGACTCCTCCTGATTCAAACAGTTGGAAGGAGGTGTTCAGAGTTGGGCATCTCTTTCAGATAAGTTTAGGATTTAATTGGGCTAGATATGCTTAGTTTAGGATATAAGTAGATTATAAATTGCTTATCACCTTCTATGTATATATGTTGCATATGTACATTAAACAGGTGAGATATTTAAGGAAAGAAAAAGTAAAAGCTCTCCCCTTTGGAAGGTAGCCATGTTCCCAGAGCTTCTATCCCTGTTTATCTTGTAAGTATATTTAATAAATATATTAGACCTCCTTTTCAGATACTGTTATTTCCATATTCACTTGAGAGTACTATAGTTTTCTCAGGAATAAATTACCTATCTTCTATATTATGCTCATGTTTCTTATCTGAATTCTCTCATAAGAGACCAGAGACCAATGACTAGAGCTGATTAGGCACAAAATATACTGAGTGATGCATTGCATATTCCAATGCAACTACCACTTATAAACTCACAGTGGAGGGAGGAGAAAGGTGGAGGAATGGAGCAGTGCATGAGGTAGAGAGAGATGGAACTATATTGATGTCACCATCCCGAGGAACCACTGGAGGTCATATTGAGGTGCATGATCTGTACTGCTGCTTGAGGTCATGTTTATGTCTGTGGTTCATTATTCTCCAGGGAGGCCATGTCTGGGTCTGTGATCCTACTACACCTGGATATCTGAGGAAGCCTGTGTTACCACCAGGAATTATATGTATATCCCTGGGCTGTGATGCTGCTGGGAGCTATGCAGATAGCCTATGCCACCTAGGGCTTTACAGACTTCTGCAGTCTCTGCTGCTGCCTCAAACCATGTTGACTTGCATGGACTGGACAGATCACCACTGGCAACCATTTTGGTGTCTGAGCCTGTACTACCACCAGAGACCATGCTGAGGTACATGTGCTGACACCAGAGGGCAGGTGTATATCCATGGTCTAAGCTGTTGCCAGATAGCATGTGGAAATCTAGGAGGCATGCTCCTGTTGATTGCACAGGGTGAGGGAGCTGCTTCTGCTGTGGTAGTGATAACTGCAGATTCATAACAGGAGACACACAGAAGGCTTCTGTGACAAACTCCTGACCACGCCTCCCCCCCAAAAAGCAACAACCTAGGCAAGAATCCATCAAGTGATTTGATAAGGGTTCTAAAGTTTAGGTCTCCACAATAGATGGCTACTGGCGTTGGGGGGTTGGGGAAGGACTCACTTTTCTTTAGGGGGTTGGCCTGCAGGAGATTGATCATGCTCCAGTGACTATATGAAGAACACAAATTGGACTGCTTTGATCTTATATAGGGGGAAGGCCACAAAGGTGGGAGAGAATGAGTCTGGGATGACTGGGAAGTAAGGATGCATTATGTGAAATTCCCAAATAATCAATACAAATAGCATATTAAAAATAGGATGTGTCACCTTAATTTCAAACTGCTTACTACATCATTTTATTTTCAAGATAAAAGAAAAAGAGATAGGCCATGCTGAGTTGTGGCAGAGACAGTGAGTTGACACACTATCTCATGCAGAACCAATGAGCCAGACATTGCATCAACTTTCAAGTCTTTTCATTTCCAATAGAGACATGTAACTGTAGCTGCAGTCTGTAGAGACCTGGGATTTCTGAGTTACTCCTTTGGAAGACACGGCTAAACATAAAGACTGAGGTGATAAATAGACATGCTTTGACTACTGCAATGTGGTAATCTCAACCACTATGTCTCTCCATAACTCAGTTCTTATTACCTCCTGTGCACATTTGTTGTTTGTTTAGTCTGTTACAAAATCCATGTGAAGCTGATAGACTTATATGTATTCCCCCTGAAACTTGGTAGATTTGATTGGTTTATCCAACATGTGGAATAGGAACCTGATATTCATGTTGAATCCAAAATTATACTCTTTCAATTACCCTTCTTGAACTACTCACTATTAATATTCAATGTATCATATCAGCTTGACTTTACTTGTGGTAGGGGAGCAAATAATTGCTTGCTCTTCAAAAGACAAATATAAAGACATACTAGAAAGTTAAGAACTACATTAAAATTTTGGAGTACCTCCAATTGACTAAAATATCTGATGGCTGCATGAGAACTGATGCTGTATTTTCAGAGGTGGTGATTTATTAAGTGAGATGTAGGAATCGGTACTTCAAACTTTGTAAGTTTCTTGGTGCTACTGATATTTCTGGTCTAGGTACTTACTACATTTTCAGGATAATCTCCTGGGAAAAATTTTTCTGATGCAGTTTTTTTAAAGAAATGGATCATAGTGGCTTGCTCAGATTTCTTTGAGTTTGACCTTTACATTTTGTGAAAGGAGAAAAAATGGCCACATTTAGAATCTCTTTTGCATACTTGTGGGATGAAGGATGCATGACAGGAATGACTTCAGGCACAGCTTGGCTCTGGGACTGAGACAATCTCTGAAAAAGAGGCTGGCACCTGTCTGTTTAGTACATTTCTAGGAGGTTCTAAAAGTCTTTCTTTGAAGAGACTTCAACTTGACCTTCGAATAACTAGCACAACTAGTGTTAAGTCTCAGAGACATGAAGTATAAGCAACTGACTTGGTGATCATATGTTAGAGCGAATTGCATTCCAAATATGTTTTTAAACCCACAGAATTTAAGTATTGCTCTCACTCCTTATCAAAGAGACATCTATTTAAATTTTTACTTTAAACCTAATTCTTTATTGCTAAAAAGTTCTTTTTAATAGAGAAAGACCATAGCTAAAAACCGCAATTGGTAAAAATGTTGAAATCAATTGATAATGTGTTCCTAGATCCAATGGAATTATTTACAACAAAGTTCAGCATGTAAGGGTCAAGAAATATGTAGGAATAGGGAGTGATTTTTTTTAAAGACAGAGGAACAAGAAACTGACTGAAAGATTGTATTTTCTTGAAATGACAGGGAAGTGTGGAATCTCACTTGTACCAACCCTAACCAAAGAACTGCAGGAACGGAAGAGAGGAAAGTTTAGATCAGGAAAAAGAGTCATTCCCTAGGATGAGTCCCCAAATTACTTCTCCAATACTATTTGAACCTATGTGTGAGAATAAAAAGAGAGGCCATTAATTTGACAGGTAACAAGGGAGTTGGAGGTTGAAGGGAAGTTTGGCAGGGAACAAATGATGAAACTGTATTTTAATTTCAAAAGTAAAAATAGAAAAATATTGTAGGAAACTCTGTGAAATACTTTCAGTTTCACTAACATCATTTAGCAATCCAGAAGTTGCTTTATAGAGTCAAGTATTCCATGTGCACTACATTGGTTTAAGCTCAGAGGAAGCAGAAATTATGGTACTGGCCAATATAAATGCAGAATTACTGCAGACATTAATGGGTAGTACCAATAACATTTCTAGTTAAATATATTCTGCAACAGCATAGTACTAACGATTACTAAAGTTCATAGTTTTCTTGCCACTGACACTTGTACTAAAAATACTGAAGATAGTTGTCATGCGGTTTGCTTAGCTTTCATTGTCTTTTAACAAATATTATGATTTTACCATGAAATGATAACAATTTGTCAAATATTTACTGAGATCACATCAAAAAGTTTAAGTGGAATGTGTTGACTCCTTGAAAGCCTAGCCTACAACCTATTTTTCTGCCTTTCCATGCTTGTAGCTGTTGCGTCCATTTTCATGTTTGTGGCTCCATTTGTTTCTATGCCACAAGGCAGCAGCAATATATTTTTTCTAATCACTCATTTATAGTATCATTTCCCTCTGACCACACAGCCTGAATGTTTGCCTATGTAATGATCCATGTAATTGGATAGAGTTCACCTGAAAAATCAATGTACATGGGATGTCTTTACATCTAACACCTGTTCAATCTCTTTCTTCATTACTTTCTAGATTTTGTAATCTTTTTCAGTGAGTTTTTTCAGGGGCGTATAGAAAAAATTTTGAATATTAATTGTATTTCCTCTTACTTTAAGAAAGTTTAAGCATATGATTACAAAAATTTTGTTTTTATTACTGATAGTTTTTACGATTATTTTCTGCAGATAGAAATGCTTTGCAATGGTAACACTTTAATATATCCATGAATAACAGCTTATTTCTTCATGGCTGGTTGCTGGCTTATTCTTTTTTTTTATAAATGTTAAATAATTTTATATTTATTTCAATTTTTTTACTCTTTTTATTTTTAAATATAAATTTAAATTAGAAACAACTTTGCTTCACATGTCAATCACAGGTCCCTCTCCCTTTCCCTCCCCTCCTCCCACACCCTCCCACCAACACTCCCATTACCCCCTTATTTCCCCAGGGATGGTGAGGCCCTACATGGGGGTGTCCATAGTCTGTCATTTCATCGAGGGCAGGGCCCAGACCATCCCACAAGAGTCCGAGGTGAGAATGCATGTCTCATTGTGGGATGGGCACCCAAAATCCATTTGTATGCCAGGGGTAAATACTGATCTACTACTCAAGGTCCAAGAGATTGCCTAGGCCTCCTCACTAACATACACATTCAGGAGGTCTTGATCAGTCCTATGCTAGGTTCCCAGCCACCAGTCTGGAATTTGAAAGTTAACCATTGTGAGGTCATGTGTTTCTGGGGGTTAAACCATCCCAGTCTTGTTTCTGGGGGTTAAACCATCACAGTCTTAACCTCTTTGTTCACCAGTCCTCCCCCTCTGTCATTGGGTTCCTTGAGTTCAGCTCAGTGTTTAGCTGCTTCCATCAGCCATTGAATGTAGGTTTTGTGTCCCAGACTCTCTGGCCATGTGAATGTAGGCTGGCACTACCCAGATTTGAGTCTAAAATCCATATATGAGAGAGTACACACCGTATTTCTCTGGGTTACATGACTCAGGATGGATTCTTCTAGTGCCATCTATTTGCCTGCAAATTTCAGGATTCCATTGTTTTTTTTTTCTGCTGAAAAGTACTCCATTGTATAAATGTATCACATTTTCTCTATCTACGCTACTAGGCTGCTTCCAAGTTCTACCTATTACAAATGATGCTGCTATAAACATAGTGGAACAGATGTCCTTGTTGTATAAATGTGCATCTTTTGGGTATATGCATAAGAGTAGAATTGCTGGGAGTTGTGGTAGGCATATTCCCATTTTTCTGAGAAATCTCCATACTGATTTCCAAAGTGGCTGAACAAGTTGGCACTCCCACCAGCAGTGGAGGAGTGTTCCCTTTTCTCCACAACCTCTCCAGCATAAACTGTCATTGGTGTTTTTGATTTTAGCCATTCTGACAGGTGTGAGGTGGTGTCTCAGAGTTGTTTTGATTTGCATATCCCTGATGGCTAGGGATGTTGAGTACTTTCTCAAGTGCCTCTCAGCCATTTTAGACTCGTCTATTGAGAATTCTCCATGTAGTCCTGTAGTCTACTTTTTAATTGGATCCTTTGGTGTTTTGGAGACTTGCTTCTTGAGTTCTTTGTAAATTTTGGAGATCAGCCCTCTGTCAGATGTGGGATTAGTGAATATCTTTTCCCATTCTGTGGGCTGCCTTTTTGTTGTTGTTGTTGACTGTGTCCTTTGCCTTACAGAAGCTTCTCAGTTTCAGGAGGTCCCATGTATTGTTGACCTCACTGTCTGTGCTATTGAAGTTATGTGGAGGAAGCTGTGTCCTGTACCAATTTGCTCAAAGGTACCACCCACTTTCTCTTCTAAAAGGATCAGTGTGGCTGGATTTATGTTGAGGTCTTTGATCCATTTGGACTAAAGCTTTGTTCATGGCGATAGACATGGATCTATCCACATTCTTCTACATGCCAGCGTCGAGTTATGCCAGCACCATTTGTTGAAGATGCTTTCATTTTCCATTGTATATTTTTAGCTTCTTTGTGGAAGACAAGATGTTAATACATTTATGGGTTAATATCAGGGTGTTCAATCGATCCCATTGGTCTACCTGTTTTTGTGCCAATACCAAGCTGTTTCAGTACTATAGCTCCAAAAGAGAGCTTGAAGTTAGGGATGGCAATGCCCGCAGATGGTGCTTTTTTGAATAAGGTTGTTTTGGCTATCCTGGGTCTTTTGTTTTTCCATACAAAATTGATTACTGTTCTTTCAAGGTCTGTGAAGAATTTTGCTGATTTTTTTAATGGGGATTGCATTGAATCTGTAGATTGCTTTTGGCAGGATTGCCATTTTTACTATATTGATGCTACCTATCCAATAGCATGGGAGATATTTCCATTTTCTGATGTCTTCTTTAATTTCCTCCTGTAAAGACTCAAAGTTCTTGTGATACAGGTCTTTCAATTGTTTGGTTAGCATTACACCAAGGTATTTTATCTTGTGTGTTGCAATTGTAAAGGGTGATGTTTCCCTGATTTCTTTCTCAGCCCTTTTATCATCTGTATGTATTAGGACTACTAATTTTTGTGAGTTGATCTTGTATCCTGACACTTTGCTGAAAGTATTTATCAGATGTAGGAGTTCTCTGGTAGAGTTTTTTGGATCACATTTGTAAACTATCATATCATCTGCAAATAGTGAAAGTTTTACCTCATCCTTTCAAATTTGTAACCCTTTGATCTCTCTTTGTTGTTGTATGGCTCTAGCTAGAACTTCAAGTACAATATTGAAAAGGTATGGAGAGAGTGGACATCCTTGTCTTGTTCCTGATTTTAGTGGAATCGTTTTGAGTTTCTATGAATTTTGTTTGATATTGATTGTGTGTTTGCTCTATATAGCTTTTATTATATTTAGGTAGTTCCTGTTATCCCAGATCTCTCCAAGACTTTTATCATGAAGGGGTGTTGGATTTTGTCAAAGGCTTTTTCTGCATCTAGTGAGTTGATCATGTGATTTTTGTTTTTCAGCATGTTTATATAGTGGATTACATTGATGCTTTTTCCTATGTTGATCCATCCCTTGCATCCCTTGGATGAAACCTACTTGATCATGGTGAATGATTGTTTTGATGTGTTCTTGGATCTGATTTTCCAGTATTTTATTGAGTATTTTTACATCAATGTCCAAGAGGGAAATTGGTCTGAAGTTCTCTTTCACAGTTGTGCCTTTGTATGGCTCGGGTATCAAGGTTATTGGAACCTCATAGAAAGAGTTTGGCAAAGACCCTTCTGCTTCTAGTGGTGGAATACTTTGAGAAGAATTGGTATAAGCTGTTCTTTGAATTTCTGGTAGAATTCTGCACTGAGGCCATCTGGCCCTGGGCTTTTTTGGTTGGGAGACTTTTGGTGACTCCTTTTATTTCCACAGGGGTTATAGGTCTATTTACATTGCTTATCTGTTCTTGATTTCATTTTGGCAAGTGATAGCTATCCAGGAAATTGTCCATTTCCTTTAAATTTTCGAATTTTGTAGGGTACAAAATTTTTCAAAGTACGACCTGATGATTCTCTGAATTTCCTCAAAGTCCATTGTTATACTCCCCTTTTCATTTCCGATTTTGTTAATTTGCATGTTCACACTTTGCCATTTGGTATGTTTGGACAGTGGTTTGTCTATCTTGTTGATTTTCCCAAAGAACCAACTCATTGTTGCATTGATTCTTTGTATTGTTTTCCTAGTTTCTCCTTTATTGATTTCAGCCCTCATTTTGATCATTTCCTGGCATCTACTCCTCCTGGGTGAGTTTGCTTCTTTGTGTTCTAGAGCTTTCAGCTGTACTGTTAATTCTCTAGTGTAATTATTCTCCAGTTTCTACATGTGGGCACTCAGTTGTATGAATTTCCCTCATAGCACTGCTTTCTAAGTGTCCCAATGGTTTGGGTATGTTGTGTCTTCTTTCTTTTTGAATTCTAGGAAGTCTTTAATTTCTTTTTTATTTCTTCTTTGACCCAGGAATGGTGCAATCTACATTATTCAATTTCCACGAGTTTGTAGAGTTTGTGCTATTTGTGTTGTTGTTGATTTCTAATTTTAATGCATGGTGGTCTGATAACAATCATGGAGCTATTCCAATTTTTTTGTACCTGTTGAAGTTTTATATGTTGCTAAGTATGTGGTCGATTTTGAGAAGGTTCCATGAGGTGCTGAGAAGAAGGTATATTCTTTTTTATTTGGATGGAATATTCTATAGTTGTCTATTAATCCCAATTCGGTCATAAATTCTATCAGCCCCTTTGCTTCTTTATTAAGTTTCTGTCTGGTATTCCTGTCTAGTGGTGAGAGTGGCTTGTTGAAGAGTCCCACTATAAGTGTGTGGGGTTTTATATGTGATTTGAGTTATAGTAATGTTTCTTTTATGAAATTGGATGCCTTTGTATTTGGGGCATAGATGTTCAGAATTGAAACTTCAACTTGGTGGATTTCTCCTGTGATTAGTATATAAGGACCTCCTTCCTCTCTTTTGATTTATTTTATTTTAAAGCCTAATTTGCTAGATATTAGGATTGATATCCCCGCTTGTTTCTTGAGTCCATTTGATTGGAAAATCGTTTCCCATCCTTTAATTCTGAGGTAATGTCCCTCTTTGAGGCTGAAGTGTGTTTTTGTATGCAGCAGGAAGATGGGTTCTGTCAGACTGTGTCTTTTTATGGGCGAGTTAAGGCCATTAATATTATGGGATATTAATGACCATTGATTGCTCATTCTTATTTGATTTGGAATGGTTGTTGTTGTTGGAATTATGTGTGGAATTCGACCCTTTTTTCTTTTGACTGTTGGTAAGGTAGGATTATCTAATGCCTATGTTTTTCTGGTAGTAGTTAGCTTCCTTGGGTTGGAGTTTTCCTTCCAGAACTTTCTGTAGGGCTGGCTTAATGGATGTGTATTGCTTGAATCTAGTTTTTTCATGGAATATCTTGTTTTCTCCATCTATAGTTATTGGAAGCTTTGTTTGGTATAGTAGTCTCGGCTGGCATCCATGTCCTGTTAGTGTTGGTAAAATATCTATCCAGGACCTTCTGGCTTTCAGAGTTTTCATGGAGAAGTCAGGTGTAATTCTGATAAATTTGTCTTTATATGTTACTTGACCTTTTTCCTTAGCTGCTCTTAACATTCTTTCTTTATTCTATATATTTGGTGTCTTGATTATTATGTGGTAAGGGGACTTTTTTTGTGGTCTACTCTATTTGGTGTTCTGTAAGCTTCTTGTACCATCATTGGCGTGTGTTCCTTTAGTTTGGGAAAGTTTTCTTCTAAGATTTTGTTGAATATATTTTCTGCCTCTTTGAGGTGGTTTTCTTCACCTTCTTCTATACCTATTTTTCTTAGGTTTGGTCTTTTCATAGTGTCCCATATTTCCTGTATGTTTTGTGTTAGAGATTTATTGCACGTAAGATTTTCTTTGGTTGATGTATTAATGTCTGCTAGTGTATCTTCAACACCTGAGATTCTCTCTTCCATCTCTTGTATTCTGTTGGTTATGCTTGCATCTGTACTATAGGACAGTTTGCCCAGCTTTCCTATTCCCAGCCTTCCTTCAGATTGTGTTTTTTTTTATTGTGTCTATTTCAGATTTCAACCATTGCACTGTTTGAATTGTTTCTTGCAATTTTTGCTTTGTCTTTTTGTCCATTTTTTGAATTTTTTATTTTGTGTTTTCTTCCATTTGTTGTATTTTTTGGTTCATTTTTTCTTCCATTTCTTGGTTTACTTTTTCTTCCTTTGCATGCATTTTTGTTTTATTCTTCCATTACTTTGAAGGATTTTCCTATATCTTCCTTTAGGGCTTCTATAATTTTCATTAAGTAGTTTTTAGTTCATTCTCTTCTGATTCATTTGCATTGGAATGTTGGAGTCTTGCTGTTGTGGAGACTCTAGAATCTGGCAGTGTCATATTTGTTTTTCTGTTGCTGTTTGGGTTTTTGTATTGTCTCTTTTCCATCTCTTCTAGTTGGTGCAGAAAGAGCCCCTTACTGGTCTGGTGGTTAGGGGACCAGAGTTCCCTTTTTAGGTGGGTGCAAGCAAGTCCAATACTCTTTTGGTTCTTTTCTTACTGATCCTAGTCCTGGTCCAATGGGTGGAGAAGAAGATCAGGAATCTGGGGTGTGGAGGATCGTGCTGGGAGTTAATTCTCACGGGCAATCTGCAGGCACTGGTATAGTGGGTGGAGAAGAAGACCAGGAAGCTGGGGTGCATCTGCTCCTGCCTGGAGGGGAGGCTCTACAGCACTCCCCAGTCACTGGAAGGCAGACCAGATACAGGGACCAGTTTATCTGATCCCTTTGTTTCGGTTGGTGGAAGACAACACCAGGTATCTCTGGCTTATTCTTATCTATCAATTCTGGTAAGGTGACTTCCTGCCCCTGTGACTCCACCCATGTCAGATCTTGATTGTAATTTGTAACAAGTTATTACTTATATATTGTAAGCTTTAGAATTATATGTTTTCTTTATGATTATATTCATATCATTTCTCTTCATTTTACTCTGAGAAGATTGCATCATCTAATATGTGCACGAACATTAGTGGAATAAAAGTAGATATTACAATGGAGTTATTTTCTTTTTTATTTAAATTAGAAACTTGCATGCTTCAAATGTCAATCCCAGCTGTGCCTGTCTCCCTCCCAGCCTCACCCTCTCTCTCCCAACCCCAATCAAATTCCCACATCTTTCCCCATGAAGGGTGAGGCCCTTGTTGGGGAATCTCCAGAGCCTGTCATTTCATTCGGTTGCTGGACCTAGGCACTTCCCCATGTGTCCAGGCTGAGAGAGAATCCCTCCATGTGGATCATTAGTATGTCATGGTGAACACTAATCTACTACCCAAGGCCCCAGAGATTTCTGAGGCATCCTCACTGACACTACATTCAAGGAGTTTGGATCGGTCCCCTGTTGGCCTCTTAGGCATCAGACTGGGGTTCAAGAGTTCCTTCTTGTCCACTCATCTCTCTTTGTGTATTTCACCAGCATGGTCTTGAACCCTTTGCTCATCACACCTCCATCTCTGTCACTTGGTTCCATCAGTCCCTGAATGAAGGCTCTAGGATGCCAAATAAGGAAGTCATCAACCTTATCCTTAGGTAGGGGCTATTAATGTAGTCTCTCTGCTATTATTCAGTTTTCCATTTGGTGTTATCCTTATAGATCTCTGGAAATCTCACTAGTGTCAGCTCTATTCTCAAAGCTATAGTGACTCCAACTATTATGGTATCTGTCATCCTGGTCGCCTCTATTCTTACCTCAACTCAACCTTCCTGCTCCCCCATGTCTTCTTCTACCCTCCTCTTGTCCCCCTCTCTTTTTCCTGGTTCTCTCTCCTCTCTCCCCATGTTCCCAATCTTCTCAGGAGATCTTGCCTCTTTCCACTTTTCTGGGGTATAATGCATATCTCTTGGGAAACTACCTGTTTCCCAGACTCACTGTCCCAGAGATTATAGGCTGATACTCCCCTGATCCATTTCTAAAATCCATATATGAAGGAATACATACCATGTCTGTCTTTCTGTGACTGGGTTACCTCACTTAGGATGGTTTCTTCTAGTTCCATCTATTTGCCGGCAAATTTCAAGATTCCATTGTTTTTTTTCCGCTGAGTAGTACTCCATTGTGTAAATATACCACATTTTCTCTATCCACTCTTCAGTTGTGGGGCATCTAGTTTGCTTCCAGGATCTAGCTATTACAAATAATGCTGCTATGAACCCAGTGGAACAGACATTCTTGTTGTATGAATGGACATCTTTTGGGTATAGGCCTAAGAGTGGAATTTCTGGATCATGTGGTAGACTGATTCCCATTTTCCTGAGGAATTTCAATACTGATTTCCAAAGTGGCTGTACAAGTTTGCACCCCCACCGGCAATGGATGAGTGTTCCCCTTTCTCCAATCTTCTCCAGCATAAGCTGTCATTGGTGTTTTTTTATTTTAGACATTCTGACAGGAGTAAGATGATGTCTCAAGATTGTTTTGATTTGCATTTCCCTGATGACTAAGGATGTTGAGGACTTTCTCAAGTGTTTCTCAGCCATTTTAGTCTCCTCTATTGAGAAATCTATTTAGTTCAGTCCCCCACTTTTTAATTGGGTCCTTTGGTGTTTTGGAGAATAGCTTCTTGAGTTCATTGTAAATTTTGGAGATCAGCCTTCTGTCAGATGTGGGGTTAGTGAATATCTTTTCCCAGTCTGTGGGTTGCCTTTTTGTCTTGTTGACTGTGTCCTTTCCCTAACAGAAGCTACTCAGTTTTAGGAGGTTCCATTTATTAATTCTCAATCTCAGTGTTTGTGCTACTAGTATTATGTTCAGGAAGTGTTCTCCTATATGAATTTGTTCAAGGGTACCTCCCACTTTCTCTTCTAACAGGTTCAGTATGGCTGGATTTATGTTGAGGGTTTTGATCCATTTGGACTTTTGTGCATGGCAATAGACATGGATCTATCTGCAGTCTTGTACATGCCAATATCCAGTTATGCCACCACTGTTTGTTGAAGGTGCTATCTTTTTTCCATTGTATAATTTTACCTTCTTTGTCAAAAATCAGCTGTTCATAGGTTTGTGGATTAATCTCAGAGTGTTCAATTCAATTCCATTGGCCTACCTGTCTATTTTTGTGCCAATACCAAGCTGTTTTTAGGACTACAGCTCTATAACAGAGCTTGAAGCCAGGGATTGTGATGCCTCCAGATGTTGCTTTGTTGAGTAAGTACAAATGTGGTCCAGCACAGGTGGATGGCTTGGAAGCCTGCACTCTACATATGGTTGTCAGGAGTGGGATTGAATTTCCACTTAGCATGACAATAGCTTAAAAGGAATTTTAGTAACAAAAGATCGGAGAGAAGCATGGCTTCTTGGTAGCAGCATTATTCTCAGGTGGGCTCTGTTTTGCTAGTGACAAGCAGAGACTCACCAGGCTAGCTTAAGGGAGTCTTCCTGACTCAGCATAAAATAAACCAGCAAGGTTCTTTTCTGAGGCTCTAGTAACAATTGAATGGTATTCACAAGTATCTGACAGTGGCAGTGACCACATCTCCAAGCTGGCACCATGCTTCTGGTTGTCAACACAGACTTTGGCGGTGGCCTGGAGTCACGCTTATGCCCGCCACGTTGGAAAGCCAATGGCTGTTTAACTTTAATTTTAGCAATGTTCTTTAGCCTATATAAGACACTTGTCCAGAAAAACATAAACTTTTACAGTAAAGTCAGATTCATAAGAAGAAAAATATAGATAGACTTGGGAAAGTAAAAGAAACAGGATATTGGAAAAACTAAAACTAAAAATAGAGTAGCTGGGTGTGGTGGCACATGCCTTTAATCCCAGCAACGGGGATGAAAACATAAACAAAGAGAGTAGCTGGGTGTAGTGGCACACACCTTTAATCCCAGCAATCCAGAGACAGAGTCAGGTAGATTTCCAATGAGATACCCTGTCTCAGAGTTACAATAAATAAAAGTAAAATAAATAGAGTAATATAAGCCACATAAAATTGGAAAATACACAGAAAGTCTGGCTACTGTATGCTATTGTGATTTTCAATTGTTCAGTGGCTAAAGAAGGAACAACTGCTGAAATATACTTGATTATAAATGCTGCTGAATTAATCCAATTTACATATATCAAAAATGCTTTGACTTCTAACTTTAAATATAAGGATTGGTTACTTGGGAAAAGAGTTTTTGTTTGTGTTACCACAGAAGATCCAAAGCTGTGGATTCCTTCCAGGCTTCTGTGGTTTGATGAACCAAGATCCCAGGAAGGAGTGGGCCAGGTGTTCCAACAATTAAGACAGCTGAGATGATGCAGCCTTACAGACCATGAAAATAAGTACTTATGCAGGTTTCTGAGTTTTGTCATGATGCCCATTGTATGAACTGTGCCCCCATCCAGCAGGAAGCAGTTTGGAATGAGCTACATCCAAATTCCCATATTGTTCATAAATCTTTGTTTTCATTTGAATGGAGTTGCTTATAATTGGATAATAATCATAAACAATCTCTTTTTAATGGTAAAGGAAGTTATGGTATGGAAATGAATACTTGGTATGGGTATGGCTTTTCATTTATTGATACAAATTCAAGGTCAATTTTGTGATATGTATATTTCTCCTCTTGATTAAGTGTTGTGCTTATACTGATTATAAATACTTTTATTAGTCAGAACTTATAGTAAGGTTAGCTAGGTTTTCTAGATGTACAGAAAAATATTTGAGATAGATAAACAGTCTTCAGACCTTCCAAAGACCTTCAGAAAATGGTATTTAAAATGGTTTATGGTTTTTCTTGACAATGAGAAATGTCTGCTCCTGACATATCAATTTCGTCTGAGAGGAAGATGAGCATCAAAGAAACTTGCTATGGAGTTTGCTTTCAACATGGCAAGATTAGCCATTTTGGCAAGAAACTGCTCTTGCCTAGACTGCTTGACTGTTGCTGTATAAACTGGACATGCAGGACCCAAAGGAAAGTGACTACTAAACTCAAACAGTTCTTCAGGGTTCCTGATTCATGGAAGAGTCTACAAGACTTTCTGCAGGACACAGAAAAATGACTGACAGACTGCTGATGCAGATGGACAGTTTTGAAATTTCCTGCTTTGCTGAGAAATCTTCTGGACACATTGTGGCCTTATGGGCTAAAGATGGATGCCCCAACGTTACAGAGGAACTTCAGGTGACTGTCTAGGTAGCGAGATGTCTCTGTCAATCCTAGTGTTTATTTATTATCCTTCTGTGGTCTTTGATGGAGTTGAAGACCAATAGTTATAATCATAGTTTTCCTTAGTTATGATAAAAGATAAGTTATATATAAGACTGTAGTCTCACAAAGATAGGATAGATATTGTCTTTAAATCTTACTAAATGTTAATGAACAAATATTGTAAATATTGCTCTTACTTGATAACTGTTCTATTATATATAATTTGACTATGCTAGTTAAAACCTTTCATTTTTTTTTTTTAGATAATAAAGAGGAGATGATGGGAGATGTCGTTCTGATATCTGTCTCTTACTGGTTGTTGGATAAAGCACTGTTATCCAATAGGGAAGCAAGATAGGTAGGACTAGGAGTCGAGGAGGATTCTGGGAAAGAGAAACACAGGGAGTCACAATGTAGCCATCATATGAATAAGAGGTCTGGACCCTTTTCTCCAGTAAGAGAAATACTTAGGTTAACAATGATAAGTTAAATACTTAAGGCAAAGCTCGCCTGTAAGAAACAAGTTAACAGCCAACAGCTTCATAATTATATAGTGTCCTATGTGTTATTTGGGGGACTAAAACTGTGGCAGGGCATGGGTGGATGGCGAGGAAGGCTGTACTCTACAAGTAAGGTTGTCTTGGCTATTCTGGGTCCTTAGTTTTTCCATATAAAGGTGAGAATTGTTCTTTCAAGGTCTGTAAAGAATTGTGCAGGAATTTTTATGGGGATTGCATTGACTCTTTAGATTGCTTTTGGCAGAATTGCCATTTTTAATACTTTGATCCTACCTATCCAAAAGCATGGGAGATATTTCCATTTTCTGATGTCTTCTTTAATTTCTTTCTTTAAAGACTCAAAGTTCTTGCGATACAGGTCTTTCACTTGTTTGGTTAGCGTTACCCCAAGGTATTTTTATCTTGTATGTGGTAATTGTAAATGGTGATGTTTTTCTGATTTCTTTCTCATCCCTCTTATCGTCTGTATATAGTAGGGATACTGATTTTCTTGAGTTGATCTTGTATCCTGTCACTTTCCTGAAAGTGCTAATCAGCTCTAAGGGTTCTCTGGTAGAGTTCTTTGGGTCATTTATGTAAACTATCATATCATCTGCAAATAGTGAAAGTTTTACCTCTTCCTTTCCAATTTGTATCCCTTTGATCTCCTTTCATTGTCTTATTGCTATAGCTAGAACTTTGAGTTCAATATTGAAGAGGTAAGGGGAGAGGAGACATCCTTCTCTTGTTCCTGATTTTAGAGGAACTCCATTGAGTTTCTGTCCATTTAGTTTGATGTTGGCTGTTGGTTTGCTGTACATAGCTTTTATTATGTTTAGGTATGTTCCTGTTATCCCAGATCTCTCCAAGACCATTTCCATGAAGTGGTGTTGAATATTGTCAAAGGATTTTTCAGCATCTAGTGTGATGATCATGTGATTTTTGTTTCTCAGCTTATTTATATGGTAGATTACATTAAAGCAGATTTTCATATCTTGAGCCATCCCTGTACACTTGGTATGAAGTCTACTTGATCATGGTGGATGCATTTTCTAATGTATTCTTGGATCAGATTTGCCAGTATTTTATTGAGTATTTTTGCATCAATGTTCATGAGGGAAATTGGTGTAAAGTTCTCTTTCTTAGTTATGTCTTTGTGTGGCTTGGGTATCAAGGTTATTGAAACCTGGTAAAAAAGAGTTTGGCAAAGACCCTTCTGCTTCTATTGCATGGAATACTTTGAGTAGAATTGATTTAAGCTGTTCTTTGAATTTCTGGTAGAATTCTGCACTGAGGCCATCTGGCCCTGGGATTTTTTTGGTTGGGAAACTTTTGATGACTGCTTCTATTTCCTTAGGTGTTATAGGTCTATTTAAATTGCTAATCTGTTCTTGAATGGAGTTTTATACATCATTTATTCAGGGACAATTGTACTTGGTGAGATGATCATTGTTGCCACAGTACTTATGGAAAACAGGAAATAGTTGTGAAAATAAGAAATTTGCTGAAAGATATAAAGTGCTTACATTATGAGATAAAACGACTGATCTGAAGCTACACAGAAAATGAATTCTCTAGGTGGAGGTGATAGCTGTAGAACCAGTCTAATCCATGGTCAAGTGGGAAATGAATGGGAGAGAATTGGAAACTAGAATCACAATCAATGGGACCCAGTGAAAAAATGTTGTGCCCAAATTCTGAACCCCCAAATCATCAAGAGGTCCATTTCTATGCAAAAGCACAGAGTCTTTAATTGTAGTTGTTTAGTGAGCTAACCCATTAGCTTGGGCCCGTTCATCCATCTACAATGGCGTAGGGGTGGAGAAAGACCCCGAGAACCCGCTGAGGCAGAGACCATAAAGGGCAGCGAAAGGATATACAACAGTCTCAGCATTGGTGTCCTTCCAGGCTCTGTCGACATCCCCTATGTTGACTGGTCAACTGGTTGCTATGGTCCTTAGGCCCTCCCAGGGCGGTTGCTATGCTCTGCATGTCACTATTGTGCACTAGTCTGTAAATCACACCCAGAGCCATAAAGCACAGCCCTGACAGCTAACTTCTGATTGGCTCCTTGCCACAAGGAGGGCATCTGACCTAGTGACCAGGACAGTACATGTCATGTGAGCATATGTTAACCTGTAATGGCTCCTAAAATGGGGGGCTTTTCACTACACAATGAAAGTAAGTATAGAGTTCGGCCTCAGTCTGGGCTTTGGTAATACCAATAGGTGGTAGGACAAACTCGACTTGATTTTGCCTAGAAATCACATCATGAGGGACACATACAATGGAAGTGATGTATTGCACCAAAATTTGAACAACAGAAAAAGATTAGAAAAATTAATGAAAATATGTATTTAATACTTATAAAAAGTTGTGCAAAGAATATATAAAGTTGAAATATCATGTATATAGTTTCAAAAATAAAATTTATACCCAGTAATATTGTAAATAATATATAAAAATTGAGTATGGTACCTCAGGATGGGACTCACTACTAAGAAATTGATGACTTTGCTAGAAAAAAGGATGAAAATAAAATAGCTAAATAGAAAAAATAAGCAAATAAAAACTGACGAAAAACACAAATAAACACACTTATCCACATATGCATATATTTTCCAAGATAATCAAATTTTACTTGCTCAGAATGCTAAATGTTCCAGAGGAACTGTTAATAAATTCCAATAGTAGTAACTATTATTAAGATTTAAATCATTGTTATTAACAAAATATAATATACATTTTGAGGGCCTAGTTTGGTCCTATTCAGGTTCCCCAACTGCCAGTCCAGTGTCAGTAAGTTCCCACTAGTTCAAGTCAGCTTTTTCTGTGGAGATCTCTAAAATGGTTTTGAACCCTTTGTTCAAATTATGGCTCCTAGTGTGTGAAACCACTGGAAGAGGATTTATCCCTAGTGGGTGAACTGACTTTTTCGAACCTATTTTCTTTGGAAGGATAACTTGATCACCCTAGATATAGGCAGAGGGTCTTGGTCCTTCCTGAAAGTGTTGTGCCAGAATTTGTTGACTCCCCATGGGAAGCATTACCCTCTCTGAGGTGTGGATGGGGTATGGGCTAGGGTTTGGGGTAATGGGGAGATCATGAGGAGAGGAGAAATTGGAAACTGGGATTAGTATGTAAAATAAGAAAAGATTGTTTTAAAATGAATAAATGATAAAAAACAACCTATAACCTAATTTATACTTAATGAAAGAATTAGTTCATCTCACAAATATTTCTATGTTAATGAAAAATACGTGAAATATACAATTTTAAACTTACAAAGTATTAATTAATCTTTGATAATAGAATATAATGAAGTAAAATCTGTGACATATGGCAAAGCAGAAAAGAGCAAAAATATAAAAATTTTAAAATATGTAAAAGCTAAATTTTTGTTTTATATTACTGAGATTTTTATTAGTAAATCAGGATATTAATGAAAATAAGTGGTACACAGGCCTGGGAATATGTATCTTGCCATCAGAATGTTCTAGATTCAGCAAGATGTCATAAACATTATGGAATATAAATTTGTATATATCATTAAATGTAAACATGTCTTCTCTGAAAAGACTATTAAAGATCACAAACCATAACATCACATCTATGAGATGTCTTTATTAAAAGTTGCTTTTAATAGCTAAGATTCTATAAAAACACAAAAAGACAAACTAGCAGGAATATGTATAAACAGTCTGGTTAAGAAAGAAGTAAAAAAGAGACTTCAATATGTAGATTTCTAATAAGCACAGTTTTATATGCAAAAGTTTATACCAGACAAAAAAGATAGAAATTTTAGTAAAAAATTAGAATCAGGAAATGCAGATGTTTAATAGTCCAATAACTACAAATGATAAAAAATGAACAAAACTATTCATGTCAATGGCTTCAACTAGAATGGTTTGGTTATCCTAGAGTTCAGTAGAACAGTTATTTTCTGTTAAATAAATGTTCCAGAGCAGAGAATGAGAAGGACATAGGATAAAGGAGACAGAGAAAAAGCAATTAAAAGATAGACAAAGATTTTACTCCAAATTCTATGCAATTTTCAGAATGCTAAGAATAATAATTTAGAAAGGACCAAGGAAAACATCCAAGAACATATAACTTACATGAGGAAGGTTGAATACCTTCAGGTGAGAGAATTTAAGTTAAGAAAACCTGTCTAGGAAGAAGCCAAGCTAAGGCTGGGCATTCAAAAGTAAGAATAAATTTCCATGTAGTTATTTGGGAGCTGGGTGGTAGGCCCCCAAAAATACAAGAAGTAAAGATAAAGTAAACAAAACAACAACAAGAAAACTTACTACACTTGTTTGTAAATATCAGAATGCATTAGAGTAATATATAGAATATTTTAGCTGAATGTCCAAAAATAAATTGATATAACCACTCTTATAAATATATCAATGAACAACTATGATCACTGCAACAAAAACATTATGAAATAAGCTGATTGAACTAAATAATTATTCTTATAGTTTTAGAAGGAAAGCTATTTCCTGCAAATATTTACCAATTTAATTCATTTTACATATGACTATCTCTATCTCTCTCTATATGGGAAGCATATAAAATAGTAGTTTCCAAAAAAAAAAAAACCCTAGGGCCACTGTAGAATACCTCACTTAAAATTGATGAGCATGGTCATAAAGCAGACACTCAAACCAGGTGATTGTTATTGTTCTTGATTGCCTACCAGAACATCAAGGTAAGACTGCATTGTTGGAGATAACACATACGTTGTGCACAGGACAAGGAACAATCAGGCTGGTAGTAACCATAAAGCTTCTCTGCTGCCCAGCTCTCATACTACTACAAGGTGCTTTATGCGTTTCTCTAGAAAAAAATTCTTATCCATATGTTAATCCTGTGAACTATAATAATGACTGGTATGGTAAATTATACCCATGGATTTAACAGTGGGAGAGATGTCATGTGGAGAACAAACTACTTTTTGATTGAATTTAACACCAACTCCCAAGGAGGAAATATATACCTGGCACTGTAAATCTGGTCAAGAACTCATAATTCTGAATGACCCAACACATAAATATATGGATAGCACAAAGCAGACTCTACTCAATATTTAAAAAGTAAGTCGATTGGTGGTACAATGAAGTAAAATGAATGTAGGCCAAAGAAGAGTGTGGAGTGAATGTGATCAAAGGACAATGTAGGAAATTATCAGACTTCATTAAATCATTATATTACAACAATGTACTGGCATGTTAGAAATGATAGCAAAAGACTCATGATTTCTTTACTAAAATTCCCTAGCATATGTTCTTTTACTTAATGTCAATTGTTAGAATTTCTGTTAAGAGCAGAAAGATAATATAGATATCTACTTGACAGCTATAGTTTCAGATTGTAGTAAAGAATGATGAATTTGCTAGGAAATGTTAAAGAAATAGCAGGTATAACATGTGAAGGAAAGTGACTCTTAACTATTAGAGATGACAAAGGAATCCAATTAGAAAACACATCTAAATTACTCAACTTAATAGGAGCTGGGGTTGGTATATAAATCACCAACATGAATGTGGCCATTGAAATGAGTAATGATCTCGATAAGCTCATGGACTTGAACACTTGTTTCCCAGTTAGAGGTGCTTTTGGGGAAGTTTATAAAACTTTAGGATATAGAGACTTTGTGGAGGAAATATGCCACTGGTGTGGATCCTGGGGGATTATGATCCTTACTTTCTTGTTCTCTCTTTGCTTTTCTTGCACAGACAAAATATGATTAGCATGCTTCCTCCTCTTGACATCAGGCCTGCTCGTACCATGATGCCCCTGCCATTATAAACTTTACCTTCAGTACCATAAGCCAAATTAAAGACTTCCTTTCTTCAATTCTCCAAGTGGTAGTATTTTGTCAAGCGACAGAAAAGTAACTAACACAACAAGCAAAGGAAGCTTAGAAGTATCTTATTTGGGACTGGAGAGATGGCACACTGGTAATAGTAATAGTAATAGCCTATCTTACACATAGGACCAGGCTTCAGCTCCCAGGACCAAATTGTTGGTTGCTAACTGCATGTAACTCCAGTTTCAGGATATTCATTCACTTCATATATTCATTCAGTCAATCTTTCATACACATAAGTAAAATAAAGAAGTACATCTTAATGGAAACATCTTTGTTTTCTTTATTTTCATTTCAATTTATTCATTCACATATTTTCAATAATTTGTAAGCTAAAATATGACGTAAATATATATGATTAATTATATATATATGCTTGAAATGTTTCATTAAATTATATAATTAGTTAATTGATCTGTGCAGTATGACTAACAGGAACCAATAGACAGTTATTGGGGTTCAAGCTGAAGATTAGGAAAGCAAAGCAGTCAACTCATCAGAGAGCTTTTACCACTTCCAAGGCTGGGGTGATCCTCACCTCAACATGACTGAAGATGAATTGCCTTCCTGCCATCCTCTTGGCTGAGAATGAATAGCAAAAGCTGAGACCATGTTCTGGCTTATATTCCTCTCTAGTGCTGGGAGTAAAGGTGTGAGCTCTGTTTCCCATTTAGACTGATTCTCCCTCATGTAGCCCTGGGTGGACTTGAGCTTGCAGATATCCATCTGTCTCTGTCTCCTTAGTACTGGCATTAAAGTTGTTTGTCACCACTGCCCAGCTTACATGGATATGGCTAGTGTGGTTGGATTTGCATTCTGATTTCCAGGCAAGCTTTATTAGATCATAAAAAATATATCACCACAATTCCCCCATTTTCTATAATGCACAAAAGGCTATAACTAATATAATTAAAACCATGTGTAACAACTATCCATAATACATACGGGCAAAAAAGTACATCAAAAATGTCTAGTCCATTAGCATTTGATGAGTTCAAAGAGAATATTCTATTATCTTTCCTACCTTGGTGAATTCAAAAGGTTGTACCTATAAATGACTTTCTATTCTTATTTGAATCACCTTTTAATGTGTCTCAATCTTTTATACTTTATACCTCCTTAGTGAGTTTTTCCTGAGTCTGGTCAACAAGGAAGCAATAAATATCACTATCTAGACTTATAATCTCTCAGAGATGCAAGGAGGATATTTTACCTGAACAAGATTAAAGTGTGAATAAAAGACTTCAAAAATGTGAGGAATGACAAAAACAGATGGCTTCCTGGATAGTCACCCAAGGTTTTTCTGTAATGTTTGGACACACATCTTTGGCCTATAACCCTATTCTGTGAAGCAGGATTTTTCAAGGACTGTCCTGCCTTGTCTTGGCAAGGTTTGTAGTCATTCTCTTTTGTGTCCCAGTTGTCCAGTTTGGACAGCACACTGCTAGCAATTGAGGCAAGGGCAGTTTCTTGCTCAGTGGCTAACTTTTGCCACAAAGAAACTAAACTCCATGTGGAGTTACTTTGATGCCCATCATCTTCTCTGAGGTCATTGGTGCTGCCAGGAGCAGACATGTCTCACTGTCATAATAAAGAACCTATGTTTTTACAACATCTTAAATGTCATGTTCTGCAGATCCCTGAAGTGTTTGAAGATGGCATGTCTTGTTAAAATATATCTCTTTGACCTAAAAAAACATACCTAAAGTGACTACATGTTCAATTGAAATAGGTGATTAATTACTAACCTGCATCTCCTAATTATCTTATATAGTTGGTAATAATAAATTTCAAGAACTAGAAATTTACACTGATAAATGTGCTGTATTGGTACATACATTGAACAAGATTAGAAATGTATGTACAGTATGTTTTAACAAAGTTAATCTGAAATATATACAATTTGTATACAATATACAATAATCCAATCCAATGCAAGAATTGTATTGTATACAATACAATAAGTAGTTGTTTTTAAAGGTAGTTTCAATAATCTAAATTTTATCTTATCATATATATATATACATATATATATATATATATCTTCCCTTTCTTCTTTTCAGAGCATATTCAATAATACAACCCTTTCTCCTATTGTATCTGTATCTCTCTTTTATCTTTTCAAAACAAGAACCTTGAATCTAATCTTGTTTGTTTAACTTTCTACCTCACTATAACCAATAGCAATTTGTAACCAATCTCCCTAAATAATGACAAATACCCCTAACCTATTACATGATCAAGAACCACTGACCCCACCACTTGGGATCATGGATGCCATTTTCTTAAATTTACTTCACACTGTCTGTGGGCAATGGTATCTTTAGGCAATCCTGAAAAGAAAAATGTTAGATTAATTGTCAAGTCCTATGAGAGACAACTGTATCATTTTTGTCCCGTCTCTGTGTAAAGGAAAATTGCAGAGATTGTCTCATGTACTCGCTAGAGTAGTCTGAGAGTCTGGAACATCTCAGCTAGCCACCTTGAAATCATTCTGAGAAGTTTGCAATCCAAAGCTCATCTTTAGTTGCTGTTGCTCAGTTTAATGGTATTATGATAGTCCTGGTGGAATTATCATTGTGGGAGACATATCCTCCTTTTAGAGATTTTTAAAGGTTGCTATTAGGCATAGTCATGAGTAAAGACTCAAACCTGAAATCATTTTCAGGAAGGTAGAGAGACATTTTGTTTTAGAATTATTTAGTATGCTATACGACCATTAATATTGTGACAACAAACTTTAAAACACAAATATATTAACCTTATAAATTTTCAAAAGATATACATAAAGAAAAGCTTTTGTGGGTCAAAACAAAGCCAAGGAATTATATTAGTGTCAATATAACAAATCCTTAATTTTTGTCTTTCATCTATTCCATATCAGGTGGGTCTTCAAATGTAAGACAGAGATTTTGGATTTTATTTTAGTAGACATGCTTGGGCTTAGAGAAGGAGAGAATGAGAACCGCACTACAGCTTCAAAGTTACCTTTAATGTTTTATTTGACTGGAACTACAAAAAGATCATTTGTGTTATATGTATATGGAGAAAATCAGAAACAAACATTTTGAAGATTTATGAAATTTTGTCCTTTTGAAAATGTGATATGTCAATATGACAGTTTACTCTTTTTCTTGGAACATTTTTTTATCATTTGTCCTTTTTCTTCAGATATCTCCTTTGTCAGCTGGTCTTCAGAATACTTAGCTGGATGGCTTCATTATCCGGAAAAGACAAAAATAAAACCCTTCCCCAATCCTAATTTTGGGGAGGTTCCTTTTGGCAAGTTATATCTGATCAAATGAAAAGCATTTTTTAATTTTATAAGTTACTTTAGATTAAATGGCCATGCTGTTTGAGGAATTATTATCTCTTGTAATGAAAAGCTGTCTTGTTCAAATCAAATATTTATCATTTTTGATGGTATACATAGCTTTTTGTCTCCTGTGGAAACAAAATCAAAACCTCTTCCCCAACTTAACATATATCCTGGTTTCCATTCTCAGGTGCACACAATTTTGAAGTACACAGACTGATTTAATTTCTTAGTTCTTTCTATTATCCAATGTCTCTCCACAGCTGTAGTTCCATTCTTATTAGCATTTAGATAATTCAAAGTTAATAAAGCACTATGCAATAGATTTCTGGGGTTATTTATCATTCCTATCTATTTAGCATAACCTTTAGAAATTGCCTTGATCTTTCTATAACTGACTGCCCTGTAAGTTTGGCTGGTTGCCATGTGATAGAAATGACTTTTTTCAAACTTTTGCTATTGACATGGTGTTTTTTATAAAATTTGGTGTCTTTTAGCAAATTTCCTACCAGTAGCAAAACAATTTCATTATTACCTTGTGCTGGAGTGCCTGACAGACCCATATGGCCATATGGGATTAGATGTGATTATGATAGATATGATGATTCCTACTCCTGATTATGTCTTGTGACTGAATAACTAATAAAGTCAATTATGTATCATCTTGTCTAAATTCAGCAGTTTCAATATCAAAAATAGCTCTTTGGACATATTGTAAATCAGTAACTATTTTGAGATGTTCTTTATAATCCATTAACACCATGAGAATAGCATATAATTCTGACTTTCAGAGAAGATGTCAATCTGAATATTCCATTTTGGTAACAAATCACATCCCCACAAATTCATTGCAATATTGGAAACATATGGCTTTATTTTCCTTTCTGTCCTCCCAGCCCTATACATTCAACCAGTCTCATGCTCTCTTTTACTTGAAATTTCCAATCCCTAAAAGGTGATCATTTACTTCCTTAAGAGGTCAGTTTGGATGCTAATATTCTGGTGTAATAATCATTAAATCCACACATTTGTCTACCAGACCTTCAATGGTAAATAATTTATTTGTACTTCTAATTTTGGTCTCTGTTCAATTATAGATGTTTGCCAATGTAGTTTTTCCTGGATTTCTTATTCTCTCTTTTATAGCTCTTCTATCATCTGGAAAAATATGGTTTCTTACAATAGGCATTAGGTTCCTTAATTGCTCAGGGAAGGAGTTTCTACTATAACAGTAAAGGACTAAGCAAGATTTGACTTAGGGACTTGTGAGAGGTCCCTGAAGGAATTTCCTGATGGCAAAATATTGCCTTGAATATCTCCCATTGAACTGTAGGCATTTGTTCAATGCTTGCCATTGCCACACCTTCTGTATAATCCAGAAGGGAGGAGTGTTCTGTTTGGATCATGCATATGAAAAGCATTGTTTCTAAGAAAGCACTATTTACAATTCCTTTTAAAGTGATCTGTTTGCCATAATTAAAACATTTGACATTTCAATATTTTTAAACCTCTTGAAATAACCTATCCTATTTATGAATCATCATCATGGTTATGAGTTTCAATATTATTTGTATGTCAGATCCATTCTTCAAAAGGTGCTGATCTTTCCATTTAAGGACTAATTATCCTTTTTTCATTAATAATTAGCATTTTTAAAAACCAGTAATTCAATTATTATTGGTCTAGGATCTGAATGTGATACTATTCTACTTACTGCTGATGCCAATTTTTGTAAGAAACCTGTGAAGTTTTACTTTGAGCCCTGTTAATGTAGAAATATTAAGTTACACAAAATAGGGATGTCCTATGATATTTTATTGAGGAAGAAATCACTTATGTGAGAATCCAAGAAAGTTGAGAACCTAAGGTCCACATGCTGCTCTCGATGCTGAAGTTGGAACCCAAAGAGCAAGAGTCTCCTCCCCCTAGGTGCTTTATGCCCCATACATTGTTGTACCTGTGACCATGCCCAAACAGGAATGGTCAGCACTATGGGTAAGTAAAATCTGTCCCTACACCCTGTATAACTTTTGTAAATGATTCAGTTTTCTTTCCTATTTCTCCAATTCTGTCCCAAACATTCAAAGGTGCTTCACCACAAAAATACAGTGTGTGGTCATCATATAGAGAAAGCCTTTCTATAGCAGCATAATCTCCTTCTCCAATAATTTGTTCTTGGGACATTGCCATCCCTCTAGCTTTACACCATTGTCAAATAGTCTAAGCCTTTTTTCTGAACCAGGTAGCTCATTATAATTGTGAACCAGGCTTAAGACAGCATTAACAAAGTCTATCTATTCTTCAGGGATAATACTATTACAGAGTTGTCACATGTTTAACTTGTGCTTCACAAATGGTGAATGCATGCCCTATGAGACCACCACTTCCTTGATTTCTTTAAATCTAACATTGGCACTTAAAATTGCTCAACATGCTTACCCATTAGGGAACTGGAAATCAAAGTAACTCTGAGATACCATCTTATACCTATCAAAATGACTAAAGTAAAAAAAAAACAACAACCAATAGTTTATGCTGGAGAGGATGTTGAGAAAGGCCAACACTCCTTCATTGCTTGTGGGAATACAAAATTGTACAGCCACTTTGGAAATCAGCATGGAATTTGCTAAGGAAAACAGGAATGAATCTACCTCAAGATCCAGCAATTCCACTGATAGGCATATACCCAAAAGATGCACATTCACATAAAAAGGATGCCTGTTCCACTATGTTCATAGAAGCACTATTTGTAATAACCAGAACCTGGAAGAAACCTAGATTCCCCTCAACTGAAGAATGGATAAAGAAAATGTGGTACATTTTCACAATGGAATACTACACAGCAGGAAAAAATGAAAGCAAATGGTTAGAGCTAGCAAAAACCTCCTGATTGAGGTAACCCAAACACAGAAAGACAGGCATAACATGTACTGTCCTGGGTGAAACAACAGACTATGGATACCCCATGGAGGGCCTCACCCTCCCTGGGAAATGAGGGGTTACTGGGGCGGTTGGTGGGAGGGTGTGAGAGGAGGGGAGGGAAAGGGAGAGAGACCTGGGATTGATATGTGAAGCAACCTTTTTTCTAATTTAAATTTCAATTAAAAAATAAAAAAATAGAAAACAAGTAGATATTAGACCTAGAGAAAATGGATAACCATCCTACAATTCACAACCCCAGCAAAGCTAGGAAACATTGAGGGCCCTAAGAGATTCATACATGGTGTCTGAGAGAAGGGGAAAGGGAGAAGATTTCCTGAGTAAATTGGGATGAGGGGGGAGGTAGGCTGGAGAATGAGGAGGGGAAAAGGGAAGGAGAAAACGAGGAATCACGAAGGCTGAATTGGTGGAAGAACAGAGAAGGAGAGCAATAAAAGAGATACCTTATTATAGGGAGCTACTATAGCTTTAAAGAGAAATCTGACACTAATGAAATTTCCAGGAATACACAAGGATGACCCCAACTAGGAATCTAAGCAATAGTAGAGAGAGGATACCTTAAATGCCCTTCCCCTATAATGAGATTGATGCTATCTTAAATGCCATCCTAGAGCCTTCATTCAGTAGCTGATGGAAGCAGAGGAGATTCACAGCCAAGCATTGAGCTGAACTCTTGAAAATAGTTGTAGAGAGGGAAGAGTGATGAGCCAACAGGTCAAGACCATCCTGATTGAACCCACAGAAACAGCTGACCTGAGGCAAGTGGGAGCTCACAGACTCTAGACTGACATCTCGGGAACTAGCATAAAATTCAACCAGGCCTCTGAATGTGGGTACCATTTGGGGGACTTGGGCAAACTGTGGGGTCTCTGGCAGTGGAACCAGTATTTATTTCTAGTGCAAAAATCACTTTTGGAGTCCATTCCCTATTGAGGGAGACTGTCTCGGCCTAGATAAATGGTAGAGGGCCTAGGTACTGCCCCAAATGATGTGACAGACTTTGATGATCACCCATGGGAGGCCTTACCCTCCATGAGAATTGGATGGCAGGTGGGATAGGGTGATAGTGAAGGTAATGGAAGGGCACGAGGAAGAGGGAACTGGGATTGGTATATAAAGTAGGGTTGATTGTAATTAAATAAAAACGAATAACAAAAAAGAAAAAGAAGTGTGATAGGTACTGCCTGGCAACAAAGCCAGCCAGTCTAGGTAGGTATGTCCTCTGGCATTTAGATTCCAGGTGTTTGAGCGGCTGCTAAAGACTGTTTAGAGAGACTCTAACTGGGAAATCCCAAACTTGCTCAAGTAATTGGAGAAAAAACAAAGAAAATCTAGTTAGCTGGGCAGGAACTCCAGTGGGACCCCTGCCTGCACCTCAGACCTGGGCCTGAGTCTGGGACAGTGACTTCAAAGTCACAAACAAGTGGCTTTTCATGAATGCCTTTATGTAGGGAGTCAATGTGGAGTACAAATAATAGAAACCCAGAGATGGATATTGGGGTTCAAGCTGAAAATCAGAGAAGCAAAGCAGTCAATGAATGGGAAAGCTCTTACTTATGCCAAGGTTGGGGCACTCCTCACTTCAATGTGGCTGGAGACTAGTTGCTTTCCTGTCCTCAATGTGGCTGGAGAATGAATGCCAGAATCTGAGACCCTGCTCCTATATTAGGTCTGGACGTATTGCTCAACATTAGGGTTTTGAAAATATTTCTGAATGTAAGGAGGAAAATAGAAAATTTTTGTTACTTCGATATGGAACAATGAGGTGCTTTACAATTCTAAGATAGTCCATTTTGATTTATCTGATCTTTAACAAACTTGAAATAAGAAAAATATCTTTTCTATGCTGTATCATTTTAATATGCCATAATTTTGTGCATTCCAAAGTAAATAATTTAGCTTTCTAAAAACTCATTATTTTTAGGAAAATTACTAATCTGTTTTGAGTTTATATTTTATGACAATTGGATGTAAATTACTTATATAATGTTAAGTATTCCACTAATTCCTGTAGGTAATGTATTCTGTATCATTCACAAACATAACTCTAAACTTTTAAATGTAAGACAAATCACTATTCTTGAATTCTAGGAAACAACTGATTAAAATCACAATGTACTCTTTTGAGTAAAATACCAGTGGTAAAAATGTAAATAAAAGAGCAAATTACTTCATTCATCATGTATTTTAAGCAGTTAAAATGAATGAACTCTCCTTTGAGAAAACATCTGACTAAGCAAAATAATGGTTATGAGTTTGAGAAAATGTTTAATGAACTTACTGTTTAAAAGTTAGTTGTTATTTCAGAGCCAGTTATTGTGTATTTTAAATTAATTGAGGTTTATTGGATGAGAGATTTTCTTTTCTCTTTTTCTGATTAATATGCCAAAGTAAGTTACTTAGAAAGTCATGTGGAATCCAGATAATAAGCAGGTCAGAATCTGGTACTCATAGTTCTGTGCTCCTAAGACAGGTTATGTTTTTGTTTTAGACATTCAGATGACCAATACCATGTAAACAATAAAGCAATTGCCAAAGATCAAGCACAATTTTTATTTTAAAAAAATTCATGTTCATGAGTAGTCTTAATCTTTTCACCCTTCCTGTATAGAAAATGTGTGTGAGAATGGGTATGTGTCACACACTCACATGCATACACACACACACACACACACACACACACACACAAACTATATTATACACAAACAACCATCGGATTAAGACAACAGAAGAAAATATTTATAACGTATATCTTGTAAATACTTAGTAAAAACTAAGTAACTACATAAAATATGATTGAAAGATTTTATATTATCTACTTTATTGCATATATAAGCTATACAAAAATGAAAAATAACACTCAAAAGAAGTAAATGGCAATAAATACTCAAACCCATGTCTGAAATCAATAAAATAAAAACAAACTACAAAAATCCCTATAGAATATCAGTGAAAGGAAGAGTTGGTTCTTTGAGAAAATCAATAACATTGATATGATAAGTCTCTTCTTCTCAGATTGATAAGTCTCTAGACTGTCATGACCACCTCGACCAGCAAGGAAGACGCAACTCAGGAACCCTTCTTGCAGACAGTTTATTCAGGACCTTGATGAACAGTGGAAAGGCAGCCGCGGGAGAAACCCCTCCTGCTCCCTAAATAGCCGAGGCCAGCCAACCCTGAACGGCCACGTATGTATAAGCCATTGGTGCAACAGCGTGCGTAAGCAATCTGATGATCATGGTGTGATCCTGGCGGGATAGGAGCACGCCAAATAAGGAGTTGTTTGTTACCAAGAGCACTCACCGTCAGGATGGTAGAAGGCAGAAGCTGACGCCATATTTAAGGCGCGGTGTGGCACAGCTCTCCACAGTTCCCCATTTTTGTTTTTATATAATAACAAAGGCGGGTGAAGATAGAGGTCCGATCCCTGGTATGCAGACCTGGGATAATATGCTGGTGACGTTCACAGACTCTATGCCTGTGGTGACCCAGACCCATCCCGTACCTATTTTCCCAGGGGAAGGATCTAGGGTACAACCTTCATCCAATCGGGCTTGTCTTCCGAGGGTAGCTTAACTGCTCATAAGAAAACCCTCGTGCAGTGCTTAGCCTTGCACCCCAACCAAGGAAATTAATGTTTAATGGCAGCCAGCCAGGCCAAAGGGGACTGTCCTTCTTCAATGGCTGCGAATGCCTGCATGACCATCATTGCATTACGGCGCCGATTAGACTGAGCATTACAGAAGCACCACAGGCATACCAGGGAGGCTATGGCCATCAGGCCAAGTAGGGACCCTATCCCTGCCCACTCCTTTAAGTGATCCATGGCGGCCCTGATCCAGGAGGACAATCCTTCTGTGATGCTGGAATCGACGTGGGTGGAGTTCACTGTCACTATGGCCGTGCGCAGTTGGTCGATTTCCTTTTCAAATTCCCCTGACCAATTACCTAGAAGATAACTGGAAAGTTATTTAGACAAATTTGCAGCAGCACGTGTATAATTTTCAAACTGTACGCTGGTAACACAAAGACCGGGATATTTAAAAACCTTTATTCTTCCCTACCATATCTGGGGAAAAGGTGAATAGTTTATCTTCATTTGTCCAATTCACTTGAGTGGCCTGGCATCCTGAATCCTTTGAAACAGGGTGCAGACAAGACTGCTGGGCCTAATAGGGCCGGCAGCTTCCAGTACCTTTATAGCATTAACCACATAGGCAGAATACGAAAGAAGATTAAAGGCAAAAGAACAATTTTCAAAAACCTTAACAACAATCTCTAGTTCTACTAATTGGGGAGAGCCGGGTTGAAACTGTATCTGAACGGGTTCTGAAGAGCCCACCATATAGGTACCACATCCTGTTTTTGAGCCATCTTTGAATACATTGGGGGCACCTGGGATTGGAGCATTGGAAGTTATTTTGGAAAAACTACCGGGTGCTCCTTAAAAAATCCTATTAATGGATGTTTTGGATAATGATTATCTATACCCCTTTAAACCCACACTGTAAAATGGCCCAATCATCAATAGTGGTGCAAAGGACATGAATTTGATCATTGGTGTAGGGCACCGTGATCACTTTTGGGGCTATGCCAAAATGTTGTAAGCATTGTTGGATGCCATTTTGAGCCAATCATGCCACCGCGGTGGGATAATACTCAATAGATTTAGCAGGGGATATGCTTGGATAAATCCACAATAAAGGTCCATCCTACCAAAGCAGGTCCGTAGGCTGATAATATGTGGGAAGTATACATACAAAGATGGATTGTCCCTCCTTGCATCTTTGTAGGAAGGCATCTTGTAGTCTCTCTTCCACCCTACGTAGGGCAAGCCTTGCTTCAGGGGTTAACTGTCTGAGGGAATCCAAGGCTGGATATCCATTTAAGAGATCATTCAAGGGCTTTAAATCATAATTAGGGAACTTAATAAAACACCTCATCCATTTTATTTCTCCTAGCAACTTTTGAAAATCATTTAAGGTTTTTAAATTATCTTTTCTTAACTCTAATTCTTGTGGAATAATATGATCTCCTATAATCTTTGTGCCCAAATAATTCACCATTTTTCCTTTTTGAATCTTCTCAGGAGCCACAAGCAATCCCTTATTCTCCAATAAAAACAATAATCTCATAAATGCCTTTTCTAACAATTTTTCTTCCTTGGCAGCTAACAGCACATCATCCATATAATGAAAACATCTTAGGATGGGGAATTCCCTTCTTAATGGCTCAATGGTCTGTCCTACATAGAACTGACACATAGTGGGGCTATTGGCCATTCCCTGGGGCAACACAACCCATTCAAATCTCTGATCGTGCTCTTCATGATTTAAAGATGGGACAGTAAAGGCAAACCATTTACAATCCTCCGTATGGAAAGGGATAGAGAAAAATCAATCTTTTATATCTATTGCAATAACATGCCAAGACGCTGGTAAGGCAGAAAGTAACAGCAGCCCTCGCTGTACAGGGCCCATTGCTTGCATTTGGCTATTTATGTGTCCCAAAGCAAGCTGTTCAGTGACTAGGGTTTTTGCTGCACTCAATTTCTCGGAGGAAAGTGGCCACTGAGGAACCCACATAGGCTCCTCCGTCTTCCATGTAATGGGAATACCTCCCTCAGCGGCCCCTAGGAAAAACCCAACCCTTGCCTCGGGTGTCTCTGGTGTGCTTGAACGGGCCGCCTATTTCCTTGTAAATGTTTTCCTAGCCCGAAACTTGGATGGCATCCCAAGTCCCTCATCATTTGTTCAGAGGCGGCTGAAAATTTATTGCTTAGCTTAAAGTCCATATCGTTGAGCAAGTCCCTCCCCCACAAGGAGACGGGAAGATCCAGGACATAGGGCTGCATAGTTCCGGAATGACCCTCCTCATCTTTCCAATGTAGGTGTCTAGCACTCACATCCAGAGCCTTAGCATACTCTAGCCCCTGTAAGGTTTGAGAGGAGGCCTGTATAGGCCAACCCGATGGCCAGTCCTTTTTTGCTATAATGCTTTTGTCTGTCCCTATGTCTAGCAGGCCAAGAATCCTTTTTCCATCCACATTAAGTGTTAGGACTGGTCTTTGATTTAATCCCAAGGACAAAAAGGTCAGATCTGTTCCTGTAGAGCCACAACATTCCTTTCCTCTTTCATTAGGCCGTACTGGAAACAGCTCATGTAGGCTGGGCAGAAGCAGAAGCTGGGCAATCCTGTCTCCCGGGGAGATAGCTACTACCCCTCTAGGTGACTCTACCATTATCTTTATTGTACCAGTATAGTCAGGGTCGATTAACCCAGGATGTACCTTAAGACCCTTTAAAATAGTGGATGATCTTCCCAGGAGGAGACCCACCATGCCTGGGTTCAAGGGTCCTTGGAGGTCTGATTCTATTAATTATACCCCCATTTGAGGGGTCAGTACGAGTCCGGAGGTGGAACAGAGGTCCAGTCCCGCCGCACCTGCAGTGGCCCTGCGAGGTTTTTGGGGTGCTGGAAGGTCGGCCACTGTTCTAGGCTCATCTCCCTCAGATTGGGATTTTCTGTTGTTGAGTTCTCCATGGCCCCATATATTTGTGGGCCCTGAGGCTTGGGGCCCAGTCTCCCGTTTTTTGGCATTGACATATATGGGATGACATGACAGTTAATGTCCCTAACAGACCTGCACTCATTTGCCCAGTGCCTCCCTTTTTTACATTTTGGGCATAATCCTGGCACGGTGTGTTGAGCACCTTTAAAGTTTAAAGCATCCTTATTCCTTGGCTGGTCTCTCTGTGGGCAATTATGCTTCATATGCCCCGCTTTACCACAATGGAAGCAAGTTCCGGGGTGGCCGCCTCGCCTGCTTAATTTGATGACGGCGGCTGCAAGCCCCTCATTAGTCAGGGGGCTGCCTATTTCCCTGCAGGCCCTCATCCATTCCTCAAGTCTCCTATGCCTAAGTGGAGTAATAGCCACCCTGAATTCTTTGGTACATTGCTCAAATACAAGTTGCTTTACTAGCGGCATGGCAGTATCAGTATCACCAAAGATTTTTTCTGCCGCCTCCACCAACCTGGCCACAAAATCAGAAAAAGGTTCAGAGCACCCTTGTAAGATTTTTGTCAAGTTGCCAGTCGTTTCCCCTTTATTGGAGAGAGCCTTCCATGCCCTATTGGCGATCTGATTAATCTGGTTATACACCAATGGTGGATAAGCATTTTGTTGAGTGGCGTATTGACCCATGCCTAGGAGCATTTCCACATCCCAAGCAGCCTGGAGCCCTCCGGCCACAGAATTAGCCATGCTCTGAGTAGATGCAAATTCATTGAGATAGGCTTTCCAATCTAGATATTGACCGGGTGACAAGCATGCCTTTGCAAGATTCCGCCAATCAGCCGGTGTCATGGAAAATCTATGTAGGGTCTCTAACTGAGCAACTATAAAGGATGCTGTGACCCCGTAGGTTCTGACTGACTCAGCCAAGGATTTTACAATTTTAAAATCCAGCATTTCATGAAACCTGTTCCCTTGTGGGTCCTGGAAGATCGGATAGGCCAGGGGCATCTCTGTTCTAACCTGTCTCCAAACTTCTGAGTTGAAGCAAGCTCCTCCTGAATTAACTGCAGCCTCCGGATAGGGAGCGGGAGCCGAAGGGACTCTCAGTCCTTGGGTAAAGTTGGCTAACTTTCTTTCTTCCTAGCTGTAATTTAGCAAGCAATCTTCAGGCAGACTGTAAAGGTGCTTTATGGGGGGCCTCCCGCTCCTCTTCCGACTCAGACTCTTTGGTGGAGGTAGGGGCGGCAGAACTATTAATATCCTCCAAGTCTGACAGGCCAGTGTATAATCCATTCCCTTCTTTCTTCTGTTTTAGTTTTATTTTTAGATCCGGGGTATGACCTATGGGAAAGGCGGCTTCAACTGAGGCAGCCGACTCTGACCTCTCCTCCTGTAAAAGGTCTAGGGCCGCCTGACCGTTCTTTATGACTTTAGTGCATTTTTGATTGGCAAGGCACCCGTGAACTAACTTCCAAACAGGCCGAACCCCGGGAGCAAGGACACCATGCTTTGTGGCAACATCTAAATCTTTGCCTAATTTCTCCCATGACGAGAATGTCAAGCTGCCAGATATGGCAAACCAGGGTGCCACAGTGTCACACTCCGTCAGGAATCTTTCCAAAGTACTTTTCTTAAGTTCAAGGTTTTTTGAATGCAGCAACTCATTGAGTGCCAAAAAAATTGGGTGGGTGGGATGTTGAATTACCCATGTTTTTAGCAAGGTCGATTCCTGGACTGACCTGCCCTAGTACAATCCTTACAACAAACAGTGAAAAAGAAAACCCAAAAAATAAAATTGAATACCACTTAAAGGGCCAAGAAAAAATAATACCCTTTGTTTCACTTTTACTCTGTCCGCTTTGACGCGGCTCTAGTACTTTCATTTTTGTCCTGTCCACTTTGATGTGGCTCTACTGTCCATTCCCCCCCTATCTATGGGCGAGAACAATAAATCCTGCTCTTAAGGCGGGTCCCCGACTTACCTGGGGACTTACCAGTGCACCCCCTGACCGCTGCAAATTCTGAGTTCCATAGAATCTTCTTCATACGAGTTTCCCGTATGGGCCACCAGTTGTCACGACCACCTCGACCAGCAAGGAAAACGCAACTCAGGAACCCTTCTTGCAGACAGTTTATTCAGGACCTTGAAGAACAGTGGAAAGGCAGCCGCGGGAGAAACCCCTCCTGCTCCCTAAATAGCCAAGGCCAGCCAACCCTGAATGGCCACATATGCATAAGCCATTGGTACAACAGTGCGCATAAGCAATCTGATGATCATGGTGTGACCCTGGCGGGATAGGAACACACCAAATAAAGAGTTGTTTGTTACTGAGAGCACTCACCATCAGGATGGTGGAAGGCAGAAGCCAGCACCATCTTGAAAACGCGGTGTGGCGCAGTTCTCCACACTAGACAAATTAACTAAAGGTAGAGAATTAATACCCAAATTGATAAAATTACAGATGGAAGGGGACATCACAAAAGGCACTGAGGAAATTTGGAGAAACATGAGGTATACTTTAAAAAATGTATTCAACCAAATTGGAAAGCTAAAATAAATGGAAATATTTCTTTATATATGCAACCTACTGACGCTAAATCAAAATCAGATGAGCAATGTAACAGACTCATAAATCTTGTTGAAATTGATGTAGTAATTAAAAACCCCAGTCCCCACAAAAGGCCCAGAGCTTAACAGACTTCAACAGACTTTCAAAAAATTGATGTCAATACTCTTCATATTATTCTTCCAAATAGAAACAAAAGAAATAGTGACTAATTCCTCATACAAATCTGACATAACACTAATACCCAAACCACACGAAGACCCAACAAAAAAAGGAAAATTATAGATCAATTTTTCCTTATGAAAAGATGAGAAACTTTTCCAAAATAGCAGCAAACAAAATTGAAGAACATATTGAAAAGATTATCCAACATGATCAAGTAGGCTTCATCACAGAAATTCAGGGATATTACAACAAATTAAAATTAATGAGTGTAATCTACTACATAAACATAGCAAATGACAATAACCTCAGATTTATTTGATTAGAAGCAGAAAGTGCCTTTAATGAAATCCAACATCCCTTCATGATAAAAGTGCTCGAGAGACTAGGGATATACCTAAACCCAATAAATGTCACTTATAGCAACCACCAGCCAATATCAACCTAAAAGGAGAGAAACTCAGAACATTTTGACTAAAATCAAACCAAGACAAGGTTGTCCACTCCCTAGTTACCTGTTTCCCCATCCAGATTGTTAAAACCTATTATGTAGCAGTAGCTTGTATGGTACAGAAATGTCATGAAATCTAGGAGATATTTTCACAGAGGACCAAGTGGAATATGTTTTCCTCATATCAAATAAGTTGATTGGTTATTCAAAAAAATGATTTTTGGGCTTTTGCTAAATTTTTGGGCCAAATTGATAATAATGTTTTCCATCTGATTTGTTGTTGCCACTTGAACAAGTACTATCTTTTATATTTCATGAACTTGTGAAGAAAGATGCTATGCTGGTTTCTACTGATGGTACCTCCAAAGAAACAGCTGCTTGTGTTGTTAATGGCAAAGGTTATCTAGTGCAAACTGCTCCAGGCTCAGCTCTGATTGTAGAGTTACTAACTATAGGTGTGGTCTCCCAACTTTTTGTAAATAGTTCATTAATTTGTATATTGATAGTCATTGTATATTTAAAGCTCTTCAAATAATAGAGAAAGTTCCACATATTGAAACTAATAATTGACAAGTTAATATACTGTTCCAGCAAATTCAAAAGTAAATTGCCATGTTTTGTGGGTTATATAAGGGTTCCTTCTAGCCTTCCTTGCCTGCTGACAGTAATGAGTCAGCTAATCAATTAAGGGTGGTCACTTTATCCCAGGTATAATTAGCTCAACATCATCAGAACAGAAGATGTTTAACCTTATCAGGCAAAAACTGTTCATCAGAGTGTTAAGCCATGTGATGTTTGCTCAGAGTTTCTGCCTGGACCTTGCTTGGGAGTAAGCCCCTGAAGCCTCCTTCCTAATCATGTATGGAAAATGGATATTACTCATATTGCAGAATTTGGTAAATTAAAATATGTGCATGTGGCAGTCAATACATGTTCAGGATTCTTCATGGCCAAGTACAAACTGAAGAAGTCATTGATCATATGATAACTTGTGTTTCATATATGGGAATTCCTAAAGTGATGTAAATGCATAATGTATAAAGACATATCAGAAAAGCATTTCAGCAATTTTGTTCGCAATGGAAAATTGAACAAGAAAAAGGCATTCCTTTTAATGCTGAAGGAGAAGAAATAGTCAAACAAGCCCATGGCCCTTGGAAAGGACAACTTCAAAATATAAGGGAGAGTTTTACCCCAGTCACTGTATAATTCATCGAATCAAGCCCTCTTCATTTTAAATTTTTGGAATGTAGATGCCAATGAGCAATCTGCCATGGAGAGATTCTCACATGACACTCATGTGACTTTTGCTGAAGTCAAATGGAAATTTCCTACCACTGGATTATTTAAAGGATCTGGTCCTATTTGAATATGGGGACAGTGATGTGGAAGTCCTGTGTCAATAAAGCACTGCTGGCCAATAGGAATCTAGATAGGTGGGACTAGCAGTCCAGGAGGACTCTGGGAAGGAGAAACACAGAGAGTCAAGATGTAACGCCATGGGGTAGGAAGCCTGGACCTATTCTCCGGTAAGAGAAATACGTAGATTAACAATTATGGGGTAATTACTTAAGTCAGAGCTAGCCAGTAAGAAACAAGCAAGGCCAACAGCTTCATAATTAATATAGCCTCCTGTGTGTTTATTTGGGACTGATGTGGCTCTGGAACCAGGCTGGCAGGAAGGCTTCACTCGAGGAAAAGGTTTCCCTTTACATAATGATGATCAGGAGTGGGATGATGAATTTCCACGTAGAATGACAAAAGCTTTAAAGGAATTTTAGAAACAGAAGAATGGAGAGAAGCACAGATTTTTGGTAGCAGCATTTTCTCAGGTGGGCTCCGTTTTGCTAGCGGCAAGCAGACACTCGTGGCTTGCTTAAAACAGTCATTCTGACTTGGCATTAAAAAAACAAAAACACAGCAAGGTTCTTTTAAGAGGCTTTGCTAACGATTTAAAAGTTGTACTTACAGCTGGAAGTGGCAGTGACCACATCTCCAAGCCAGCAATTGGAGTCACGCTTATGCCCGTCATCTTGGAAAAAACGGCCATTTAAAACAGCTGCGGTTTTACAGATAAGACACGTGGCCAGAAAAACGTAAAGATTTACAGTAAAGTCAGACTTGGATGAAGAAAAACTTCTAAAGGTTTACAGTGTGTTTAAAAATATACATAGGATTGAGAGAGAAAAAGAAACGGCATACAGCCGGCTGTGATGGCGCACGCTGGTAGGAATTGCTCCAGAGGCAGAGGCAGGCAGGTTTCTAAAGAGAAACCCTGTCTCAGTGAAAAAGAAATAAAAGTAAAAGAAATAGAATAATAATAGATAAATAAATACACCATGTAAAGATGGAAAATACACAGAGAGTCTGGATACTGTACGCTATTATGTTTTTCAGGTTTTTGATTGCTCAGGAAGGAACAACTGCTAAAGTACACTTGATTATAAATGCTGCTGAATTAATTCAAATTATATCTTTTGAAAGTGCCTTGACTTCAAAATTTAAGTATAAGAATATGTTACTTGGGAAAGGAGTTTTTATTTATGTTTCTACAGAAAATGAAAAGCTGAGGATTCCTTCCAGGCTTCTGTGGTTTGATGAACCAAGACCCCCGGAAGCAGTGGGCCAGGTGTTCCAACAATTGAAATAGCTAAGATGATGCAGTCTTCACAGACCCCGAAAATAAGAACTCATACGGGTTTCTGAGTTTTGTCATGATCCCCAAGGTATGAACAGCGCCCCCTTCCAGCATGAAGCAGTTTGGAATGAGCGACATCCTAATTCGCATCTTGTTTATAAATCTTTGTTTACATTTAAATGAGATTGTTTATAATTGGTTAATGATCACAACCAATCTCCTTTTAATGGTAAAAAGGGGAATTATGGTATGGGTATGGTTTTTTAATTATTGATACAAATTCAAGGTCAATTTTGTGATATGTATATTTCTCCTCTTGATTAAGTATTGTGCTTATACTGATGTTTTAAAATGTAATGCATAATTGAATACAGACTATAGATAGTTACTTATAATAGAATTTATAGTTAGGTAAGTTAAGCTTTCTAGATATACAGAAATATCTTTGAGATAGATAAACAGTCTTCAAGCCTCTCAAAGACCTTCAGAAAATGGCATTTAAAATGGTTTAGGGTTTTTCTTGACAGTGAGAAATATCTGCTCCTGGCAGCACGAATTACGTCTGAGAGGAAGATGGGCATCGAAGAAACTTGTTATGGAGTTTGCTTTCAACATGGCAAGATTAGCCATTTGGGCAAGAAACTACTCTTGCCTGTACTGCTTGACTGTTGTTGTATAATCTGGACATGCAGGACCCACAGGAAAGTGACTGCTGGACTCAGTCTTACAGGGTTCCTACTTCATGGAAGAGTCTACAAGACTTTCTGCAGGACAAAGAAAAATGACTGAGAGACTGCCAATGCAGATGGACAGTTTGAAATTTCCTGCTTTGCTGAGAAATCTTCTAGACACATTGTGGCCTATGGGCTGAAGATGGATGCCACAACGTTACAGAGGAATTTCAGGTGACTGTCCAGGCAGTAAGATGTCTCTGTCAATCCTAGTGTTCATATATTATCCTTCTGTGGTCTTTGATGGAGTTGAAGACAGATAGTTATAATTATAGTTTTTCTTACTTATGATAAAAGATAAGCTACATATAGGACTTTGGACTCACAAGAATGAGATAGATGATATTTTCTTTAAATCTTGCTAAATGTTGATAGACAAAATGTTGTAACTGTGTTCTTACTTGATAACTTCTGTTATATATAATTTGACTATGTTAAAGTTAAGACCTTTCTTTTTGTTTAGACAGAAAAAAGGAGATGATGTTGAAGTCCTGTGTCAATAAAGCACTGCTGGCCAATAGGAATCTAGATAGGTGGGACTAGCAGTCCAGGAGGACTCTGGGAAGGAGAAACACAGAGAGTCAAGATGAAACACCATGGGGTAGGAAGCCTGGAACTATTCTCCGGTAAGAGAAATACTTAGACTAACAATTATGGGTAATTACTTAAGTCAGAGCTAGCCAGTAAGAAACAAGCAAGGCCAACAGCTTCATAATTAATATAGCCTCCTGTGTGTTTATTTGGGACTGATGTGGCTCTGGAACCAGGCTGGCAGGAAGGCTTCACTCGAGGAAAAGGTTTCCCTTTACAGGACAGGAGTGTGTGTGTACTTTTTCACAGAAATAAAATGAAGCTTGATGGCTGACTGAATCCTTGGTGCATTGTGGGGAACAGAGGAATGCTAACCGTGATGACATAGTAGCTGCACAGGCTCTTCCAGAAGAGCCTAAGTGAGATTTGCTAAACCTGTGTTTCTGAACCTCTGATTTCTTCATTCTGCAGTCTGAGAAGGGAAGGAGATTATGATGGCGGCTAATCATTCCCACCGTCTACATTAACTTGCTGCGCTAACTTCTTAGACCTCTGTGAGTTTTAATTACTCTGATCAAGCTAAGGTCTGAATGTTTAGTAGTTTATATACACTATGTCTTGGGACACAGCACTCAATTTTGCCAGTTGAAACTTATTTCTGCTGTTGAAATAAAAACCCTGAAAAACAGGTGCCTCAGAGACTTCCCTTCTGAGCAAGAGACTCATTGGGGCAATTGAACACTATTGTGGAGTACAGGTGCAGCCAAAGCCTCTCCTCAGTATAATAAAACAAATTGTGGGTACTACAGAATAGATTCCCCCAAACTGATGGGAGGAATGGGACAAAAGCTTTGCTGCTGGCATTCAGTACCCAAGGACTATAGCTGCTCAAACATATCTTTGGAAGTCTGAAGAAGCAATACATTGGACTTTAAGAGAGGACAAAAGGAAAAGCTCAAAATTGTGGAATTACTCATTCTTAACCCACCACAAGAAATTCCATTATCCTTTGATTGTATCAGAATTATGAGATTTGTAATCTAGACAACTATGTGACCATTGTTAACAATATTACTGGAAGTATATTATTGACCTGTTAAAATTTGCAGCCTTTGCTGTGCTTTGTAAGTGATAATGGATGGAAAAAAGTTGGAGCTCATTTAGAAAGGGATTTCACATGATGCTAATGAGTCTTTAGGTATGATAAAAGGCAGATTTAGATTTTGATGCACCTAAAACTGCTAGAGATATCATAGACCAATTTAAAAAGGTCATTTCATCTTAGCCTCTTTATTCCTTTATTAGGAAACATGCAGTAGCAGGAGCACACACATTGGTTGGAGTTGTCAAGTTCCTTGTGAATTCTCAATGAAAGGTTGTCTCAGAAGTGCATGGCATCAACCTATGCCCTCTCCCTTGTCACTTATTTACAGAGGCATAGTTAATGATGAGTAAGATCTTTTGGCCTCCAGTCAACCTAAGTCAGGGCATACTGTGTAGAATGTGTGTATCAATGACGGGTAAGACTAGAAGGTGGTAGAAGACAACCTAAGGCAGACAGAGTCATCTGTCTTGTAGCAGAAGCACAGGCATTAAGGGATTAAGAAGGGGGAACTGTCAAAGCTCATAGAGGTGACTCCATTTCATCTTAACTTAAGGTCAGAGAGTTCAAATCTATCCTTGCTCTTTTAGGGATAAAGTCCTAAGACCTAAAGGTCTAAGGTGTGGCTACTAAAAGATGTTTGGCTTAAGGTGTGGAATTCTCACCTAGATAACAGAATACTTGATCTAAGGTTGCTACATGTGTTAATCCCCAAGGATATATACAAATAGGTTCCATCTAAGGAGTGGTTACTACATATTTTGAGAACGAAGGAAGTAATTATGTCTGTTTGTTCATTGAATCATGGTAAAGAAGTCTTTTGCCTTTTCCCCGTTTTATTTTTTTTTTTGGTTGGGGCTATAATAACTTTGAGAATAAACTTAAAGTAGTTCCCTGTATTCACCAGATGCCGTCCTGATTCTATCTTCTGTCTCTAGCATGTTTCTTTTCTCAAACCACATTCTCCCTATCAGGTACAGACCACTAAGAATGCTCATGAATGGAAGACTACCTTGTGAGGAAAGAACAAAAATGTACCTGTCAGCATATAAATTCTTTGGAAGTATAAGCCTACCAATGCAGAGATCTCAGTCCACTTGTTTCCAAATCAGTGAACAAAACTCTTCTGTGATTTAATCCACCCTGTCTAGATGTTCTATTGGGGAGGAAGGGGTTCCCTTGACTTACATTTCACATCATAGTCTATCACTGAAGGAAGTCATGGCAGGAAATCTAACAGGGCAGGCATCTGGAGTCAGGAGATGATACAGAGGCCATAGAGAGGTGCTGATTACTGGCTTGCTCCCCATGGCTTGTTCATCCTGTTTTCTTATTGAACTCAGAAATATCATACAAAGGATGACCACCCCCACCCATGATGGGCTGGGGCTTCTCCATCAATCAGTAATTAAGAAAAAGTCTCTACAGACTTGTCTACACTCCTATCTCATGGGGGCATTTTCTAAGTTGGAGTTTCCTCCTCTCTGATGATTCAATCCTGTGTCAAGTTGACATAATTATCTAGAACCATACTCTTTATCATGTTTACTGTTAACTTTAACTTGACTAGAAATTTTAGTCTATATTTGTATATGTTCTTGGATTGTCATGTAGAATCAACAGAGTTGATATTTGAGTCACTCTTAAATATTTAATACTAAGAATTTCATAGAAAACACATCCAGAATCTATTACACTAACAAAGACTGTATTTGACTTAATAAATTTTCTAATTTTTGTTTAAAACTTTTAAAGATCAATTTTGTTGATACAATTGTATAATATGTCCAATTGAAAACACTATAAGATTTTTTATTGTTTTCATAAAAGTAACATTTTGTTTTATCTAACGCTATTGTATTTTGTAATATTTTAATATTTTCTCTTAGAACCCTGGTTATTTCTAATGAGAGACAGAAGTGAAGTAGATCTGAATGGGAAGAGAGGTAAAGAAGAATAGTATAAAAGGAATCCAAAATCAGGTTATTTCATCTATTTTGTAAAATAGAAAACTATTATTTTGGAATTATTATATCACCAAGCACACACACACACACACACACACACACACACACACACGCACACGCACACACACATATATAAAGTATATTTTCATGCAAAATTTTTAAGTGTAGTAAGAGTAGTTCTTAATAGCAAAATATAGAAACAAGAGAAAATTACCATGAAAGGATGAATGAAAAAGTATAAAAATATGTCAATGCATTTAATCTCATTTAATATTAAAAAACATAAAGTATGACTATATGCTGCAACATGAATGAACCTCACAAAATATCACGATTAATAAAAGATGCCAAAAAGAAAAGGTCATATATTACATTATTCCTTTTATATGAAATATTTAGAATAAGCAAATCCCTGAGATGGTAGGGAAAAGCAAGTATTTCCTGGAGAACCAAAGAGGAAATACATAAGGGCCAGATAAAACACAGGCCATCTAACAGTGAACTTCTTCAAAATGGTCTTTATAGATAGTAGTGAAGATTGTAAAAGACAGTGCATGTACTAAAGTACAGGGTACATTTCAAAAGTATGTATTTTAGAATATGTAAATTATATCATCATTAAGAAATCCATAATACTGCTTGCTTTATTCTCATAATTGGACTGAAATTTGAGTGAAGCATCATTATTTTCCTACATTATGATTTTTCTCATACCTTGAGTATTAGCTTTGTGATTAATAACACTACATACTGATTCTTCACAAGCATCTACTTGCATAAGCTTTCAGGGTCACAAAGTCAGTTCTGTTAATTTCTCTTTGAGTAAAAAGTTGACTTTCTAACATTAGCAAATCTTACCTTAGTTATTAAGTAATATCTAAATTAACAAACCAAAAGCATAATTTCATGGAATATTATCAAGAAAGAAAAATTATAAATATATAGATAAAAATAGAAAAAATCATCTACCATGATCAAGTATGCTTCATCCCAGTGGTGCAGGGAAGGTTCAACACTACCACCATATAAATAAAGTGAAAGACAAAAACCATATAATCACTGGGCCCTGTTGGTGCATGCATTTAATCCCAGCACTCGTGAAGCAGAGGCGGGCTGATCTCTGTGAGTTCGAGGCCAGCCTGGTCTACAGAGCAAGTTCCAGGACAGCCTCTAAAACAATACAGAGAAGCACTGTCTTAAAAAAACAAAACAAACATGTGATCATCTCATTAGATGTTGAAAAAAAATCTTCCAAATATCCAATACCCCTTCATGATAAAGATATTGAAGAAGTCAGTGATAACAGGAACATAGCTAAACAGGATAAGAGCAACATACAGCAAGCTAATAGCCAACAGCAAATTAAATGGAAAGAAACTCAAAACCATTCCATTAAAATCAGGAACAAGACAAGGCTGTCCACTATCTCCCTATCTATTCAACATAGTATTCAAAGTTCTAGCTAAAGCAATCAGAAGATCAATGGGATACAAATTGGAAAGGAAAAAATTAAACTTTCACTATTTGCAGACGATATGATAGCATACATAAATGACCTCAAAAATTCTGCCAGGGAACTTCTACGACTGACAAATACCTTCAGTAATGTTGCCAGATACAATATCAACTCAAAAAATCAGTACCTGTCCTATATACAAATGATAAAAGGGCTGAGAAAGAAAACAGTAATATTGCCCTTTACAATAGCCACAAACAAAATAAAATATCTTGGGGTAATGCTAATCAAAGAAGTGAAAGACCTGTATGACAAGGACTTTAAGGCTTTGAAGCAAGAAACTGAGGAAGACACCAGAAAATGTAAAAATCTCCCATGCTCTAGGGAAGATTAATATAATGAAAATGGCAATCTTACCAAAAGCAATCCTCAGATTCAATCCAGTTCTCATCAAAGTCACCAAATAATTCTTCACAGACCTTGAAAGAACAATATTCAACTTCATATGGAAAAACAAAAAATCCTGGAAAGAGAAAACAATACTGTATAACAAAGGAACTTTTGGAGGCATCACCATCCCTGACTTCAAACTCTCTACAGAGCTATAGTAATGAAAACAGCTCGGTGTTAACATAAAAACTGACAGGTGGATGAATGGAACCAAATTGAAGACCCTAATATTAATCCACACACCTGTGAACAAATGATTTTTGACAAAGACACTAAAATTATACATTGGAAAAAGGAAGCATTTTCAACAAATGGTGTTGATATAACTTGATGTTCTCATGTAGAAGAATACAAATTGATCCATATCTATTGCATGCACAAAGGTGAAGTCCAAATGAATCAAATGCCTCAATATAAATCTAGCTACACTGAGCCTCAAAGAAGAGAAAATGGGAAATACCCTTGAACTCTTGGGCACAGGAATACACACCTAAATATAATGCCAGTAACATGGGCACTGAGAACAACAGTTAATAAATAGGACCCCCTGAAACTGAGCAACTTCTGTAAGACGAAATGGCAGCCTATGGAATGGGAAAAGAGCTTCACCAACCCCATATCTGACAGAGGATATATAAGAACTCAAAAGACTAGACATCAAAATACCAAGTAATTCAATTAAAAATGGGGTACATATCTAAACAAAGAATTTTCAACAGAAAAATCTCAAATGGCCAAAAGACACTTAAGGCATTGTTCAACATCTTTAGCCATAAGGGAAAGCAATCCCATCAACTCTGAGGTACGATCTTATACCTTTCAGAATGACTAAGATCTAAAACACCAATGACAGCTTATTCTAAATATGATGCAAAGTAAGGGGGACATTCCTCCATTGACTATAGGAGTGCAAACTTTAAAGCCACTTTGGAAATCAGTATGGTGGTTTCTCAGAAAATTGGTAATTAATCTACCTCAAGGCCCAGCAATATATCCAAAAGATGCATATCCCAGAAGATGCACAATCATACTACAAGAATATTAGCTCAACTGTACTCATAGCAGCATTATTTGTAATATCCATAACCTAGAAACAACCTAGATGCCACTCACCTGAAGAATGGATAAAGAAAATGAAATATTTAGTTCTGTACCCCACCTTTTAATTGGATCCTCTGGTGTTTTGGAGACTTGTTTCTTGAGTTCTTTGTAAATTTTGGAGATTAGCCCTCTGTCAGATGTAGGGTTAGTGAATATCTTTTCCCATTTTGTGGACTGCCTTTTTGTCTTGTTGACTGTATCCTTTGCCTTACAGAAGCGTTTTAGTTTCAGGAAGTCCCATTTGTTAATTGTCGATCTCAGTGTCTGTGCCATTGGTGTTATGTTTAGGAAGTGGTCTCCTGTACCAACTCGTTGAAGAGTATCTCCCAGTTTCTCTTCTAAAAGTTTCAGTGTGGCTGGATTTATGTTGAGATCTTTGATCCATTTGGACTTAAGTTTTGTACAAGGCGATAAACATGGATCTATCTGCAGTCTTCTGCATACCAGTACCCAGTTATGCCAGCACCATTTGCTGAAGATGCTTTCTTTTTTCCATTGTACAGTTTGGCAAGCTAAGCAATAGTGGAGAGACCACCTCGAATGCCCATTCCTGATAATGAACTTGATGTCTGTAACCATCCGGGAGCCTTCATCCAGAGATTAATGGAAGCAGAGGCAAACACACAATTAAGCACTGAACTGAACCCAAGGAACCCAGTGACAGAGAGAGGAGTGATGAGCAAATTGGGAAAGAATGGGCTGGGAAAACCCGCAGTGACAGCTGATCTGAACAGGGGAGAGCTCTTGGACCCCAGACTGACAGCGGGGAGGCCAGCATGGGACTGTTCTGGACTCCCCAAATGTGAGTGTCAGCGAGAAAGCCTGGGCTACCTATGTGGCCCTGAGCTGTGGATCAGTGTATATCCCTGGAATACAAACAGTCATCGTGTGCCCATAGCACAAAGAGGGATGCTCTCCCAGCCTGGACTCTTAGGGGAGTGCCTGGACCCTACCCAGAGTGAAATGACAGACTCTAGATATCCCCTATGTGGAAGGATTTGGCAATAGGGTGGGAGGCAGGGGGAAGGGGAGTGTGGGAGGAGGGGAGGGAGAGGGAACTGGAATTGACATGTAAAACAAGCTATTTAAAATTAAAATAAAAAATGATAAAAGAAAAAAAAGAAAATGAAATAAATTTACACAATAGAATATTACTCAGCGATTAAAACAAACAAGCAAACAAAAATAACATCCTGAAATCTGCAGACAAATGGATGGAACAAGTAAAAGCCTTGATGAGTGAGGTAGCCCAGACCCAGAAAGACAATCACAGTATGTACTTACTCATAAGAAGATAATAGCAATGGCAATTCTTATAAAGAAAAGCATTAGTTTAGTCCATTATCATCATGACTGCATCGTGGCATGCAGCCTAGAGAGGGAGCTGAGAGTTCTACATAGGGTTCTGCAGGCAGGAGGAAGAGACGGACACAGAAAGATTTACTTGAGCATTTGAGATATCAAAAGCTGCCTCCCCACCTGTGACACATGTCTGTCAATAAAGCTACACCTCCTAATAGTGTCACTCCCTAAGACCAGGCATTCAAACACATGAGTATATGAGGACCATTCCTATTCAAACCACCACACTGTCTCTGTGAATTCTCATCATTTCTTGAGCAACCCTGTATTTCTGAAAATAATTTTTTTAATTTTTTAAATTTTCACCAATACTTATTAAATGTTTTAGAATTTCATACACACATAGTATGATTTTTTTATTTAGTTTGTTCCCTATTTACTCTCTTCTAATTTCTCTGCTATCTAGCCTAGTGCTATGCTTTCTTAATTCTATGTGTTCTTTTAAAAACACATTGAGTACAGCTAGCGCTCCCAGTATGTACATGGTTATAGGCACATCTCCTAGAGCCTGTGTAGCTTTCAAGGTGTTGTATCCCTGGAGAAAACTGTCCTCTTTCAGGCACTCTCCATTGTCAATAACTCCTCACTTGGCAGGAAGAAGAGATTCTTAACCACCTCCCTTTACACTTACATTTTCCTGGATTGGTCCTGGGCAAGTCTTATAGATGCAAGTCACAGTCTCTGAGAGTTCACATAAGCTATATTATGTCTAGAAAACACTGTTTAGGTTTGATCTTGAGCTATCACCTCTGATTTTTATGATCTTTCTTCCCCCTCTTCCAAATGAAGACAAGTTCATTTGTAAATCGTATATCAAGTGGTCCTTGGATTCATGAAGGAAATCTTGTAGACCATATAGAATAAATAATGGTAACAGCAAATCTACTTACGTAGCTATCCCCTATCAGGTAAATCATTCATCACTGCTTAGAAAAGTCAGTTATGCTAGAGAGAGAGAGAGAGAGAGAGAGAGAGAGAGAGAGAGAGAGACAGAGAGAGAGAGAGAGAGAGAGAGAGAGAGAGAGAGAGAGAGAGAGAGCTCACTTGCATTTATTTAGAATTGGGTGCACATGTGCCTATAGCTAGCCTGCTTTTGAAGACTAGCAGTCAACTTACTAGAATTTCCCTTTCTGTTATGTAGGTTCTGGAAGTGGAACTTTCGTAGATAGGTGCTGAACCATCTTTATATACCACTAAATAAATTCTTAAGAGAAAATGCTAATCTATTTTCATGTTTTATCATTAAATAATTTATTAAACTTACAATAAATGACTACAAACTTTTTACACAACCCCGCCCAAAAAAGCTGTGTATTTTCACATGAGTCAAAATGAAGAGAGAGAGAGAGAAAGGAAGAAAAGAAGGAAGAAAGGGAGGGAGGAAGGATGGAAGGATGGAAGGAAGGAAGAAAGAAAGGATGGAAACAAAGAAGGAAGTAAGGAAGTAAGGAAATTAGAAGCAAGAAGCAAAGTAAATAATAAGAAAGAAGTCAACACAATTTCAGAAAGACGCCAGAAACAAATGGAATAAACTTGAAGAAAAAAATCCATTCAAATGTCTGCTTAATGTTTTAAAACAAATTTAGTTTGTATTATTTCTCCTCATTGAAACATATTTACTTTGTTGCATTATTTCAAAGTGTAGTTTAAATGATTTTCCATTATACTAAATTATTTACAAATTAAGAACTTATTCAATATTCTTTTTTTGTGTTAATGTCAGAAGGTGATTTGAATACCCCATGTTTTTTGGGTTTGAGCTGGCAGCCAGCAGTTGAAATTGACATGTGAAAGTTCTAAGTCCCAGATGCTAGCTGCCAACTGCCTTTTTGTTCTTGTTTCCTTGGAAACCAAGGTTAGTTTCATGGAAACAAGGTAAGTGAAACTTGTAAAGCAGAGAAGTGGAATGCTCCTTTGTCATGTTTGGCTCATTGGCTGAGACTTCTAAGTGCAGCTTTCCAAAGTAGAGTAAAGTGGGGGGGGGGGGAGTGTTGCTGCATACAATGCTCACAGCAAAATACCAGTAAATGTATAGGGAGCAATCATACTTAAGTTTATTGTGGAGCCCAAATTCAATATTAAATATAAAAGTGAAAGAATCAAAACTTTCATCAAGCAAAACTCTGCTCAGGTCCATGACAGCTAACACATCTAACAAGATGCTTTTAGGCCTTCAGTATTGCCAAAGAGGCTATTATGGGGTGATTGCCTGGGTCAGAAGTCCTCCCATGCGGCCTACTTTCAATTTGAGACACTGGATCCTCCTGCAGTAGTTTTCTGGGTCTGGGGATACATGGAGATAAAGAAAAGGAGAGGTAAAAAACAAAACAGTTAGAATTTTGCGAACATCTTCCAGGTCTTTTGATGTCCAGCTTGTCCCTTCTGACCCTATAAAAACCAGCCAATTGTAGGGAAGAGGCCTCCAAGAAAATACTGACAGAAAATGAGAGATCCAGACAAACAATGGAAGCCCAAGTCACCCCAGCCACAAATACACTTTCTTTTGGTCCATATTACTAACTACTATCTTTGTGACTATCACAGGACATTTTATAAGATATAAAACTTCCAGCATTTAAATGAATCCTGTTTTAAATAATACATTCAATTTGTCCAGGATCTGCACAAAAGTTTGAAATACAGAAAACTAGGTGATATGACTTGGTTGTTTAAAAAATTTTCATTTAAGCAGTGGTAGGTAATATTTGAGTTTGGCCTTAGCTTAATTAAGAGAATTTACTCAGAAAAGAAAAATTAACATTCTAAGTGACAAAAAGTATTGTGTGGAGACTCTGTACAATATTGGATTTCAGGCCAAAACAAAGGCTGTAAATGCCCATGATGACATCTGTTACCTGTTTAAATGACTTTAAAACATATTTAAATTAAAAGGTGGAATCACTTGCCTCTTGGTAAATTGTCAGGCTTATCTGATATTCAAAAAATTGTCTTCTTAAAAGTCTGATTAAACACAGGAATTTAAAGTCAATTCCTATTTTCGTGAACCAAGGAGCAGTGATTAAATGTTAGGTTCCTTCCTTGGTGTTCTGTCTCAAACTCCATGTTTCCCATCACACTACATATGGTCCTATTGTTTACAGATTATAAAAAAAAAGTGCTCAGATGTTAAAACAAGATGTTTTCTTCACTTTCAAATGGCAGGCTGACTGCCAATTTTTACAATTAGTAATTCGTTGCAAAGGGAGAAAAAGAAGTTCAATTATCACAGTTGCTTGTGTTTGGACATTACTCTCTGATGGGCTATCAACCTGAGAACTGACAGGAATGAACTCTGGTACACCAGGCTGGAGAAAGACTCTCGGGAAAGCAGCTTTTTGCAAAAGCAAAGGGGTTGTAAAACAGGACAAAGCATCGTTACCAGAAACAGGTATCAAAACATCAAGGAAGAAAGCCCCCCAGTAAATGATGCCATTTTCCTATGGCACCATCTGGCAGGCAGAATTTTCCAGTGTGAAACAAGAGCACGGCATACACCATGAGTGCACCTGTCCATGGCTCACTCTCTAAACATCCTTGTTGATGGAGTTAGAGAAAGCAGGGTAAGAAGATGGCAATAGAAAGACTTCTGTTCAGATGCCATATCCCTTGGAGTGCATCAGCTCAAAATTGGTATATTTATTGTTTAGAGGAACTGTTCAGGCTTACATTGAAGTATAATAATATTGCTACTAATATTCTTAAGAAAATAATATACTTACTACACTTAGAATTCTATATAATGTATATGAAATATCTAGTGCCAACTTGACTAATGTAAATATGACAGTTGATTTCTAAATTACACCTGGATATGTAGAAGAAGCAGAATAATAAGAAGTGATTCCAGACTAGAGGACCACAGCAGGTGAGAGGAGAGCAAAAAGTCATTGACCAGTTAAATAATTTCATTCCAATTTGATTTGCTTATAATAGAATTCTTCATTGAGAACCTGAATTTTTTAAAGTATTGGAGATAGTGATGAGAGACATGTATTTGGGGATAAGCTGTGTTAATACAGTCACTGGGAGAGTTTGCTTTTTTTCTTCTTGTTTTTTCAAAACTGTCTGTTTATGGGTAGAAGGAGATCAGTGTCAACTTTCTGAAATTTAACCAAACTCGAGTGACTTTGCATGTTATTTTCATCAATAAATAAAAGGACTTACTTAATTCAATTTGGATAATCCTGGGACCATGCATCTTCTTGAAATTATATAAAAACTCTCTGTGTTTATATATTATTAATGATTTATTAAAACTTGCCTGAGGATTCAGAAATCAAAGTTAGCCACAAGCTACAGAAGACAGGCAGTGGTGGTACATATCTTTAATCCTAAGTAGTGGGATCTCTGTGAGTCTGAGGCCAACCAGATCTATACAAAATTGATCCATACCTAAAGAGAAATAGCTCACAAAATGATGATCTCAGCATCTGGGATCACATGCCTTTAATCCCAGAACTAAAGTTGTATAAAAGATAGAAGCAGGGTATTCAGTAGTCAGTATCACATACTCATACTCCAGCCACATTGAGGATAGTAAGAAACTGAAGTCTCAGGATCCTCCAACCATATTGAGGAGAGACAGCAGTCTGAAGTTTGGTAGAGGCAAGATCATCTTTCAGTCTGAAGGAGAGTAAGAGCTAGTGACCAGCTGCTTTGCCTTTCTGATCTTCAGCATGAAGTTTGAACAGAAATGTCAGTAACTGGCATGTTTATTTATTGTGTTACAATTCTTAATGGTTTAATAATTTCAAACATAACTATTTTGTTCCACGGTTGGAAGACTAGTCCAGATTGAAGATCTATCTCCTAAATTCTAGCTCCATTCTCCTTTGTAACATTGGTGGTTTCACCACAATTCTAATAGTAAACTTGTTCTAAAAGCATTATTCATCCATATTAAATAAAATCATTTCATTAGTCTTTATAAAGGCTAAACAAATATCCTCCAACATGTCTAAATTCTCCATATATCACTTGTATAAGTTATGATTCTCTGTTAAGGATTTTCATTTTATTTTTAATGTGTTTTAAGTATTTGAAGCATACTTCAGTATATTAAAATAAAATGTAAAATATTATACATAGCAGCTTCACCTCTATTTGACCTAAATATTGTTCAAAAGATTATCCTTTCACGCCAAACATCTCTTCAATACAAAATACATGCTCACATAATGTAACATTACATGATACTTATATTTTACATTTGAAGCTGAGACAAGAAAGTGAACTTACATTTTTGTTGTTGTTTATAGTTGAGATTGCATTTTAGTCAAAATCTTTTCCCACTTCTTTTCTCCTTCCAAACACTTCTTATATCCTTACTTATTCTCCTTCAAATCATGGCCTCTTTTACCTCAATTGTTATTGCATGCCTACATGTATATGTATGTGCATTTATATTCATAAATTCAATCTGTTATGTCAATATAATGTTAACTGCCTATATTTTTCCAGGTTTACTGTTTTTCACTGGACAATCAATTAGTGTGAAACTCCCTAGGAATCACCTCTCCCTCTTCCCACTTTACTCATCTGCCTGTAGTTTTTGGGTGCACTACTTTTAGTATATTAAAACTACTTAAGTAGAGTATATAAAATTAAATTTCTCTTCAAAATTGAGCAAATGTTCTCCAAAAAATTCTATGATATTTTAATGTCATTGTCCACTCACTAAAGATTCACTTATTAATTCAGAAGAAAATAAGAGATATTATGAGGACTACAAATGATCTACAAGATTCTTTTTTAATTTAAATTAGAAACAATCTTATTTTATACATGAATCACAGTTCTCCATACCTCCCATCCTCCTATGACCCACACTGACCATCCATTCCATACCCTTCTGCTCCTCAGAGCAGGTGAAACCCTCCACGGGGGATCATCAAAGTTAGTCACATCATTTGGGTCTAGGCTGAGAGAAAGAGGAAACTGATCCCAAAGTCCATTCATACACTAGGGATAAACACTTTTCCACCAGACATCCCACAGACTGCCCATGTCTCCTAACTGACACCAACATTCATGGAAGAACATTCCATCCTACACTAGTTCCCCAGCTGTCAGTATGGGGTCCATGAGCTTCCCCTTGTTCAGGTCAGCTATTTCCGTGAGTTTCCCCAGCTTGGTCTTGAACCTATTGCTCATCATTCCTCCCTCTCTACAGCTGGATTCCAGGAGTTTGACACAGTACTAAGCTGTGGGCCTCTGCTTCTCCTTCCATCACCTGCTAGATGAAGGTTCTATGATGGCATATAAGATAGTCATCTATCTCATTATAGGGGAAGATCATTTAATGTAGCCTTTACACTATTGCTTAGATTCTTAGTTCTCTTGGAATCTATACTTTCTCTCTCTATTAAGGTATCTCTTTGATTTCTCTCCTCTATTCTTCCCCAGACTCAATCATCCTGATCCCTCATGTCCGCCTCCACACTCCTCTCTATCTTTGTCTTTTTCCTAACTCCCTGTCACTCCCCCACTGCTCCCAATTTGCTCAAGAAATCTTGTCCCTTTCCCCTTCTCCTGGGGTCTTCCTTATTTCCTAGTTTCTGTGGCGGTATGGATTGTAGAACAATATTCCTCTGCTCTATGTCTAAAATCCATATATGAGTGAGTACAAACCATGTTTGTCTTTTTGTGACTGGGTTACCTCACTCAGGATTGTTTATTCTAGTTCCATCCATTTGCCTGCGCATTTCAAGATCCCATTGATTTTTTTTCTGCTGAGTAGTACTCTTCTGTGCAAATGTATCACATTTTTTTTACCCATTCTTCAGTTGAGAGGCATCTAGGATGCTTCCAGGTTCTTACTAATAAAAATAATGCTGATAAGAACATGGTTGACCATATGTCCTTGTTGTATGAATGTGCATCCTTTGAGTATATGCCTAGGGGTGGAACTGCTAAATCTTGAGGTAGACTGATTACCGTTTTCCTGAGGAACAACCATACTGATTTCCAACTTGACTGTACGATTTTGAACTCCTACCGGCAGTGGAAGAGTGTTCCCCTTTCTCCAAATCTTCTCCAACATACACTTTCATTGGTGATTTTTACTTTAGCCATTCTGACAGCTGCAAGATGGTATCTCAGAGATTTTTGATTTGTGTTTCTCTGATGGGTAAAGATGTTGAACACTTTCTTAAGTGTCTTTCAGCCGTTTTAGATTCCTCTACAGAAAATTATCTGTTTAGTCCTGCAACCAACTTTTTAATTGGATTATTTAGTGATTTTGATGACTGCCTTCTTGAGTTCTTTGTATATTTTGGAAATCAGTTCTCTGTCAGATATTGGCTTGGAGAAGATATTTTCCCATTCTGTGTGCTGCCATTTTGTATTGTTGACTGTGTCCTCTGTTTTACAGAAGCTTCTCATTTTCAGGAGGTACCATTTATTAATTGTCAAAATCAATTTCTGTCCTACTGATATTATGTTCAGGAAATGGTCTCCTGTGCAAATCCTTCAAGGGTACCTCCAAATTATTCTAAGAGGTTCAGTTTGGCTGGATTTATATTGAGGTCTTTGATCCATGTGGACTGAGGTTTCATGCATGGTGATAGATATGGATCTAACTGCAATCTTCTACATACCAACATCCAGTTATGCCAGCTCCATTTGTTGAAGATGCTTTTAGATTTTTGTTGTATAATTTAGATTCTTTGTAAAAAAAAAACAGGTGTTCTTAGGTGTGTGAGTTAATATTATGGTTTTTTATTTGATTGCATTTGTTTCCCTGTCTATTTTTGTGCCAATACCAAGCTGTTTTCAACAAAATAGCATTATAATAGAGGTTAAAGTCAGGGATGGTGATGCCTCGAGAAGTTCCTTTATTGTTGAGGGTGGTTTTGGATATCCTGAGATGTTTTTATTTTTCCATGTGAAGTTGAGTATTGTTCTTACAAGGTATGTGAAGAATTGTGCTGGTATTTTGGTGGGGATTGCATTGAATCTGCAGAACATGTTTAGCAAGATTACTATTTTTACTATGTTGATTCTACCTATCCAAGAACCTTGGATATCTTTCCATTTTCTAGTATCTTTTTAAAATTTCTTCCTTTAAAGACTCAAAGTTCTAGCTATACAGGTCTTTTACTTGTTTGGTTAGAGTTACCCCAAGTTGTTTTATTTTGCTTGTGTCTAATATAAAAAGTGATGTCTCTCTGATTTCTTTCTCAGCCATTTTATCATCTGTATATATATTAGAGCTATTGAATTTTTCACTTAATATTGTATCCTTGCACTTTGCTGAAGGTGTTTATCAGCTGTAGGTGATCCCTGGTAGAATTTTAATGGTTGCTTATATAAACTATGATATCATCTACAAATAATGAAAGTTTTACATCTCCCTATATGATTTGTAACCCCTTGATCTCCTGCTGCTGTCTTATTGCTCTATCTAGAATTTGAAGTACCATATTGAAGTGGTATGGAGAGAGTGGACAGCCTTATTTTGTTCCTGATTTTAGAGGAATCACGTTGAGTTTCTCCCCATTTTGTTTGATGTTGCCTGTTGGTTTGCTCTAAATTCCTTTTATTTTGTTTAGGTATGTTCCTGTTTTCCCTGATTTCTCTAAGTCTTTTATCATAAAGGGGTGCTGAATTTTTCAAATGCTTTTTCAGCATTTAGTGTGATGATCATGTGATTTTTTATCTTTTTCAGTTTGTTTACATAATGGATTACACTGATGAACTATCTCTGCATCTCTGGCATGAAACTTGCTTGATTATGGTGGATGATTTTTCTGATGTGTTCTTGTATTCTATTTGCCAATATTTTATTGAGTATTTTTGCATCCATATTCATGATGGATATTTGTCTGTAGTTCTCTTTCTTAGTTGCATCTTTGTGTGGTTTGGGTACAAAGGTAATTGTAACCTCATAAAAAGAGTTTTGCAATGACCCTTCTGTTCTATTGTGTGAAACATGTTGAGGAGTATTGATATTAGCTCTTCTTTGAATTTCTGGTAGAATTCTGCACTGGAACTATCTGATACTGTGTTTTTTATTTATTTGCTTTTTTATTTTTATTTTTTTATTTTTTGGTTGGGAGACTTTTGATGACTGCTTCTATTTCCTTAGGTGTTATAGTTCTATTTAAATTGTTTGTCAGTTCTCTGTTTTATTTTTGTAAGTGATATCTATCTAGCAAACTGTCCATTTTCTTTACATTTTTTAATTTTGTGGAGTATAGGTTTTCAGTATGACCTGATGATTCTATGAATTTCCTCAGTGTCTATTGTTATCTTCCCTCTCTCGTTTCTGATTTTGTTAATTTGCATGTTCTTTCTCTGCATTTTGGTTAGTTTGGATAAAGGTTTGTCTATCTTTTTGATTTTCTCAAAGAACCAACTCTTTGTTTCCTTGATTCTTTGTATTGTTTTCCTACAATTTCAGCCCTCAATTTGATTATTTCCTGGTGTCTATGCTTCCAGGGTGCTTTTGCTTCTTTCTGTGCTAGAGCTTTCAGTTGTGCTGATAATTCTCTAGTGTGACTGTTCTCCAGTTTCTTCATGTGAACACTTAGTCCTATGAACTTTCCTCTTAGCACTGTTTTCCAAGTGTTCCATAAGTTTGGTATGATGTGTCTTTATTTTTGTTGGATTCTAGATTTCTTTTTTTTTCCTTTGCCAATCTACAACTTTCAAATTTCTTTATATGTCAAGAAGGTCTGCTTTATTATCCAAAAGTCAATTTGTCAATTTTCAATCCAGAGTAGTTTTTGGATCAATGTTCTTCCCTTTTCTTGTCTGTTATCTATTTGCTAGTGACCACAAACCTCCATAAATCTTTAGGGGAAATATTTTGTTATGTTTCATGACAGTACTCAGGCTATTACCCAAAAAGCAAAGCCAACTTACTATCAAAATACATGAATGCATGCATTTATCACAATAGTATCCACAGTAGGCAAATCCTGATTCAGTGTATGTGTCCATCAACTGTTAAATTAACAAAACGTAATATAAAAACATAATGGAATTTTTACCAGCCATAGACATCATTGCTGAAAATTTAATAGAATTATAGAACACTGTCAAATCAAACAAGCCAGTCTCACAAAAAAGTACATGGTTTCTCTTTTGTGGATTCTAAGCAGAAGGGAAAGCAAAGTCATGAAAGATGCCTAAGTAAGAAATGTTTAAGCTGACATGGAAAAGAAGATTTACAATGGCAGTACGTGGAGTGTGCATGTGTATAAATGGAAATATAACAGCTTAACCAGTTACAATTTATGACTAACATACATTAATGAAAATACAAATGTCTCTTGTATTCAAACACACTTTTAAGGATGTGTGTGCGCTTCTGTGGTGAGGTACACATATGAAGGTGTGTGGAAAGCTTAACAACCTACAGATGGAGGTTTTCTCCTTGTACAATGTAGGCATAGGGGCTCCACTCTAGCTGGTAGACCTGGCAGCCAGGGATGTCAGCCATTGAACACACACTGGCTCTTACTCATCATTTCTGATGCTCTTCACTACATTTGGCAGATCAGAATTGCATTATGCAGAAGTATTTATTTCAACACTTAATTTCTTGGACATGTGTTGAAGTTTTAAGTCTAGTATAATTTATTGTAATGATTTTTTAGATCATTAAAATATTTGCAAGTTGTGGTGGTGCACACCTCTAAAATTTACTCATGGGGTTGCAGAGAGGAGGACCATGAGTCTGAGGCCAATCTCAGCAACCCATTTCTTGACCCCCTCCATAAAATATTCAACCATTGTAAATATGATTTTTTATTTTATGTGATTATCATTTAGTAAATAGGCAACTTACAATATAGTATTTTCATCACAATCCTCCAACAAATGAATGTCTTAGTTTATTTAATGACAAAGCACCATAGAGGAGAAATACTTCATTTTAGTATGGTGTGAACACACAGTGCTCAGTGTCAGGGAAGCAAAGCAGTTGGATCTCTACCAGCTGATCCTGGTAGAAAACAGTGAATTCATGCTGCCACTTTGCTCCCTCTTTCCACTTACATAGTTTAAGATGCCAACCAGGATACTATTCCATCTACAGTATCCTGTCTTTCACATCAATCAATGCAATCAAATTAATCTCTCAGAGGCACACTGAACAGATGTTACTAAAATCTGTTTAGATGACAGTATTAACCATCACTTGAATTATATTAATTTAACATGTCATTATATAATTCGAGGGACTTTTATATGGGAGAATGTAATATTTAATTTAATAGACATCTCACTTGCTTTTTTGTTTTGTTTTGCTTTGTTTTGTTTTTGTTGTTGTCTTTCAAGTCAGCATTTCTCTGTATTGCTTTGGAGCCTGTCCTGGAATTCACTCTGTAGACTAGGATGGCTTCAAATTCAGAGATACGTCATCATGGATGGACTACTTTCTTTCTTTTTTTTTTTTTGAGACAGGGTTTCTCTGTATTGTTTTGGAGGCTGTCCTGGAACTCACTCTGTAGAACACACTGGCCTGAAACTCACAGAGATTCACCTGCCTCTGCCTCCCGAGCGCTGGGATTAAAAGTGTGTGCCACCGACGCCTGACTTGGACCACTTTCTTTAAGGTAGTTGGTTATGGACACCTTAGGGGGTGATTGACCACCAGAAGGTAAATATTTAATGCTGAAGATAACTTCATACCTTGGTCATATGACTTGACTGGACTGGAAGCCTCCTTCCTGCTTGGTAGCTTTCAGAGTCAGGGAGAATTGCCATCAAACATCTTACTCAGCTAGAGATCCAGTGTCCCATACCACTGAATAGAAAAGTTTCCCAAAACTAAAGAACAAAATACTTATGAAGATACAAGAAGCTTACAGAACCAAAAAAGGTCCTCTCACAACATAATAATCAAAATGCAGAATATACAGAAGAAGAAAGATAATTAAGAGATGCAAAGGAAAAAAGTTCAAGTAAAATATAAAGACAAACCCATCAGAATAACACCTGAAGTCTCAATTAAGACACCCCAAGCCAGAAGGTCCTAGAAAGACAATTGCAGACACTAAGAGATGCCAACCCAGACTCCTAACCCAGCAAAACTTTCAATTATCATAGATGCAGAAAATGAGATATTCCATGACAAAACCAGATTTAAACAATGCTTATCCAGAAATCCAGACCTAGGGCAAGCATTAGAAGGAAGCCCCCAACACACAGAGGTTAGATGTACCCCCACACCAGCAAATCCTGAAGAAAGGAAGCAAACACCACCACCATGCTACTACCACCACCAAAAACTAACAGGAAATAATACTCACTGGTCATAACAATGAATTCATCTTGATTATAAAAAGATATAGGCTAACAGAATTGATCAGAAACAGGATACATTCTTCTGGTGCATATAAGAAACCGACCTCAACTTCAAAGATAGACATTTACCCAGAGTATAGGGATGGAAAAACACTCTCCAATCAAATGCACCTAAGAACCAAGCTGATGTAGCTATCCTATTATCTAACAAACTAGACTGCAAACTAAAGAGATGATGAAACTAAACAAAAGAGATGATGAAAGACATTTCATAATCATCACTGGAAAAATCCAGTAAGAAGTCTCCATTCCAAATATATATGCCCCAAATTCAAGGGCACCCACATTTGTACAAGAAACATTACTAAAAACTGGTGCAAGAAGAACTTTAAGTCCCTAAAGAAAGAAATTGAAGAGTATATCAGAAAATGGAAAGGTCTCCCATGATCTTGGATAGGTATATAAACATAATAAAAATGGCAATCCCACCAAAAGCAATCTGCAGGTTCAATGCTATACCCATCAAAATCCCAACAAAATTCTTCACAAACTTTGAAGGAACAACACTCATGGGAAAACAAAAGTTCCAGAACAGCTAAACCAATCCTGTAAAATAAAGAAATTTCTGGAGGCATTACCATCTCTGACTTCAAACTGTACTATAGAGCTATATTAATATAAATATCTTGGTATTGGCATAAAAACAGACAGTTGGATCAATAGAATCTGATGAAAGACCCTGATATTGATCCACACACCTATGTACACATGACTTTTGACAAAGAAGCAAAAATAATATAATAGAAAAAGGAAAACTTCTTTAACAAATGGTGCTGGCATAACTGGATGTTAAAATGCAGAAGACTGCAAGTAGATCCATAGCTATCAACATGCACAAAACTCAAATCCAAGTGGATCAATGACATCAACTTAAGTCTGGCTGTATTGAGCCTCACAGAAGAGAAAGTGGGAAATACCATTGGCACAGGAGACCACTTCTTAAATATAACACCAGTAGCACAGACACTGAATGAAACAATCAATAATAGGACCTCCTGAAACAGAACAGTTTTTGTGAGGCAAAGGACACTTCAGTAAGTCAGAATGACAGCCTGTAGAGTTGGAAAAGATCTTCAGGAATCCCATGTCTGAGAGAGGACTGATATCTATAGTACATAAAGAACTCAAGAAACTAGACATCAAATTACAAATAACCCAAGTAAAAAATGCGCTACAGAGATAAACAGAATTCTCAACAGATAAATCTCAAGTGACCAAAAGACATTTAAGGAAGTACTCAACATCCTTAGTTAAATGCAAATCAAAATGACTCTGAGATACCATATTACACCTGTCAGAATGGCTAAGATCAAAAATACTGAAGACATCTTACATTGGAGAGACTGTGGTGTCAGGGAACAATCCTCCATTGTTGGTGGGAGTGCAAACTTGTACAGTCATTTTGGAAATCACTATGGTGGTTTCTAAGAAAATTGGGAACCAACCTAACTGAAGTCCCAGCAAAAAAAAAATTCTTAGGCATTTACCCAAATGAAGTTCAGTCATACCCCAGGGACATTGCTCGACAATGTTGACAGCAGTGATATTAATAATAGGCAGAACCTGGAAACAACCTAGTTGTCTCTCAATAGAAGAATGGATAAAGAAATTGTGATATATTTACACAACAGAGTACTACTCAGTGGTTAAAAAATGATGGCCTCATAAAATTTTCAGGCAAGTGAATTGCACTAGAAAAACAATCCTGAGTGATGCAACTCAGACTCAAATACAAACACAGTATGAATTCACTCATAAGTGGATATTAGATATGCAGCAAAGGATAACCAGACTAAAATCCACAGCTCCAGAAGAGCTAGGTAACAAGGAGGTCCCTAAGAGGGGCATTTTGGGAATATAAATTAGATGATATCTACAGGACAAACCGAGGGCAGAGGCATGGTACAGGGGAGGTAAGCAGGGAAGAGAATGGTAGGGAATGAGATGACCTAGGCAATGGAAGAGCTATGGAAAAGCTGCCTTAACAGAGAGAGACACTATGGACTTAGGGAAAAACTTGGTGCTAGGATAAATCCCAAAAGTTCACAAGGAAGACCCCATTTAAGACTCCTAGCAATAGAAGGAGTAGAAGATGCCTGAACAGGCCTACCACTGTAATCAGATTAATGAATGACCCAACTATCATCATAGATCTCTTATCCTGTAATAGATGGAACCAGATATAGAGATCCACAACTAAGAACCAGGCTGAGATCTGGGAATCCAGGAAAGAGGGAGGAGAGAACATATGAGCAAGAGAGGTCATGATCATGATGGAGAAATCTACAGAGGCAGCTGTAATACAAAATTAAAAACTTTAAAATGGATACATGTAACTAATTGCATTGAAATGTCTGCCTTATATTTTAAGCATTGTTCTAAGTCTACAGATGTTGCTTACCATGAGTAGCAATTAAATTTACACTTAAAATTAAGTCAAGCATTTGGTTTGTCACCAACATTGGCCTCATTTAAATAGTGGCCAGGTGCTTCAGTTTTCACAGAAACTGTGTTGCACCACAACCTGGCTTTTAAGTATTTTCCAAACTAAAGACTGATTGTAATTTGAGAAACTGTGATAACGAAATGTTTCATATATTACTGCCTGGTTTTGCATTGGTATGTAGTTTATGTAAACAATAGTATCTGTTTCATATTTCAAAAACACTTAAAATAATGTAGAAATTCTGGAAATGCAGCCATTTTGATAGGCTCTTCCATATTGACCTGTATCTGGAGTTAATAAATATTCATTATTAACTGTTAATACCCAGAGGTGAATTAATTCACTGTGGTTAGTACTGGCAATAATGTAATGTCTAGGATGGTCTGTTATCACCTTCAATTAAACACAAAAATAAAATATCTTACAAGAAACAGCACTAATATATGCTTAACAGTCTGGTGCAGGCTATGAACAGGCAGTGCATGCTTCTTGACGATGTTGCAGTAAGACATCACCAAGAAATTCAGTTGTTGGCATGTTGGCTTCTGCTTCACTTTTAGTAGTTGTTGGCATAATGGGGATTTTTCTGTTTATGCATCTCCCAGGAAATATATCATGTTACCAAGAGAATACTTTGAAGGGTCTTAGCCTGAAAATAGGGTGAAATAAAGAAAAGTCTCTCTGGTGTCTTTCTTTCTAATTGGCTAGACATCTGATGCTCTTCTTTTTGGTATCTGACATACTGCACTTCTCATCTACTTCTGGACTAAATCTCTGAGGGAACTATCAAGACATTTCTTTTGATCCTTAACTTCTCTCTACACAAACATGGTTAAATTCCTGTTTCAATCGACTCGAGAAACTGCAATTATGTATGATAACTACCTTTTCCTTTTAGTGTTTCTCACCATCCATCCACATTGTAAAAATAGAATGACATGGTGAAATGCAGTATTTCACATGCTACTTTCTAGGTCTAAGAATTTTGTTTGTCCCTCAGTGAAGAACATAAACCCTGATGATCTCTCTGCTTCACTACAGTCAAATTCTCCTGTACAGCTGAACAGTTCTCCCATCTCATGCTCCAGCCTGACATATTCCTCTTTCCTTTATACCATTCACATTTTTTATCTTCTTAGAATTTCATGCTGGAATCTCCTTTTCCTTAATTTAACCCCCCAACCAACCTCCCAACAGGCAGTTTAAAGATCAACTCTACCAGTGCGGGTCAGGTAAGATGTCTCAGGACCATCTTCCTCTTTTGAGTTCCTTTGTTTTTTTCCACTTTCTTTTTTCAAAATTTTCATGACGTTTTTTGAAATTGCTAAAAGTGATGAAGGAGAAATGAGCTTACATTTTTCTCTGCTCTATTCTTTGTACCAGGGATATGAAAGAAACTTACTAACTAAAAAGTAATAATTTAATATATGGGCCACATTATTCATTTGTAACATGAATAAGTTAGTAAAGCATTTACATAGGAAGATGGTCAGAGTTTTATCTTTCCTTGTGTGTTAGATCAAAGGTTGAATATATAAAAATCATAGATAACATTTTCTCTCAGAGCTTCATATTGTGTTTTCTTTTATGTTGTATACTATAAGTCTCTTTTTAAAAAGATTTATTTATTTATTATGAATACAACATCCTTCCTCCATGTATATCTGCACATACCAGAAGAGGGCACCAGATCTCATTACAGATGGTTGTGAGCCACCATGTGGTTGCTGGGAATTGAACTCAGGACCTCTGGAAGAGCAGTCAGTGCTCTGAACCTCTGAGCCATCTCTCCAGCCCTACTATAAGTCTCTTAAGGTTGCTCATTTTCATCATATTTTATTCTTATACATATCAAAATCCCCAGTATTTATGAGATGAATAATTATTGAATATATAAAGTAGATATACAGTATTTACCAACAATGAATTATTTTACATTCCACATAATCAAATTTTCTTTTAAAGTATAGTGATAAGGTTTATAACCAAACCAGGTAAGTACTCTATCTCTGAGATTCTTATCCACTACTGAAAAATAATAGTTATTTTGATGGGGAAACTATAACATATTGAGAAACACCATATTACTTCCAGCTACACTTCTTATTAAACACTTTTTTCACCAACTCCGTGAACCAGTCTCAAAAGACAATGTCTATGTGTACTTCAAAACCTATGTTTTGCAGTTTCCTTTAAAAGAAAAGAAACTTGGAAATTTAACTGATGACAAGTAGATAAAATTTGGATTAGCCACAGTTGCCCTCCACTATCAATTAGTATTTATTCAACTGAAATAAATCCCTGCTGTAAAACTCAGAAGATAAGGTGATATGCCAGAGTGATGAAGGTTGTACCCCAGAACAGATAATAGCAACATTTGCATGTAGAAGAAACAGAAACTCACTTTGAAAGTGCCATTTTACAAAAGAGGCTACAACACTGGGTGAAAACTCTAGTAAGTTTAGAAGTAAGAACAAAATAAATGTTAACTGAAATATTAGTTGGGCTAAAAAGAAGAAAATATGTATGTAAAATCAAAATTGTGATTTTATGCTGTTGATTATGTCAACTTTGTGTTAAAGCATATTATGATATGCATGGATTTTTATTCACAAATAAATCATTATACAATCACTCCTAGCGTACAACTATTTGTTGACTAATAAGTTGTGCTTTTGTTTAGCTAAGCCAAATACTGAAGCTACATTCCAGTAAAAGAAAGCATAACACAAGTGACACAAAATTATACATAAAAAGTCTGTTATAAAATATAACCCATCTTCCTGAATATCTCAAAATGTCCTTTAGAAAAAGAATCTTAAATGTGTCTGTTTTGGTTTTCTTACATACTGTCCCCAAAATTGAGAGAATCTCTGATCTTTCACTCTCACAAAATGAAGCACTTCATGATTTCATATAGGAAGCTCTACATGTATACACTTAATAAATTTATGAAGATCATAGAACATGATGCAGATATGTTCAAAGCAGAAATTTATCATCAGATTAATACAATCTGATACACTTGTAGTACCACCCATTAAGTATCCATATATAGAGATACTTCTGGTAGGAATAATATAGTGACCAGGCTATTTAAATAATGAAGTTTCTGTGTTTCTAGGAATTCTCAAAATGAACTAGTCAAAATTTATGAACTGATAATTATATCTAAAGTAAACTTAAATTTGTAAAATGTGGGAAGGTATTGACAAGTACGTTTCTGGACAAGCATCAATTTTATTTAGGCTTCCTAAAAATATTGTCTGTTTTTACAGTATTATGTAAAGAATATTGTTCAAGGGAACAATACCATTGATTCTAACTAACATGATACTAAACATTTAACTAGTTGGTAAAATGACCAATAGAAAGATGAACAGCATAAAGCATCTTTATTCCACATAGCTAGATTTACATTATTTCCCTGGAAAAATTCATCAACACCACTTTGTTTGATGTCTAAGAAGGGTATTTTGAGGGTGTTTATTAATGAATCCTGACAAATGTACTCAAATGGTAACTGTTTATTATAAGAACATGCAGTCACATGCTTTGCACCTTTGGATTTTTTTTTCAGTAGTGATAGGTCATTGACAATATGTATTAAGAAATTTTGCTTCAGTATCTCAGTAGTGCTGATTTATTTTTCTTTTTTTAATTTTAAATAGTTTGTTTTACATGTCAATCCCAGTTCCCTCTCCCTCCCCTCCTCCCGCACCCCCCCACCATCCCCCCCCCATCCTCCCACCCTAGTGCCAATTCCTTCCGCATAGGGGATATCTAGAGTCTATCATTTCATTCAGGGTAGGGTCCAGGCACTTCCCTAAGAGTCCAGGTAGAGAGAGAAACCCTGCTTGTGTTATGGACACACGATGTCTGTTAGTATTCGAGGGATAAACACTGATCCACTGCTCAGGACCCCATAGGTAGCCCAGGCCTCTTCATTGACTTTCACATTCAGGGGGTCTGGATCTGTCCCATGCTGGCCTCCCAGCTGTGGGTCTGGGGTCTAAGAGCTCTCTGCTGTTCAGATCAGCTGTCTCTGCTGGTTTTGCCAGCCCATTCTTTGCCAATTTGCTCTTCGCTCCTCTCTCTCTGTCGCTGGGTTCCTTGAGTTCTGTTCAGTATTTAACTGTGGGTGTTTGCCTCTGCTTCCATCAGTCACTGGATGAAGGCTCCAGGATGGTTATAGACATCAAGTTCACTATCAGGAATAGGCATTCGAGGTGGTCTCTACACTATTGCTTAGCTTGCCAATTGGTGTCATCCGTTTAGATCACTAGAGGTCACAATGGTGCCTGATCTGTCTTCTAACCTATGATTCCCTCTCCCCCCATTCTACCCCCCCAGTCGACCTTCCTGTTCCTCCAAATCCTACTCTCTCTTCCACTTCTCCCCCTCCCTATTTCCCAGGTCCCCCTCCCCCCACCCCTCGCCGTGTTCCCCATCTGTTCAGAGGATCTTGCCTCATTTCTCTTCTCTTGGGTACCATGCATATCTTTTAGGTTCTTTCCTGTTTCCCAGACTCTCTGTCAGTGGAACTTCAGACTGGCACTCTCCTGATCCATGTTTAAAATCCATATATGAGTGAGTACATACCCTGTTTGTCTTTTTGTGACTGGGTTACCTTACTCAGGATGGTTTCTTCCAGTGCTATCCATTTACCTGTGAATTTCAAGATTCCTTTGTTTTTTTCCAATAAGTTCTTTCAGTATTCATCCTTCCACACCATCCCGACCTGATCCTTCATGTTCTCATCCCACCTATCCATGAAACCTCTTCTATTTTATCGTCCCAGGGAGATCCAAGGGTCTTGCCTTTAATCCCCCCCCCCAGTTACCTATCCTCTCTGGGTCTGTAGATTTTATCATGGTTATCACTTACAGCTAAAATCTACTTATATGTGAGTACATGCTGTGTCTGTCTTTCTAGATCCTGGCTACCTCACTCAGAATTATTTTTTCCTAGTTCCATCCATTTACCTTCAAATTTTCTGGTGTCATTGCATATTACCAACTGAGTAATATCACATCATTTAAATGTACCTTTATCCATTCTTTGGTTGAGGGACATCTAGGTTGTTAACACATTCTGGTTCTTACAAATGAAGCTGCTATAAACAAAGATAAGCATGTATCCTGGTGGTATGATTGAACATCTTTTGGGTACATGCCTAAAAGAGGTATCAGTGTGCTTTGAGGTAGATAAATTCCCAATTTTCTGAGAAACTTCCATGTCAATTTCTGGAGCTGCTTGCCCAAGTTATCACTCCCAATAGCAATGGAGGAGTATTCCCTTTCCTCCATATCATTTCCGATATAAGCTGTCACTTGTGTTTTTGATCTTTGCCATTCTGACAGATACAATGTGAATTTGTATTTCCTGGATGACTAAGGATATTGTACATTTCTTTCAGTTTTGTAGAACAAATTGAAATTGTTCTGTTAATAATTCTCTGTTTAGATCCAGACACCATTTTTTCAATTGGATTACTTGAGTTTTTCATGTGTAGTTTCTTGAATTACAAGATATTAGCCTATTTCAAATATGGTGATTGAGAAGATCTTTACCCATTCTTTAGGCTGCCATTTTGTCCTATTCACAGTGTCATTTGCTTTACTGAAGCTTTTGTGCATCATGATGACTAATTTATTAATTGTCATTCTTAGTGTCTACACTCCTGGTATTCTATTGAGGAAGGTGTCTCCTGTTTCACTGAGTTCAAGGTTAGCCCCCACTTTCTCTTCTATTTGGTTCAGTGTATCTGGATTTATGTTGAGATCTTTGATCCACTTTGACTTGAGTTTTGTGCAGGGTGATAGACGAGGATCAATTTGCAGTCTTCAACCTGCTGAAACCCAGTTACATCAGCAACATTTGTTAAAGAAGTTTTCTTTTTCATAGTATAATTTTGGCTTCTATGTTGAAAATCATGTGTCCATATGTGTGGGGACTTACATCTGGGTCTTTTAACCAATTCTATTGATCCATCTGTCTGTTTTTATGTCAATACCATGCTATTTAATTTCTGAATTTCTATAGTAGAGTTTGAAATAAAGGATGATGATACCACAGAAGATTCTTTTATTGTACAGGATTGTTTTAGCTATTATTTTTTATCCATATGAAGTTGAGTATTGTTCTTTCAAGGTCTGTAAAGAATTATGTTGGGATTTTGATGGAGATTGAATTAAACCTATAAAGCAATCGCTTTTGGTAAGATGGCTATTTTTACTACATTAATCCTACCAATCAATGAACCTGGGAGATATCTCCTTCTTCAAATATCTTCTTCAGTTTCTTTCTTTAAAGACTTGAAGTTCCTGTTACATAGGTCATTCACTTGCTTGTTTGGAGATACTCCAAGATATTTAATATTATTTGTACCTGTTGCTAAGGGTATTGATTCCCTATTTATCATGAATATATAGGAGCAATACTTAGTTTTTTTTAATTTATCTTGTATGCAACCACTAATTCAGAAAGTGTTCATCAACTGTATGAGTCCCAGGCAGTAGTTTGTGGTCACTTATGTATACTAATGTATATAATCCAAACGAAAACACTTTGCCTTCTTCCTTTCCAATTTTTATGCCCCGATCTCCCTTAGATATCTTATTGCTCCTTTAGCTCACAAAACCACAAGAGAAGCTATCCAGTTAACTACAATGAAAGGAGACACGATCAACACAAACATCAGGAATTAATAGTGCCCTCCTGGTGCATGTTCTCCCTTAACTACACTTTAACATTAATACTCTCACACTTAGAATGGCTTTTATGGCTTGTACCCAATAGAGATGGGGTCTAGCCACCTCATAATATAAATGGGGGAGTTATAATCCTTGCCACCAACTTTCAATTTCATGGCCTTTACTGGTGAAAAGTATATTTCTTTAATTTGAACATTTTTAGGGGCTAGTAAGCTAGCTTGGGGGATAAAAGAACCTGGGTCAATATTAATGACATGAATTTTATCCCTGGAACTGAATTCTGTATGTAATCCTTCAGTCTTTACCTGCATACTATGTTATGTAGAGAAACACAAATATACCAAATAACTTTAAAAATGTAACAAAAGTGTAACTTCTTAGAATACTGACAAAAATTAAAACTAGGTAGGCTTTTGGTATACAATGTTCTAAACTGAGTATGTTGCATACTAATGCAACAATTGAACTGATCAACACATTCTTCATTAGATACAAAATAATTGCCTGATCTAGAGTCCCCTGGGAGATGGCCCTGTGGGAATACCAGTGGGAATTAATTTTGATTACAATATTTGAATTAAGAAGACTGATCTTAAGTGTGCATCAGACCATAATAATCTGGAGAAAGTGAACTCAACCCTAGGGTGCATTCATTGTTCTTTGTTTCCAAGAGTGAGTGTGTCAAGTTCCCTTTCCCATGATATCCTCAGCATGATGAACTGTACCCTGGAACTGTGAGACACAATAATCCCTTTCTTCCTTAAGGTGTTTCTGTTACAGTTCTTTATCACAGCAACAAGAAAAGAAACTAGGATAGATACTTTGCCCCGAAATAGCTATGGACCTTTGAGAATTATAAATGTAAGATTATGCCAACAGTGTTAGATAGACAAAAAATGAATTTCCTTGACAAGTTTATTGTATCAGGAACTGCCTAGGAAACTAACTTCTGAATGTATTTGTTTTTGGAAAAAAATTGAGCTCTTTTGCTGAGTTGGAAGGTCCACACTGATTGTAGGGGAAACTAAGACATATCCTGTTGTCCCAGTTTGAAAAAAGAGAGAAAAAGATTGAAGCTAGTTGAGCATCAACATTTGCTGTTCTGTTGGCTGAGAATATAACGTGACCACTTGCTTCCTCCATGTTGTTTTAGACTACATTTCTGTTTGAGTTACAATGTAAAGTAAGACCCTCATTATGTCCTTAAATTGTTGAAAACTGACAAATTACATAATTTTCTCATCTTTTTATTTTTGTGAATTTGTTTTCAATCTTAAATACAGTAATAATTACTAATATGAATAATTTAGATATCTGAGAACTATTCTTAGATTTCTATGAGTTGTAAAATTATAGTACTTTACTTATTTGTCATTTGAAAAATCTGGAATGTAAGACGATTATATTTAGTATACGTTAAAATATACTTGCTTGCCTTCATTTTATATTTTGGAAATCAGCACTCTGTCAGATGTGGAGTTGGTGAAAATCTTTTCCCAATCTGTGGGCTGCCCTTTTGTTTTGCTGACTGTGTTTATCAGCTATAGGTATTCCCTTGCAGAGTTTTCCAGGTCACTTATTTAAACTATCATATCATCTGCACAGACTGAAAGCTTGACTTCTTTTCCTATTTGTATCCCCTTGATCTCCTTTTGTTGGGTACAGGTTTTCCTTCTAGCACTTTCTGTAGAACTGGATTCTATAGACTGGCTTTGTCATGGAATATTTTGTCTTCTTCTTATATGATAATTGAAATCTTTACTGTATATAGTAGTCTGGGCTGGCATCCTTGTTCCCTTAGTGTTTGTAGGACACCTTTTCAGGATCTTCTGGCTTTCATCGTTTCCATTGAGAAGTCGGGTGTAATTCAGATAGGTCTGCCTTTATATGTTACTTGATCTTTTTCTTTAGTTGCTCTTAATATTTTCTCTTTATTCTGTAGGTTTGATGTTTTGATTATGATGTGGGGAGATGACTTCTTTTTCTGGTCCAGTCTATTTGGTGTTCTGTAAGATTATTGTATTTTCATAGACATATCCTTCTTTAAATTAGGAAAGTTTTCTTCTATGTTTTTGTTGAATATGTTTTCTGTACCATTAAGCCTTCTTCTATACCTATTCTTCTCAGATTTGGCTCCTTCACCGTGTCCCATATTACCTGGGTATTTTGTGTTAGGGATTTGTTGGTTTTGAGATTTCCTTTTGTTAATGACTGTATATCCTCTAATGAGTCTTCAATAACTGAGATTCTCTCTTCTATCTTTTGTATTCTATTGGTGATACTTGCATCTGTAGTTCCTGATCATTTAACCAGCATTTTATTTTCTTTATTGTTTCTATTTCAGCTTTTAATCCTTCACAGTATGAGTTGTTTCCTTCATTTGTTTGGTTGTTTTTTTTTCTTGGTACTCTTTAGATTCTTTAAGAGATTTGTTTATTTCTTAAATTTTCTGGTTTGCCTTTTCCTCTATTTCATGTATTTTTTGTTTGTTTTTTCTTCTATTTCTTTAAGGGATTTCCTTATTTCCTCTTTAATGGTCTCTATCATCTTCATAAAATAATTTTTAAGGTTTGTTTCTTCTGCTTCATGTATATTGTGCTTTTCAGGTCTTGCTGGCATTGGCTTTCTAGACTCTGGTGGAGTCATGGTGGTCTTTCTATTGCTGAGTGAGCTCTTATTCTGTCTTCTTCCCATCTCTTCTTCCAGTAGGTGCAGGTGGGGTCTTTCTATCTTCACTGGCGTCCTTCTTCCTGTAGCTGAAATGGGGACACTGGAGGGTTGGGTCTGGAAGGACTGACTCCTTTCCTGTGTGGGCAGGTTCTCTGCAAGCTAGTAGTGGCCACCCAGAAGATTCAGTGATTTGGTGATGGACAGTGGGGTCATCCCAGGGGGACCTAAGCTCACCTGAATCTTGGGATGCCAGAGGGTAGGGTCTGGAAGGACTGAGGCCTTTCCTTTTTGTGGCAGATGCTCTGAATACCAGGAGCAGGCCCCCAGAAGATTGAGGGAGTCGGTGATGGGTGGGGGAGTGGTCCCAGGGGGACCCAAGCTCACCTGAAGCTGGGGACGCTAGAGGGTGGGGTCTGGAAGGATTCACATTCTATTTCTTTACTTATTGATATTTATTGATTATTATCTTGTCCCATTTTTTTCGCCACTGTGAAATTATTCTGTTAAAATAATTTATATCCTATCAAATACAGGGAATACTTTGCCTTCTTTTTCTTGATGAGTTCAAGTTGCCCTTGTCAATCTTCCTTCCTCTGCTTGCTTCACTGACATTTTATATTCTTATTGTTTCTTTGCTTTGCCCTATCTGATGCTTTGCTGTTTTTTCTAATGACTTTCTAAATGGGACATTTTTGGTTTTTATTCATACTCTGTCCTAAAAATCATGACATGTAAAGTGTTATTTGTTTGCTTGTAAGTATGAAAATTCAGTGTCACTCTCATTCAAATCCTAACATAAAAAATGAAGCTACCTACTAGTTTTAATGTTTGAATTTCCAGCAGAAAAATATTTGAATGGAATACTTTCTATATCTTTCCCCTTCTGATAGAAAAATACTTACTTTTATTTTGTGTATTTTACTAAAATCTTAAAATTATTTTTGAGTCAAATGCCTGCTTTCACATTCAAGTCTAATCTTTGTCCATCAGCAAACCCTATAAGAATCTTGTAATCTCTTGTACAGTTACCTGGCAGGACATGAGTCATTTGTGGTAATGGAATAACTTGCTGGTGGTTCACTCACTGATTTTGTAACAGAAACCTGCATGGACAAAGCATAGATTGTAGCTGTGTTCAGAGTGTGTTTATAGACCTTAGAGTTCTTACATGTTAATCAAGTGATCCACAGAGACATCAAAAGTGACAAAATGTTTTAGGGAAAGGAAGGTTCAGTTAAAATTACTCACTTTGGCTTCTGTGTCCAGATCACCCCTGAGCAGAAAAAATGCAGTACTGTGTTTGGAATGTCATATTGGATGGCACCAGAGGTGGTTACAAGGAAAGCCTATGGCCCAAAAGTTGACATATGGTCTCTGGGCATCAGGGCTGTGGAGATGGTTGAAGGAGAGCCTCCACACCTCAATGAAAATCCTCTGCTGTCTTTGTACCTGATATCAACAAATGGAACTCCTGAACTACAGAATGCAGAAAAACTTTGTCCTATATTTGGAGATACTTTAAATCAGTGTTTGGAGATGGATGTGGAGAAACAGCATTCATCGAAAGAACTGTTATGGCCTCTCTTCCTAAAACTTTCTAAACCATTATCTAGCTTGATGCTGCTGATCCTGCCAGCTAAAGAAGTGATGAAGAGCAACTGCTAACATCACTGAGGCATCATATTCTTTTACCCATTTACTAAGGGAAATTTTTTAAAAACATGAAATTGTTACTCTGAGGGGTATAAAGAGACAGTCTGCATCACATGTGGAAAAACAAGTAACCCACTATTTTTTTTTTGGTTTTTCCAGACAGGGTTTCTATGTATTGCTTTGGAGGCTGTCTTGGAACTCGCTTTGTAGACCAGGCTGGCCTCGAACTTGCAGAGATCCACCTGCCTCTGCCTCCCAAGTGCTGGGATTAAAGGCATGTGCCACCAATGCCCGGCTGCAACCTACTATTTTATAAAGATGATCAAATATGTCTTGAGGTAATCTAATCTAATAACCTGATTTCCTATATACTATTCTGGTTCCCTAAATGTCTTTTTCTTTATGCCTTCTGCAATCATTTCCCTAAAGAAATTCATCTCTTTAAATGTAGGAAGTGTTTTATAATTCCTCTGCAGTTTATTTCTCTTTAAGCCAAAGCACCATCAAAATTACTATGGTTGAATCTTCTCAGCAAAATCTGTCTCTGCTTCTCCTCTTCCTACATCATGTTGCTTTCCCACTGGTTAACAAAATTGAACATCATAGTGTTTGTTCTAAAATGCATAAGTTATTTTTACTGTAAAACTTTACATTTACTGACAATCTTGCCCAAAGCAGTCTACAGATTCAATGCAATCCTCATTAGAATCCCAGAACAATTTTTCACAGAACTTGAAAGAACAATTTTCAACTTTATATGAAAAAACAAAAGACTCGGGATAGCCAAAACCTGTTCAAAAAATGTATGTCCGGAGGTGTCATCATCCCTGACTTCAAGCTCTACTATAGAGCTATGGTCATGAAAACAGCTTGGTACTGGCACAAAAACAGATAGGTAGACCAATAGAATCAAATTGAATATCCTGATATTAACCCACACACATAGGAACGCCTGATTTTTTACATAGACACTAAAATTATTCTATGGGAGGAAGAAAGTATCTTCAACAAATGCTGCTGGTATAATTGGTTGCTGGCATGTAGAAGACTGCAGATAGATCCATGTCTATCACCATGCACAAAACTTAAGTCCAAATGGATCAAAGACCTCTACATAAATCCAGTCACACTGAACCTCTTAAAAGAGAAAGTGGGATGTACCCTTGAACAAATTGGTACAGGAGCCTGCTTCCTGAACACAACAACAGTAAAATAGACACTGAGATAGACAATGAATAAATTGGACCTCCTAAAACTGAGAAACCATTGTAGGGCAAAGGACACAGTCAACAAGATAAAATGGTAGCCCACAGAATAGAGAAAGATATTCACTAACCCCACATTTGACAGAGGGCTGAGCTCCAAATTTTATAAAGAACTCAAGAAGCAAGTCTCCAAAGCACCAAAGAATCCAATTAAAAAGTGGGGTACAGAACTAAATAGAGAATTCTCATTAGAGGAGTCTAACATGGATGATAGACACTTAAGAAAGTGGTCAACATCCTTAGCCATTAGGGAAATGCAAATCAAAAGAAATCTGAGAGTATATCTTACTCCTGTCAGAATGGCTAAAATAAAAAACACCAGTCACAGTTTATGCTAGAGAGGATGTGGAGAAAGGGAACACTACTCCACTGCTGGTCTGAGTGCCAACTCTTACAGCCACTTTGGAATTCAGTATGCAGATTCCTCAGGAAAACAGGAATCAGTCTACCACAAGATCCAGCAATTCCACTCTTAGGCATATACCCAAAGGATTCACATTCATACAACAAGGACATCTGTTCCACTATATTTATAGTAGCATTATTTGTAATAGCTAGAACCTGGAAGCAAAGTACATGCCCCTCAGCTGAAGAATGGATAGAGAAATTGTGGTACATTTACACAATGGAATACTACTCAGCAGAAAAACGAAAAAACAAAACAAAAAAACAAACAACGGAATCTTGAAATTTGCATGTAAATGGATGGCACTAGAAGAAACCATCCTGTGAGAGGTAACCCAGTCACAAAAAAGACAAACATAAACCTTCATCTAGTTGGTGATGGAAGCAGAGGCTGACATCCACAGCTAAACATTGAACTGAACTCCTGGAACCTAGTTGCAGAAAGGGAGGAATGATGAACAAAGGAGTCAAGACAGGGCTACTGAAACCCACAGAAACTGCTGACCTTAACAAGGGGGAGCTCATGTACCCCAGAGTGATGGCTGATAGTCCAGCATGGGACTCATGCAGACACCCTAAATTTGGGTGTCAGTGAGGAGGCCTCTGCAATCTATGGGGCTGTGGGTAGCAGACAATTATTTATCCCATTTCAAATAGAGAGATGATCTCTCAGCCTGGACACATAGGGGATGCCCTAGGTCCTAGCTGGGATGAAATGACAGAGTTTGCAGATCCTCGCTGGAGAGTGAAGTGGGAATTGGGTGGGGGGCTGGAGGGCTGGGGAGAATGATAGAGGAGGGTAGAGAGAGGGAGCTGGGATTGACATGTGAAGCAAATTTGTTTCTAATTTAAATAAAAAAGTTTTAAAAACTTTACATGTACTTTAATTTGGTCTATACTATCTTCATAGTCTAACTTCTAATGACTCTTCACAATTATTTCTAAGTTTTTTATCAAACGTCTTAGTCAGTGTTTGATTTCTGTGATGAGATACCACAAGGGAAACTGTTACAAAAGGAAGCATTTAATTGGGGGCTTGATTATTGTTTAAGTGATATTCATTACCATCATGGTGAGGAGGATGGCAGTATGCAGGCAGGTAGTGTAGTGGAACATTTACTAAGAGCTAAATCCTGATCCACAGGCACAGAGAGAACTTCTTATCTCTTTGAGCAGTGTTCTTGGCTCCACCACAATATTTCCTGGTGCTCGTTTTCTTCTCAAACTCTACATTTTATATTTTTCCCTCCTGCTGTTCATTGAAGAACTACATAAGATTCATTACTAGTAGCAGCATAACACAGTCAATATTGGATGCTATTAGGATATTTCTGACAATACCATTAATCCAAAACTCTCTAATTTAGCCGCATGTAGATTTTTGAAACAAGAAAAAAAGAGCAGCCACATTCTTTGCCAAAATAAAGGGAAAATAATCTCTAAAATTCTTCCCTTCTTCAATCACTTGAACTGAGTCTCTACTGTCCACATTGCCTTCAGCACAAGTTCATGCCCCTACTAGGAAGGTTCAGTAAATCCCACTTAATGGGTTTATCTGCTTTTCCAGTCCAAAGTCTATGTTCTGCCAACAAATAGCATAGTTAGGCCTATCATAGCAACATGCCAATCCCTGGTATCAACTTTTGTCTTAGTCACTGTTCTACTGATAAGAATTGATTTCGTGACAAAGGCAACTTTATAAAAGACAGCAATTAATTGGAGGATCATTTATAGTTTTGAAGAGTTCAGAAGGTTATTCTATTGCCATCATAGTGGCAAGGAGCATGGAGGCACACATGGCAATCATAGTACTATAGGAAGTAGCTGAGAGCTGCTGTGTGATCTCCAGGACGAGAGAGAGAGAGAGGCAGGGAAAATTTAACGTTTTGAACTGTCATGAGTATAGTTAGCACAAAATAATCATATACAGGATTTTGTATGAAGACAATATTTTATTTCTTTGAAATAATATTAAGAAATATTTGGAATTAGGAAATAAATTAAAATATGATATGATTGTATAAAAGGAAAATTTCAAGTCCCTATGGAAACAATTAACCATAACATAGACATATAGAACACTTTCTTATACAAAAGTGTACAATGCTTTTGAATTTTGAAGTACATGTAAATAATTTTCTTAACTATGCCCTATTTACCTTACATTATAAATAATTCAACAGAAACAGCTACAACCACAATTAATTATTCAAAATTTGGGTAGTAAAATATGTTCAACTTTTCAATATCAAATAATTTATAAGAGTTAGAAAATGTAAAATCCTTGTTATTATTTTTGTCTTCTTTTTAAATTAAAAAATCAATTCTATAATCTTCCAAAAGTTGCTGCTTTGCTTTTGGTATCCATTAATTATCGCTCACATGGCATGAAGTATATAACTACTAAACTAGCTACCAAATACTATGCCTTGTATTGATTCAATTCTTTTAGAGTGATAATATTGTGATCACATAGATAAACACACAGACACTGTACAAAAAAGAAAAATTTAGTCTATGTACACATTATTTGCCATATATTATAAACATGCTGTTTAATTTTATGTTGTTGTTGAACAAATTGTGTATTCGTTCCACAAAACCAGGTAATAATAATAATAATAATAATAATAATAATAATAAATTTTGGTGTGTTTTAAGCTTCTTGTCAGTCAAAGCTAGACCAGTTATGTAACATTTTTCCCTATAGAATGCCTGTGATATTTCCAAATGTGATATAGCTTTGATTTCTAAGTCACTGAAAGAATGAAGACACTCATTGCAATTACCTCTACCTCAATGTATTATTTGTGTTCTTATTTTCCATTATTTCTCATCCAACATAAAACCTCACACACTTTCTCTTCTAATTTTGAAAGGTAATATATGCCTTTGATTTTTCCCTTCTTTGTCTCACTTTTACTTTAGCTTCTCTTTTTGATTTTATTTTCCTAAGTTACAAATTTTCATTCTGAAACATTATTTTATTATATCTCTCCTCTTGCTATTTACCAGGCTTTTCACATGCATGATTTATTGTCACAAACTCTAATCTGTATCCATCTATTTTGTTTTATTTGAATAAAGTTTACATACCATTTATCTTGCAGAAAATATGGCAAATACAATTTGATCACAGCAGTCCACTGTTCAGTAATCATAGTAGTCTCTACTCTCATAGTTTCTGTTACGGCTGCCAACTTTTGTTGCAAGTCCCTATGGGAAAGCTGTATTTCTTCTCAATGGCTTCCAGAAAAATTTCTAATTTTGTTTCTAATAAATATTAAAGATTCACTTTCTTGTTTATTCATTTCTAAATCTCTTCTTTCTCTGAAGAATGAATAAACTAGGCCAGTCAAGATGCTATTCAAGAGAAAGGTTTAATTATGACTATGTTCATAGATCATGCAGTGGCCCCTCAGCAGGAGCCAAGAAATGAAAGGGACAATAATACCTTATTAGTTATATTCTATCATACTTCCTAGACTCTTTCCAAATACAAAAGAACACACCCACATGCAGCACCAAGCAATGTCCCTTTTTCTGGTTTTGGAGACTTTATCCACATCCCTCCAGAATAAAAATAAACTAATACCTGCAAAACTTTCCTCATAGAAATAAAATATTTTCACAAAACAAACTATTTTGAGGTAGAGAAATTTAGGTAAGGGAGACTTCTATACACTTGATAGCAAAAACAGAGAATTTTGACTCATATATATAGCTTTAGTGCTTTCAACACTCTTTGTTTTGAATATTTATACAGATGAATCTTGACCTAAAATGCCAGTTGGAAACAATGCCTTTCAATCTTTTGGGTCACATTGATGGCAATGCTGACACAGCTTATGGAACTAAATGTAGGTGCAAGGTATTTCACCTCTAATGTGACACGTTTGTAAAAAAATAGTATTTTATTCCGATAGGACAATTCAGAACAATTTTCTTTAGATTGAAAATTGAAACCCCCAGAATTCATTATCATATGTAAAAGAAGAAATCCATAGCTTTGGCTATACACAGTGGCTACATACAATCTCACTTTCATCTCACAGCATTACAGTACATCTTTGAGGCTACAATACAAAAAAACTCTGTTCTACAAAAATGACCTTTTGGCCTTGTCTTTCTCCTTTATTCAAATCTTACTTTTACATATCCTCCAATGTAATAAGCCTGCCACCACTAATGTTATAAAGTAGTAATTGTTCCTAATTGGAGGGGAGGCGACAGACCATTCTGGTAATGTTGTGAAACTGTAGGAAAGGGGGAGTGAGAACATTCACAGGCCCAGCAGTAATTATCCACTAATTTGGCCTGTTTGTGTGGGGACAGCTCATTATAGCCCTTAAGAAACCTCAGAATAAAGAAGGAAAGTAGGTAGGAGGCAAGGTTAAATAATTAGTGTTCCACAGATTTTTTTTGAAAAAAGATTCAAAGGCTAAGATTAAGGGTGGCAAATGTGACCATAGTAACAATTAAGAAATGGAAGAATGTTTTGGACAACTGAGTTTTATGATTTTGTGTGAGAATGGATAAGTCTATGTCTTGAGTTGGGGCCTGAAAATGATATTGTTCCAATTTTATTAATGCTTCAATTGTTATGATTCTCATCACCCATTTTTATTTTATGGTGCAAACCTCATTCTCAACAAAACAGTTATTCTCATGAGCCCCCATAAAGCAATGCACAAGGTGTTTTCTTACTCTTTTATCTTTTGAATTTATAAATATTTTTGGGGCTTAAAACCATGCACAGGCAGCAAAATGCTAGTCTTAAGATGAATAAATACTCAACTATTGCTATCTGATAAGCTCAAATTTCTCCATTTCTCATACATCTATCTCCTTTATTTGTGTTCAAATTTTCATACCTATACATGCCAATTTGATAAAGATTTTTAATGAATATTTTTAAAGATTTTTAAACTTCCTCGTGCAAAGTATTTGGATTTACCTACATGATTGGTATTAAACTGTTTTGTTTTCTTTTTCTAGTTCACTGAAATTCAAATGAGGGAACTGAGTATTTTTTCACTTAAATTATTTGTATGATTTAAATTTCTCAGAAAATACAAACATATGCTTTAACTGTACGCTAAAACTGGGCTGTAAACCAGACATAACATAAATAAGAAGTTCATTAAAAACTGACGGACTTCGGTGTATGAATAATTAAATTCACTGTTATCTGTTCCCTTGTCTTTAAAGGATATGTTGACATTATACAATATTACTTCCTTACTCCTCAAACTTGACAATTTTCACTTAATTAAAAAGAATTAATGGGGAATCCCTTGGAAAAGGGGACAGAAAGATTGCCAGAGTCAGAGGGTATGGAGGACACAAGGAGAACATGGTCTACTGAATCAACTGAGCAGGGCACGGATGGACTCATAGACGCTGAGGCAGCAAGCTCAGGACCTGAATGGTTCTGTGCCAAGTCCGTTGTGCATGTGTAATGGCTTTTAGCTTGGTATTTCTGTGGGACTTCTAACAGTGGGATTGGGGGTATCTCTCACTCTTTTGTCCGTTCTCCAGTATCTTTCACTCCCCTTGCGTTGCTTTGTCCAGCATCAATATGAAGGCTTTTGCCTTTTCTTATTGTATCTTTTTTTGTTCCCTTTGACTGACAACTCTTTGAGGCCTTCTCTTTTCTGAAAAGGAAAAGTGTTGGGGAGTGGATCTGGGGGAGAGAGTATGTGGGAGAGAGCTGCATGGAGTGGAAGGAAGGGAAACTGTGTGAGTAGAAGGATAACCATGATAAGCATGAGAAAATAATCTATTTTCAATAAAAATAACACATTGACAAAATTGACAGCATGGCATCTCTTTCACATATTTTAAATACTGCATTATAGTAAATTGCAAATATGAAAACCACACCGACTATGTGACACTAGGATATGTTTTTGCTTTTGCAATTTTAAGAAAATTTTATGTACATAAATGTTTATTCTGCACATGTGCATATGTACCATATATGCAAGATACCTAGAAATAGCAGAGGAGTTAGCTAGATATGCTGGAATTAGGGTAACAGATGGTTGTAAGCAACAAAAGGGGTTCTGGGAACTAAGCCTATGTCCTCTGTGAGAAGACTATAGGCCCTTAACTCTCTTTTAACTCATATATTTTCTTATTTTTTAATTTTTTAAAAAATTAAGATATAATTAAATTTACCCTCCATCAACCCATTCCATGTTACCCAATCACTCCCTCATAAATTCAGTACCTCTTTTTCCTTTCCTTTAATTGTTACATATAAGGAGAAATGCATACATATATAAATAGCACGTGCTGAGTCAATTAACTTTGCTTATACATATATGATAACACAGATGGCCACATGGAATTTGGTAATCAATTATGAGACTCATTCCTGAGAAGATTAATTCTTCTTAGCAGTCCTTAGTTACCTGTAAATTTTTGTTTGTTTGTTGGTTGATTGGTTGGTTTTCTTGTTATTGTCTAGCAGTAAATATGCATAAGATTTCTCCCTTCCCAATAACCTGTCTCTTAGTGCAGTCTATATTCTAGACTGGTATAGGCAGCCCTATTGTTGAAGTACCATGGATGTATTTTTCCTGTTATTTCTAGAAGACATTATCTCACAGTATGCTTATTAGTTCTCTGACTCTTACAAGCTTCTCACCACATTGGCTATAATTTTCTCCAAACCTAAGGTGCAGAAGTTGTGTTGTAGAAACATCCATTATGTCTGGGCAAATCAAGATCATTTGTTCTCAGAATTTTGATCAGTTTCAGTTATCTGTTGAAATCAGACAAGAGATAGGTACACTTATCTGTGACTATATGGATAAGTATTTTAAACACAGCCAGGAGTCATGCTGGTTTAGTAAAGTGGTAGTAATAGGTCATTTCCTAAGATGCATGACTTGATTAATCCTGGATAATTAGCTAGGTTTATAGTACTAAGCAAGATTTACCTTTTGCTATGTGAGCCTCATGTCAAATTAAACAGTTGCTGTTTGCTGCTAAGATTTAAGTGCCACTGTTGCATCTTTAGTGATCAATTGACATGTTGGTTACTGTGTTCATAGCTATAAGTACTTCATAGGACTATTGATTCTTTCCTATCGTTGAAAGCTTTTCTGACACCTTCAAGTACTAGAAAGACAGACCTCAGAGAGGAGTCTTTCATGTCAGAGCCAGCTCAGATCTTCCAAGTCCCTGTTTAAAGTGTATGGTGTTGTAAGCAAAGATTTGTCTTCAACCCCTGAGAAGTAATGGAAAGCAATATCAATAGTGCATATTGCTTAGGGAGTCTCTTGTACTCCCCTGACCAACCAATAGCTTGGATATTTTATTAGATATTGTATAGGTCTTGGGGATACACTGTAGCCAGAGTAGGAACAAATGTAGAATACAAATGCACACACACACACACACACACACACACACACAATCACACATAATATATATGTATATATATGTATATATAGGCATTTTTCAGGTAAATAAAAATGATTCCTGCCGAGCGGTGGTGGCGCACGCCTTTAATCCCAGCACTCGGGAGGCAGAGGCAGGCGGATCTCTGTAAGTTCGAGGCCTGGCTGGACCGACAGCCTCCGAAACAAAACAGAGAAACCCTGTCTTGTAAAAACCAAAAAAATGTTTCCTTATGACTTTTAAACACATCCATGTTTTTCCTTCTTTTCCATCCTTCTCCTTCTGTATTAGTATCCCATCCACTACCAGTTAATTGCATCCTCCTTTTTTCCTACTTCTATCATATTCTTTCTTTCCTACCATATCCCTCTCTACAGCTTCTCCCTACTGATGTCCTGGTGTTTCCATTTACTCCAGGTTGTCTACTCACTTTCACAGATTTGGAACTAGGAGACACAGATGAAACAGAACATAAAGCACATGTCTTTCTAGTACTGGTTTATCTCATTCAATATTTTACCAAGGTGCTTTCACATTCCTGTCCAAAAATTTACCTACAGAAACAATGTAAGAAATTTTTGCTATCTTACTAAAAATACTGTAGAAAAGCATAAGACCCAGCTAATGAACAACTTGTCTAAGAGCTACTTGATATTGAATTCCTATTTTTATTTGGAACTCTAATTTTTATGACTACACTTCATCAAATATATTTTTAAATATTTTCTTTTTAATCAATTCATTATTCTTTCCAGACTGATTGCAGTTTCCCCTCCTTCCTCTTCACCTCTCACTCTCTTCCCCCAACCTCCCTTCTTCGCCCTGCCCCTCCTCATTTCTCTTCAGAAAGGGAAGGCCTCCCACTTATATCCATTGCCCCTCCTATTAGGATGGATGAGGCAGCCCTGTTCTGTATGAAGAACGGGTCCCAAAAGCAGGTAAGAAAGTAATATGTGATTCACCATTTCATCAACACATCCTAGAAAAAAAAGGTTCAAAGACTTTGCTGAGTTCTTCACTTTGATATTTTCATTTCTACCTATAGAAACAAAGGTTTATAATTTTATCTAATTCATTAAAGTTATCCATGACATTTTACTGATCATAAAGTTTGTATGATTTTTAAATATTTTCTATGCATATGGTTTATACAGATAACATTTATTAGTGCTAATTTTCTCTATATATGTGTGACATGTGATTATTTTTGCACAAATGCTAATACTCACCGAATAGGCACTGTATTTTCTAACATTTCTTGCAGTTAGTTTGGGTACATACACATACTTCTTTATTAAAGTAATACATAGATACATGCTAAGCTTCATTTCTAGAGAAATTAAGATGGAGTTTAATTGATAAACCTCATTGTAATATTATTTATTTGGAAAATTCCAAGATTTCTATTGCTACATGCTACCATTGTGACCCAGATTGTGGTAGCTACCTGGAGAATTTTCAACCTGAATTGTCTATCAATGTAAAGTGGAATTTACTCAGAGAGAAGATAAATGAATGTATTATTCCACTGATACTAGCATGTTTAATATCACTTCATAGTCTAGCCTTCCATAAGTGTTGCTAAATATACTGACATTCTAGAGGTCATAAACTTCATTGTTAAAGCAAGAAGTAATCCAAATCTGGAGTCATTACATATTACAAGATTTTAAATTTAATTAAAATTAAAAAGCAGATTAGAGACAGTGCATTTTTAAATTTAGCAGTCATAGACATGGAAGAACCAAGAATTCTTATAACCAAAAATACAAATGAAGGAAATAAGCTTTTTGAAGCTACCTAAACAACAGGCAAGAGTAGCTTTTCCATGTGAAGTTGGTTTCTTTCTTTTCATTTCATTTTTTTTAATTTTTAACAGACAAGAGGTGGGTAACTAAATACAAGATGTATAAATGCAAGTGCATCTTTTATCAGTCTCCAGAAACAGGAAACAAAGTATTAAAACTCAGTTTCTCTGCAAACATGTTGGGTTAGAAAAGCAGAAGTTTCAAGATCCTGTAGACAAATGGGCATATACTATTTAAAGGAGCAGCTTTAAGTAAGAATGTCATAGCTAAGTGAGTTTTATAGAAACATTGGAAACTATAGTGCCCTGTTTACAATCCTTAGAGAAAAGAAATGCCAATCTTAAAATGTGCAATTACACACACACACACACACAACATATATATATATATATGTATATGTGTATATGTTGTGTGTGTGTGTGTGTGTGTGTGTGTAATTGCACATTTTAAGACTGGCATTTCTTTTCTCTAAGGAATATATATATGAGAGTATGACTTGCCTGAACAACACATACGCTGTAGGGTAGAATTACTATAATGATTACAAATGGAAACAATATTAAGCTGACTTCTAATAGACTAATGAATTCATCAAATATAATCTACCAAGTTTCTATATGCAGTAGATTGTGATTGACACAGTGGACCAGAACTAATGAAGGTATAGAAAATAAAAGAAAGTGGAGTACTCAGCCTTGCAGCAACATACATATTTCAAGACTCTGTAAAGTCTCAGGGAACATTATAGAGAAGAACTGAGAAGAATAAAAAGAAAATGTCTTAATTAGTGAAACAAAGAAACTGTAGAATCATGGCTACAAAGGAAAAGAAAATCAACATTTATATCAGACATAAATATGTTCAATATGTGAATTTTTAAATGCCCAGAATGAACAATAATAAGAACTCTAATTACATTAAGAGTTCTATTCTAAATATAAAGACAAAGAAGTATCCCAATTAATAGAAAGTGTTGGAAGCAAGTGTCAAAAGAAATTCTTGTCAGATAACTAATGTATGAAAGAATCAGATTTAACAAATGATGCCATATTTAAATTTGGTGAATTCATAGCACTTAAATGACGAACTAATCAAGAAAATGGAATAATTCCAAATGCTTCAATAGTACAGCTAAGAGTGATGCTCTGCAAACAATACAAAATTAATAAAGTAGAAGAAAACTTCATAATCAAGGTAGAAGACTTTCTGGGTTCTTATAACTCTGATAGAATTTTAATAAGAAACAAACAACATCAGTAATCAGGAAAAAAAGAAGAGAAATTCACTAATCTGATCTAGTTGGTGCTGGTGAAACTATACAGTTAATAACAGAAATATTGCATCTAAGGTTTCCCCAAATTCACACAATGTCTGATACTGAAGACAATCTCAGTACAATTAAAAATACATTTAAGCACTCTATTATTTTAGGAAAATTTAAGTTCCAAATGTTTTTGAATACTAAAATTATAGTTAAGATGGTTTTATAAGGGAAAATTTGCCAATACCAGAAGTGGAAATTGACATAATTTTACACTTTACAGTAACAAAAACTCCAATATGCAATATTTTGAAAAAAACCGTTCCACCAATAGACTTCAGAAATGAGAGAAAATGTACAAATTCTTTGAAAATTAATGTCAGAATGATAACACAAGTAGTAGTAAATCATAATAAAAATACATTTGGTTAATACTTGTCTTAAAATACAAATTAAAAAGTCCAAATTTCCCATAACATTAAAATGAGTGAATTATGCCATATGGTAATTAATATGGAAAAATTATCAGTATGTCAACATCAGACAAAGGAAAAAAACACCCTTTTAAGAGTAAGACTAAGTGAAAGCAACAAAGGTAAATTCTCTGTAGATCCCTTTACACCCATAAAACAGTATCTACAATGCTTACTCATAAAAGTATTTACCATGGGGTTAAGTAGTGATAAAAAGGCACAAGGTGGGGACTGTGGGATACAGTAGTCACATGCTTTTCATCTGCCCTTCCTTACTCTGGTGCATTTATATTTTGAGGACTCATCAATGTTGTTAATAAAATACATGTGAATTATCTGTATAAATCAGTAATTCTAAGTAATACTACCCCAAGCACTAACGGACTTCTCAGATATAATAGAGACATTTTGTTTCTCTAAATTTTATGAATGTGCTACTGGCATCTAGTGGGCAGAAGCCATGGATGCTGCAAGTGCACCACAGAGCAGGAGGCTGTAGCCTCTGCAAAATTCCCAGTTAAAAACATCAGGAATTCACTATTGAGAAACTCTGATGCATGGTGTAGAAGTTAACAAAAATTTATTAAAATAAAATCATTAATTTCGTGCAGATAACTTAAACTACTGTGAAATACATAAAACTAATACTATCAATTTATAAGCATGTATAAAATTAATAAATCTTAGAAAATATAGAAGGTTAATTCTTTGAAGTCATAAGATGTGAGTGACAAAATTTGGATTTCAGAAAACTCAACAATAAATAGATATTTAAATCTAAGTCTACCATTATGTATTCCTTTGTAATTTATATATAAGGATTCTAAAGGATTTCTAAAATCACATTTTCTATAAGGCAGAATTATAAAGGTACTAGAGAAATAAATATGTTCCAAACATCAAAAATGTAACAATAAATTTAGAATATATCTTGAGTTTATATTTCTTATAAGACAAGTAAAACACAATAATATATGCAATTTTGTCATCTGATGAAGTCATGCATACTATTTATTTACATATTTGCACTTAAATGTTTTCAACACTTTATTTTAAAGGAAATTCTCATGTGGAAAATCTATAGTGGGTCATTGCTAATATAATCCTGACTTTGACAGTTTTCCTTTTAATTTTCTCTGGGTGGTTGGTGTATGTATCCTGCAGTACACCTGTGAAGGTAAGAGGACAGCTCTCTAAAATTGTTTCTCCCATATAACTTGTGAGATCTGGAATTACACTCATGTTATCAGGCCTGCACCTCCCTCGTCCTGATAGTCAAAATTCTAAAGAAACTTCACTTTCTAAAGTTATGACTTATATCTGTTAAGTCACATCTTAAATGAATTCAACGTTATGGCACAAAATGTGCAATAATGGAGGTCATCCTGTATGTCCAAAGAATGTGATGAGTTTCAGTTATCTATGGATACCAGTTCAGAATAGCCTTCTAGGGGTTTGACTAAATCAAATGAACCCTTCTACTCATGAGCCAAATTTGGAATTCCATGTATTGTAATATCTGATCTTGTATTTATACATGTCTCTCTGTCTTCAGACTATCTCATTTTCATGCTACAGTGGCATGAATGAGTGGTTGAAATGAGTACAAATGCTTAAAATATTTACTGAGGAGTTTTTTTTCAAACCTGACTAGCTGATCTCTACAGAATAAAGAACTCAGCATTTTCTCTACACTTCAAGTATCAATAATATGGGATAACAGCTTTACAGGCAATAGAGTTGATGGATAAATTGTGTTAAACCAGGAAGTACTGATATGTTATATAATTAATAACAGAGTAGCATAACAACTTACAAACATGTAAAATTCCTATGTTTTCCTATGAAAGTAAGTAATCTAGCAAGCTCAGAATAAGAAATTCAGTCCCATATATTAATATGGTCAATAAGTCCTTGGGAAAATAACCATATAAACTTGGAAATTTTAAAATAAAGTTGTATTTGAATAAAAAAATATATGGGTAGAATTCTCAAGGTATTCATTATGCCCTGAATCCTTCGAGATTTCCCCTCTTCCTCTGAAGGGACTTTGTAAACAAAATTAGGATTTCTGGATATTTGTTGTTAAAATGCCTAGATTGCACACTGTTTTAGTGGCTAGAAGAGAACTCACACAGAGATCACATGAAACAAGAAATACAACACAAGATTGTGAGAAGTGTCAGATAAAGTCAATGGGAAAGATGTAGAAATGAAACTTGGAGAATGGTTAAAAAATTGGAAGTAGTTTCTGGTGCCCTGCACTAATATACCTGAAGCCTGGGGACTGCACACTGTAGATCCCATCCAAGTGGAGTTCAGGCCTCCCAGGGACTGTCAGCATCCACGTTCCTTTCTCTGCCCAGGGGATAAGGTAAGCATGAGCCAGTTTCCCACCCTCCTTTCAGGTACCATGCTTGGAGCCACCTGAGGCCTTTGAGCTTCATGCTACAGATCCCATCACATCAGGGTTTAGTCCAGCCTAAGACTGCCAAGGCCCGTGTACTATGACTGCCTCCGTGCAAAGGAAGAGGAAAGTCGTCTTAATATTGGACCAGCTTGCACCCACCAGAAGAAACATTTGTTTCTTTATCCACCAGGAGAGGAAGAGACTCCTTCTGCAACCACTGGAAGAAGGGATGGGACGGAGACAGTATAAGAACACACTCCACATCAGAAAAACCAATATGACACTACTGGAGACTAAAGAATCTTTATCAGCAATACCTGAACATCCCAGTGTAAATGAAGCAAAAGAGAATGACCTTAAAAACAACTTCATGAAATTGATAGAGTCCCTCAAAGAGGATAATGAGAAAATTCCTTAAGAAAATGGAAGAAAAAACAATACAAAAAATACAAAAAATCAACAATTCTCTTAAGGAAAGCCAAGGAAAAACAATCAAAGAGATAAAGGAAGCAATTCAAACACTCCAAGACATATAAACTGAAATAGAGACAATTAAGAAAACACAAACTGAGGAAGTTCTGGAAATAGAAAATCTGGGTAAACGATCAGGAACCAAGCATAACCAACAGAATGCAAGAGATGGAAGAAACACTAGGAGAAATAGATTCATTGACCAAAGTTAAACAAATCTGTAACACAAAATATCCAGGAAGTATGGGTCACCATGAAAAGGTTACCTAAGAATAATAGGTATAGAAGAAGATAAAGAAACCCAACTCAAAGATGCATAAAACATATTCAACAAAATCATAGTAAAAATATTCTCAACCTAAAGAAAGACATGTCAATAAAAGTACAAGAAGCTTACAGAACACCAAATAGAGTATACCACAAAAATGGTCTGTCACCACGTAATAATCAAAATCCCAAACACACAAAATAAAGAAAGAATATTAAAAACAGTTAAGAAAAAAGGTCAAGTAACATATAAATGCAAACCTATCAGAACTACACCTGACTTCTCCATGGAAACTCTGAAAGCCAGAAGGCCCTAAGTAAGTATTCTACCAATTTAAGAGATGATGGATGCCAACCCAAACTAATATACTGAGCAAAACTTGCAATCACTATAGATAGAGAAAACAAGATATTCTACGACAAAACCAAATTTAAACAATATATATCCACTAATCTAGCCATTCAGAAATGTCTGGAAGGAAAACTCCAAGCCAAACAAATTAACTACAACCAGACAAAATAGACAATAGATAATCCCACTTTACCAACAGCCAAAAGGAAAATAAGGGGTGGAAATTCATACATAATTCAATCACCAACAACAAATCCAAAACAAACAAGAAAGAATAATCAATGGTCATTAATACCCCTCAATATTAATGGTCTTAATTAGCTCAGACTAACAGAATGGATACAAAATCCATCCTAACACTTCATACAACAAAGAAACTTCAATATAAAAACAGATGTTACCTCAGAGTTAAGGGTTTGAAAAACATTTTCCAATCAAATGGACTCCAGAAACAAGCAGGGATAGTAATCCTAATATCTAACAAATTGGACTTTAAACTAAAATCAATCAAAAGAGATAAAAAAGTTTATTTCATATTCATCACAGAAAAAGAACATCAAGATGAAGTCTCAATTCTGAACATGTATCCCCAAATTCAAAGACACCCACATTCGTAAAAGATACATTACTAAAACTCAAATCACACATAACAACCCATACACTTATAATGGGAGACTTCAACACCCTACTCTCACCACTAGACAGGACCACCACACAAAAACTTAACAAAGAAAATAAAATGAACTAATAGAAGTTATGACCCACTTGGGTTTAATAGATATCTAGAGAACATTCCATCCAAACACAAAAGAATATACCTTCTTCTCAGCACCACATGGTACCTTCTCTAAAATCAACCAGGTGCTTGGCAACATAGCAAACATCAAAAGGTACAAAAAATTTGGAATAAACTCATATATCTTATCAGACCACCATGCTTTAAAGTTAGAATACAACCACAGTACAAATTGTCAAAACCTTCGAACTCATGAAAATTGAATAATGCACAATTACACCATTGCTAGGTCAAGGAAGAAATAAAAAAAGAAATTAAAGACTTCATAGAATTCAATCAAAATGAAGACAAAACATGTCCAAACTTATGGGACACTTTGAAAGCAGTGCTACGGGGAAAGTTGATAGCACTAAGTGCCCACATGAAGAAACTGAAGAATGGTCTCACTAGAGAATTAACAGCACAACTGAGAGATCTAGAACAAAAAGAAGCAAACTCACCCCCAGAGGAGTAGACAGCAGGAAATAATCAAATGGAGGGCTGAAATCAATAAAGTAGGAATTAGGAAAACAAGATAAAGAAACAATGTAACAAAGAGTTGGTTCTTGGAAAAAAATCAACAATACAGACAAACCTTTATCCAAACTTACAAAACAGCAGAGTGTGAATATGCAAGTTAACAAAATCAGAATTGAAAAGGGTGACATAACAACACACACTGGGGAAATCGAGAGAATCATGAGGTCTTACTTTGAAAACATGTACTCCTCAAAATTTGAAAATCTAAAAAAATGAACAATTTTCTGGATAGATATCACTTATGAAAATTAAATCATGAACAGATAAGCAATTTAAATAGACATGTAACTCCTAATGAAACAGAAGCTGTCATCAAAATCTCCCAAACTAAAAAAACTCAGGGCCAGATGACTTCAGAGCGAAATTCTACCAGAAATTCAAAGAACAACTAATACCAATTCTCTTCAAATTATTCAACACAACAGAAGCAGAACAGTCATTGACAAACTCTTTTTATCGGGATTCAATAACTTTCTTACTCAAGCCACACAACTAAGAATTAGAACTTCAGAACAATAACCCTCATGAACATTGATGCAAAAATATTAAATAAAATATTGACAAATCGAAATCAAGAACACCTCAGAAAAATCACCCACCATAATCAACTAGGCTTCATCCCAGAGATGGAGGGAAGGTCCACCATATGGAAATCCATCAGTGTAATCTACCATACAAAAAAAGTGAGAAAGAAAAATCACACAATCATCTCACTAGATGCTGAAAAAGTTTTTGACAAAACCCAACACCCCTTCATGATAATAGTCTTGGAGAGATCAGGGATAACAGGATAATAAAAGCAATACACAACAAACCAACACCCATCATCAAACTAAATGGAGAGAAACACAACATGATTCCTCTAAAATCAGGAAAAAGACAAGGCTGTCCCCTCCCTCCATACCTCTTCAATATTGTATTTGAAGTTCAATCTAGAACAATAAGGTAAAAAAAGTAGATCAAGGGAATACAAATTGGAAAAGAAGAAGTCAAACATTCTCTATTTGCATATGATATGGTGGTTTACATAAGTGACCCAAAAACCTCTACCAGAGAACTCATACAGCTGATAGACACCTTCTAATACTGGTAGGATACAAGATAAACTCAATGTAAATCAGTAGTCTTACTATATACAGATAATAAAAGGGCTGAGAAAGAAATCAGAGAAACATCACCCTTCACATTTGGCACAAAGAACATAAAATACCTTGTTGTAACCAAAATAAGTGAAAGTCCTGTATTGCAAGAAATTTTAGCCTTGAAAGAAATAAATTCAAGAAGATACCAGAAAATGGAAAGTTCTCCCATTCTCTTGGATAGGTAGTTTCAATATAATAAAAATGGCAATCTTGCCTAAGCATTCTACAGATTAAGTGCAATCCTCATCAAAATCCCAGCACAATTCTTCACAGACCTTGAAAGAATAACACTCAATTTTTTACGCAAAAATAAAAAAACATGGCTGAGCCAAAACAACCCTGTATAATAAAGGAACATCTAGGGCCATCAGCATCCATGACTAGCTATTATAGAGCTAGAGTCTTGAAAACAGATTGGCATTGACAAAAATAGACAGGCAGACCAATGGAATCAAAATGAACACCCTGACATCAATCCACACACCTAAGAACCCCTGATTTTTGACAAAGAAGCTAAAATTATACAAGAAAAAAATGAAAACATCTTCAACAACTGATGCTGGTATAACTGAATGCTGGTGTGTAGAAGACTGCAGATAGATCCATATCTATCACCATGCACAAAACTTAAATACAAATAGATGAAAAATCTCATCATAAATCCAGCCATGCTGAACCTCTTAGAAGAGAAGCACTCTAAAACAAACTGGTACAGGAAACTGCTTCCTGAACATAACACCAGTAGCAAAGACACTTAAATTAACAATTAAATAATGGGACCTCCTGAAATTGATAAGTTTTTGCAAGGCAAATGCCACACTCAACCAAACCAAACGGCAGCCCAAAGATGGGAAAAGATCTTCACCAAAGCCACATCTGACAAAGGGTTGATTTCCAAGAAGCTAGACTTTAAAACAACAAATAATCCAATTTAAAAGTGGGGTACAGAACTAAATAGAGAATTTTTAAAAGAGGAATCTAAAATGGCTGAGAGACACATAAGAAAGTTCTCAACATCAGCCATCAAGGAAATGCAAATCAATAAAATTCTGAGATAACATCTTACTAATGTCAAAATGGCTCAGACCAAAAACACCAATGACAACTCATGCTGGTGAGGATATGGAGAAAGCGAAGCACTCCTCCATTGCTGGTGGGAGCACAAACTCATACAGTCACTTTGGAAATCAGTATGGAGACTCCTCAGCAATTCCACTCTTAGACGTATACCCAAAGATGGACATTCATACAACAAGGACATCTGTTCCACTAAGGTCATTGCAGCATTATTTATGAAAGTCAGGAACTGGAAGCAACCTAGATGCCTCTCAACTGAAGAACGGATGGAGAAAAGGTGGTACATTTACACAATGGCGTAGTGTTGCGGAATACCTGCTTGGTCCTGTCACCGCTTTAGCAACCAAAATCACACACGGAGACTCAATTAGTTACACTGCTGTCAGCCAAAGTCCAGGGCTACTCATTGGCTAGTTCTATCTTACTTTTTAACCCCTGACTACTAATATATATTTCTATAAGGACTTATCATTTGGAGGACAGCATCCTGATGCGTTCTCTCTTCCCTGGGATCACACGGCTACTCTCCACTCTTGACTACATTTCCCAGAATCCTCCTTGACTCCTAGTCTCACCTATCTTGTTTCACTATTGGCCATCAATGCTTTATTTACATATACACAGAAGGACTTCCCCCATAATCTCCTCTTTTCTGTCTAAAGAAAAAGAAAGGTTCCAACTTTAACATTGTAAAATATATAACAAGGCAGTTAATAAGCAAGAACTCTAAATAGAATATTTAATCCATTAGCATTTAGCAAGATTTAAAGAAAATATTATAAATCCTGTCTTTGTAAGTCTAAGGTTGTATATATATAACTTATCTTTAATCCTAAGTAAGGAAACCTATAGCCATAACTATCTGTCTTCAACTCCATCAAAGGCCAAAGAAGGATAATGTAAACTCTAAAATTGACAGAGACATCTTGCTACCTACACAGTCACCTGAAGTTCCTCTGTAACGATGGGGCATCCGTCTTCAGCCCATAGGCCACAGTGTGCCTAGCAGACTTCTCAGCAATGTAGGGAATTTTAAACTGTCTGCCTGCATTGGCAGGTGTCAGTCATTTTTCTGTGTCCTGCAGAATGTCTTGCAGACTCTTCCATGAAGCAGGAACTCTGTAGGACTGTCCAAGTTCAACAGTCACTTTCCTGTGGGTCCTGCATGTCCAGTTTATACAGCAACAGTTAAACAGTCCAGGCAAGAGCAGTTCATTGCCCAAATGGCTAATCTTGCCGTGTTGAAAGCAAATAATGAATTTCTTCTATGCCCATCTTCCTCTCAGATATAATTGGTGTGCCAGAAGCAGTCATTTCTCATTGTCAAGAAAAACCCTAAACCATTTTAAATGCCATTTTCTGAAGGTCTTTGAAAGGTTTGAAGGATATCTATCCAACTCAAATACATATCTGTATATCTAGAAAACCTAACTTACCTAACTATAAGATCTCACTACTATAGGTAAATATCTATAATCTGTACTTAATTATAAATTACATTTTAAAAAGTGTTGTATAAACACAATATCTAAACAAGACGAGAAATATACATATCACAAAACTGACCTTAAATATATATTAATAGATGAAAATCCATACCAATACTAAGTATTCATTTCTATATTATATTCCTTTTTTCCATTTAGAAAGAGATTGACTGTGATCATTACCATTTATAAGTAACTCAATTTAAATGAAAACAAAGTTGTATAAACAATATTTGGAAATTTGGGCATTGTTCTTTCCAAATTGCTTCCTGCTGTATGTGGGCATTGTCTATACCATGGAGATCATGACAACACACACCTGCTTAAGTCCTTGCTTTCTATAGTCTCGAAGGCTGTATCATATCAGCTGTTTTAGATGTCAGATCACCTGGGCCACTACTTCACGAGGTCTTGCTTCATCAAACCATAGAAGCTTGGAAGGAATCCACAGCCTTTCAGTTTCTGTGGAAATAGAAATAAAACTTTTTTCCCCAAGTATCCTGTCCTTATGTTTAAATTTAGAAGTCAAAGCATTTTTAAAGTGTATAAATTGGATTAATTTAGTAGTATTTGTTTTAGCAGTTGCTGTTTCCTTAGCAATCAAACAACTCAAAAATAACACAACAGCATACAGTATCCAGAATGTTCGTGTATTTTCCATCTTTATGTGGCTTTTCTTAAACTCTACTTAATTTTATTTTTTCTCTGAGACAGGGTTTCTCTGTGGTAATCTGCTTGTCTATGCCTCTGGAGTGCTGAGATTAAAGGGTTGTGCCACCACACCCAGCTACTCTTTTTATTTAACTACTATCCTGTTTCTTTTTCTCTCTCAAGCCTACATATATTTTTAAACACCTGTAAACCTTTTAGAGGTTTTACATAATCTGAATCTTTCTTTACTGTAAATCTTTATGTTTTAAGGCCATGTGTCTTTTATCTGCTAAGAACCATGGCTGTTTTAACTACAGTCTTTCTAAGATAGCAGACTTAAGTTTACAACCAGCACTGGATGTGTACATCTCTACTTGTCTCTAGCAAAACAGAGCCCACATGAGAAAATGCTACTACCAAGAAGCCTTGCTTTTCTCTCTACTTTCATTTCGAAAATCCCTTTTTAAGTTTTTGTTAGATTCTTAAGTGGGAGTTCATGCCCCAAGTCATGGTGCCATATGTAATTTGCATTCTTCCCAACAGCCCCTTGGGTCCCATTGCCACTTTATTCCCCAAATAGCACACAGGACACTTTATTAATTACAAAGTTGTTGCCCAGTTGCTTGATTTCTTATTGGATAGCTCTAACTTAAATATTAATCCATAACTACTAATCTGAGTATTTCCATGTGGTAGTCTCTTATCGGAGTAAGGGGCAGGACCTCTTACTCCTCTGGAGTCCTACATGGTATTTTCCTGATTGTAAAGGGTCAGATTATTTGTCTGTAGTCAACCTACATTCACTGGTCCACATCTCCTACATAATTCAGAAGGCTGAAACCTTCTGTTTGAGTCATTCATAGGAAGATCATTATAAGTTTTTATGCATACAGGTATAACCATAATGGCCATCAACTCTAAAAGGTGTGTGATAACAGAATCAGCCTTTTCAAAGCTAAGAGCAGTAGCCCATTGGAACCCTGAAAACATGTCTATTGTATGGTACACATATTTTCAACTTCCAAAATTCTGGAAAGTGAAACACATCCATTTGCCAAATTTCATTTCTGTGAATACCTTTGGGATTACTGCCTACTGGTAATGGAACTTGATTATATCATGAACAGGTGGGACAGTATCTTACTATTTCCTTGGGTTGTTGCCAAGTGATAGAAAAATCCTTAGAGGGGAAATATACATATCACAAAACTGACCTTAAATTTGTATTAATAAATGAAAAACCATAACAATACAAAGTATTCATTTCTATTTCAGAGTACTACTCAGCAGAAAAAAATGGAATCTTAAATTCGCAAGCAAATGGATAGAACTAGAAGAAACCATCCTGAAGGAGGTGATAAAAGACAAAATTGGTGTGTACACACTCAAATATTGATTTTAGACATATTGAAAAGAAATACCATCTGATAATCCACACCGTCAGAGAATTAAGGAAACAAGGAGGAGCCTAAGAGCAACAGACATACATGGTCTCGTGGAGAAGGGGAAAGGGACACTCCTGAGATAATTTGGAGCATGGGGGAGGGGGAGGAAGTTAGAAGAAAGAGAAGGGGAAAAGAGGATGGAAGTGGAGGATAGGAGAGAGGAAGATCATGTCAGGGGAGGAATAGAGGAGAGCAACAAAAGAGATACCATAATAGAGGGAAATGTTATAGGTTTAAAAAAAATCTGGCACTAGGGAAATGTCCAGAGATCTACAAGATTTACCCCAACTAACAATCTAAGCAATTGGCAAGAGGCTACCTTAAATGCCTTTCACCAAAAATTAGATTGATGACTACCTTATATGCCATCCTTGAGCCTTCATCCAGTAGCTGATGGAAGTAGAAATGAATACCCCACAGTTAAACACCAAACTAATGTCTGAAATCCAGTTGCAGAGAAGGAGGAGTGATGAGCAAAGGCATCAAGACCAGGCTGGAGAAACCCACAGAAACAGATGACTTCAACAAGTAGTTGCTCATGAATGCCAGAGTGATAACTGGGAAACCAGCACAGGACTCTTCCTGATACCCTGAATGAGGATGTCAGTTTGAAGCTCTAGTTTACCTATGGGACCTCTGGTAGTGGATCAGTATTTATCTCTAATATATGCACAGACTTTGGGAGCCCAATCCACATAGAGGGATACTCTCTCTGCCTAGACACATGGGAGATGGTCTAAGCCATGTTCCAAGTGATATGACAGACTTTGAAGATCCCTCATGGAAGGTCTCACCATCCCTGGGGAGAAAAAAGGGGATGGTATAGGGGATCAGTGGGGGGCAGGGAAGGAGGGGATGGAGGGGGAACTGAGACTGATATGTTAAAGATGCTTGTTTCTAATTTAAATTAAAATGGATTTGGAGAATTCTACCTAATACTGCTTATTTGTAAAGTGTGGGTTAAAGTCAGATGTCAATAAAAGATGAGTAGAATATATTTAACTGACAGTCAACAAGTTTTGTGGCTTGAAATGAAGTGCCTCTCATAGTCTCATGTGTTGAAATGCATACATAGTCCCTAGGAAGTAGTACTGTTCAGAAGGGTATGAATGGTTTAGGAGGTATATCCTTGCTAGAGAAAGTATCTCAGGGTGGATTTTGAGTTTCTATAGGATGATTATACTTCATGTTCTCTCTTCTTTCTGGTTGTAAATAAACTGTAATGCTGGTCTTATATTCCTATTACCCTCCATGTGTCTGCCATAAAGAGCTGTATCCTGCCTGGAAGAGTAAGCCAAAATAAACCCTTATTACTTAACATGTTTTTGTTACAGTACTGCATCACAGTAAGAGAAGAGTAACTAAAAAAGACACATGCGTGAGAAATGGGGTTGCTAATGTGCTTAAACTGACTATATTATTTTTTTGTTATAGTAGTAGAAGGCTTTGATCTGTGGGAATAAAATGGTCATTGAGTGCTGGAAACAGGGATTAATAGGCTGTTCTTGTGGGAGCTTGGAAGGCAGGAATAAGAGATAAGTATAGAAAGTAGAACCTAGATCACTATATTTAGAGAAAAGTGAATCTATTAACAGCAGGGTTAGAGGATATTTGTGTGACTTTTCGGCACAGAATCTGCAATCTGTTCAAGTCCTGAGAGTTTTCTTTAAGCTGAATAGAAAAGTAATGAACTAATTTCAAGATAACATAAAATTGAGTCTAGTCTACAATGAATAAGAGCAACAAGTGTGCAGAAATAAATTAAAAATTCAGTTTGGAAAAGAAAGGATCACTATAAATCCTAAGTTTGCAACAGATATGTTCTGAAAATGAACATGAAATTGCTAAGGATATTGGTGCCGTTACGGAGAAGCCTTCTTCTCTCTGCAGCAGTAAATGTACTGTGAAGATGAGACTTTGTCTACACAGTGAGGGCTTCAAATTCTAGGAGGGAGCTTATGGAATTTCCTGCTCCTGGAGAGCAAATACCTAGAGAAGACTTTACTAGCTTCGGCCCCGGAGCTGCATCAGCACGTTCAGAGGGGACCAGTCTTTAAGCAGAGCTGGTAGCACAAGGTGGCGTTGGTATTCACATGGCAGTGGTTTTGGAGGCATAAGAAATTCAGAATTGAGGGTATCTTGGATTCTTCCATCCTGGATTTATCGAGTGGCTAAGGCTATTCAACTTGTGTCTATGTTGGAGTCCCTACAAGAAGGCCCTGAGATGCTATGGCATGTAACTGTGAGGACAAAGCCTTGGTTTCCACAGAGATGCAAAACTGTTGGAGATTACAGAGCCATGAGACATCTGTCAAAGAGGGAAGGCTGTATATAGGTAGCAGAACTATCTCAAGCTGCCCGAGCAAAGATCCCAAAGTAGAGATATCTAAACTGAAGGAGTAAAGACCAGGCATCTAAGACGGAGGAGTGGAGATGCCTAAGAGACACATAAGAGGGAGGAGTAGAGATGCCTAAGTAGAGACATACAGGATGTAGTAGTGGAGACACCAGGCACAAGACATGGGGCTACAGATTTCGGAGTTCACCCCCCTGCATTTTGGTCTTGCTTTATAACAATAATTGCTCACTATGACCCCAGTCCTCCCATTGGGAGTTGGAAAATATGATACCAGACATGGAATCACAAAATTTGGAGTTCGCCCCAGTTGGTTTCAGTCTTGGTTTGGACCAATATTTGCTCACTATGTGCCCTTTCCCCACATTGGGAATAGGAAAGAATATTTTGAGCCATCATAAATTGGAAGTTAGTATTTTTTGGCTTTTTTCGAGGCTGGGTTTCTCTGTATTGTTTTGGAGGCTGTCCTGGAACTCACAGAGATCTACCTGCCTCTGCCTCCTGAGTGCTGGGATTAAAGGCGTGTTCATATGGAAGTTCATAATTTTTTAGTGGGTTATAACACTAAGTGAAAGCCATCAGATTCAGATGAGAGTTCACATTTTGGACTTTTGAAAAGTGCTGGTTCTGTTAAAAACTAAGGGAAATATTGAAGTTGCACTAAATGAATTGTGCATCATAAGATGACCAGGCACTGATGGAGGCCATGGATGGAATACTATGGCTTTATGATCAAGTATGTCCAATTTGAAAGATGCTGATGGTGCTGTTCTGGAGTTTATGCAAATGTTTAGAATCTACAGATTTTCTAGAGCAAACATGACATTGGGGCTGGACTTTTTGAATATGCCCTAAACCCATTTCCTGTGCTCACTCTGTGTTTCTCCAGCTGCTTTTGGTATGTAGAAGAAATGTCATCTGACAGGACCATTCTTTTACTGTCATATCTGCCCTAACATGATTGGCTTCATTCCTCTGGAAAGTGTGAAACAATATAACCTCTTTCTTCCCTGACTTGATTTTTGTAACTTTTAAAAATTATAACAACAGAAAAATAACTAATACAGTGAGGGTGTGGAAAGTGGTGATCCACAGCTTTAAGCACCTAAATTTTATTAAAAAGGTTAGTAAGTTTAAAAGCAAATTTCTCCCTACAGCTTTCAAATAGCTTATACCAATAATTAGTTTAAGCCTTATAGTATCAAGTGATTTACATAGCATATCAATGTCTACAGAAATTGCAGAATAACAAATGAATGCTGCTTTAAATTTGAAAAGTTTTCAGTCATTTTTTTGTAGAAATGGAAAGCAAGTAACACAACTTTCATTGTCTTCTTACATAATAGAATCATTAATTAAGTAACTTGCTAAATAAGTTACAATTCTATGAATGTTGCTACAGAGAAAACTAATAACAGTCCAATTTTTATTTGGCTGTTTGGAAGTACATAAAGATTGTAGAAGACATATTTTATAAATGTGTATTTGATCGCATTCAGTCATCAAATTTTCTTCTCCCATTTCATCCTGTTTCCTCTGAGTAACATTATTCCTCTTAACAAATAATCTGTATTTGACTTTACAATGAGAAATTCTTTTTTTTATCATTTTTATTTTAATTTTAAATAGCTTGTTTTACATGTCAATCCCAGTTCCCTCTCCCTCCCATCCTCCCGCACTCCCCTTCCCCCCCTCCCTCCCACCCTATTGCCAAATCCTTCCACATAGGGGATATCTAGAGTCTGTCATTTTACTCTTGGTAGGGTCCAGGCACTCCCCTAAGAGTCCAGGCTGAGAGAGCATCTCTCTTTGTGCTATAGGCACATGAAGACAGTTTGTATACCAGGGATAGACACTGATCCACAGCTCAGGGCCCCATAGGTTGCCCAGGCCTTCTCACTGACACTCACATTTGGGGGGTCCAGATCAGTCCCCTGCTGGCCTCCCCACTGTCGGTCTGGGGTCCAAGAGCACTCCCTGTTCAGATCAGCTGTCTCTGCTGGTTTTGCCAGCCCATTCTTTGCCAATTTGCTCATCGCTCCTCTCTCTCTGTCACTGGGTTCCTTGGGTTCAGTTCAGTGATTAATTGTGTGTTTGCCTCTGCTTCCATCAGTCACAGGATGAAGGCTCCCTGATGGTTATAGACATCAAGTTCATTATCAGGAATGGGCATTCGAGGTGGTCCCTCCACTATTGCTTAGCTGGCCAATTGGTGTTATACCTTTAGATCACTGGAGGTCACTCTGGTGCCTGATCTGTCTTCGATCCTATGATTCCCTCTTCCCCCTAGTCTATCCCCACCCCCTCAACTTTCTGTTACCCCATGACCAACTCCCTTCCTCTTTATCCCCTCTATTCTTCCCAGGTCTCACTCCCCCCCACCCCTCGCTGTGTTCCCCATCCATTCAGAGGATCTTGTCTCCATCCTCTTCTCTTGGGTACTATGCATATCTGCATATCTTTTAGGTTCTTTCCTGTTTCCCAGACTCTCTATCTGTGGAAGTGCAGACTGGCACTATCCTGATCCATATCTAAAATCCATATATGAGTGAGTACATACCATGTTTGTTTTTGCGACTGGGTTACCTCACTCAGGATGGTTTCTTCCAGTGCTATCCATTTCCCTGTGAATTTCAAGATTCCATTGTTTTTTTCTGCTGAGTAATACTCCATTGTGTAAATGTACCACATTTTCTCTATCCACTCTTCAGTTGAGGGGCATCTAGGTTGCTTCCAGGTTCTGGCTATTACAAACAATGCTGCTATGAACATAGTGGAGCAGATGCCCTTGTTGTATGAACCTGCCTCATTTGGATAAATGCCTAAGAGTGGAACTGCTGGGTCTAGTGGTAGATTAATTCCCATTTTCCTGAGGAATCTCCATACTGATTTCCAAAGAGGCTGTATGAGTCGGCACTCCCACCAGCAGTGGAGGAGTGTTCCTCTCTCTCCACATCCTCTCCAGCATAAATTGTCTTCGGTGTTTTTGATTTTAGCCATTCTGACAGGAGTAAGATGGTATCTCAGAGTTGCTTTGATTTGCATTTCCCTGATGGCTAAGGATGTTGAGCACTTTCTTAAGTGTCTCTTGGCCATTTTAGCCTCCTCTACTGAGAATTCTCTATTTAGCTCTGTACCCCACCTTTCTAGTGGATCCTTTGGTGTTTTGGAGACTTGTTTCCTGAGTTCTTTATAAATTTTGGAGATTAGCCCTCTGTCAGATGTAGGGTTAGTGAATATCTTTTCCCATTCTGTGGCCTGCCTTTTTGTCTTTTTGACTGTGTCCTTTGCCTCTAGACAAAGAATACCAGTCTATTTCTATGAAACCAAGGAATTCGGAAAGAAAATAAATAAAACAATTGCAGTAAGGAAATCCATTCAGTATGTATACATGAAAGTCAAGAACAGAATAAAAAAGTATGCAATGATCCAATAACAATGATCCAATAAATTTTTGTTTTTAAGAAATACAGATCATAAGTAAAAAGATACACATATTGATTGAGAAAGGCTATGAAGCAAATGGAATCAAAGTATGAAAGGTAGCTATGCTTGTATCTAATAGTGGAGATATGTATGGCTACTACATAAAAATAAAACGATCAATCTTTCTAGATAATGTCATATACTCTTACAGAAGAATAGCAGATACAATATTATTTAAAAAACAAACTTCTTTTTGAAAAACACTGGAAATAAAGGCACATAAGTCGCTGTTTAATGGTAGTTGTTGACTTCGATATTTCAGTTACATCAATATACAGGTGTCATGGTTTGAACAATATTGGTCTCCATAAGCTCACCAATTTGCATGAATGCTTAGTCCTGAAGCAATGATCTGTTAGGAAATAATTAAGAGCTATGATATTGTTGGAAGGGGTATATAACTAAGGATGGACTTTGAGAATTCAAAAGTCCAACAGCAGGCCTATTCTCTCTCACTACCACCCCTGTGCTGATTGTGAATAGGGATGTAAAACACTCTCAGATACTGCAACAACATCATGCCCACCTATCTGCCATCATGCTGCCCTGTCATCATGCTGCCCACCTATCTGCCAACATGCTGCCCACCTCTGAAGTTGTAATCAATCTCTCAATTAAATTCTTTGTCTTGTAAAAGTTGCCTTGGTACCTTGGTCATTGTATCTCTTCACAGCAAAAGAACAGAGACTAATTCAAGACAAAAATAACTTACAAAGAAGCTTCAGAGTTAAATTTCATCTCAGATCAAGTGACTTAACATTTTTCTGGATAATATTCCATGTAACAAAGTTGAGAAATATTCTACTTATAATCCCATTGAAGCCTCCCTAAAATACATGACATTTTGTAATAAAGTAAGTCTTAACAAATACAAAGCCAGGCGTGGTAGCACACAACTTTGATTCCAGCATTCAGAAGGTAAAGGCAGGCAGATATTACGAGTTTGAGTCCAGCCTCTTCTAGAAAGTGAGTTTGAGGACATCTATGGCTATTATACAAAGAAAAATCCTGTTTCAGAAAAAATAAACATTATTATGTAACTACTGAGGAAAAAGTTATAAATATCCTACCATCACATAAAGATTAAAAAATAATCTTTAAATTGATCAGTGTTCTACTGAAGAAACCACAGAAATTTTGAGAAAATAGAATACAATTAAAATTAATTATGGGGTTATCAATACCTTTGAGGTACAGTAATTCAGTTTAGAGAAAATTTATATGTGTGAACACTTATTGTTGAAAAGTAGAGATCTCAAAATAATAGTTGAATAATTCACTTCTGGATATTAAAAAAACAAAAACCATTCATACCAAAAATCAGTGGTTGGAAAGAAATGATTAAGATAATAGAAGGAATTAATGAAATGAAGCATAAAATAACAATGCACAAATCTAGGAAAAAAATGGTTATTCTAAATGTTAATATTGTCAACTCCTTGTACAGATTAACTGAAAGTATGATATATAAGACACAGATAATTGCATTCAGAGAGTAAAGGGGATGTCACAACATCTATCAGTGAAATCTAGAAAGTCACCAGGCTATATCTTGGATTCCTTTCTTTATATATGAAAAAAGTAGGCAAATATTTACCAACTTTAAATGAAGGAGCTACATTTGGGATTAGGGAGATGACTCAATAGTTAATACTATTCCCTGACATTCTGAAATTTGGTGTACATCAGTTACTATACTTTCTCTTTCTCTCTCTCTCTTTTTTTGGTTTTTTTAAGACAGGGTTTCTCTGTATTGAATATTACCTCTTTAGGTATTGGCACATGTGTAGCATAAGTTTGCACAACTGACACACATGTGAACATAGATAAAAATATTTAATAGAAAAATAATATACATTTTATATCTATTAGCCTGAAGCAACAAGTTTGAACTAAATAGAAAATTACACCAACAACAAAGATAAAACCCAAGATAGATTAGTGAATGCTACTATAACTTCAAAGAATATTTCTCAAATTATTTCATAGCATATAAATGAACAAACTACTATCAAACATTCTATGAAAGAGCAATTATCTCTGCACCAAAATCTAATAAGGATACAATAATGAAAACAAATATTTATGGATCATTATTCTAGTCAAACATACACACAATGATTCTCAGTAAAATGCAAAAGTGAAAAATTTAATAGACACTAAAGAGAACATACAACATGATCGAGTTTGCAGAGCATAGCTTCTTCCTTGCCAGTTGCCTGGGCCCTGCTATGTTGTAGTCCCCCAAATAACTCACAGGACACTATATTAATTATAAAGCTGTTGGCTGTTTGCTTGGTGTCTTACTGGCTATCTCTTACTTAAGTATTTAACCCATATTGTTAATTTAATATTTCTCTTACAGTAGAAAAGGATCCGAACCTCTTACTCTTCTGGTGGCTAAATGGTGTCTCTCTGTGTCTCTCATTCCCAGAATCCTCCTCAACTCCTAGTCCCACCTATCTTGCTTCCCTATTGGCCAACAGTGCTTTATTCAACAATCAATAAGAGACAGATTTCAGAATGACATCTCCCATCAGCTCCTCTATTCTGTCTAAATAAAAAGAAAGGTTTTAACTTTAACATAGTCAAATTATCTATAACAGAACAGTTATCAAGTAAGAAGTATAGTTACAATATTTAGTTCATTAACATTTAGTAAGATTTAAAGAAAATATCATGTATCCTATCTTTGTGAGTCTAAATTCTTATATGTAACTTATCTTTTATCATAACTAAGGAAAACTATGATTATAACTACCTACCATCAACTAGATCAAGACCACAGAAGAAAAATATATAAAAACTAGGATTGACAGGCACATCTTGCTGCCTGGACAGTCACCTGAAGTTCCTCTGTATCATTGGGGCAACTATCATCAGCCCATAGGCCATAGCGTGTCTGGAACACTTCTCAGCAAAGCAGGAAATTTCAAGCTGTCCTTCTGGAATTGCAGTCTGTCAGACATTTTCTGTGTCCTGCAGAATGTCTGGCAGACTCTTCCATGAAGCAGGAACCCTGTAGGACTGTTTGAGCTCAGAAGTCACTTTCCTGTGGGTCCTGCATGTCCAGTTTATAAAGCAACAGTCAAGCAGTCCAGGCAAGAGCAGTTTCTTGTCTAAATGACTCATCTTGCCATGTCAAAAGCAAACTCCATAACAAGTTTCTTCGATGCCCATCTTCCTCTCAGACGTAATTGGTGCTGCCAGGAGCAGACATTTCTCATTGTCAAGAAATACCCTGAACAATTTTAAATGCCATTTTCTGAAGGTCTTTGAAAGGTTTGAAGGATATCTATCCATCTCAAATACATCTCTGTATATCTAGAAAATGTAACTTACCTAACTATAAATTCTGACTATTATAAATATCTATAGTTTGTATTTAATTATGCATTATGTTATAAAGGATTAGTATAAGCACAATATTTAATCAAGAGGAGAAATATACATATCACAAAATTGATCTTGAATTTATATCAATAAATGAAAAACCATATCAATGCAAAGTATTTATTTTCATACCCTATACCCCTTTTACATTTAAAAAGAGATTGTTTGTGATCATTAACCAATTATAAGCAACCCCATTTAAATGAAAACAAAGATTTATAAACAATATGAGAATTTCGTCATTGCTCATTCCAAACTGCTTCCTGCTGACAGTGGGCTAAGTCCTTTCTTGTAGTCCTTAAGGCTGTATCACCTTAGCTGTTTCAGATGCTGAATTACTTGGCCCACTGCTTATGGGGGTCTTGGTTCATCAAACCACGGAAGTCTGGAAGGAATCCAAAGCTTTTGATTTTCTGTGGAAACAGAAATAAAATATCTTTTCCAAAGTAACGTATCCTTATACTTAAATTTTGAAGTCAAGGCATTTTCAAAAGATATAGGTTGCATTAATTCAGCAGCATTTATAATCAAGTGTACTTTAGCAGTTGTTGCTTCTTAAGCAATCAAAAAAACTGAAAAAACACAATAGTGTACAGTATCCAGACTTTCTGTGCATTTTCCATCTTTATGTGGCTTATATTACTCTATTTCTTTTACTTTACTTATTTTTTCTCTGAGACAGGGTATCTCTTTGGAGATCTACCTGCCTCTGCCTCTGGAGTGCTGAGTTTAAAGGCATGTGCCACTATACCCAGCTACTCTTTGTTTATGTTTTCCTCCCCAGTATTGGGATTAAAGGTGTGTGCCACCACCCACACACAGATACTTTATTTTTATTTATTCCAATATCTTGTTTCTTTTACTCTCCTAAGTCTACTTACATGTTTCTTCATCTGAATCTGACTTCACTGTAAAACTTTATGTTTTCCAGGCTATTTGTCTTATATAGGCTAAAGTATATTGCTACAATTAAAATGGAAACAGCCACTGGCTTTCTAACATGGCTGGCATAAGTTTGACTCCTGCACACCACCTCAGTCTGTGCTGGCATCCAGCAGCATGATGCCGGCTTGGAGATGTGGTAACTGCCATTGCCAGATGCTCATGCATACCATTCAATTGTTAGTCCAGCCTCTTGAAGGAACCTTGTTAGTTTTCTTTTTTCCTTGTTTTTTTTTTGTTTTTGTTTTTGTTTTTGTTTTTTTTTTGCTTATGCTGAGTCAGGAAGATTCCCTTAAGCAAGCCACATGAGTCTCTGCTTGTCTCTAGCAAAACAGAGCCCACCTGAGAAAAATGCTGCTGCCAAGAAGCTGTGCTTCCCTCTGTGTTTTTTTTTCTAAAATTCCTTTCAAGCTCTTGTCACTCTACATGGAATTTCAATACCCCCTCCTGACAACCATATGAAGAGCGTATCTTTTTCCTTGCCAGTCACCTGGGCACTGCCGTGTTGCAGTCCCCAAAATAACTCACAGGACACTATATTAATTATAAAGCTGTTGGCTGTTTGCTTGGTTTCTTACCGGCTGTCTCTGACTTAAGTATTTAACCCATAATTGTTAACCTAAGTATTTCCCTTACCAGAGAAAAGGGTCTGGACCTCTTACTTGTCAGGGACCTACATGGTGTCTCTCTTTCCAAGAATCTCCCTGAATCCTAGTCTCACCTATCTTGCTTCCCTATTGGCCAACAGTGCTTTATTCAACAACCAATAAGAGACAGATTTCAGAATGACATCTGCCATCACAAGTTAGTTTAAGTTCAGAGATGCAAAAATTGTTTAACATGCATAAATAAAAATGTGATACAATACATTGTTCCCCGGAGAAGGAGAAAGGGACACATCTCCTGAGCTAACTGGGTACATTGTGAGAGGGGATTGGGAGTTAAGAGAAAGAGAATGTGAGAAGAGGAGGGGAGAGGAGGACTTGAGAGAACAGAAAGATTGAGTCAGGGAAAGGATAGAGGAGAGCAGAAAATGAGGAACCATAATAGAGAGAGCTATTATAGATTTAAAGAGAAATCTGACACTAGGGAAATGTCCAGAGATCTACAAGGATGGCCCAACTAAGAATGTAAGCAATAGTGGGGAGGTTACCTTAATGTCCTTCCCTAATAATGAGATTGATGACTGCCTCATATGCCATCCTAGAGCCTTCATTCAGTAGCTGATGGAAGCAGAAGCTGAAACCCATAGTTAGACACTGAGCCAAACTCCTGGAATCCAGATGCAGCTGGAATCCAGATGCAGAAAGAGAGGAATGATGAGCAAAGGGGTCAAGACCAGTCTGCAGAAACCCACAGAAACAGCTGAGCTGAACAAGGGGGAGCTCATAGACCCCAGATTGACAGCTGGGAAACCTGCATAGGAATGATCCAGACCCCCTGAACATGAGTGTCAGTTAGGATGCCTGGCAATTTTGGGCGCCTCTTATAGTGGATCATTATTTATCCAATAGTACACTATTATTTATCGCTAGTACACTAAGGGATCCCTAGACACACAGAGGAGGGCCTAGGCACTGTTTCAACTGATATGACAGACTTTAAGATCCCCCATGGAAGGCTTCACTCTCCCAGGGGAGCAGAAAGGGGATGGGATGGGTTGGAGAGGGACATGGAAGGAGGAGAGGGAGAGGGAAATGGGATTGGCATGTGAAACAAGCTTGTTTATAATTTAAATACAAATAAAAGATTCAAGGAAAAACTTTAGAAATCATACAATCATTTCAATAGGTACAGATAAGGGCATTGATGAAATTCAGCCTTCCTTCAAAATGAGACCATTAAAAATTAGGAAGAGCTGAAATATATTTAAAATAAATTCTATATAAATTATAATCCAACGTGAGTCAAATGAGGGGAAATTAAATGTGTATATTTTACAACCAGGAGTCAAGGATGATCACCAACTCCCTCCATTTTCATCTAATGGAACGGAGTCTTAGGCAATAAGGGAAAATGTATGAATATGATATGAAGTAACTTGAGTATCTGTGTTTGCCAACAATATGATACTACTTAAAATATTCTACAGATCTGCACTGGTTGGTTCTTGTCAACTTGATGCAAGCTAGACTTAGCTGGGAGAAAGAACCTCATTTGAGAAAATGTCTCTATCATATTGCTTGTTGTCAAAAGAGTTGGGCATTTTCTTGATTACTGATTGATGTAGTTGAGCACGATCCATAGTGTGCATGTGCATGTGTATTTCAGAAGATATCACACTCAGGCAGTGGACCTAAGTTAGCTGAATAATCCCCGAGGAGCCAGTCAGTAAACAGTATTTCTCTGTGACTTCTGTTGCAGTTCCTGCTTCCAGCTTCTTCCTTGAGTTTCTACCCTGACTACTTTTAATGGCAGATGTGATATGAAAGTATAAGCCAAATAAAGCCTTTCCTACCCAAGATTTTTAACACTATTTTATTGCATCAATAGAGACCCTGACTAAGATATATTCCAACAATCAACTCTTGGATCTTTTCAACACTTTCATCATAGTAAATGGAATACAAACTTGGGAGTAAATTTTCATTCATAACAGAAAATCAGAGACAGAAAACAACTAACAATGAACACGAAAACCTAGGAATCAACTGAACGATCAACATAAAAGACACCTACAAAAAAGTTGCAAATAATACATAAAAGTAATAATAAATAAATTGAGTAAGACTAAAGAGTATGGAAAAATCCAATAAATGCTATGAGTAAATTGATTCAACAAAGTAATACCGAATTATCCTTGTTAGAATTGTTTTCAGTCAATTTGGCCCAAGTTAGGGTCATTTGAAAAGAGGCAACTTTAATTCAGAAAATGTTTCCACCAGTTCGGCCTGTGGGGAAGCCTATGGGGCCACTTTTTGCTTGGTGATTGACATGGAAGGACCTAGACTATGGTGTGTGATGCAGTCCCTGTGTAGGTAGTCCTGAGTTAGATAAGGAGGCATCACGAGTAATCCAATAAGCAGCACTCCTCTGCGAATTCTGCTTCAGCTCCTGCCTCCAGGTTGCTGCCTGGGATTCCACTTTGGTTTTCTTCAATGGAACATAGCCTGGGATATGTAGGACAAATAAACTGTTTGGTTCCCAAGTTAATTTTGGTCATGGTATTTTATTGCATTAGCAGAAACCCAAGATACCTGTACAAGGAAATTTTTAAAGAAATTGAAAAGGATCCAAGGGTATGGAACAATTTCCTCCATGAACTGACAGAATTAATATTGTGAAAGCAGTCATGCTGCCAGAATCTGTCTTCAACTTCAGTGCTATCCTAATCAACAGCGCAATAAAATTCCTTACAGAAATAGAATAGAAAAATGAACTGTAAGTTTCACATAAAAGAAAAAAGACTCATGTCAACCAAACAAATCATAAGGAGTCATGCTGCAATTTTTATTACTAAATTCAAATTATAATACAGACTGATAGTAATAGAAACAACATATATGGTGCCACAACTACCTATTTTTTCGTTTTAAAAAAAGTAAATATGACAATATGTATTGTTCTCCAAGAATGGTATTTAGGAAACTGGATACATGTAGAAAGAATAATAAAAAAATATCCTTATCTCAATTAATTCAAAATACGTTAAAGGAATTAGTGTAAGATGTGAAGTTTGGAAATTTATAGAAAAACTAGAGGAATGCCACTTTAATATGTAGGCATATGTAAATACTTCCTGAAGAAAAAATTCTAATAGCTTAAGGAACAAAAACAAGAATTGATACTGAAATTACATTAAATAACTGCACAGCAATGGAAACAATTTCAGGGAGATGGTGCATCCTATAGTATGGGAGAAAACACTTGTCAGTTGTCCATCTGACAGATGATTAATATGTAGAATTTGTGAAGAACAGAAAGAATTAAATATGAAAAAGAAAACAAACCAAACAGATGGACAGTTAAATTGAAGAAGCAGTTCTCAGAAGAAAAAAATACCAATGTCAATAGATACTTGAAAATACTAACATTTAGAAATTCAGAAAATTCAAATTAAAAATACATTGTATGTGACCCCAGTTAGAATTGTTGTTTAAAAAAAACAAACAAGAAAAAACAGCAAATCGTATACAGTTATAGTGATAAAGGACCATTATATCTGGCTGGAGAGTGCAAACTGAGAAAACAACAATGGAAATCAGCATGGGTTTTCCCTAAAACCTTGGAATGTAACTCCTATATTATTCAGTTACCTCACTCTTGGGTATGTATGCATAATGAAATCCAAGTTAGTATATCACAATCAGACATGCATATCCATGTTTATTGCAGCACTATTCATGATAAGCAAGGTACACAAACAGCTCAGACGCCTATTACCAGATGAATGGATAGAGAAAAATGTGATATCTATACACAATGGAGTTTTAGAATGTTATAAAGAATAATGAGATTACTTGAAAGAAAATGGATGTACAAGGAGACCATTGTTTTAAACAAAATAAGCAACACCAAAGAAATACAAACGACTCATATTTTCCTTTGTATGTAGAATCTAGATTTTATTTATCTTCATTTTATCAATTGTATCTGTGCTTGCAGTCGCTTATTCTCAGCACTTTGGCCAGTTATGAGTCTCTAAATTAACCTCGTCCCTTTGCATAAGCAAGCTCCTCTGACCTGTGCTGAGAAGAGCACTGCTCTGTGGGAGCAAGCATACATATTGAGAAAGCAATTCCACTACTTGCCAATGGAAAAGAGCCAGCAGTGGATTTCCCCCCAGGGGCTACGGTCTCCTCAGTGATGAATTTCTGACCACGTTTACAGTGCCAAGCATATATTCCTCCTGTGTTGTAGACCGCAGATTCAACCAGAAAGAAATTCTGTATCCCCAAACTAGCGATGCCACTGTGGTATCCGTGGGTTCATCTTGACTGGTGGGGCGATGTTGAATGAAGCATGAAAGTGCACAGTTGAATTTCTTCTCCTGGAACCCTGTTGTGGTATGACAAATAATCACCAGTAGGAATGAAACTTGCAGCTCAGTTCCAACTTGATTTCTTGGGTCCTAAATTTAAAGTTTTCCTGCAATCAGATCTTACTGTCTAGTTTTGGTTGTTAACTAAGAACAAAGCCTCTGCTGGTTGAGGAGGCCCTGAGGTTCCCTGACCAACAACATGTAAGATGATATCCTACACCTGACTCAGGGGTTTCTAATTTTAACCAATGGCTCCTATGAACATTAGCATTGTCTACTAATACAGAGTACCTCTGTACAAACCTTTATTTCTTTATTCAAGATTAAAATCTAGCTAAATCCTTTTCCTTTTAACCTTTCCTCTCTGCAAACCCTCTATATGCCTCCCCTTTTCTATCTTTAAATTCATGGTCCCTTTTTATTTAACATATAGTGTGTGTGTATATGTGTGTGTGTGTGTGTGTGTGAGTGTGTGTGTGTGTGAATTTTTCAGAGCTGACCACTTGATATTGGCTAACCAGTTGGTATCTCCCTTCCTAAGGATGACTGAACAAGGATAATGTTAATAGATATGCTAATGCGAACAATGCAAGCTCACAAGGCCTCAACTCTAGACAAAGAACTAGAGGCAACTATGGAAAAATGTTTAACTATATTTTTAGTTTGTAAAGTAGTAGGTTTCTAAATGTATTTTTGTGTACATCCTGAGTTTAATTGACCATTCTCAGACATTCTATCTTTTTTCCATCTCAAACCATATCTAAACATTTCCTCTCTGCTTTCCTCTTCCATGGGTGGTAATATCTACCAGGACATTGACCTCTCCACACATCCTGTTGCTCCTGGTCTTTACAGACACTGTAACCTAAATACAATTTCTAGGCCTGAGTTACCTCAATATAATATTTTCTAGTTCATCTATTTACATTTAACTATAATTTTTCCTTAATGATAAGTATATGAACCACAATTTTATCATTAGTTCATCATTTAATGGACCTCTGAACACAGTCATTTCCTACACACTGTGAATAGAGAAGTAATGAAGGTGAATATACAGGTAGGGTTCAGAGTTCTTTGGATACATGTCTAGGAGTGGAATAGCTGGGACTTCAGGAGTTCTACTTTTAACTTTCTGAGAAGGCTCCCCATTGATTTCCGTAGTGGTTGTACTAATGTGCACTCTTGTCAACTGTGAGTAAGGTCTCCCCTTTCCCAAGACTCTAGCTAGCATTTGTTATTATTTGCTTTCTTGAGGGTAGGAATTCTGACTTGAATGAGATGGAATTTTTTTCTTTCTTTAATTTATTCTTTATGTCTTCCTCATCATGCCTCCTAATCCCCAAAATCCCACTCCTTACTCTAAAATAAAGCAAACGAAAATTCAATAAAAAATCAGGGGAATAAAGTTAAAGAAAAGAGGAAGAAGGGAAAAATCTCAACATAGTGAGTCATGCAGTAAACTCCTTTATCCATATATTTTCCATGAAGGGTCCTTTTGAGAGCAATCATTGGTCTAGTTTGATGCCCTTGGTCTCTCTTGCACATCATCACTGGGATTGTCCTTGGACATCTGGTTGCTGCCATATGTCCTAGAGATTCTGCAGCCCTGGATCCATAGGACATATTCTTCCAACACTCCCAACACCCTCCCGCATGCTCCATCACATCACACATAGGGTAGATGTAGGGTGGTCAATACATAAGCCTAGATAGCTGCAAGATTGGTCAACACACCAGCCCTCCTGTCTTATCAACCAGAGTGCATTCTCAAGCTTTGCCCTGGATAATCACCCTTGGCAGCGATGAGTAAGGGATAGAGACAGTTCTCTGACTTTTACATCCACAGGTTTGTTTTTCTCACCTTCAGGGCCTGCTCTACTCTGTTGCCCATGTAAGGTATAGGGGCTACTCTCCCAAGTCCTCCAGCTGCTGAGGGGCAATGATAGCTCTTCCACTCTTAAGACATCAGGGACACTTCTCCCACCTGCAATGATGGTGGTGGAAGGGAATCTCTTCCCAAGCAAAGCCTCCACTAGACAGATGAGCAGTGGGCATAATCTCTCCCATGCTCACAACCGAAGGGCTGGCTTACCCATACCTCTACCAAGTGGTTTGGCTCTATTATATTGCCTAGGCAAGATGCAGGGACTGCTCTCTTAGTGTTATAGATGACGATGGTAAAGGACATGAAATGGAGTCTTAAACCAGGTTTATTCTGCATTTTCCAGGTGGCTATTGTACCTGTTGTTCTGTGCTAGCAGATAATCACCAAGCGAACCAGAAATGTTAAACTCACAGGGTTGCTCCTTTGAGGGAGGGGTGTATATAGCCTGTTATCTGTCTAGAAAGCTGGGAGTGGACATTGTTAATAACCCAGTAACCTATGTTTCCACACCCAGTCCTGATCCCCCAACTACCCCTTATTGTGAGTTTGTCAAGCTATAGAACCATTTTTTTTGTTTTTTCTGTATGCTTTGGAGGTTGTCCTATAACTTGCTCTGTAGACCAGGCTGGCCTTGAATTCACAGAGATCCACCTGCCTCTGCCTCCCGAGTGCTGGGATTAAAGGTGTGCAGGTGTGTGCCACCACCGCCCAGCCAGAACCATTTTTTTATGGAAAGTTTCACATGTAGTCAATCTATAGGCCCCCATCTTTATGGAAGATGTCATAAAAACTTTTCAAAAGAGTTTTGGAATTCCAGGCCCGAAACTCCGGTGAGCACAGCTTCAGGTGAGATTGGGTCTGGGGGGTTGGGGGGGGACACTCCCCATCCCCTACCCAACACCCATCCCCTTGATCTCCTGGGGCCACTCCTGGCATCCAGAAGATCTGCCCACACAGGAAAGACATCAGCCCTTCCAGGCCCCAAACTCCGGTGAGCCCAGCTTCAGATGACCTGCCCACACAGATAATACATCAGGCCTTCCAGGCCCCAAACTCCAGTGAGCCCAGCTTCAGGAATGACTTCAGCCCTTCCAGGCCCCAAACTCCGGAGGGCCTAGCTTCAGGAAAGACATCAGCCCTTCCAGGCCCCAACCTCCAGCAACCCCAGCTTCAGGAAAGACATCAGCCCTGCCAGGCTCCAACCTTCAGCAACCCCAGCTTCAGCTTAAGCTTCAGTGTCAGCATTCCCAGCCTCAGCCTGAGGAAGACAGGAGACCAGTATAGATGGAAAGACCCCACCAGCACCCACTGGAAGAAGAGATGGGAAGAAGACAGAATAAGACCTCACTCAGTAATAGAAAGACCAACATGACTCCACCAGAATCTACGGAAACAATACCAGCAAGACCTGAAAAGCACTACATAGATGAAGCAGAGGAGACAGACCTTAAAAATTATTTTATGAAGATGATAGAGACACTCAAGGAAGAAACGAGGAAATCCCTTACAGAAATAGAAGAAAAAACAAACAAAAAAATCCATGAAATTGGGGGGGGAATTCAAGAAATAAACAAATCCTTCAAAGAATCTAAAGAGCACCAAGAAAAAAACAACCAAACAAATGAAGGAAACAACTCAAACAGTTGAAGGATTGAAAGCTGAAATACAAACGATATGGAAAACACAGAATGAGGGGATGCTGGAAATAGAAAAGCTGGGTAAACGATCAGGAACTACAGATGCAAGTATCACCAATAGAATACAAGAGATAGAAGAGAAAATCTCAGGTGGTGAAGACTCATTAGAAGATATAGAGTCATCAACCACAGAAAATCTCAAAACCAACAAATCCCTAACACAAAATATCCAGGAAATATGAGACATCGTAAATAAGGCAAACCTGAGAATAATAGGTATAGAAGAAGGTGAAGAAATACAACTGAAAGGTACAGAAAACCTCCGGACGTTGCCTTGTTGAACAGGGTTGTTTTGGCTATCCTGGGTCTTTTGTTTTTCCATAAAAAATGGTTTATTGTTCTTTCAAGGTCTGTGAAGAATTGTGCTGGGATTTTAATGGGGATTGCATTGAATCTGTAGATTGCTTTTGGCAGGATTGCCATTTTTACTACATTGATCCTACCTATCCAAGAGCATGGGAGATCTTTCCATTTTCTGAGGGCTTCTTTAATTTCTTTCTTTAAAGATTCAAAGTTCTTACGATACAGGTCTTTCACTTGTTTGGTTAGCGTTACCCCATGGAGACTGGCATGTAGAAGAATGTGGATCGATCCATGTTTATCGCCATGCACAAAACTTAAGTCCAAATGGATCAAAGACCTCAACATACATCCAGCCACACTGAATCTCTTAGAAGAGAAAGTGGGTGGTTCCCTTGAACAAATTGGTACAGGAGATAGCTTCCTGAACATAACACCAGTAGCACAGACAGTGAGATCAACAATTAATAAATGGGACCTACTGAAACTGAGAAGCTTCTGTAAGGCAAAGGACACAGTCAGCAAGACAAAAAGGCAGCCCACAGAATGGGAAAAAATATTCACTAATCCCACATCTGACAGAGGGTTGATCTCCAAAATTTACAAAGAACTCAAGAAGCAAGTCTCCAAAACACCAAAGGACCCTATTAAAAAGTGGGCTGCAGATCTAAATAGAGAGTTTTCAATAGAGGAGTCTAAAATGGCTGAGAGGCACTTGAGAAAGTGCTCAACATCCTTAGCCATCCGGGAAATGCAAATCAAAACAACTCTGAGATACCATCTCACTCCTGTCAGAATGGCTAAAATCAAAAACAGCAATGACAATTTATGCTGGAGAGGATGTGGTGAAAGGGGGACACTCCTCTGTTGCTGGTGGGAGTGACAACTGGTTCAGCCACTTTGGAAATCAGTATGGAGATTCCTCAGAAAAAAATGTGAATAAACCTACCACAAGACCCAGCAACTCCACTCTTAGGCATATACCCAAAAGATGCCCATTCATACAACAAAGATGTCTGTTCCACTATGTTCATAGCAGCTTTATTTGTAATAGCCAGAACTTGGAAGCAACCTAGATGTCCCTCACCCGAAGAGTGGATAGAGAAAATGTGGCATCTACACAATGGAGTACTATTCAGCAGAAAAAATAATGGAATCATGAGATTCACAGGCAAATGGATGACACTAGAAGAAACCATCCTGAGTGAGGTAACCCAGTCACAAAAAGAGAAACATGGCATGTACTCTCTCATATATGGATTTTAGACATAGATTTGGGGAGTGCCAGCCTAAAATCCTATGGCCAGAGAGTCTGGGAAACAGAAACTTCATTTAGTGGCTGATCGAAGAAGAGGCAGACTCCCTTGGTTAAGTACTGAGCTGAACTCAAGAAAGCCAGTAACAGAGAGGGAGGACTGATGATCAAAGGGATTAAGACTGGGCTGGTTTAAGCCCCAGAAACAGCTGACCAGACAAAGGTTAACTCTTGAATCCCAGGCATCAGCCTGGGAATCCAGCATGGGACTGATCAAGACCCCCTGAATCTGGGTGTCAGTGAGGAGGCCTAGGAAATCTATTGAGCCTTGGGCAGCAGATCAGTACCCATCCCAAGTATACACACGGACTTGGACTCCCATAGAACAATGTGAGGTGCACTCTCACCCTGAATTCTTGGAGAAGGGTCTAGGCCCTGCCCTATATGAAATGACAGACTATGGTCACCCCCATGGAGGGCCTCACCCTCCCTGGGGGAATGAGGGGATAACTGGGGGGTTGTGGGGGGAAGGCACTGGAGGAGGGGAGGGAATGGGAGAGGGACCTGGAACTGACTTGTGAAGCAACCTCGTTTCTTATCTAAATTTAAACTGGAAAATAAAATAAAAAAAGAAATGAAGTGAAATAAACAGTATTCTCAAAGGAAAAAAAAAAGGTACAGAAAACCTATTCAACAAAATCATAGAAGAAAACTTCCCTAGCCTATGAAAATACAAGAATCTTACAGAACACAAAATAGGCTGGACCAGAAAAAGAAGTCACCTCACCATATAATAATCAAAACATCAAACCTACAGAATAAAGATAAAATATTAAGAGCAGCTAAAGAAAAAGGCCAAGTAACATACAAAGGCAGGCCTATCCGAATTACACCTGACTTCTCAATGGAAACAATGAAAGCCAGAAGATCCTGGATAGATATCCTACAAACACTAAGGGTACAAGGATGCCAGCCCAGACTACTATATCCAGCAAAGCTTTCAATTACCATAGATGGAGAAAACAAACTATTCCATGACAAAGCCAGGTTTAAACAACACATATCTATGAATCCAGCCCTACAAAAAGTGCTAGATGGAAAACCTAGATCCAAGGAAGATAACTACACTCACAAAGACACAGGCAATATATAACCCCACTTTACAAAACACCAAAAGAAAAAGGGAGGAGAAACTACACAAAATAACTTCACTAACAATAAATCAAGCCCAAACAAGAATCATCAATCAATGATCATTAATATCCCTCAATGTCAACGGCCTCAACTTGTCTATAAAAAGACACAGACTAGCAGAATGGATACGAAGACAGAACCCTTCCTTTTGTTGCATACAAGAAACAAATCTCAACATCAAAGACAGACGTTATCTCAGAGTAAAGGGTTGGGAAAAGATCTTCCAATCAAACAATCCCAAGAAACAAGCGGGTGTAGCAATCCTAATATATAACAAACTAGACTTTAAATTAAAATCAATCAAAAGAGATGAAGAAGGACACTTCATATTCATCAAAGTAAAAGTCCATCAAGATGAAGTCTCAATTTTAAACAGCTATGCCCCAAATACAAAGGCACCTACATTCGTGAAAGAAACATTACTAAAGCTCAAATTGCACATAAAATCTCACACACTTATAGTAGGAGACTTCAACACTCTGCTCTCACTGCTATACAGGACCTCCAGTTAGAAACTTCACTAAGAAACAAAAGAAGTAATAGAAGTTATGACCCAACTGGGTTCAACAGACATTTATAGAACATTCCACCCCAACACAAAAGGATATACCTTCTTCTCAGCGCCACATGGAACCTTATCTAAAATTGACCACATAATAAGAAACATAGCAAATCACCACAGATACAAAAAAATTGGAATAACCCCCTGTATCTTATCAGACCACCATGCATTAAAATTAGAATTCAACAATAACACAAATCGCAGAAACCCTACAAACTCATGGAAATTGAACAATGCACAATTGCACCATCCCTGGGTAAAGGAAGAAATAAAAAAAAAATGAAAGGCTTCCTGAAATTCAATGAAAATGAAGAAACAACATACACAAACTTATGGGACACTTTGAAAGCAGTGCTGAGAGGAAAGTTCATAGCACTAATTGCCCACATGAAGAAACTGGAGAACAGTCATACTAGAGAATTAATAGCACAGCTGAGTGTTCTAGAACAAAAAGAAGCAAACTCACCCAGGAGGACCAGACACCAGGAAATAATCAAATTGTGGGCTGAAATCAATCAAGTGGAAACCAGGAAAACATTGAGAAGAATCAATGAAACAAAGAGTTGGTTCCTTGAGAAAATCAACAAAATAGACAAACCTCTGTCCAAACTAACCAAAAGACAGAGAGAGAGCATGCTAATCAAAAAAATCAGAAAGGAAAAATGAGATACAACAACGGACTCTGAGGAAATCCAGAGAATCGTCAGGGCATACTTTGAAAATCTGTTCTCTACAAAATCGAAAATTTAAAGGAAATGGACAATTTCCTTGATATATATCACTTGCCAAAACTAAATCAAGGGCAGATAAACAATCTATACAGACCTCTAAACCCTAAGGAAATAGAAGCGTTAATCAAAAGTCTCCCAAACAAAAAAAGCCCAGGCCCAGATGGCTTCAGTTCAGAATTCTACCAGAAATTTAAAGAAGAGCTAATTCCAATACTCCTCAAAGTATTCCACAGAACAGGAGCTTGAGGCTCACTGCCAAACTCTTTTTATGAGGCTACAATTACCTTGATACCCAAGCCACACAAAGACACCACTAAGAAAGGACACAGTCAACAAGACAAAAAGGCAGTCCACAGAATGGGAAAAGATATTCAAAACAACTCTAAGATACCATCTTACTCCTGTCAGAATGGTTACAATAAAAAACACCGAAGACAATTTATGCTGGAGAGGATGTGCAGAGAGGGGAACACTACTCCACTGCTCGTGGGAGTGCCAACTCATACAGCCTCTTTGGAAATCAGTGTGGAGATTCCTCAGGAAAATGGGAATTAATCTACTGCAAGACCCAGCAATTCCACTCTTCAGCAATGTGGCAGGATACAAGGTAAACTCAAAAAAATCAGTGACCCTATTATATACAGATGATGAAGTGCCTGAGAAAGAAATCAGAGAAACATCACCCTTTACAATAGCCATAAACAGCATCAAATATATGGGGATAAGGTAAAGACCTATATTTCAAGAACTTTGAGCCTTTAAAGAAAGAAATCAAAGAGGATACCAGAAAATGGAAAGATCTCCCATGCTCTTCGATTGGTAGGATCAACATAATAAAAATGGCAATCTTGCCAAAAGCAGTCTACAAATTCAATGCAATCCCTATTAAAATTCTGGCACAATTCTTCAAGGACCTGGAAAGAACAATAATCAACTTTATATGGAAAAATAAGAGGCCCTATACAATAAAGGAACTTCAGGAGGAATCACCATACCTGACTTCAAGCTCTATTATAGAGCTATAGTCCTGAAAACAGCTTGGTATTGGCACAAAAATAGGCAGGTAGACCAATGGAACCAAATTGAAATCCCTGATTTTAACCCACACACCTATGAACACTTTATTTTGGTAAAAGAAAGCATCTTCAACAAATGGTGTTGGCATACCTTGGTACTGGTATGCAGAAGACTGCAGATAGATCCATGTTTATCGCCTTGTACAAAACTTAAGTCCAAATGGATCAAAGATCTCAACATAAATCCAGCCACACTGAAACTTTTAGAAGAGAAAGTGGGAGATACTCTTCAACGAGTTGGTACAGGAGACCACCTCCTGAAAATAACACCAGTGGCACAAACACTGAGATCGACAATTAACAAATGGGACCCCCTTAAACTGAAAATCTTCTGTAAGGCGAAGGACACAGTCAACAAGACAAAAAGGCAGTCTACAGAATGGGAAAAGATATTCACAAACCCCACAACTGACAGAAGGCTAATCTCCAAAATTTACAAAGAACTCAAGAAGCAAGTCTCCAAAATACCAAAGGATCCAATTAAAAGGTTGGGTACAGAACTAAATAGAGAATTCTCAATAGAGGAGGCTAAAATCGCCAAGAGACACTTAAGAAAGTGCTCAACATCCTTAGCCATCAGGGAAATGCAAATCAGAACAACTCTGGGATACCATCTTACTATTGTCAGAATGGCTAAAATCAAAAACACCGAAGACAATTTATGCTGGAAAGGATGTGGAGATAGGGGAACACTCCTCCACTGCTGGTGGGAGTGTCAACTTGTACAGGCACTTTGGAAAGTAGTATGGAGATTACTCAGGAAAATGAGAATCAATCTGCCACAAGACCCAGTAATTCCACTCTTAGGCATATATCCAAAAGATGCAAATTCATACAACAAGGACATCTGCTCCACTATGTTCATAGCAGCATTATTTGTAATAGCCAGAACCTGGAAGTAACATAGATGCCCCTTAGCTGAAGAGTGATTAGAGAAAATGTGGTACATTTACACAATGGAGTATTTCTCAGTGGACAAAAGCAACGGAATCTTGAAACTCGCAGGTAAATGGATAGCACTGGAAGAAACCATCCTGAGTGAGGTAATCCAGTCACAAAAAGACAAACATGGTATGTACTCACTCATATATGGATGTTAGACATGGATCAGGATAGTGCCAGTCTGCACTTCCACTGTCAGAGAGTCTGGGAAACAGGAAAGAACCTACAAGATATGCATAGTACCCAAGAAAAGAGGAATGAGGCAAGATCCTCTGAACCGATGGGGAACACAGCAAAGGGTGTGGGGGGGGGGGGAGTGGGAGCTAGGAAGAAGAGAGGAGGAGAAGAGGAAGATAGAGTAGTTCATGGGGGAACAGGAAGGTTGAGTGGGGGGTCTAATAGGGGGAAGAGGGAGTCATAGTTTAGAAGACAGATCAGGCACCAGTGTGACCTCTAGTGATCTAAAGGGATCACACCAATTGGCAAGCTAAGCAATATTGGAGAGACCACCTCGAATGCCCATTCCTGATAATGAACTTGATGTCTATAACCATCCTGGAGCCTTCATCCAGTGACTGATGGAAGCAGAGGCAAACACCCACAGTTAAACACTGAACTGAACCCAATGAACCCAGCGACAAAGTGAGAGGAGGGATGAGCAAATTGGCAAAGAATGGGCTGGCAAAACCAGCAGAGACAGCTGATCTGAACAGGGGAGAGCTCTTGGACCCCAAACCGACAGTTGGGAGGCCAGCATGGGACTGATCCGGACCCCCCGATTGTGAGTGTCATTGAGGAAGCCTGGGCAACCTATGGGGCCCTGAGCAGTGGATCAGTGTTTATCCCTGGAATACAAACAGACATCGTGTGTCTATAGCACAAATAGGGATGCTTTCTCAGCCTGGACTCTTAGGGGAGTGCCTGGACCCTACCCTGAGTGAAATGACAGACTCTAGATATCCCCTATGTGGAAGGAATTGGCAATAGGGTGGGAGGCTGGGGGGGAGATTGGGGGGGGTGTGGGAGGAGGGGAGGGAGAGGGAACTGCAATTGACATGTAAAACAAGCTATTTAAAATTAAAATAATAAAAAAGAAGAAAAAAGGGTTTTGGCATAGTCTTCTCTGAAACATCATTGTGGCATGGGATTGAATTAATTACTTGCAAGAAAGAGTTTACCAAATTGTGATGGGCTTAAGTATTCCTAAAATAAACTACACAGCATCAGATTCTGGAAATTTAAACCAACACTTGACAGTCACAAGTTTTGAACCAAACTGTCTTCTTGCTTGCCATGTATCTTTACTCCTTTTTTCATGGTGGTCACAGAGGTGAAACCATAGCTAATGTCATTAAACAGTTTTAAATGTTTGTTAATCATTTGTATTTCTGTTGTTAAACTTTCTGTTCATGTCTATAATATAGTTTCTATTAATTTTTTGCTGTTTGTCAGCTTTTGAGATATTAGTATATTCTAAATATTAGATGGCTAGAATCTACTAATATCATCATATACATTGAGTCATGTTTGAACAACTGGTGCTAATGGATTATACAAAGAATTTGCAGTAACCACTTTTATATGTACACTAAAACCAACAATAAATATATGTATAACACAGTTATGTCTTAGTATATATGGGAAATATCCATATTCAGATATGAACAGTGAAAAGTGACAGTGATCCTAACAGATTATTAATCTTTCTTTTGCTCTCATGATTTTCCAGATCTACATATCTAGAAAAGTCAATAGATATAAGGTTTTCTGAAGCTCAAGCAAGCACCATTTACTTAGAAATACATTAGAGGAGAAGGTAGACATCTTTCCTTAAAGATTTGTAGTAACTTATGATCTATGATGAACTGTATTCCTACTGATTTTAGGAATTTAGTTTAAACCAAGCTTTTTATATCCAGTGAGGAAACAGTAAAATCATTAGACGTCCATAATTGCTGCTCTTATTGCAAAAGATAAAAGATCAATGTTGTGAAATTGTTTGCTTTGTTAAACACATGCAATTCAGAAAGGAAAAAAATTACCAACTGACTTTTTAAAAAAATACTGTAACTAATTTATTGTATTATTTTTCTCTAAGCAAGTTATAATAAATCCAAATATTAATTACTTGTATATAAACATTTTTTCATATTTTTAAACTAAATTTGCATTGGCATGCTTAAGTGAACAACAGCAAACATGTCTATCAGTGTTTGATAACAATTTGAAATCAGGCTAAACTCTTGGAATCCAGTTGAAGAGAGGGAGGAGTGATTAGCAAACGGGTCAAGACCATGCTGGGGAAACCCACAGAAACAGCTGACCTGAACACTTGGGAGCTCAAGGACCTCAGACTGACAGCTGGGGAAGCAGCATAAGACTGAACCAGGTCCCTTGAACATGGGTGTCAGTTGGGAGGCCTGAGCAGTCAGTCCATGAGGCCTCTGGCAATGGAACCAATATTTATCTCTAGGGCACAAATGGGCTTTGGGAGTCCATTCCCTAAGGAGGGATACTCCCTCAGCCTATATACATGGGGGAGGGCTTATGTCCTGTCCCATATGATGTGACAGACTTTGATGATCCCCCATGGGAGGCCTCACCCTCGCTGAGGAGATGGGTGTGGGAGGGGGATTGGTGGGGGAATGGAAGAACTGGAGAGAGAGTGAACTGGATTATTACACAAAATAAGATTGCTTTTAATTTAAATAAAAAAAGAGTTTCAGAAAACAATTTTTAATCTGTTGGCAGAAATTGTCTTAGGAATTTTAGAAAGTATTATAGACTTGACAGTAAAGTAGCCAAATGGGAAAGGCAGATTGTATGATTGCAACAGTCCCATATAATTTTCCTTCAAGACAGTTTTTCCTTAATATCCTAGGACAGAAGTAATAAGTAACAGAAGATAATAGCTATGGGATTGGGAACACTGTGCCTAAAGCTGCTTGTATCTAGCAAATACTCTCTTGGGATAATTCACATTTAAAATTGAGACTTTCCATATTCCTCTGAAGAATAAGTTTTAGTCTTTATCTTTATAATTGAGGAAAATGTAAAAGAATTTTGACATTTTCTAAAATTTTTCTGTTAAAAATGTATGTCTTACCAAGTAATGTGTTTCTCTTATGAATTCTTTCTATATATTTTAGCGATTATGAAGAATTTTTTGAAGGAAGCAAGGAAGAGAAGAAGGAAAACAATGAGAGAGGGAGTAAGGCAGAGATTAGAAGGAAGGTAGGAAGGAAGGAAGGAAGGATGGAAGGAAGGAAGGAAGGAAGGGAGGAAGGAAGAGTGGGAGTGAGAAGCATGTCATAAAGAAATTTGGCTCTTTCACTTGTTACTAATTGTGTAAACCAATGGTTTAAAAAAAAGAATATGATGTGTGTGTGTATGCATGGTGTACATTTATGTATTTATACGTGTATATGCATGTATATCTATATTTGCGTGCAGTATATGTGTATGTTTGCATATTCCCAAATTTAGAGAAAAGTTGATTAACTAAACATAAAGAATAGCGTGAGACAGTATTTTGCAAACAGAAGCACTTGAGAAATATTTTTTATTTTTAAAATAGGGTAACTATTTGCCAAATGTTTAAGTTGGGTGGCTGCTACAATATTTAAATTTTGTGTGAAATTACCAGTCTTTTGGCAAAAGAATTATACAAGACAACTGCCAGATTAAAATACATACACTCAAGCTGTCCTTTAGCTCACCACATATCCCCTCCTCCTCTTTGTTTGCTCTTGCTTTCTTTCCTGTTCCTTTAATCAGTGAAATAAAGTGTCTTTTTATCATCAGAAGTGAAAATAAACCCCGAACGTGTGAAGATTCAACGAAATGATTAATCACAGACCATTCTGGGTTTATTAAAAGCATTCTGCAGTGATTTTTAAAAACTAGAAGAATGTATTTCTTGTTTATAGAAAATCCAAAATAGCTCAGAAGGAGCATATGCTCAAGTATAATTTTCAAATGTCCACATTAGAGATGTTTGCTTGTTAATTTCCCAGCTCAATATAAGAATGTTAGGAATAACTTATGAATTAAATCTGGTCATTTGTAAAAGCAGAAAGACGAGGAATTCAACAATTTGATCTTTACATCTAACTTCCTGAAAAGCAGAAAATGTATGAAAATCAGAGTATGTACACATACACACACATTCTTCATATGAGTACACACACATACATGTATATACATATATGTATGTTCTTAATAAGTATATGTACATGATACACATATATCCAGCATATATAATACACACATGTATATGCATACACACGCACATATATATATTCACACAAACATAGAAATGTCCATCCAAATGTTTACATAGATTGACATTTACACATCTGTACTTGTAGAACCGTAATGCACACTTTTAATGCCTGTACTCAGGAGGCATAGGCAGGAAGCCTTCCAAGTTTGAGGCTAATCTGGTGATCTACAGAGTGAATTCTAGGATGGCCAGAGCTACACAGAGAACCCTGTCTTGAAAAAGCAAAATGAAACAAACCAAAAAACTGTTACTTCTAGTTTTCTTTTGTTTTTCAGTTTTGTAAGATTATAATATATTTATATCATTTCCCTATAACCTTTCCTCCCTCCAAACCCTTCAACATGTCACTCCTTGCTCTCTTTCAAATACATAACCTCTTTTTGAAATGTTGCTATTTGCATATGCCATACATATATAAATATATGTTCCTGCTCAGTCTATATAATGTTACTTATATGTATGCTGACGATTTGGTATTGGTTAGGCAATTGGTGTGCTCTTCCCTGGACAAGACTATTTCCTCCACTCGCAGATATTCTTAGTTGCTTGAAGTTCTCTGCAGAAGACTGAGGCTTTAGTCTTCCCCATATCTAATCTCATGTGCGTATTTTTGTCCTTAATCAGCTTGTGCTACAGCAGTTATGTTGACAAGACCCTCTGGGGTTATCTCTGACATTACACGGAGACACAGTCATACAGCAAACATCTTGATCCTCTGCATCCTATAATCTTACAGGACCTTCTTCTACAATGTTCCCTGAGACTTAGCTGCAGGTGCTGTTTTATATATTCATTCCCTGTGACTGGACCCGCAATTCTGCATTTTGATTGATTCTGGTTTTCTGCAGTAGTCTCCATCTTTTGCAAGGAGAAGCTTCCTCAATGAAGGATGCTGGCTACACTTATTGTTGGGTATAAGAACAAATATTTAATAAAAAATATTGTTGTTAGTGGTTCTGCTGTTAGCAAAGTAGTGATTGCAGATTCTCTCCAAGCGTTAATGATCTCAGTAGCCCTGGATAGTTGGTGAGGTTTCCAGTAGCAGGCATAATTTTCCTCTTGTTAAGAAAGTTTGAAATCCAATCAGAGAGCTGTGTATGATAACCCTAAGGACGCATGCCACTATTGCATTCTTAGGGTTATCCTACACATTATAAAATGCTATCTACTTTTTAATACAACAGTTTGATCACTGTGTCCCATTACTTGATAAACTACTTTAATATTTTAAATATTTATTTGTTCTCTAAATTACAATGCTTACTACTTTTGCTGAAGTGTTTGCCAAGATTCAGGTGTGATTACGAAAAAGGGAGACTGAGGTACACTTTCAAACAATATGCAAAAATATGTATGGGTACTCATATAACCATTCAGAAATAAAAACTAATTTGATATTATTACAAACTACAGACAAAGCATCAGAGCTTAAACAGTAACGGAAATATGGAGCCAAGCTAATGCTGGACAAGTAAGATTATATTTAACAGTAAGGAAATAGAAAATGTAAGAAAAAATACAAAAGAATTGTTTGAAGACCCCAGGAAAATATAAGAAAAAAATAAAGAAGAAAGATTGCCTTGGAAATGACAGAGAACAGAAAGATATTTCAGATGTCTACCACCAGATAAAACAAAGAAGAAAACAACATGAAAATCAAACCCAGGAAAAAAAAAGAAAAAAGACAGAAATAGGAAAACATGAGAAAGAACAAGATGGGCTGGATACTATTGAGGAAAGTAAGAAATTAGGTACAAATATACTTTTAAAAGTAAGAAATAAGAAGGAAGTATAAAATTAACAAATTTCATAAAATTTTAAAATTCATGTGTAAATATTTAAGTCAAATAATCCATCTCAAATTCTCCAAAGAACTTTTTCTTTTCATTTTGAATATTTTTCCTCAAATTTTCACTCATGTATAAAATGCATCTTGGTGATATTCATCCTTTGCTGTCCCCCAAATGTTGCCCCAGCCCTCTCCATAATATTTTCCATTTCCATCCAAACTTCATGGATTTTGGTTTCTGTAACCTAGCACATTCAGCTATTGCTTCCCATATGGATATTTATCTGTGACTCTCCACTGGAATATGGGATTCCTTTGAGACAGAGAAAACTGGCTCTCTTCCTTCTCTCAGCAAACCTTTACTGCCACTAGCTCCCCAACTAGTGTTTTAAGTATTTATCATTTCTCATTATGCATTTGTACCCTACTTAATTTAGTCAAATCTCCCATTACTGAACTTCCTGTGAAAAAAGATGATGAACACATACACACACACACACAAACACACACACACACACACACACACTGTGTCCCATATAATAACTCAATGGTCTCGGATGAATACAAACACTATACTAACTACCTATAAGACTATAAGACAGTTTGACTTTTCCTGTCATCTGTAAACATCACAGCTGACACAGAGTCATGGAGCAATATAATTTTTCTGTGTCTGTCATAAAGCATGTACTGCTATCTCTTGTGAAATTTATTATACATATTTGATCAGGTCAAAATCCTTACTAATTATAAGAACAATTCTGAGAATTTTTTGGTTTTTCAAGACAGGGATTTTCTGTGTAGATCTGTTTGTCTTGGAACTTACTCTGTAGTCCAGGCTGGCCTCGAATTCACAGAGATCCTCCTGCCTCTGCCTCCTGAGTGTTGCGGTTAAAGGTGTGCACTACCACTGCTCAGCTAACTTCTGAGAATTCCAAGGTAAATCAACACTCTAAAACAATTGACTTGAACAAGTGGTAGCTCTTTGTTCCCAGTCTAATGGCTGGGAGGACATCATAGTACTGATCCAGACCCCCTGAATGTGGTTGTCAGTGAGGAGACCTAGGCAATCTATGGGGCCTTGGGTAATAGATCAGTATTTATCCCTGGCATACAAATGGACTTTGGGTGCCCATCCCACAACGGGGGATCCTCTCTCAGCCTGGGCTATTTGGGGAAGGCCTAAGCCCTGTTGTGAGCAAAATGACAAACTCCTCAGACACCCCCCATGGATAGCCTCACCCTCCCTGGGGATCCGAGTTGGGATGGGGGGGGCTAGGTGGGGACAGGTGAGGAGGGGAGGGAGAGGAATCTGGGATTGATATGTGAAGCAAGCTTGTTTCTAATTTAAATTTTAAAAAATCATAAAAAAATAAAGACAAGAAAGCCATCATCTTAAGTCTGAGCCTAGAACTAGAACTAACTTTTTTGTTTTGTTTTATAAAAGAAGAAAGTAGTTGTTAAACATCCCATTCCTGTATTTTCAGAGTCCTCCATTGAGGACTCTCTGCTTAATACTTAAGGAGCCAAAAAGCAGCCAAAACATCTATTTATGGACTGGTTTTTTATTCAAGGTTATTGCCTACTTACCTTGTCCTTCCCTTTTGTTTAAAACCAATTATGGTTCAAATACTGACTTATTCTTAAGTTTCTATGAATCATTCTAGCCCCTTTGGATATGTTTTCAGTAGCTGATAATTTAGGTGAATTGTCCTAGTATTGATCATTTGATCTGCTGTCCAGTTTCTGTATAGTTCTTTTGAAGTATAGTTAATTTGAGGACAACTTTCAATATCAAAACTTGGACAATAGTGAATTGATATATTAATGATTTGTATACTTATTATACTACATTTATTTTTATGTAAAATAACTTTGTGTTTTTAAATTATCTTCATTTTAAATTAATACAATTACATTATTTCCTGCCACCTTTATTCCCTTCAAACCATCCCGTACACTCCTAGTTCTCTTTCAAATTCATGAAGTCTTTTGGTTGTGAGCCTTTAAAGGCTGAGCTATCCTTCCAGCCCGATCATGGACTCTTTTGATTAATTGCATATATATATATACATATAAAACTATATCCTATTCAGTCTAGACAATGTTACTAGTATGTTTTCTTCATTAACCAATTGATGTCCTCTTCTCTGGGAAAGAACTAATTACAAAGGTTTACTCTGAAACACTGTCCTGTATTTCCTCAGCAATAGCCTCATTGACTGTCTCTGGATTTCTCCAGAACATGAATAATCTAGTACTTTTTTCTGCTTAGTTCATAAGCATATATATATATATATACATGCATGCATACATACATACATATATATATACATATATATATATATATATATATATATATATATATATATATATATACATTCCCAGTGATGCAAACAAGAAGAGACTCTATCAAACTGTCTAGCCCTGGAAAATGAAGCGTTAAATCCAGGGAAGTTGGGAAATCAGTGTTGCTGTGTTTCTCATGTGCCAGGCAAGCACGTTCCACCATGACTGTGCTGTAGATAACAAGGACAGTCACAGAGAGCTGGCAAAGAACCTACAGCAGCAAAAAGTAAGATAAATACAATTTTGAGAGAGGTTGACATAACATTTGGAGAGACTTCTAATGGTCTAGAGACCAGGCATAAAGATACGCTTCTCAGGCCCCAGACACTATAACAATCCTGGTCAAAGCAAAACTATATTTCCTACATTTCTAGGCCAGAACAAAGAGGATGAAAGATTTAGTACTAATTTAAATGACTGAAGGATCATTCATTAAACAGCATGGAAGTAAACAGGAAATGCTAGGGTGAAAATACTCAAGCATCTTCGGATGCAGAGAAAAACTACTCATCAGACCATACCCTGAGTATGTGAGAATTCCAGGTTCTCATAGCAGTTTGTCAGTGATAGTATCACTTAGTGTGCTGTATCAGTAAGCAAGGCTGGATTGCACACTTATTCATGTCTGGATGTAAAAGGATATCTCACACATTTTAAATTATTTCCATATGTATTCCTAGGGATTGTGATGGATAACATTAAATAATATCCTAAACTTTATATCTGTAAAAATAATATTCTTAGCACATTTATTCATACTGAGTAATAAATGCATGGTTAATCATTTAAGTAAATGGAAAGGTGTCTGGAAAATATTTAATATCTTTTATGAATACTCATGAGTTTTTATTTTGTTTTTTTGTTTTGTTTTTGTTTCATTGTTTTTTGTTTTTCAAGACAGAATTTCTCTGCTGAACATTCCCAGCTGCCCTAGAACTCACTTTGTAGACAAGGCTGGTCTTAAACTCACTGAAATCCATCTGCCTCTTCCTTCCAAGTGCTGGAATTAAAGGCATGGTAGTACCATCATGGTCTGGCGAGATTTTAATAGTATAATTACTGTTGTTTTAGTGTTACCTTTGTTTAATTCCAAATTGCTATTCTTATATTTATTAGCATGATTGCTAAAAAATTCTGCATTTTGTTTTCCCATTTACACCATTTTTTTCCAAAGTGAGACATATGCATATCTTCATTTATCAAAATGTAAGGCTTTGCTTCTTTGAATACCCCCAGTAATACATTCCACTTTTAAGGAATTTATTTTTAAAATTGTGATAACTTTTAAATTTCCCTTTTCCTAACCATTTCTGATGACTTTGTAGATGTTTTTAAGACGTCAGAGTTAATTTTACTATTTTCTATAATGTATGCAAAATTTCTCATTGTCTTATATTTCTCAATATCTTCAAATATTATTTATTTACTCCATATTTTCATATAAATTATGGATCATAAACTGTTAATAACATGATTAGGGATATCATGAATAAATAGATAAGTATTAAAGATGTGATGTTAACAACCTAATTATATTGCAGTTTAATGAAATAATGTACAGAAAGTTTCAGACATGTATCGATCAAAAGTTGTTGGATAATGAATTATAGATGCCACCAGTCAGTTAATCATAAACATCATGTGTTTTTACTATAAAATGATAAGACCCTGTTAGCATATAATTTAATTTATAACTATTATAATTAGGGTTTCCATTATTGTTATAAAAATACACACCATAAACAAAATCAACATGCAGAGGAAAGCAGTTTGCTTCAGGTTATAACTTTCAGTTTGTCTCCAGTACTGAGTGAAGTCAGGTCAGAAATGCAAGACAGGAATCTAGAGGCAGGAACTGAAGCAGATTCTACCGAGGAAGGCTGCTTACCGACTTGTTTCTCATGGTGTTTTAGCCTTCTTACCTGTAGTACACAGGAACACCACCACAATGTTGTGTTCTTGTGAGCTGGGACTACTCTTGTCAATCATCTGATAATAAAATATCCTGAAGACTTGTCCACAGAAAACAGGATAAAAGCACTTTCTCAATTAATAGTCCTTTTCCCAAGATGACCTGAGCTCTAGACAAATTAGCAAAAGATCTAACCAGCAGAATATCTTTGTATATATAATATATTCACAAGTAGAATTCTCAAGTGGATTTAACTAAGTACAGGTAAAAACAACTGAATTTATGGTATTACAACATGACTGAAGTAAATAAAAGAGAACAGGTATAATAAACTGCTTTCAATACAGGATCATTAACATTATTAAGGTTCTACAATATAAATTTCCTTGTTCCAGTGGATAGATACTAATAGAATGTGATCTAAACTTCCCAACAAATAGTTATTCTATTACTTCAAAATAGATAGCACTGAGTGGCACTGAGAAATGTCTGAAAGAAAACACTGATCTAGAATAATGTAAAAAGCTTGCTGTCACCTACATAAAAAATTTATTACAGTGACTGTAAAACCATATCTAGATACATTCTAAATATAATTGGGAATAATTAATCATTTATTGTCTTCTTCAATTACTTGCTTCAGTGTTATAAATACATTGCTTTAGGACTCTTTAGCTTATTTAGTTAGGTTTATTCCAAAGAATTCTTTATTCATTTGTTTATTTTTTTTGTTTTTACATCTCCATGAAACTTCTCCTCCCTTGTCTCCTCCTAGTTACCACCCCTCACCTCCGCTCTGTACTCACCATCCTTTCCCTCTGTTTTTCTTCAGATATGACCAGGCATCCCATGGATGTCAGCCAGCCGTGCTGCATCAAGTTGCAGTGAGATTAGCAACTCCTCTTCTATTAAGACTGGATGACGCCGTCTGAAAGAAGGAAAGAGTCCCAAAAGCAGGCAACAAAGTCAGAGACAGCCCCTGATCTCATGGTTAGGAGTCTCACACACACACACACACACACACACACACACACACACACACACACAAAACAAGTATACAAAGGACATAGATCAGTAGCATGCAGGCACGCTTGTTGTCAGTTAAGTCTTAGTGAGGTCCTATGAGGCCAGGTTAGTTGATTCTGTGGGTTTTCTTGTGGGGCCCTTGATCCCTACAATCCTTCCTTCCCCTCTTCAGCAGGATTTCCCTAGCTTGACCTAATGTTCGGCTGTGGGTCTCTGAATCTGTTTCCATCAGTTGCTGGATGATGACTCTCTGTTGACCACTAGGTTAGGAAACAATCTAACACCATAGCAGAATATCATTAGGAACTATCTCCTGGACTTTTTCTTTTTTTTGGTTCTGCACTAGATCTCTGGGGTATCCTGTCTCTGTGTCCTTGTATACAGGAATGAACTCTCTCTCAGGATATGTGTCTCAGGCTGGACCATTCACTATTGTTTACTCCCACAATTTCTGTACCATCCTTATCCCAGCATATCTAGGCAGGACAAATTGTAGGTCAAGGGGATTGTGGCTGGGTTGGTGTCCCAACCCCTCTACTGTAAATCTTGTCTATTTACAGGATATGGCCAATAAGATCTGTTATCCCCTATTGCTAGCGTCTTAGATTACTGGGAATTTCCAGCTCATTCCATAGATGCCCCCATTTCCAGTTGTCTCCCCAGTACACTCTCCCTCCACCATCTCCTCACTAGAACCCTCCTGTTCTGATCACCAGTACCCCTTCCAGAACCCTCCCTCATCCACTGACAATGTCAATTCTATTTCCCCTTCACAGTGAAATACATGAATCATTCCCTTGAGCCCTCCTTGTTACTTAGCTTCTATGGATCTGTGGATTGTAGCATATTTCTCTTTTAATTTACAGCTTATGAGGCCTCATATCCACTTATGAGGGAGTACATAACCTGTTTGTCATTCTTGATCTGAATTGCCTCACTCAGAATGACTTCTTCTAGTTCCATCTACTTGCCTGCAAATTTCATGATGTCATGTTTTTAACAGCTAAGTAATCTCCATTTGAGGGATATCTAAATAGTTTTCAGTTTCTGGCCAGCTAAAATAAAACTGCAATGAGCTTGGTTGAGCAGTTGTCAATGAGACAGGATGGAGCCTCTGTTGGGTATATGCCTAGAAATGGTATAGCTGAGTCTTGAGGTACATCAATTACCAATTTTCTGAGAAACTACCATATTGATTTCCAAAGTGTCTGTATAAGTTTGCACTCCCACCAGCAGTGGAGATTCCCCTGTTCCACATCATCTCCAGCATGAGCTTCCATTTGTGTTTTCGATCTTAGCCATACTGACAGGAGTAAAATGGAATCACAAAGTAGTTTTGATCTGCATTTCCCTGATGGATGAGGGTGTTGAACATTTCTTTAAGTGATTCTTGGCCATTTGAGATTCTTTTTTTGAGAATTATCTGCTTAGATCTGTGCCCCATTTTTTAATTGTATTATTTGTTTGTTGTTGCTGTTGTCTAGTCTCTTGAGTTCTCTATATATTTGTTGGAGATTATTCTTCAGTTTGATGTAGGTTTGAGGGGGACCTTTACCCATTCTGTGGAATGCCATTTTGTCCTCTTGACAGTGTTCTGTAGTAGTATTATGCACTAGCACTTAAAGTTAGAGGAGGTGGTATCTATGGAAATTCTTTTGTTGTACTGGATTGTAGGGAGAGGTCTTACTAGGCACCTGCAGTGTTGACCACGCCCATTTGTGTGTGGCCATAGATGCATACTTAGGGTGTGAGATACAGACCTGGGGAGAGGAGATCTTGTTCTCTTGAGGTTCAGGTCAGGTGCTGGAGAGCAGCAGAGACTTTCATAGCACTGACTCTGGGTTGTCGGTAAGTGATTCTCTCATCAAGTAAATTAACTTACTTTATCTCATTCCTGTGTATCATAATTTGTACATCTACACAGCATTGTTTTAGCTATCTTACTTTTTTCATATGAAGTTGAGTATTGTTCTTTCAAGGTCTATTAAAAATTGTTATGGAATTTTTATGGGGATTGCATTGAATCTGTAGATTGCTTTTGGTAAGAAGACCATTTTTACTAAGTTGTTCCTACTCATCCATGAGTATGGGAGATCTTTCCATCTTCTGATATCTTCTCCTATTTCATTTTTAAGACTTGAAGTTTCTTCCATTCAAGACTTTCACTTGATTTGCTAAAGCTAAAACAAAGTATTTTATATTATTTGTGGCTGTTGACATGAGTATTATTTCTATGATATCTTTCTCAGCCTATTTATTTTTATGCAATAGGGCCAATTACTGGGGTTTTTTTAGTTGTTTTTGTGTACAGCCACTTTGCTGAAGGTGTTTTTCAGTTATAGGAGTATGCTGGTAGTATTTTTTGGCTTGCTATGTATATTAACATATCTACAAATGGAGATACTTTGACTTCTTTTTCAATTTGTAACTTCTTGATCTCTGTTAGTTGTCTTATTGGTCTAGATAACATTTAAAGTACTATTTCAAATAGATGTGGGAAGAGTGGACAGCCTTGACTTGTCCGATTTTAGTAGATTTGCTTTGAGTTTCTCTCCATGTAATAAAATGTTGGCTATAGGCTTGTTGTATATGGCACTTTTATGTTTAGGTATGTTCCTCGTAACCCTGACCACTCCAAGATGTATGTCATTAACAGATGATGGATCTTGCCAAAGGATTTTTCAGCCTCTACTGATATGATCATGTTTTTGTTTGTTTGTTTTTCCTCTTCCAGATTGTTTATATGGTGGGTTACATTGACAGATTCGTATGTTGAACTATCCCTCCGTTTTTTTCAATGAAGTCCACTTGATGATGGTGATTAAACTTTTGATGTGTTTTTGGATTTAGTTTGCAATTATTTTATTGAGTACTTTTGCAAAGGGAAATTGGTCTGTAATTCTCCTTATTGAGTCTTTGTGTGGTTTAGATATCAGGGTGATTGTGACCTCATAAAATGAATTTAGCAATGTTCCTTCTGTTTGTATTCTTTGGAGTATTGGTATTAGCTCTTCTTTGAAGGTCTATGCTAAAACCATCTGGTCCTGGACTTCTTTTGGTTGAGAGACTTGTAGTTACTCATTCTATTTCCTCAGCAGTTATAGGGTTATTTAAATGATTTATCTGACCATGATTTAATTTTAATAAATGGTATCTTTGTAGAAAATTGGTCATTTCTTTCAGATTTACCAATTTTGTGGAGTATAGATTTTCGAAGCATATTGTAATGACTTTTTTGGATTTCCTTCGTATCTGTTGTGATGTCCCCATTTTCAATTTTATTTTTGTTATTTTGAATATTCTCTCTCTGACTTTTTGTTAATTTGATAAGTATCTCTCCTGATGAATTTTTGAAAGAACCAGCTTTTATACAGTTTATTCTTTACATTTATTGTTCTGTATGTTTTACTTTTATTCCTTTTAGCCCTGTCTGTTTATTCCCTGCCTGCTAATAATCTTGGGTGTGTCTACTTCCTCTTGTTCTAGATTTTTAAGTGTCCCGCTACTTCTCCTTTATGATAATTCTATAATTTCTTTAGGTAGACAATTTCTGATATGAACTTTCCTGTTCACATGGCATTCATTGTGTTCCATAATTTTCAGTATGTTTTCTGCTACTTTTCATTGGATTCTAGACAGTCTTTAATTTCTTTCTTGCTTTCTTCCTTGACCCAGTGGTAATTCAGTAGACAGTTGTTCAGTTTCCATGAGTTTCTGTAGTTGTTGTTTCCGTAGCTTTTGAAATTCAACCTTAATTCATGGTGGTTTGATAGGACATGGGATTATTTCAATTTTCTTGTTTTTATTGAGGCTTACTTTGTGACTGAGTTTGTGTTCAACTTTGGAGAAGAGTTCAAAAGGTGCTCAGAAAAAGGTATATCTTTTGTGTTCAGAAGAAATATTCTGTAGATATCAGTTAGGTCCATAGAGTCTTAGGGTCTATTTGATTCATTATTTCTGTCTTTCCTTTCTGTCTGGATGAAGATTCCATTGGTGAAAGTGGGATGGTGAAGCTTTCCACTATTAAAATGCAGGATTCAATGTATGATTTATGGTTAATATTTATTCTTTTACAAATGTGGGGGCCCTTGCATTTGGGACATAGATATTCAAAATTAAGATGTCATCTTGGTGGATGATTCTTTTCATGAACATGAAATATACTTCTCCATATCTTTGGTTAATTTTCTTAGATAGCTTGATTGTTTGGTTCATTTGATTGGAATCCTTTCTGACCCTTATCTCTGAGAGTAATGTCTATTTTTGTTGCTGAGGTATGTTTCCAGTATGCAGCAGGACAGGTTCAGTTTTCATACATACTCTGTTAGCCTGTGTCTTTTATTTGTGACTAGAACCCACTGATGTTGAGAGATAGTAATGACTACTGATTATTTACTCCTACTATTAAATTGTTATTGGTCATGATGGTAGTGTTTGTGTATATGTATTTGTACGTGTGTGTGTGTGCTCTCTCTCTATGTGTGTGTGTGTGTGTGTTTCCTTTCTTTATATTTTGCTCTTGTGAGATTGTCTATTGCCTGTATTTACATCTGCGTAGATAACTTCTTTGGGTTAGAATTTTCTTTCTAGTAACTTCTGTAGTGCTGTATTTGTGACTACATACTTTTTAAATTTGACTTTGCTGGGCGTTGGTGGCGCACGCCTTTAATCCCAGCACTCGGGAGGCAGAGGCAGGCGGATCTCTGTGAGTTCGAGGCCAGCCTGGTCTACAAAGTGAGTTCCAGGACAGCCTCCAAAGCTACAGAGAAACCCTGTCTCGAAAAACCAAAAAAAAATTTGATTTTGCCACGAAATACGATTCTCCAACTCTTATGATTGAAAGTTTTGCTGGGTATTTTAATCTTGACTGGCATCCATAGTATCATAGATTCTGCAAAACACCTGTCAAGGCCCTTCTGGCTTTCAGAGTCACCATTGAGAATGTGGGTGCAATTCTCATAGGTCTGCCTTTATATGTTGACTGGCCTTTTTCCCCTTGCAGCTTTTTTTTTCTTTAATTTAAATTTAAATTAGAAACAAGGTTGCTTCACATGTCAATTCCAGGTTCCTCTCCATTTACCTCCCCTCCTCCCGTGCCCTACCATCAGCCCCCCAATATCCCCTCATTTCCCCAGGGAGGATGAGGCCCTCCATTGGGGGTGTTCATAGTCTGTCATTTCATCCAGGGCAGGGCCTAGACCCTCCCCCGAAGAGTTCAGGGTGAGAGTGCATCTCTCATTGTTGGATGGGAGTCCAAACTCCATTTGTACACTCGGGATAAATACTGATCTACTACCCAAGGCTCAATAGATTACCTAGGCCTCCTCACTGACACCCACATTCAGGGGGTCTTGATCAGTCCGATGCTGGATTCCCAGGCATCAGCCTGGGATTCAAGAGGTTACCCTTGTCATGTCAGCTGTTTCTGGAGGTTACACCAGCCCAGTCTTAATCCCTTTGCAGCTTTTAATATTCTTTCTTTGCTCTGTGTTTGGGATGATTCGTTCTTATCCCTTATTTCTGTGGTTTCCTTTGTTAAACAGGTGCCTTGTTTCTTGGTTTCTGCTTCCTCTTTGGTTTTCTAGTTGCTGTGGCCTGTATTTCTGGTGGCTGCCATGACCTGTGAGCTAGTAAAGAGTCTCTGGGCAAGTTGCAAGTTGGTCTTCTAGTGCTTAGCCTGGCCTTTGCTGCAGTTGGTAGTCTCTACTCATCAGATTGGTGTGGCCTGAACCTGGTCTTCTCATGGTCTGCTCTGGAGCAGCTGAAGCTGTTCAGGCTGATGTGGGTTTTCCAGGCTCTGACTGCTCTGGCTTATACTGAGTGGCAGAAGTCAGCTGAAGTTGGAACAGAGACCCCTGGAGAGGCCTAATTTGAGCTGGGACAGCATGGGCAGTGAAAGTGGTCCTTGAAACAGAATCAAGGGGTGGGTGGACCAGCTCCTCAGGCAGGCAGGCCACTTACCAGTTCTGACTGGTATAGCCTGCACCTGAGTGCCACAACCTGGCTAAGGTTGGGGTAGGGCTCAGCACTGGGACTGGTATTGTACTTAGAAAGTGAGAGTCCAGGTACAGGTCCAGAGCAACAGAATCAGGAGTGTGGGTGCAGATCCACTGGCAGGAAGATAATTCACCTCTTCTAGATGGTGTGGCAGTGCCAGTCCTCGCTGTCCCAAGAAATTTATTTAAGGTATTTTATATGGGATTATCCACTGATTTCTTTCTTAGCATGTACACTACTGGTATGTAGAAGAGGTACTAATTTTGTCTGTTATTGACAAATGGGATTGCATGAAATTAAAGAGCTTGTAGAAATCAAGTAAAACAATCAAATGAAGAGGGTCCTACAAAGTAGCAGGAAAATTCTTGTTGCCTGTATGCTTATCAAGTGATAAGTCATACCCAGAGAAGGTAAAACACTAAAAGCATAACCCAAACAAACCAACCTAATCAACAAATGGGCTAATATTATTAACATATAGTTATTAAAAAATGAAGTATACATGAGGAAAACATTCAACATTCTTAGACATTGGGTAAGCTCACATTTAAAAATATACCTTGAGATTTCATTTGACCCCTCCACCCAGAATGATTGTCATTAAGATAACAATTTATGGTGAGGATGTAGGTTAAAGTAATTTATTTCACAGTGCTAGTTAGCATTTACATTTGCCCACCTTCTATGGAAATCAGTACTGAGTTTCTGTAAAGATAAATGAAAACATAGTTTCTTATGGTTGAGCTTGACCACTTTTTGGTATATGCGTGAGCAACTCTAAGTCAACATATCCTAGACATAACTGAATACTTGTGCTTGCTGCATTATCCACAGTAGTCAAGTGAAGCAATCAGGATGTCCACAGAAAAATGGCAGAGAAAAGTGTGGCATGCACACACAATGGAGCTTGATTCGGTTATCCATAAGAAAGAAGTCAGGGCACCACACTAAATATGATTTAATGAACTGATGTCTGTAAGATAAAAATGCTTATTTTAAGTAGTGGACCCTATATGTCTTATAGATGTATAACACATTAGTCTGTCTGTCTGTCTGTGTGATATTAGATCAGAAAGGGGACTGAGAAGGAATAGAGGTGAAGAGGTGAAGGAGAAGAAGGAGCATAAATGTGAAAAAAGGGAGGCAATGGTGGTGAGTATATTTAAAAGAAAATTACATACTGAAATATATGAAAGAGGGGAGGATGAGTAGGGTTGGAAGGAAAATGATGAGATTGCATTATAATCTCAAAAATAAAAGGCAGTAATTTTTAAATTACTTAATATGTTTGAGACATTGACTTATGAAACCTTAAGATATTCACAATAAATATGTAGGAATTGGGTAAAAGAAAAGTATGCTAATAACTCTAGAAATAAAAATTCTTATGTTTTAGGCTATAAATTTGTTTCTCAGTACTAAATAGCATAAGAACTACTTCAGGAACATGTGCAATACTGTCAGTATACGATGACTCACTTCTGTGTAGAATTTAGAAATATCCTAGTGTCGATATATGGCTAAGTAACAGCATATTTATATAAAATAATTGCAAAAGTTTGAATTCAGAAATTCTCATGTGTTAATGTTGGGCAGTTCCCCAGTTAAACTAAGTGATAATAACATGACTAAACTAACAATATTTGACACGTGCAAAAATAATAGTGCATATAGTAGGGTATTCTGTTCATAAAGAAGAATAATACAATTTGTTTTATATGAGGCCCCATATTCTAAGAGAATATGAGTTGATTTAATAATTGCTTTTACCTATATGGTTAGAAACAGAGACTAAGGGGGAGATACAAATGCAATGACATTGTTCACTGCATAACTTCCTTGTTTTGAATTATAAGAGTTCCTCATCTATTTCTAACAAACTTGAATGCTATAAGTAAAATGTTATTTATAAAAATTTCATGGAAATACATGATTTTGTAATTAACCATATGAAAAATTGCTAAAACCTCCAAGTAAGTTCCATGCCAATTTTCCCACTGTTTTAATATTTATCTTGAATGCACTCAAGTAAGCTCTTACCTTCTACAAAGGCTACTGAACACTTCACATGCCCACTGCTTTCTGCCATCTACATATTTAAAGTGCTAGAACTCAGTTGGGATATGGAGAGAGTACTTTAGATGAGGAACTCTGTTTGCATGTTGCTTGGAAGACTGCCACCCATGATAATTTTAAGCTGTTACTGACATTTAGGAACTATAAAGGAATACTAACAGAAGTAATTTTATTTGTAACTTCACCATGAAGTAGACGTCTCAAGTTTCAACAATGATGCCAACAGTGTCATCATTCTGTTTACTTTATTATTATCTAGAGAATATTTAAGAAGGTGCTGATAGGGTATCAGATTCTTTGTAAATAAAGAGCAACCTATATATTGTTTATTATTGGAGCAATGTTGTTATTTTCCTCACTTTACAAATATAATCATTAATAATTAATAAAAGCTTCACCTTGCTTACATTGATGCAGTATTGTCCAATTATCAAAGCAGAAACGTCATGCTAATAATATGTCTTTATCTGGTTTAAAATGTTAATTGACATCAGGCAGTGGGAAAAGCGTATGGTGATTTATGAAGATAGTCTCCAATGGAATGATGAGAAGTTTTATATGAATAAAACTCATTTGTGAACCATATAACAAAATGATGAGAAGTCTATAATAAGTATAATATAGACATTCTCAGTCTTTAGGATGTGACTAAATGTTTTTGTTCAGGAAACTGACACAATTCATTTTGGGGAAAATATCCATCAAATGCCCAAATTTGAAAAGGATTTCTTTTCTGTCACCCAAATTTTCAGTACTTAATTTTTCCATGAGGAAAAGCATCTGTTAACACAGCTCACATTTCAATAAATTAAAGGCTTGGTTTTGAAACAACAACTGCATTTTTATGTGAATGAAGGTTATGTCAAATGTTACAGGGCAATCTCTTGCCAAGGACTCGATATTCAACAAAGCAAGATCTTATGGCTTCATCAGAGAGGCTGAGAAGAGCAGACTTGCCCTTTCTTCCTCCAGTTGCAACAACATCTAACTACAGAAATTCCTTATTCTCACACAGACAGAATGAAATGTTAGATGTTTTCATAACTTAGAAAACAACATTTTATTAGTAAAACATTTGTACTGGACTTATGAAACACACAGCAGTTCAGGACCATAGGTGGAATGTAAAACATGAGCTTGAAACGCAGTCTAGCTGAAGCAGCAATAAGCAGAAGAGCCAGAGAATAACCATCAGCCTCATTCTCATCACTCTGTCTCACACCAGCTTCCTTTCTCAACTAACTATTTATGCAAGGTACCACATTTTTGTTCCTACTAAACAGAGTTCATTTCCTGTCACATTCAATGAAAGCATGCCAACTAATAAAATAGTTTCTCACATTTAGATTTAGTCGCATGCACCTTATTCAATATGCTTAGTTAGTATTATTCCCATATTACATGTAATTCTCAAACCTGTGATGAAAATCTCATACTAATTTCTCAAGGTATAATGGAGAGATGATTAAAATGCGTATACAAAGCCGGGCAGTGGTGGCGCATGCCTTTAATCCCAGCACTTGGGAGGCAGAGGCAGGCGGATCTCTGTGAGCTCAAGTCCAGGCTGGACCGACAACCTCCAAAACAATACAGAGAAACCCTGTCTCGCAAAAACCAAAAAAAATGCATATACAAACACACACATACACACATGCACCCACATATACACACACATACATACACACACAAAAAAAAAACAAATACAGAAGAACCCTAAAACACCATAAAACACCAGATTATGACAACTTCAGCTGAAGTCATTTTTCTAAATTCCCAAAGGAAAAAAATGTGTTCATTATTAGGTATGTACATTTGTCCAAGAATAAATTCTTTTCCATTTCAGAGATAAATATCCCAAATGCCATGATCCTAAATCCTATATGTTAAACACAGAAGATAAATTTTTATGATATTTTGACACATTTGTACTGCTAGACTTCACTAAAGCATATGAAGCACACATGTTACCCTGACAGCAAAGAAATGAAAATTATGCACTATATATATTTTCCAGTGGCATCTTTGTAGACATTGCCAGTATCTGAGCTGTTATAACATGGTTGAATGTCAATTTTGTGCAGGAATGTTAAAGGAGGTTTATTATAGTGCTGGGTATTTCTGGTCATAAATTTAACTATGCAGAAAAAGAAAATTTTCTCCAAACATGAAGTTTTATAAACATTCATTAATTCTTCAATATAGCATAACATTTATAGTCTACATGTTTCATTATTACTGATATCATTCTTCCTCTCAAATGAAAAATTATAATACATCAACATTATGATTTTCAGTGAATAATTCCATGGCAATTTCTTTTCTCAGCTTAAAAAACAGTGACTAAAAATAACATGGTCCACTTAGACACAATTTAAGTTATTATAAAGGAAGCCAGTTCAACTAAAAGAAGTGACAATCCTAATGACTATTGGAATTACTTTCACAGTTCCACCGTATTGTTTCACTCTTTCACCATACTGCTCTCACTGATTTGTCAACGATAACACTGAAATCATTGACAGTACACTCTCGCATCTGAAGTAAGCTAGAAAACACATTTCTACATTATCTGCAAAGCTTTTATTTACTGCTAGTATTCATATGGTCACTTTATTAAAATAATTGCTATTCTGTGTAACATAAATACTCATCGCTAAAATATTTGTGACCTTAAGTAATTGAGATTTAACTCGATGGTTTTCACAAATAGATACATATATGCAAACATACAAACACATATGGATGCATGCACATACATAATGAACAATAATAGGGAATGGAAGACAAGTCTAAACATGTTGAAAAATGACAAGTAAAATTGAGAGTATATAATTTTACCATGTGACCTAGTCAGTGTCATATTACTATGAAAAGACACTATGACAAAGGCAATTCATTTAAGAAATCATTTCATTGGGGTTGCTTTCAATTTCAGAGGTTTAGTGTATTGTCATATTGTTGGGAACCAGACAAACATGGTACCAGAGAAGTAGCTGAGAGTTCTACATCCTGATCTGCAGGCAGCAGGAAGACAGAGAGACTCTGTGACTGGCATGGGTTTTTGAAACTTTATGCCTACGGATGATTGACACATTTTCCTCTGCCATCCTTATCTTTTTTTAAATAGTGTCACCCCCTGAAAACTAAGTTTTCAAATACATGAACTCCAAATTCTACTCCCTCTACCCATAGCCTGCTAGCCAGATCATAATCCTAAATTGCATTCCTTGCAACTTCAAAAGTCCTCAACACTCTTTAAATGTTCAAAGTTCAAAGTCTCTTCTGACATTCATGACAATCTCTTAACTTTAATCCCATGTAAAATCAAAAGACAATAGCAGGTCGCATGCTTTCAAAATATAGTGGCACAGAATATACATTACCATTCCAAAGAGGATCATAGTGAAGAAATACTGAACCAAAGCAAGACTGAAAATCAGGTTAAACTCCAAAGACTGTATCTCCTTGTCTGATGTCAACGTGCTCTTTAGATCTCCAACTCCTTTTGACTTTGTTAATTGCAGCACACTTCTCTCCCTTAGGCTGTTTCCTTACATTTTCTGCAGCATTCTTGGCTGGTACCCACAACTCTGGCATCTCCAACTTCTTAGGGCACCCAACACAATCTACACCTTCACCTTTGCAGCTTCACCGAATGTTTTCTTAGGATTTCCATGCAGGAACACCCTTGACAAAACCTGGAATAATTCTGTTTGCAATGGTTTCATTCACTGCTTAAGCTTTTCTTTGGTTCCGTTTCACAAGTTCGAAGCTTATCTAGGTGGTGTCTTTCCCTGAGACCACCACTCCTTTATTCTATTTAGCATTAGGCCTTTTTTTCCTTTTTTATACTCTTGAGTACTGGACTTAGACATGGTACTCTCTTCTCTTCAAGCTCTACATTTTGTGTTTCTCTTTGTCAAGCTTGCTTCTTTTCTTTATAGATTTGCATAAATGAAACCACTAATAATCACATTAAATAGTAATTACTAGGCTGACTGGAAATACCATCTGGCAAAGACATTAAAGTAGAACTCTTCAACTTAGGTTAAGGCAGATTTTTTGGGGGATGGAAGTTAGAGTAGAGCAACAATTTTCCACAAGAATGGTCTGTAGGCCACTTCCTAATATGCTTCTCTGAGACCTCTTGATCCACGTCCCCACAGTTCAAATCAGCCTCAGCACCACTGCTTTCCACGCTTCTACTAGTGTGTTTAATTAAGTACCACTTAAACCATCAAACTGCTTTTCTAGTCCCAACTTCCAGTACAAACATTCCTCTAAACAAAAGCATGGTCAGGACTGTTACAGCAATAGCACAGTCCTTGTTATCAAGTTCTGTCTTAGTGCTTTATTGCTGCAAAGAGACACTGTTACAAAGGCCATTGCTATGAAAGAAAACATTTCATTGGGCTTGCTTACATTTTCAGAGGTTCAGTAGATTATCATTATGGTGGGAAGCATGGCAGCATGCAGACAGACATGGTACTGGAGAAGTACCAGAGAGTGCTACATGCTGATGTGCAGGCAGCAGAAGAGAGAGTCTGGGCCTGGCATAGGCTTTTGAAAACTCAAGCCTACCCCAGTGACATACCTCCTTCAATAAGGCAACACATACTAATCATCCTTAAGTAGATTTACTCTCAAAAGACTAATATTCAAATATATGAATCTACGGTGGTCATTCCTATATAAACCACCACAATGTATAATCATTGTCAAATCAATTAATGACAATACACTTTTATTTTTGTTGCACTATATTCAATATGTAACATGAATTCATGTTTTCAATTCCTGTCAATAAAATAGCCTGATGTTAAGTGAACGCCACTGGCTTTTTACTAAAGAGAACACTTGCACTTGGAAAGGAGAACTGTGAAATATGGTATTTCTCATAGCTTCTAATCAGCATCATATTCTGTGACAGTACAGTATTCACAAAGAAAGGAAAATAAAACATTTAAAGATTTGGGGCTGGGAATAAAGCCGTCTTTGTTCACAGATATGAGGATTTCTAGAAGAAAATAAAAAACAAGTGAAAATAAAAAGAAACAGGCAACAAATAAGAGATACTTCCCTGCATTGGAAATATGGTTATAATATATAGTTGAATTGTTCTAGTATACATCACAAATAAACAACTATAGTTTAAACCAAGTGCTTAACCTTTTATAGTTGTGAAACTGATGAGATTTTTCTTTATTTCTAAAGCATAGCAAAGGCATATTTCAGAGTAGAGAATTACTTTTCTGTATCCAATGTATATATATATATATATATAGTTTACACTTTGTGACTTCATTTTATGTTTTTGTTACAAATGCAATAATTCTAATTTTATGTGCTAATTTGATTTCATTAATTTCCTTTTGTGTTTTATATATTACAATTTTTAAATTCATCCTTATTTGCTTTCTGCATCATTCTTTTTAATAATGTTACTTTTATAATGCTTTCATATCTTTTTTCAGTTCTTCACTGTGTATCTCTTATTTTGTTCTCATTGTATCAATTACTTTTAAAGTAAATTTTTCTTTAAATTAATAACAATTTTATTTTACTTATCAGTCCCATTTCCCTCTCCCTCCAATCCTCCCAGTCCACCCAAGAATCTCCCTTCCACCCCCCAACCACTCCCCAAGGAGGGTGAGCTCTCTCATGAGAGATCATCAAAGTCTGACACTTCATTTGGTGTAGGACCTAGGCCCTCCTCCTTGTATCTAGGCTATGAGAGTAACCCTCCATAGGAAATGTTTGGCTCTTTGAAAATTCTGTCCCCCTCTTCCTCTGTGTGATGTTCCCCTGAATCTTAGGTGTTGGAGTGTGTTAGATATATATGAGTTCAATTCAGGCACTTGCCCCTGCATTATATTGGTTGTGGTTTTCTGTAATGCTCTCCATATGCTGCACAGAGAATGGATTTAATGAATGTTAAGAGCTACACTTATCTGTGAATATAAGAATAAATACTAATACATATATGAAATCAGATAGGAACTGTGCTGGTTTAGTAAGTGGTAGTCACATTTTTCTTCCAAGATCAAAGAACTCTTCACTCCTTTGTAGTTCTCTAGGTTTTCAGTACTAAACATGGTTTCCCTCTTGTTTAACAGGCATTGAATCCAATCAGAGGTGTTGTTTGGTGGTTTTTTTTCCTAGATTCATGTTGCGATTATGCATTTAAGGTTATCATATCATGTTGATCATTGTTATAGTCATAGGCATCAGAGCTGATGTAGTTATTTGAATAAAAATGGCTCTCATAAGCCCATAACGAGTAGCACTATTAGGAGGTTTGGCTTTTTGGAGGAAGTATGGTCATGTTGGAGACAGTGTGGCACTGGGAGTCAGCATTGAGGTCTCAGATGCTTAAAACTAGTGACTCATGATCTCTTCCTACTGACAATGGATCAAGGAGGGCCTAGGCCCTGCCCTGGATAAAATGACAGACTCTGGAGATCCACCATGAAAGGTCTCACCCTACCTGGGGATCAGAGTGGGGATTGGGTGGGGTGTTGGGGGGTGGAGATGGGATTGGCATGTGAAACAACATTGTTTCTAACTTGAATAAAAAAGGGAAGAGAAAAATAAGATGTAGACCACTCAGCTGCTTTTATAACTCTGGGTCTTCATGCTTGCCACCAATCTTTATGTCATGATGATAATGGACTAAACCTCTGAATCTGTAAATCTTCCCTAATGAAGTTGCTGTGTCTCTTCACAGCAATAGAAACTCTAGATAAGACTGTTGCTTCCCTCTTTTGCAATATTGCATGACAACAACATGTACCATGAGAGTTAATCATCAGGAAAGAACATTTCAGTTGAGATTCAGCTCAGATCCTCTGTGTTCTGTCTTCATCAATGGTGTTTCTATTACTATAGAGAGAACCATGACCATGGAAACTCTTATAAAGGAAGGCATTTAAGTGGGTGGCTTACAGTTTCAAGGTTCAGTCCATTATCACCCTGGTGGGACATGGTGGCATGCAGGAAGACACGGTGCTGGAGAAAGAGCTGAGAGTTATACATCTCTATCTGCAGACAAAAGGAAGTAGTGTGACACACTATGTGTACTTTGAGCCTAGGAGATTTCAAAAACCACCTTCACTGTGACTCTCCCCAACAAGGCCAAACCATTCTAACAAAACCACAATTCTGAATAGTGCCACTCTCAATGAGATTATGGAGGTCAGTTATAAACAAATTACCATATTCTACTCCCAGTCACCTATAAACTTATAAATTATCATAAAGCAAAATACATTTAGTCTAACGTCAAAAGTCTGATAGACTATAACAGTCTTAACAGTGTTTGAAAGTCCAAAGTCTCTTTTGAGAATATGCAATCTCTTAATTGTAATCACATATAAAATCAAAATTCAAAAGAAATCAGATCACATATTTCTAACATGTAATGGGACAAGATATATATTACCATTCTAAAACAGGGAAGAGAGCATAGTGAGGAAATAATGGGCTAAAGAAATACCTAAACTCAGATGGGCAATGTCCAAATTTTTCATCTCTATGTCTGATGTCAAATGCTCTGCAGATCTCCAAATCATTTCAGTTTTTCTTTTTTTAACTCCACCATACTTCTTTCTCTTGGGCTGTTTCCATTCCCTCTTATAAACTCTCCGCAGTAGGTATTCGATGTCTCTGACATCTCTACCATCTTGGGGTCTCCAGACTTCACTTTCACACAGTGGCCTCTGGGTTTCCATTCAGGAAATCCCTGACCTGTCTGACCTCAATGTCTTTCCTTTGTCATGGAGGAAGATTCCATAACCTCTTTCTTCTATGCTTCACTCTGAATGCAGAGCCATATGGCCAAAGCTGCTAGGTTCTGCTGCTTTCTGGGACTAGAACATGGTCTGCTCTTCTAATTACATCTTCACCAGGTTTCTGTTTTTCCATGGTTTCCTTCACTGCCTAAGCTTGGCTGTCCTAAAACTATTTATAGACCAGGCTAGTCTCAAACTTAGAGATCTGCCTGACTCTGCCTCTGGAGTGTGGGGACTAAATGTGTGCATCACCACACCCAGCTCTAAGGTTTTCTTTAATTTCTTTTCAAAAGTTGGAAACTTAGCTGGGTGTGGTCTTGTACTGAGGTCACAACTTCCTTTACTGTATTTCTTAATCTGTCCATCTCCTTGAACAGAAGAGTTAGCTTCATTCCACTTATTGGTACTCTTTTTTCCCTCCAATTGTATATCTTATAGTTTTCTTTTTTCATTTTGCTACTTTCATTATAAATCTTCATTAGACTTAACACTAACAAGCACATGGCAGAGCCAATAAAAGACTGTTTTGAGATTTCCTCTGCCATTTGTAATTAGTTCAAAACTCTCTCAGCAGAGTATTTAGGCAAAGGGAGAAAGCAGCCACATTCTTTACAAAAATATCACAAAACTGGTCTCCTGACCATGATCTTAACATTCTTCATCTCTGAAACCTCTTGATCCAGGCACCCACAGTTCAAATCACACTCAGTACCACTGTCTTCCATTTTCCTTCTAGAGTGTCCAATTAACAACACTTAAAGTGTTCAACTGCATGGTTGGATTTATGTTGACATCTTTGATCCATTTGGACTTAAGTTTTATACAAGGCGACAGACATGGATCTATCTGCAGTCTTCTGCATGCCAATACCCAGTTATACCAGCAGCATTTGTTGAAGATGCTTTCTTTTTCCATTGTATAGTTTTAGCTTCTTTGTCAAAAATCAAGTGTTCAGCCAGGCGGTGGTGGCGCATGCCTTTAATCCCAGCACTCGGGAGGCAGAGGCAGGCGGATCTCTGTGAGTTCAAGGCCGGGCTGGACCGATAGCCTTCAAAACAATACAGAGAAACCCTGTCTCATAAAAAAACCAAAAAAAAATCAAGTGTTCATAGGTATTTGGGATGAAGTCAGGGTTTTCAATTCGATTCCATTTGTCTACCTGTCTATTTATGTGCCAATACCAAGCTGTTTTCAGAATTATAGCTCTATAATAGAGTTTAAAGTCAGGTATGGTGATACCTCCTTTATTGTATAGGGTTGTTTTGGCTATCCTGGACCTTTTGTTTTTCCATATAAAGTTGATTATTGGGAGATACTCTTCAACGAGTTGGCACAGGAGACCACTTCCTGAACATAATACTGGCACAGACACTGACATCGACAATTAACAAATGGGACCTCCTGAAACTAAGAAGCTTCTGTAAGGCAAAGGACACAGTCAACAAGACAAAAAGGCAGTCCAAAGAATGGGAAAAGATATTCACTAACCCCACATCTGACAGAGGGCTGATCTCTGAAATTTACAATGAACTCGGGAAGCAAGTTTCCAAAACACCAAATGAGCCAATTAAAACGTGGGGTACAGAACTAAATAGAGAATTCTCAATAGAGGAGTCTAAAATGGCCAAGAGACACTTAAGAAAGTGCTCAACATCCTTAGCCATCAGGGAAATGCAAATCAAAACAACTTTGAGATACCATCTTACTCTTGTCAGAATGGCTAAAATCAAAAACACTGAAGACAGTTTATGCTGGAGAGGATGTGGAGAGAGGGGAACACTCCTCCACTGCTGGTGGGAGTGCCAACTCATACAGCCACTTTGGAAATCAGTATGAAGATTCCTCAGGAAATGAGAATCAATCTGCCACAAGACCCAGTAATTCCACTCTTAGGCATATATCCAAAAGATGCAAATTCATACAACAAGGACATCTGCTCCACTATGTTCATAGCAGCATTATTTGTAATAGCCAGAACCTGGAAGTAACCTAGATGTCCCTCAACTGAAGAGTGGATAGAGAAAATGTGGTACATTTATACAATGGAGTATTACTCAGCAGAAAAAGCAATGGAATCTTGAAATTCGCAGGGAAATGGATAGCACTGGAAGAAACCATCCTGAGTGAGGTAACCGAGTTGCAAAAAGACAAACATGGTATGTACTCACTCATATATAGATTTTAGACATGGATCAGGATAGTGCCAGTCTGCACTTCCACTGACAGAGAGTCTGGGAAACAGGAAAGAACCTAAGAGAGATATGCTTGGTACCCCAGAGAAGAAGAATGAGGCAAGATCTCCTGAACAGATTGGGAACATGGCAAGGAGTGGAGGGGGAGTGGGAGTTGCGAAGAAGAAAGTGGGAGAAGAGGAAGAGAGAGTAGGTCATGGGGGAAGCAGGAAGGTTGAGTGGGGGGTAAAATAGGGAGAAGAGGGAATCATAGGTTAGAAGATATATCTGGCACCAGTGAGACCTCTAGTGATCTAAAGGGATGACACTAACTGGCAAGCTAAGCAATAGTGAAGAGACCACCTCAAATGCCCATTCCTGATAATGAACTTGATGTCTATCACCATCCTGGAGCCTTCATCCAGTGACTGATGGAAGCAGAGGCAAACACCCACAGTTAAACACTGAACTGAACACATGGAACCCAGTGACAGAGAGAGAGGATCGATGAGCAAATTGGCAAAGAATGGGCTGGCAAAACCAGCAGAGACAGCTGTTCTGAACAGGGGACCCCAGACCGACAATTCGGAGGCCAGTATGGGACTGATCTAGACCCCCTGAGTGTGAGAATCAGTGAGGAGGTTTGGGCAGCCTATGGGGCCCTGGGCAGTGGATCAGTGTTTAACCCTGGCATACAAACAGACTTCATGTGTCCATAACACAAGGATGGATGCTCTCTCAGCCTGAAATCTTAGGGGAGTGCCTGGATCCTGCTCTTGGTGAAATGACAGACTGTAGATATCCCCTATGTGGAAGGAAATGGCGATAGGGTGGGACTGGGGCGGGGGGGAGGTGGAAGGGTGCGGGAGGAGGGGAGGGAGAGGAAACTGGGATTGACATGTGAAGCAAGCTATTTACAATTAAAATAATAAAAAAGAAAAGAAAAAAGTTTTCAACTGTTTTTTTTAATCCACAGTCTAGAGGTTTATACTCCTTCAAACAAAATCATGGCCATGCCTATGGCAGCAACCCTCCAGTCCCTGGTACCAATTTCTGTTTTAAGGTTTCTATTGTTGTATATAGAACCATGACCATGACCACTCTTATAAAGGAAAATATTTAATTTAGTGGCTTACATCTCAGAGGTTCAGTCCATCATCATCATGATGGGGTATGGTAGAAGGCAGTCAGACTTGGTGCTGGAGAAGGATTTGAGGTTTTATATTTTGTTATGCCAGAACAGATATTGATCAGAGACACTGGGATAATGGTGAATATAGGAGACCTCAAACCTACCCCCACAGTGACACCCTTACTTGAACAAGGCCACACCTATTCCATCAAAGTCATGCCTCTTAATAATACCTAATGAGCTCATGTGGGCCAATTACATTCAAACTACTACACATAGGCATTAACATCAACCTCTCAAAGAAACTTATGGACAACAACAAACTCTATGATGTTTTGGGAGTCTCTTCTTACTTACCTGAACAACAATTTTAAAAAAGTTTCTTGGTATTTTTAAATTTGTCTTCATTTCAATGTGATTCATTAGGTCTATAAGATCATTATTATCATGCTCTCAGTCATACATCATATAGTTTACACAATTGCAAACTGAATAATCACTACTCTTGATTTACCACAAATTTAGATAAGCATGAAGAAAATATTTGCCACACAACAAAATGTATGTGTGATTAAATTCTTTATTGGTGATCTTATATTTAAATGAAATAAAAATATGGTGAATAGTAGAATTTACATCTATAAAATCTCACTGAGAAATAACCCATTTTAAAAGGTATACAAGTTTGTAAAGAATATCTTTATCTTTTCTCAGTGATTCTGATCCCATATAAATGGCTACACGGCAAGCTCTATGACTTTACTTGTCACGTGTATTTAATTAAAATCTCATAATGTAGGCAGATTTTTCTGTCCCACCAGGCAACTCCCAAATAACCATGCAGAGGATTCTTTTTAATTATAAAAGCTCAGCCATAGCTTAGCCTTGTTTTTCACTACTGCTTACAACTTGAATTAACCTATTTCTATTAATCTATATATTCCCACATGGCTCATCACTGTACCTTGCTTAGTAACTAAACCAAATGCACCTTGGGGTTTGACATTTTGGGTGTCCTTTCGAATTTACACTTGTAAATTCACTTTCAATTTGTGGCTTTATATTCATCTGCTACCTATAACTTCAGGCCTACTGTTGTCTATATTTATGAAGGAATGATCTTTGCTTTATGTGTTCTTCTTTTGAGGAACTACTGTTACTCCTAGTTCAATAAGCTGATCTCTTTATAATTGGAGGAAGGAAGAGAAGTTAAAAGCATGTGATGGACTTGGATGATCCCCCATGGAGGGTCTCACTGACCCTGTAGAGTGGCTGGTGGGTGGCCCGGGGGGTTGCTGGGAAGCATGGGAGGATAAGAGGGTGAGGGAATGGGGATGCATATATAAATAAGAGTGTTTCTAAAAATAAAAAAGGATAAAAGCAAACACACATGTGTACATACACAAACAAATCCTTTCTTGAATGATACTCCAGAAATGCTTTTTAGCCTTATCTTGACTTGTCAGAATTTCAAAATGTATCTTTCTTTGATAAAGCTTTCTATAGAGTTCTTCTCCATTTATTTTATCTGCAGTTCTCTGAAATAAATTAATATAGTTTCAATCTGGCTACTCATCACTGAAACCTCCTTGTTTCAGGAAGATTACCTCCAACTTTCTCTACTGTGATGTCCTAGATCCTTCTGATACTTCTCTTCCAAACTCACTTTCAAATAGAGACTGTTCATGTTGGAGAAAACACTCAATCATGATATTCTACAGTTCTAGAACTCCAGAGGCTTTTCAAAGTTAAATTATTTACTTTTCTTCAGTTGCAAAGTAGATGGTGTCTGGCCCATTGAATTCTTGAGCCATGACTCAAAAGCAAAGCTCCTGTCCTCCTAGAAGTTGTGGGTGGAGACAAATAGCAGAACATTCTCTAATATTTTCATATTCTTCTGCCATCTTTGATGGTCGATTTCCCTCATCTTGAGGTAGATGAAAGTTATGTATGCTTACTACACATTGTGAGTTTCTTATATTACAATAAAGTACATTTTCTATGATGTCATTTTGATGTGTTTTAGATGAAATGTTTTATCTAAAAAATTCACTACCACCTATATTTTTATGCACTTATCTCTCATAAAAAAGAAAAAGAACTATTTCAGAGTTAAAGAAAGAATAGTAATAATCTTTACAAATTCATTCATGATACATGTATTATGTACTTCATCACCAACTATTATTACTCTTTCATGGTCTCCTTTCTGTATGTCATACTAAAGCCATTGTTAACTTATGCCAATAATTTACTCCCAGAAAAAATAACTAAGAAAATATCCTATTTGTCATAATAGTTCCCAAAAGTTACATCCTACAGAATACTCACAACCATAGAAATAAAAGACCTCTATTTGAAATCTTCGTGACACTGTAAAGGGTATTTTAAGAGGATACTAGACAAAAGA